>NC_064627.1:1150853525-1151472937 GCF_023864275.1 Schistocerca cancellata | reverse complement strand
TTCACGAGTACGACACAACATGTGGTTCATGCACGATGGAGCTCCTGTACATTTCAGTCGAAGTGATCGTACGCTTCTCAACAACAGATTCGGTGACCGATGGATTGGTAGAGGCGGACCAATTCCATGGCCTCCATGCTCTCCTGACCTCAACCCTCTTGACTTTCATTTATGGGAGCATTTGAAAGCTCTTGTCTACGCAACCCCGGTACCAAATGTAGAGACTCTTGGTGGTCGTATTGTGGACGGCTGTGATACAATACGCCATTCTCCAGGGCTGCATCAGCGCATCAGGGATTCCATGTGACGGAGGGTGGATGCATGTATGCTCGCTAACGGAGGACATTTTGAACATTTCCTGTAACAATGTGTTTTAAGTCACGCTGGTACGTTCTGTTACTGTGTGTTTCCATTCCATGATTAATGTGATTTGAAGAGAAGTAATAAAATGAGCTCTAACATGAAAAGTAAGCGTTTCCGGACACATGTCCACATAACATATTTTCTTTCTTTGTGTGTGAGGAATGTTTCCTGAAAGTTTGGCCGTACCTTTCTGTAACATCCTGTATAATGGACCCCTTACACAGTGCAGTAATGTGTTCATTGTAAATAAGTATTGTAGTAATGTTATATGTTCATTACCTTATAAATAAAAAAACATGTTTTCTAAATTTTAAATTCAGTGCATTAATGCGATCTTAGTATATGAATGTTTGTAATGCCATCCCTGCTTAGTCATTTTGCACTTCCTCTCTATCTCATTTTTGAGACGTTTGTATTCCTTTTTGCCTGCTTCATTTACTGCATTTCTGTATTTTCTCCTTTCATCAATTAAATTCAGTATCTCTTCTGTTACACAAGGATTTCTATTAGCCCTCGTCTTTTAGCCTACTTGATCCTCTGCTGCCTTCACTATTTCATCTCTGAAAGTTACCTATTCTTCTTCTACGGTATTTCTTTCCCCCGTTGTTGTCAATCGTTCCCTAATGCTCTCTCTGAAACTCTCTACAACCTCTAGATATTCCAGTTTATCCAGCTCCCATCTCCTTAAATTCCTACCTTTTTGCGGTTTCTTCAGTTTTAATCCACAGTTCTTTACCAATAGATTGTTGTCAGAGGCCACATCTGCCCCTGATTCCTACCTTTTTGCGGTTTCTTCAGTTTTAATCCACAGTTCTTTACCAATAGATTGTTGTCAGAGGCCACATCTGCCCCTGAAAATGACTTAGAATTTAAAACCTGGTTCCTAAATCTCTGTATTACCATTATATAATCTATCTGAAAACATCCGGTGTCTCCAGGCCTCTTCCATGTATACAACCTTCTTTCATGATTCTTGAACCAAGTGTTAGCTATAAGTTATGCTCTGTGCATGTCATGAACTGATATATATATATATATATATATATATATATATATATATATATATATATATATATATATCAGTTCATGACATCCAGTCTTACAAATTTGCTGTCTCTGATGGACACACGTCCAGATCATCCGCTCTCAAAACTCCACTCCCCACATCCACCACTGCTGGCGGCTCACCTCCAACTGCGAAACAGTACGCGCTGTTAACAGCCAACTGCCCAACAGTACAATAGCGACTATTTCAACAATGCCCACCAGCCACAGACTGCACACAGCACAGCCAGTGATTTTCGTACAGAGCGCTAGGTGACGTTACCAACATGAAAACCTAAACAGCCTACTTACAGCATGTACCAACGAAAACAATAAAAAAGTCAATTGAAGTTCAGTTCTCAACGGCAGTACGTCAGTAATATTGTGTGATCCACACAGCTCCATGTAAAATTCCTACAACATTTCCGCTGAGATATAGAAAATGATGCAAAAGGAAACAGTCTCTATAGCACGCTATTATGGATGGAATAAATCATCATTTCTAAGTGTGAAAGGAAACAAAAATTTTTACCTAACACATCTCTACCTGATGGACTGTGCGGCTGGTCCCGGCGGAAGTTCGAGTAATCTCCCGGGCATGGGTGTGTGTGTTTGTCCTGAGGATAATTTAGGTTAATTAGTGTGTAAGCTTAGGGACTGATGACCTTAGCAGTTAAGTCCCGTAAGATATCACACACATTTGAACACATCTCTACCGACAGTGCCATGGCTATAACTCTCAACGAAATATTTCAGAAACAAAAAGAAAATTTTCGTCTATCTACTACCAACTGTCGGCACAACGGCAGACGCAAGCATTTTATCGTGTTGTCATCACTCAGGCTGCGTCGTAATCGTGACTTATTTAGTTTCAATGTCGAAAAAAAATCTGTCACACACATAATTTGATCCACACATGGACATCAATTTTGCAGTCTCATTATGGAGACGTGGAGACTCTTTCCGAGGAAGAATTTCGTAGAACTCCTCGACAGTTTTAACGTACTAGAATGTGCCTTTTAATCGGGAATAACGCTGCAGATCGATCAGTTCAACCTGTAAATGAACGGGGGTGCTTTCAACTGATACACCAAATCTCTGTTCAGTCACTGTGGAAGTGGGACATCGGCTTGTCAAATACTTAACAAAGAAAATCGTCAAACAGCCGTGCAAATTGCCAGGTTAGTTTATTTTATTTTCGCTACCAGTTTGAGCAAATCAATATGTCACATTCAGGCACCATATGTATCCCACGGTAATTATTGACATTGTCATACTGAAGCCATCTGTTTCTGGACGTCGTGAATCAAGTGCTTCCTTCGAAGACTGGACAGCACCTCTGAGTTCTTTGTCAGTTACAACAAATGGTCTTGAAAACAACTGTGCCGTTAGCAGTGTCCTGAAAACAACTTGGAAACAGTTCCTGTATTTCTTCCAGCACCGAAGCGAAATGTTCAAAACTCCCATTTTATTTAACACCAGAGAGATTAACAAAATAGGCGGTGTTTTTTTTTATTTTTTTTTAAGTTATCCCTTCCACAATGTAATTTTCATTGTAAGTGCATCCATCTTCCTCATTTAAATCAGACATTAACTGCTTCTCATCTTGCAACGTGTTCTTATTGAGGGTGTTCAGGTGTGCAGTCACGTCAACTACGAATACGAGGCCTGCAGTCTATTCCGGATGTTCAACCTTTGGAGAAGAAGTAGGAGATTAGACTTTAACGTCCCGTCGACAACAGGGTCATTAGAGACGGAGCACAGCCTCGGATTAGGGAAGGACGTGGAACGAAATCAGCCGTCGCCTCTCCGAGGAACCATACCGACATTTGCCTTAAGCGATTTAGGGAAACATGGCAAAACCTAAATCAGCATGGCTGGACGCAAGTTTGAACCGTTGTCCTCCCGAATGCGAGTCCAGTGTGTTACCCACTGCGCTACCCCGCTCGGTTTTTAGTGTTGGTTCCTGCTTTCGTTTTGTCCTTCATAAGTTCAACTATTATAAATGGTCTTAACTTAAAAAATTGTTCCAGGCGTCCCCTCGACTTAACCAACGTACGTCACAGTAGTACACCACGTCTCTATACTATGCTTGAGCCGGCCAGGGTGGCCGAGCGGTTCTAGGCGCTACAGTCTGGAACCGCGTGACCGCTACGGTCGCAGGTTCGAATCCTGGCTCAGGCATGGGTGTGTGTGATGTCCTTAGGTTAGTTAGGTTTAAGTAGCTCTAAGTTCTAGGGGACTGATGACCTCAGAAGTTAAGTTCCATAGTGCTCAGAACCATTTGAACCATTTTACTGTGCTTGCAGTTCCATCAAAGACTTTTTAAACTGACGATGTAATAGCCCGTGTGACTTTAGATAATTTACTATTCGCACCAGCAGTTTCAGAACGTGCTCCATCTCTGAAAATGTAGCACCAAGTGTTTCTTCATATGCGAAACAATGAAATCCGTACAAATCATCTGTTGATTGTTGTAGTTTTCTGCGCAGCAATGCACCTCTTGCGCTCCATCGGTGGTAACTGAGACGAAGATGTTCCAGTTGATGCCAACGGCTTCAGTTGCCATTTTCAGCAACTCGATCCCTCCCCTTGAGCTTTTCATTGACAAAAGTTCTAACGGTTCTTTTGTTACGTACGTGTTGCTGTCGATTCCGCGAACATAAATCGCGTGATGTGCCGTGTCCGAAATGACATGTCCAAAGCAATCGTGACCGCAATGAACTTGTTGGCATTGTTAGTTAATTGCCTGCAGGCACTCGGTGCCATGACAGCAACGCGGCGAGCTATTGTTTGTCACAAAAGAAGAATTCCGGAAAACTTTTGTACCTCCAATGGCGTCACGAATTCCGCTGTCCCAGCAATGCGCTCTTTAATGAATTCGCCGTTGCTGAATGATTAGTTAGATCGGGCACTTTTGAGCTCTGTTTTGTACTTTGCTTTTAACGATAGGCCGCTAGCTTCTTGCCGTTCAAAAGTAAGAAGCAGTAGACTGGGCTCTAAACACATTGGATTTCTAAAAGAAAATACGTTCAAATAGATGCAGCATAAACACAATGATTTTCACGTTTGGATCGGCTTGCTGTGCAGGACTGCCCCGAACCTTTCTAAGTCCGCCAACTTGTTTTCGTGTTCACCGCCAACCAAATCCTTAAATTCCTTGTACATTGTGTTGCAACGTCTTTCTGTGGTGCATTTGCGGTGTCATTCGATTATGTGACTGAATAACAGACACTGAGAAATTTGATCCTTCCGTTCGAAAATGTGTTGCAACTCCTACTCACACATAAATGTTTGTGACAATACATCGCTAGACTGCCTCTTTTTCAGCGTGTTCTTTTACGCTTCCTTTAAACCACGAGCAAATAGCGAGCAACACACAGAGAGTGCACAGGAGTAATGCTGCACCACATGCCAGAAGAATCAGCGCCTCATCGCTCCACTACGTGAACTGCCGCGTAGTACCGAGTACTTCCGAGACGTACCGATCAAAGCCGACACACACTCGGGCCATGACGCAGCCGCACTCTGCGCACGCGTGTTGTTAGGCATGCTACGGCAGGTCCTAAAACAAAGCAACAGTTCTTAATGTACTCCACAGCGTACACAAACACGGGAATTACGAGGCACTTCTGAAGCTCTAAGCGTGGCGCCGCCGCTTTCTGCGGGATCCTGCCTTTCAGGTTCAGACCTCAGACGCCGACAGGACTCCTGATGAGGCAGCACTGGACATCTTCTAAAGGACAACCAGAGGAATAGTTCGGCAGCTAGGATCCGCCACATGCGAAGCTCCCTGCAAGCAGCAGTCTCGCAGTAAACGGTGCCTGGTCGGGAAGCGTTGCCCGAGCCAACAAGTGAGCTTTCCATTTTCCATTTAGTTGACCTTCGGCGTGAGTACAGTATTTAGCCATCAACGATTACATTCCCAGAATGAGACTTTCACTCTGCAGCGGAGTGTGCGCTGATATGAAACTTCCTGGCAGATTAAAACTGTGTGACGGACCGAGACTCGAACTCGGGACATTTGCCTTTCGAGGGCAAGTGCTCTACCAACTGAGCTACGCAAGCACGACTCACGCCCCGTCCTCACAGCTTTTCAACAATGACCATTGTTTAGCCATAAGAAATTACGTACGAATAAATTTGCTACAAATTCTACTCCACATGACTTGGTGTTAAGACTGCCGGCTTCTGTGATCCGCTAACAACACATAGCACAGAATAGGGCCATTAGTAATGCATTAGCCCAGTGGTTCTCAGACTGTGGGGTGGGACTTCTAGGGGCGGGAGAAGTAGGGGGGTCGCGGTGTACCAAAAAAATCTTAGTGACAAAGCAGTTACGTTAATTTTTTTTTTCTTCGAACAAAGAAGATGCTGTTGATCGGGACTGAATTTTGCCCGACGTTGGTGTTACGCCAGACGCGGTCGACGACGATCAGAACGGGGCCATGTTTTCAGCATGGTTTGAAATGATCGGGCGAGCTGGGTAACGTCGGCCATCGGCGGAATCGACCGTTGACGGCTGCGGTGTGACGGCTGCAGTCCGTAACTACCGCGCGCATTGCAGGCGTTGGCTCGTGTACCTCGATGCCTCATTACAGTCTTTCAGATTTCGCGAGGAAGACTTACTGCAGTATGAAGCGGTTCCTGGTTAGCGACACACATGAAGACACCAGTCGTCCACAACTGGGGGAGGGGAGGGAGATACTCCAAAAGCGAAAACGACAGGGCGGGCAGCGGGGGCCGTGCGGTTCTAGGCGCTTTAGCCCGGAACCGCGTGACTGCTACGGTCGCAGGTTCGAATCCTGCCTCGGGCATGGATGTGTGTGATGTGCTTAGTTCTACGTTCTAGGGGACTGATGACCTAAGACGTTAAGGCCCATAGTGCTCAGAGCCATTTGAACCATTTTTTGAAAACGACAGGCTGTGATAAGAACTATTCCCGAAAACTACTGTCAGTGGTGAAAAAACGTTAGCTGTGCGTAATTTCTTTAACCATTTTAGCTGCTGACAGCATGAAGCCTAACAAGCCTTGTATCCAAACATCCTGAATTGACGGGTTCCAAATAATTTCTTGTCATGAAACTAAATGTTTTAACGTCTACCTCGAAGAAGTAACCTAGAAGAACTATATTAAAACTACGAATGTGTCTTCTAAAGCCCTTTTACCCTCTTACGAGATTCGTATAGGACTACTAAATGCAAGAAACCACACACACAGTTGTAGAACCTCTGGTTGTACCAGCAGCGATTGATATAATATCAACAATGCTCGATGGCTCATTTGCTCAACAGTGTGTAGAGGAATTTTAGACATTTCTGATGATATACTAGAACACTTACTCCATAAATTGAGTAACAAACGTTTTGCACTTCAAGTGGACGAAGCGACTGATATTCGTTAAGATGCTCGTTTGATTGGTGATGTTCGTTTCGTTGATGAGTCGAACATTCGAGAGGAACTGTTTTCCGTGAGCCGATACTGAAAACAGCAACACATCAAAGCCTTTTTGACATGATCAGTACTTTTTTTTAATCAAAACTGGATATTAAAGAACAGGTGTATTTGAGTGTGCACAGATGGAGCTCCCGAAGTGTTTGGGATTGCGAGCGAAAATTAAAGCCGTAGCTGCTGATACAGTCTGGTCTTACTACGTGATACATTGGGAGGCTGTGGACGCTAAACAACTTAGCCCACTCCATGAAGCGTTGTAAACAGTTATAGAAACAGTTGATGTTGCAAAGGCAAAATCTATAAGTTGAAGGCCTTTGAAACTGCTATGTGAGGAGCCGGCCGAGGTGGCCGAGCGGTTGTAGGCGCTAGAGTCTGGTACCGCGCGACCGCTACGGCTGCAGGTTCGAATCCTTCCTCGGGTATGGATGTGTGTGGTGTCCTTAGGTTAGTTAGGTTTAAGTAGTTCTAAGTTCTAGGGGACTGATGACCTCAGAAGTTAAGCCCCATAATGCTCAGAGCCATTTGAACCATTTTTTTGCTACGTGAGGAGATGGGAGCGGAACACACTCAGCTGCCCTTTTTGATTAATACTCAATGGATTGCAAGGAATAAAGTACTAAATGAAAGTTTCAGCTGAGGAATGAGGGATTCTGTTTCTTAGAGGTGAAAAGTCACTCTCTGGCAGGCTGGGTTACCGGACTGTCATTTTTGAGGAACTAATTATTCTTAACGCTTCACTTTAAGGTATTCAGGCAACTGTACTATCTTGGACTGAAAAAGTTAAGGCGTTTATCAAGAAATTGGAACTGTGACAAAACTGAGTGGAAAGTGGCATGCTAGATATGTTCCCCATTCCAGTGTCACTGTTAGAGGAAACAGATAATCCAACACTTACAATAGAAATTAAGAGACGGCCTTCTTCATAAGGCTACACTGTAAGATCATCTCGACAAGTACCTCAGCGACGATTTTGATAAATTTGATCGGATTAAAAATCCATTGAAAAATGCAGCTGGTTCATCTGTCTAAATATAAGGGAGCAACAACTTTTTGTTACCACTAGTGATGCTTCGCTGAAGAGTAAATTTAAGGAAGTGTCTTTGTTGGGGTTTTGAGTACGTATTAGCAAGGAATTCACAGTGAAGAGCCTGGTTCGTTTTGCAATAATATACTTGTGCAGGACTGGCTTTTCAATTCTGGCAGCTATGAAATCTAATTATCGTTCAGAGCTAAATGAGTGGCTGTTTCTGCTATTACACCACGTCTTCAGAAACTTTCTTCTCAAAAGGAATCTCGTGCGTCACACTGTGCACTGTAACTTAAATTTTTAATGCCCTTATAATCCTTGTTTGCGCAATGGTAAATATTTTTCATTTCATAATTTTTGAGTAAATGAAAATGTGATGAAAGTAAACAGTTTGCTCTGTACATTTGTTATAACAGTTCAACTAGTATTTTTTTTCTGTTGCGTAAAATTCTTCTAACTTGCATTTCGTTACGAGAGAGTATAAGGTACAGAAAATACATAACAGTGACTAGTTTCATTAATAAAATAGGCTGGTGGGTGGGGAGTCTGATAGTGTTTTTCCTCGCAGGGGGGAGGGCTGGAGGCAGAGGAAAGATGTTTGAGAACCACTGCATTAGCCGACTGTCTATGATTACGACGTAGCATTTTCTTGAACGAACGGTTGCTGAGGAGCTTTTGATTATTTTGACTATGGTATTTTGTATAGTGACTGTCTCGGAAGCTAACAGACACTTTCGCCGGCTCACGACTGGACGCTGTACACAGTTTACCTGCTCCTTAGGAACCGTAACATACACTGTGATTAGTGACCGTTTCCCGGTGGCGAGGCGCTGCAGGCGGCTGTCGGAGATCCAGGGGTAATTCGGTTACAACTCCAATAACCATCCGACAGAATACACGACACAAGTAGACACACTAAGCGATAAAAACTCGGCAGAGACAAGTTTGGCGTCGAAGACAACAGCTACGTACAGTAAGTGCAGACAGAAGCTGCGGCCCTGACAGGCAGCCCCGTGTAAAGCCGGTAGCCAGGCTTCAGTGTCGAGATCGTCTCCTTTCGTTCTGGCGCGTTGTCCGAGTTTTTAAGTGTTACGTGTTTTTGTTATTAATATTGGAGAGTGTTTCCAAGATTTGTGTCTGACAGACGAAATCACGATTCTGTAAGTCCCTCTTTATACAAATGGTTGCAGGAGCTCGGCTGTTCGGTGTCAAATGTCGATCCAGAACACCTTCAGCCGTGAGCAACAAGGTCTAGCCGAACATTACCCCATCTTCACGCCTCTTGATTGACGTTTGGGAAGAATCCCACCTCTGGTCCACTCAAAGTAGAGGCCAGCATTCAGTTAAGAAGAAATCTACGGATACCAGTTATGAAACGTCCCCTTAGAAAAATTAGTGAATAACTGTGCTGATAAATCTCTTACATTATTTGATTTTCAAACAGCTGAGCAGAACTGAACGTACTCAGACATTTCGCTCTTTACCTATTCTGATCAAGACTAAACTGACACAGAATATTTTTAGCGCAACACAATCTGACTTTCAATAATCCCTACAAAAGAATGGCCCTGACTAACATTAACCTATACCTTTCACAAATCACTTACCTCACAAAAATCTTCGTTACTCGAACTACTGCAATACAGCGAGCGCCACTAGTGCCAGCTAAATAAACGATTCAAACTACTGAAGGCATTAAAGACTGATAGGCATAGTTAGCAAATGAAAGATTTTGATAGAGAACACACAATGTATTTACCTTACAAATGTTCAAAAGTCATAATATATATAGCAATTCATGACATCCAGTCTTACAAATTTACTGTCTCTGACGGACACACGTCCAGATCATCCGCTCTCAAAACTCCGCCATTTCTCTCCCCACATGCACCACTGCTGGCGGCTCACCTCCAACTGCGCAGCGCTACGCGCTGTTAACAGCCAACTGCCCAACACTACAATAGCATATACTCCAACAATGCAAACCAATCACAGCCTCCGCACAGCACAGTCAGTGATTTTCATACAGAGCGCTACGTGGCGTTACCAACATAAAAACCTAAACAGCCTACTTACAGTTATTGTATGTTGCTTTGACTGGACCACGTCTGTCTGGAACGTGAACAGTCAGCGCTGAAACTGGTTGCTCAAATAAACTGGAGATTTAGACGACTGAAGGTGTTTTCCTTCGACATTTTAAATCACGATAATGTGTCACATTCCCTCGCTCTATGAGACTCTGCGATGAGCTCTCAGATCAAGGGCGTACCCCCCCCCCCCCCCCCCCCCCCGGGCGGTCATATTTGTCTCAGGAAACAAGGACTCGAGACAACATAAAGCACTTCTTATTAAATAAAACAGTAAACCAGTGAAAAACTGCTTTTAATAAACATTTTAAATACAAGAAAGCACTTGTGAAATCCGAGAAAACATGCAGCATTTCTTATTAAATAAAACAGTAAAGTAGTGAAAAACTGCGAATACCTTCTAGGGGGGCGGCTGCCACCCCCCCCCCCCCCTGCCCCTCGCTGGGTGCGCCCATGTCTCAGAATATGATCATTAGTGCTATAATTGTTGTGATTAGGAGCTATTCACCTTCACCTGATCGAATACGGGTCAAATCTCGGCACGAAAATATCTTCTGCCAGCGTTCGTTAATGTTGTCGGTGACTAAGATTTGTAGTACGAGAATGATATTTGCTAAATGCCTGCGACTTCGAGCACAATGAAGATGGATGTCACTAACGTTCCTAGCGCTGTTATGCTTCCATCAGAGAATGAAAGAGCGAATGCCTCAGTTTATTTAGTCCGCACTGATTTGAGTTTGTGCAGACCTTTTCAGTCTGTTTTGCCTCCCATCTCGCAGGTCTGAGCAACGACGATATCGCGGCACAGGCAATTCTGTTCTTCTTCGGTGGTTTCGAAACGGTGTCGACGGTGATGACCTTCTGCAGCTACCTGCTGGCGACGAACCAGGACGTCCAGACGAAGCTGCAGCAGGAGGTGGACCAAGTCATGAAGAAGAGCGGCGGGCGGCCCGACTATGAGCAGGTCGTGGGCTGCCAGTACCTCGACATGGTCATCTCCGGTAAGTTAGAGCTTTCTTTTTTTTAAAAAAACGGAAACCAAAACAAACTTAAATCTTACACTTTTATTTTGATGGCGTACTTTTTGTCATTCAGTGCAGAAAGAAGGACAGTATCAATCGGAATGCTATCTGTCTTTTTTATGGCACTGCAGATCTAGATTTCAACTGACCGTTGATCTATCACCAGTGTGCCATAAAAAGAATAATACAAGAATCAGATACAAAATCAGCACATTGATCAAACGCCCTGCCACAGTTATACACAATTATAATTCCACTATTACAATTACAGAATTACATACCGTTATAAATAGTCATGTAGACAAAACGTAATTATAACAACCCATATTCCAATCTAACTCAGGAATCTACAAGTATTACACCAAATGAGGCTGTTGTTTACACATACATACAGCTAACTTCAGTTTACGTCATACCTAGTATCAACCACCATATACACTCCTGGAAATTGAAATAAGAACACCGTGAATTCATTGTCCCAGGAAGGGGAAACTTTATTGACACATTCCTGGGGTCAGATACATCACATGATCGCACTGACAGAACCACAGGCACATAGATACAGGCAACAGAGCATGCACAATGTCGGCACTAGTACAGTGTATATCCACCTTTCGCAGCAATGCAGGCTGCTATTCTCCCATGGAGACGATCGTAGAGATGCTGGATGTAGTCTTGTGGAACGGCTTGCCATGCCATTTTCACCTGGCGCCTCAGTTGGACCAGCGTTCGTGCTGGACGTGCAGACCGCGTGAGACGACGCTTCATCCAGTCCCAAACATGCTCAATGGGGGACAGATCCGAAGATCTTGCTGGCCAGGGTAGTTGACTTACACCTTCTAGAGCACGTTGGGTGGCACGGGATACATGCGGACGTGCATTGTCCTGTTGGAACAGCAAGTTCCCTTGCCGGTCTAGGAATGGTAGAACGACGGGTTCGATGACGGTTTGGATGTACCGTGCACTATTCAGTGTCCCCTCGACGATCAACAGTGGTGTACGGCCAGTGTAGGAGATCGCTCCCCACACCATGATGCCGGGTGTTGGCCGTGTGTGCCTCGGTCGTATGCAGTCCTGATTGTGGCGCTCACCTGCACGGCGCCAAACACGCATACGACCATCATTGGCACCAAGGCAGAAGCGACTCTCATCGCTGAAGATGACACGTCTCCATTCTTACCTCCATTCACGTCTGTCGCGACACCACTGGAGGCGGGCTGCACGATGTTGGGGCGTGAGCGGAAGACGGCCTAACGGTGTGCGGGACCGTAGCCCAGCTTCATGGAGACGGTTGCGAATGGTCCTCGCCGATACCCCAGGAGCAACAGTGTCCCTAATTTGCTGGGAAGTGGCGGTGCGGTCCCCTACGGCACTGCGTAGGATCCTACGGTCTTGGCGTGCATCCGTGCGTCGCTGCGGTCCGGTCCCAGGTCGACGGGCACGTGCACCTTCCGCCGACCACTGGCGACAACATCGATGTACTGTGGAGACCTCACGCCCCACGTGTTGAGCAATTCGGCGGTACGTCCACCCGGCCTCCCGCATGCCCACTATACGCCCTCGCTCAAAGTCCGTCAACTGCACATACGGTTCACGTCCACGCAGTCGCGGCATGCTACCAGTGTTAAAGACTGCGATGGAGCTCCGTATGCCACGGCAAACTGGCTGACACTGACGGCGGCGGTGCACAAATGCTGCGCTGCTAGCGCCATTCGACGGCCAACACCGCGGTTCCTGGTGTGTCCGCTGTGCCGTGCGTGTGATCATTGCTTGTACAGCCCTCTCGCAGTGTCCGGAGCAAGTATGGTGGGTCTGACACACCGGTGTCAATGTGTTCTTTTTTCCATTTCCAGGAGTGTATTTATTGCCCATACATAAAAGGATGCCTTAGGCTAAGAAAAAATTGATATATATATATATATATATATATATATATATATATATATATATATATATATAACAGGGAATTGTGCTACTAACTAAAATAAAATACAGTTTTGTCTGGAGGCATAGAAATTCAAAAATCAGAAATCATAGTCGCCACTGTATATGTATCTAGACATTATTTAAAAAAATTTTGTAACACACGTAATAATGTTTTTTTTTTCAGTTGTGGGCAGCCAGACAAAATTGTATTTTATTATAATTAGTGCCTCAATTCCCTGTATTTATGTGCAATTTTTTTAGCGTAACCCATTCTTTTACATATGGGCAATAAACAGACAGCGTTGGCAATACAGTATCACGTCAACCGAGGATATCTGTGTGGATTTGTAACAGGAGCTTCTGTTGGGATAATGCTTGTACACACTTGAGTTAGATTGGAATATTTAAGGTACATGACTCCTAATAACAGCAGGTAATTGTGTACAACTACGACATGGCGTTCGATCAGTGTGCTGTTTCTATGTCTGATTCTTGTGTTATTTGTTTTTATAGCACTGTTGATAAATGCACTGTCATTTGAAATCTAGATCTGCAATGCAGTGAAAAAGACAGATCATATAACTACCGATGCTGACCTTCCAGTTGTGGGCCACATCACGGTCGTGGTTCACAGTCATACCCTAGGAACCGAACATTACACTGTAATTCAGTTTGAAAAAATTACGAGGAGGCTATCGAGTACCGTCTCAGTTACAGATTTATTTAGTACGGCCGTTTCCTCACTTTCTAACATTGGTATAAGCCACTTGATAACATTTATACTTCGAATAAGTTTTGTTATACTGTAAACTGACAGACATTCATTAATAAACTACTTGAAATGGAATATGAACATGTCTTAATGGAATATGAACACGTCTTAACACGCCTTATGTTGGGGATTGACAGAGGATCGTAAATGCAATAAGTGAAGTACCATGTGGAAGATGAAGACACTGACCCATAGCAGCCGAACAGTGTGAAAACTTAATTTTATGTCCTCATATGATGGAAACGATGACATCACATTGTCTGTCCTATTATATCTTGTCATTAATGGACGAAGGTGTATCAGTATCAAGATTACGAATGTCGCAGGTTTAGGAGCACCTCTGGAATCAGCGGTGACTGCTGACCACGGAAGTTGGCTAGTTGGAAAACTATGAAAACAGCCATACAACCGACCACAGAACAAGCGGAAGTTAGTTTCTGTACTATTTTGCCTTGGATTATTCGAGGTATTTTCGGAAAGTGGAGATTATTGTCATTGGCAGTTTCAGGAAGAAACCGGGGTGCATCGGCGGTTATGCGGAAGAATCTATTTTTCACCACTTGTAGAATACCAGTAATTTTCTTCATTTATTCTACGACCGAATTTGAGGCTTAAAGCTCCATCTTCAGGTGCCACTAAATAATTGTGGGAACGTAAATGTATGGCGGTCGGGCCAGTAAGTCAGGTGAATCACACCCACGTCAAACGCGTGGGAGCGTAGGACCAGCAGCCACAGCGGCCACATGGACAGCACGACATGAAAGTGATTACACTCCGTTCATCATAAGGGTAAACCTGATGTAAACAAACGCAAACGCGATGACAGGTCAGCAGCCATATCTCTCGTACTCTGGTGTTGTTCTGCTCTTGGGAATTACTACGTCACTGTAAATGAAACTTAAGACATTCTGATGTGTTAACAGCCATCAACATTTTTCTTAATCATACTTTAGCCACATAATTTTTACTTCCAAAATCGTGTACAGTCGCAGTCTCTGTAGGCGCTCCTTGTGCTCGGATTGTCTCACTGTCCGTATGTACCGCGAAAATGGATGACACTGCTTCCTGTTTCGTACTGAAACACGCGCGTTGAACACCGTTAATGGCTACAAACAAGTTCCTCTGAATGTTTTCCACAACTTACACAGGAAAATGAGCTTTGAAGTTTATTGAGTAACATGATATACTGAATATTTATTTGTAATAGTGATGTAATAGGTAGCGTCGTTGCTTGTTAGTTAAGTGGGCTGGCGGGCATTGGTTCGAAACCCGTTATGATCAACAATTATTTTCGTTCCGTTTCAATATGTAAATCATTTAAATATAAAATTTATCAATACGTGGTAATTAACTCATACTTAACCATCTTATTTGAAGAAAAAGGCATGTCTTCTGATTTCTAATTACATATCATACGCAGAATTCTGGTTTTCATTGCAAATACACATTCTTAATTATCCACATATTATAAAAGATTGTTACAGATTTGGAAGTTAAGAAAACATTACACAATTAAATTTTTTGGGGAAAAATGAAAAATCAGATACTCTTTGTTTGAATATGACCACTGTTTTACAGGACAGATGTGGTCTCACACGACCATGAGTGATAAGCGTCATAGAATCACGGAAAACCATATTCACAGAGTCGAGCACACTCTATAAATGCTGCATTTTTACAGTTATCACCGTACCACGGCTATCTGAACCCAGTAGAATTGATGCGGAGCCAAGCTAAGGGAGTTGTCGCGACAAATAACAAGACATTTAAGCTGCCAAACTTACTGGAACTAATGGAGGAAGCTTTGTGATACGTCACTGTCGAACGATGGCAAATGCGGGACAGCACGTCATAAAAGTGGAGGAAGAGGAGATGTGTACATTTTGGTGGCTTGGAATTCTGTTGTTGATCGCCTCGTTATCGGCGTAGCAGTACTGAAATGTAATCGCTTTCCTCAGAGTCCGATATGGAGTAAGTTCAGAGATGACCAGACGGCTATGATATCCTGGTGGCTTCAATATTTAATTGCATGGTGAAATTGCAGCTGTGCGCCTTTATGCCGCACATAGTTCAAGCAGAAAAAGTCAGGAATTTGCATTTCTCTTGTTTAAAGTTACAGTACTTTGCTAGCTAAGATTGAGAGCATGTTTTCCTTCAGATTGCCTAAGAAGCCTAACAGCTGAGTTTTACCATTATTTCCCTCTGTTCGAAAACTAAATGACATTTACGTCTCTACTACAAATGGTCACATCATTGGGGGTTAGTTGGACCAGGTGGCTGGCCAGCGGTTTCCGAGTCAAATGTGCCGCTAAAGTTGTTGTCCCCTATCATTGCTGAGTCGACGTTCACGTAACGCACAGCATAAAACGTATCCTCATTATTGTATTTGAGTGTACTCGAGACTCAATGGTTTCTGCTCCACGTGAAACGAAATCCGATTATGAATTTAGTGTTGTGGAGTCAGTCTGTCGAACCCGAGACTCCAGATGTCAAAGCTGAAGCCGAGACCCAACACACCATATTTTGTCGGCAGGCCGAGTAAGTTCAAGAGCATGAAGGGGCAGTGCAGAATGATACAGTGGTATTTGGTAACAGATGTGGAATACAGCCAGAACAAGTACACAGAAAACAGAATACAAGTTTATGCAGAATACTTATAACATTGCTGCTAGACTGGACCCCGACGCTTGGCTAACATGGCACACTCTGTCCAAAGCTAAAATTCTCTATCTATTTATATCAGTTTTCCCCTCGTTTCTGATGTAGTGTCAGGCAGACACGGAAAATATGGCAGGGATAAATTCCCACACGTCCGCTACTTGCAAGTCGCCACTCTTGGCTCTCGCCTCATACATCTCAATACCTCATAGCAATGCTGCAGTATTCTGTTTCATTGTTTCTCCACTCAAAACAAATTGTACATGCAACTCTGCCGTCGAAGCTCTGCTCCTGTGAGTTCCATATTTACCTTGCCTGCCCCGCTGGCTTTTGACTGTTACCACACTCTGCTAGCGGCCCCAGATTTCATCGCCCAACTGCGCCTTCATTGAATTCTGTGACTAGTTCCCTTTCCTTCGAGTAGGACTAATACTAGCACAGCACAGCTCCCTCCTTTCTATAAGATTCGTACTGAATCGAGATATAACAGATGTGGACCGTGGCTTGTTCACACAGACTAAAACTAATGAGAACATGAAAACACTAACTCTACACCTGTACATTGTTTACACTGGTTACCCATGTCGTTGGCAACTGATGTGTTGGCACCTCCTCGACTGGTCCACGTTTCCACATTCTCCACAAAGCTATACTCAAGAAAAATAGAAAAACGGCTCACACTGTGGTTGAAATGTTCACTGTCATTATTCTGTTGCTCCGATACTGTTTTAACGTTCGAAGGTGTACTACAATACATTATTAACCGTGATAGATCCTTCCTGTACATTAATAAAAGAATGTTACGTTTCCAAAAACTATGGGTTTAACGTGAAGTTTAAATATGTCCGATTCTTCACTGGTAATATCTCTAGAACCCCTTCCAGATAAAATAACTTCCTATGTGACAAAGTTAAAGCTGTTTCACCCATATGTGATGCTGGAACATGGAAATCCTCCCCCACAATCTCACAAACCATACCATTTATAATTATTCCACTTACCCACAGTTGCAACCTCCTTATTTTATCCGCTCCCTGATTGGTATAACAAGTGACCATCACCCATATCGACGTAAATACCGAATATAACCAATGCCTCCCTACCTTCTGGAAGTAGGAGTGTGTCCAATTAAAACCTTTTTCTCATAACTGGAGACATTCGTAATCCCCAGGAACAATACAACTTCGCATGTACTACTATCCGTAAAAACTGGTCGATTAGGGCAAATCATCACTCGTCCGTGTGTACAATACTCCAACTATGACAACGGTAATACTCCGTGAGTTTCTCTGTTCGCCGAAATGAAAAGTACATCTCGCGTCCTAATCTGCACCCATTTACCGATCTCCTTCCATTTCACTGGGTATGGATGGATAGTGTAACACTCATAACGTGAGTCAGCTCCGGCTATTGGAAAACTGACATCGATGTCAACTCGCGCCCCATCCGTCCTCACCCGTACCAACGACACATGAAAGAATATTGGTGTAGTGGCCCGTGCTACCTGCACAACATATTCTATATCCGGTGGAAGTTGCCTCTTCGCTAATTGCAATCCTCTAAAAAGATCGTTTGGCGAGTTTAACACTGGACTAAGATGCCCATTTACCATATGATATACTGCTTCCTGTAACATTGTAACTTCTGTACGTGCTTCACTTAATCGGTCTGCTAATTCCCTGAGCAACCTGGCAGTAGTCAACATACCATCCAATATGTTTAATCTTTTCTGCATCATCCCCAAATCGCTACTTATAACTTCCCGTGTCTCTCCCGCATATCGAGTCAACCCCTCCGCTAAGGTTCCTACGAGCTTGGTGTTGTTCAAGACCCTCGTTTCTAGGCTTGACAAACGTCTTGCGTGCCTCTCTGTGGTTCCTCTAACCTCACTGACCGCGTGTTCCACCTGCATTACTGACTGATTCAGTGCTCGGACATCATCGTCATCCACTGTACTGAACACCGTTTTCAATACTTTCCCCCTGCATTTATCCATCCCCTCTTGCGCCTAGTTACCATCTGTGGCACACTCTCCACTAAAAGAGACAATTGCTCCCTAAGTTTACTATAAGTCAACTGTAATTCTTGATATTCCCCCAGGACTTCTTTTAGTATGTGATTCCTTTCCCCCCTCAGTATACATTTCCGAGAACGATTCCTGTAATTTTCGTACTTCATTCCTGATCTTCCATACCTCTATTGTTGTTCATAGCGACCACTTATGACTTGTTACTGATATATCTGGCTGCCATGAATACAGTACCCCTGTCTGCAAGGACTCGATCATTATCTGTTGATGTCCAGTTCCACCACAGATCAGCATCCCCATGGCTATCATCCAACACGTCCACATATGTTCTGACCCTGCGAAGAAAAAGAACAAAACTTGCCTGTACTACCCCTTTTCCAATCCTAAAAAATTCCCGATAGTTCACTCTGCCCCTAGAAAGTAGTCTCCCAAATACAATGACAAAAAAACTAAAACAACAAACAACAAAAACGCAATTATTATAGGACACACCAAAATGCGAGAAAAAGAGATAGAAAAAAACGCACACACACACACACACACACACACACACACACACAAAACGCAAATTATCACTTGATACAAAAACAAAATGTAAACATGCCATAAAATATTACACATTATGTGTCCACTGTTGTTCTTCCGCCGAGACCTTCTTCCTCCGCTTGCTTTGCCTAGTTTCGGTAGTCGGGTCACTTCCTTGCAATTGAGGTAATCTGTCCAACATTCCTTTAAAAGGCTTTACTCTATTACGAGGATAATGGATGTTTTTGTTGGCAGCTGCACTTTAACATTCACAGGCGAAGTCATCTCCACAACCTGGTATGGTCCGTAGTACTTCGTCAAGAATTTTTTCGTCTTTCCCTTAGGAGTATATGGATTCGTGATTAATACCCATTGACCTACCCTGTACTGTGGTAGAGGTCCCAACCGCCTATTCGGTTCTTCCTGCCTCTCTAACGCTTTCGTATCGTCCTTCTGTACCCTCTTCCAGACTTCCCGTATTGTCAGTGCAAATTCCCTCACTGCATCCCATTTAGCTCCCAATTTCGGACATAGAACGTCAAATGGCGATGGCATCTTTCTTCCTTATACTACCTCGAACGGTGACATTCCGACCCCTGAATGTATTTTAGTGTTATAACTCGATACCACATACACAAGATAAATGTCCCAGTTATCACGGTTTCCATTCACATAATAACTTAGCATTTTCGAAATTGTCCTATGTACTCGCTCCGTTCTCACATTCGCCTGCAGATGAAATGGACTGGTCCGTAATTTCTTAATTCTCAATAAACGACACAACTGTGACATTAATTCGGACACGAAGTTCGTTCCCAGATCCATAATTGTGGTATCAGGCACCCCAGACTTCAATAACCAGTTATTGACTAAAGCTTGTGCTACCGTACTTGCCTGTTGGTCTGGTATTGCGAACATGGCTAGAAACCGCGAAAAGTGATTAACTATAGTTAAAACGTAACGATTCCCTGCCGGTGTTTTGTTGAACGGCCCACAAATATTTAGCCCGATAAACTTGAATGGTTTGGAAGCCTCTGGTAACTATTGCAATGGAATTCCTGTGCGCAACACATCCGCTCGCTGTGCATATGTCACACAATTTGCTACATAATGTTCCACATCCCTTCTTCAAGTGCGCCACCAAAATTGTTCTGCTACTCGTCTTTCCATTATTTAAGAATTCCTCTCTCAAACTCTTTGGTACCACTACTCCTGGTCTGCACCGGGTAACTCTACACAACAAATTTCCCTCCACAATAAGATGTGGTTGAATTCTAAAACTTTGGCATTTCTTATCCTCTGCTTGTGCTCTTTGCGACAATCTTACCCGTTACTTCTACTGTGTGTAGTCTGCTACTTAATGCATCTGCATTCCCATGTTTCTTCCCTGGCTTATGAATTACTTCAAAGTCAAATTCACTTAATTTTGGAGCCCACCATGTTAACCGACTAGAAGGAGACCTTGAGTCCCAGTAACCATCTCAACGCTGCATGATCTGTCACGACCTTAAAGTTCCTACCATAAAGGTAACAACGAAAATACGTTACTCCATTTATTACAGCCAATATCTCCTTTTCCATTATGGAATAATTCCGCTCTGCCATATTTAACTTTCTAGAATCATACGCCACCAGCTGCTCCTGTCCATTCACCATTTGTCCCAAAACACATCTTACTGCGCCATTTGAAGCGTCACATGATAAGATGAAGTCTTCTTCAAAATTCGGAAACACCAATACCGGACCAGAAACTAATCTCACCTTTAACTTATTGAAAGCTTCCTGACATTCCTCCATCCACTGAAATTAACCCCTTTCTTTAAAGGCTTTGTTAATGGCTTGGCTATTTTAGCAAAATCTTTTACAAATTTACGATAATGTGAACATAACCCAATATAAGATTGTAATTGCTTCGTTGTAGATGGTGTCGGAAAATTTTGAACTGCCTCTGTTAACTGAGGATCGGTTTGAACCCCTTGTTCACTGATTACATGACCTAATTATTTGACCAGCGTCTACACAAAATTACATTTTTCTAAAGTTAATGTTAACCGTGCCAACTGCAATCTTCTTAAGACTTATCTTAAACGCGATACATGTTCTGGTATATCCTTCGAAAATACTATAATGTCATTTACGTACACCATGCATGTCTTCGGTTTCAGTCCTCTTAAAATCTCATCTAATAATCGCTGAATTGTGGCCGGTGCATTCTTCAACCTGAACGGCGTATGTTTATAGTGATAGTTTCCCCCGGGAACAGTAAAAGCTGTCTTTGCCCCATCCTCTGGCGCTACTTCCAACTGATGGTATCCACTCCGTAAATCCATCATTGTAAAATACTTACATTGTCCCAGATTGTCCACTGTGTCCGTGATAGTCGGAATCGGATATGTGTCAGAAATGATTTTCGCATTCAGAAACCTATAATCACAACAATTCCTGTATTTCCTTGTACCATCCACCGACTTCTTAGGTACAAGAACTACATTGCTTGAATATGGACTATCGCTGCGCTCTATGACTCCATCCCATAGTTGTTGTTCTATAAATTAGCGGTTGCTCATGATGTGCTATCCTATATGGTTTCCTAAACCCTGGTGTATTATTCTCCATTGGTATGTGATGCTTCGTAATCGGTGTTGCCTATAACCTACCCTTCATTACAAATAAATCGCTAAATGTCAATAACATTTCCTCCAATGCGACCCTGTCATCTCCCTGCAAATGCTGTAATTGTCCCCTCAATTGCGATGCATTGACCTTTTTTTTTGCTTATGGCTCGCCTCTAAATCCTACCTATCGAAGTCATCTTAATCAAAAAACCCCATCGTGGCCAATAACAACCCTTTCGGCAAGCTAAAATACGCTCTGCCTAAATTATCTATACTTACAGGAACCCTATAATCTCCTTCCACATAACTTGCGTGAGCTAAACTCCTCCGCACAAAACAGTGCGCATTATCCAACTCCTCATTACCCTAGAGTGGCTCCACCATCTACAACGTATCCTTTGGTAAGTCTGTATTTATCGAAACCCAAACTACCTTCCCTGTACCTGCCGGTATGTTATCCTGCTGATCGACCTTTAATGAATCTGTTCGCAGTGTAGCTGGTGTGACCTTCATGTTAAGTGCACCTTGCGACATTCGTTCATCTGCAATCGTTTCCCCCAAGCAAAACATTCTTCCACCGAGATCCACTGTTTGCTGCCAAAGATCTATCTTCGCATGATATTTGTCAAAGAAGTCCAGTGCGACAATCACCAAATACCCCTCACTTACACACGGTAACACCTCTACCTCCTCACTAAACATAGTTCCTGCGATCACGAATTGAAGTACCGTCGTACCCATTGACTCTACTTTATTATCTCCCACCTCACGTAACCTATTGCGTGGTGGCTCACGCCTCCTCCTGCTAACCAGGCCAAAACTAATAACAGACACGTGTGCTCATGTGTCAACCAGAAACCTTTGTTCCCTTCCGTTTACCGAGCCTAATAAGCTTAATAAACCTACAAGCGCTTTACCTAGTTTCACTGGGACTGCTCTTCGACGGTTGAAGCATCCCGTTCTCGTTTAACGGCTGCTATCGCCGAGGTTCCCCCCTACTTTTACTCCTGCAGTTCACTGCCCCATGACCCATTTTCCCGCATGAGTAACACCGCAACTGACGCTGACATTGCCTCCTAATATGACCCACCTGGCCACAACCAAAACACTTAATTTCTGTTGCGAGAACTTTACGCTCCACCCTTTGCTTCGTCGCATAATCTACCTCCTCTAAGTACGTGGCAGTCCTTAGAGCCGCAGCAAGATCATGAGATTCTCCATTCCACCTGACTTGACATCTTCCATGCTACTCTATACAAAACACATCTAACGCCCTGTTCTCGGCCTCTTGTAACAGCACTCTATTAGTCTTCCCATTCTGTGACAGTTCAAACGTTTGCACACTCAGTTTTAGAATCCTGTCTGAGAAAACTTCCACAGTCTCATTTCACCTCATAACTAACAGCCGCTCGGGATTAGCCGAGCGGTTTAAGGCGCTGCAGTCATGGACTGTGCGGCTGGTCCCGGCAGAGGTTCGAGTCCTCCCTCGGGCATGGGTATGTGTGTTTGTCCTTAAGATAATTTAGGTTAACTAGTGTGTAAGCTTAGGGACTGATGACCTCAGTAGTTAAGTCCCATAAGATTTCACACACACGTAACTAACACACTTAATTTTTCACAAAAAAACTTGGTACTATTCTGTTTTTGGTACCTCTGGCGTAACTCAGTCTCAAGCTCTGAAAACGTCCCAACATTGTTCAATGTTTCATGGTACAATACGCACGACTTGGCATCCCCTATCAAGGGTAACTTCGCCACTCTCAATATTCCAACATCTGACCACCTATTGGCCTCAGCCATAGTGATAATTTCATTAAGTAATGCCGACACATGTTCCATTGCTTTACCCGAAAATGGATTAATCACTGCCGCAATTGCCGGGTCAAACGGTCTATGAGACTCCACGACCTGTAATTTACTTTTACCCGACGTCCCTTCCCCTACTTGCAATACTTCAAATCTCCCTGCTAATTCTTCATATTTTTCCTTGCCCTTTATCCTCACCTCTGCTAATACCCGAATTTGCTCCATTAGAGCGGCTACAGCTTCTGCTGTAGTTATTGCCACAGCCTCTGCTGCTGACTGTGCGTCTGCCATTCTTGCTTATAGCTCCACTGTTACCATTAATTTCAGCCTGCTACTCCTTAAACTTAGTTCCTCCGACGAATCATCGTCCATCAACAGTCTGAACAATTTCGAGCCAAATGACAAAATTTCTTACAAATAAACCAACTCTTTGGCGCCGACTTTGTACATGGTAATCCGTGATCTGTCATGTTACAAAAATTACATCACTTAGGTGCTATGTTATCATGTCCTGCCTTTCCCCTGAATCCAGATAAATCTACAGGCTCCTCTTGCCTTACAAAAAACACCTTTAAAAAGTCTGTCCTAATTCATACATAACCATTGACCGATGACCTCGCTGTCTGGTCTCCTTCCTCAAAACCAACCAACCAACATAACCATTCAAAACACAAAAGAATGACACATAAACGATAAATCAAATGTCACTCACCCATCCAAATCGTGTTTGTGTGCAGGTGAACAGTCCTGCTTCCCTCCCTATACCGGTATGGACAAACACCTTCCGAACGACAAGATGTAACAAGAACTGCATGACCAACCATCATGAATGCAACCAAACACCTCAGCTACCCCTCTGCTCAGGCACACCTCAACACTACTCGCTCAACATGAGATGTGGGAGTGGAAATCCGGTAACGGTGTTGCAACTGGCACCACTTTTGACACCACTATTGTGGGGTCAGAGTGTCAAACCCGAGACTGCAGATGGCAGAGCTGAAGCCGGGACCCACAGTGACGTATTTTGTCAGGAGGCCGACCAAGTTCACGAGCACCAAGGGGCAGTGCAGGGTGATACAGCGGTATTTGGTAACATTCGTTTGTTCAGACAATTTACAGTACTCGATGGGTGAAGCGTAGTGTCGGCGTGCTGTTCGCACACTGTCCCGCGAGTCCAGCCGGCTCAGCAGACTCCTGGTGTGCCGATGCCACTGCTGCTGTCACCAAGGCCACCCCGCTGTAAGTCGGCCGCGCTCTCCCAGTCGCCGCCCACTGCTGCGTTGCGACTTGCGCCGCGCTGCTGTCCGTTATTCCGGAGACTGCTACAGTCCCTGGTCCTCGCCACCTTCCGCCCTGTTTGGCCTGTTCTGTCCAACCATGGGAGGAAGGTGGGTGTACTGGTCACACGTGGTCCATGGGCTGCCACTGCTTCCAGGACAGGACCAGACGTGAACCAGCGCCCTCCTGGATGCTGTGCCATTACTTGCTGCTAGTGGTGCTTGCCGAATGGCAACACCCACCGCCGTCTCTGGTGCAGTGACTGCACTGCCATGCCTCCTGCACTGTATGCCCTGCCCAGACCCCAGTTTGCGAGGTGGAAAGCTAACGTGGCCCATAGACTGGAGTGGAACCGAGCCCCTCCTGGACCTGTTGCGGACTGCTGTCACTGCCCTCTTTCAGGCAGACTGTGCGATCTTCAAGTTCCATGCTGCTATTCTGTCCCACCCCTGAGTTGTGTCCTCAGATGTGGAATATAGCCCGAACAAGTACACAGAAAACAGAATACAAGTTTATGCAGAGTACTTATAACATTGCTGCTAGACTGGCCCCTGTAGTGAAGCCCAGCACAGGTCTGCCCGGACATTTGGCTGACCTAGCACGCTGTCCCAAGGTAAAACTGTCCATCTATTTATATCAGTTTTACCCTCGCTTCTGATGTAGTGTCAGAGAGAGACAGAAACTATGCCAGAGATAAATTCCCGCATGTCAACCACTTACAAATCGCCACTCTTGACTCTGGCCTAGTGCCCCGCCTCGTACATCACAATAACTCAAAGCAACGCTAAAGTTTTCTGCCTCATTATTGCTCCACTCAAAACAAATTGTGCGTGCAGTACTGCCGTCACAGCTCCGTGCCCGTGAGTGCCATGTTTACCTTGCCTGGCCCGCTGGCTGTCGACTGTTACCACACTCTGCCAGCGGCCTCAGATTTCATCGCCCAACCGCGCCTTCATTGAATTCTGACAAAATTTCCCTTTTCTTCGACTAGGACTAATACGAGCGCAGCATTAGTATATTCACTTCCGTGACTGACTGGTCCGATTGCCACACATTTATGCTCCCATTATTATTTGGTGTCACCTGAAGGTGAAGCTTGAAGCTTCGAAACCAGTAGCAGAATAAATTAAGAGAACTGCAGGCAGCTGAAGCGAAGTTTTATTCCATACATATGTTCCTCAGTACTGGATCTTCACCTGGTCAAATACTTTCTATTTTGGCGCGCCTGAAACCTTTTGATGTCCACAATGAGTGCACTGATTTCCTGTCCGTAAGTTCAAATGGCTCTGAGCACTGGGCGACTCAACTTCTGAGGTCGTCAGTCGCCTAGAACTTAGAACTAATTGAACCTAACTAACCTAAGGACATCACACACATCCTTGCCCGAGGCAGGATTCGAACCTGCGACCGTAGCGGTCGCTCGGTTCCAGACTGTAGCGCCTAGAACCTCACGGCCACTCCGGCCGGCTGTCTGCAAGTGATTACTGGCATGAGGAACGTGTGGAACATTTTGATCTACTTGATCGAAAGCCCAATTTTTTTTATGGGGGCACATTTGGTACATGTGTCTTTCTCTCTTCTTGAAAATTATATGGGAGTAGAGAAATGTACCTAAATGCTTAATATTGGTGTTCGATGGAATGTTAATCTCAATAAGTGAGACTGTGGAACCATGGAGATTTCTTCTGAGGTATGTCGCTTCGGACAGCTACCTCTAGCAATTCATCGTCACCTACGCTACGACATTGTCTTTACTCCGCTGCTGTCGCTGAACTCTTGAGCGCTCCATTCCGCTCCGCAAAACTAGTGATATTCCGATACCATCAAACTATCGCTACCTGCTCAGAAGATTAGTACTCAAGTCGTCCTGCGTTATTACTTCCATGAGTACTACAAAAGTATCGATACCTACTCATATCGATACTTTCTATGCAAGTGAAGTACTGCTGAATATACACGAGGGTGGTTTGATAAATCCGGTAAATTTCCATGAAAAAAATTAACATTTTTATTGCAATTTCATGGTTGGTAAGCTTGATCATTGCAAGAATCGTATAAAGAATTTCAACAGTGTACAGCGTGCATTTCATTGTTGACAGCCCTCTGAATTCGTCAGTGTGTCGACTGCTATTGAAAATGGAGAAAACCGTGTTTTGTGGCGTTATTAATCGTTTTCATTTGAATGGTTGGACTGGCGCACTAATCAAAATAGAAATGGATCAAGTTCATGCGGCCTCTGCACCATCATTGACGAGCATTTGCTTCTGGATTAATGAATTTAAACGTGGTCGGAGCAGCACCAAAGATGAAATCCGTCCAATTGAAGTCACCACAAAAGAAACCATTGACAAAATCCATGACGTGGTGTTGCGAGACCGCCAAATAAAAATTCGAGAAACTGCAAAGACATAACGCATTTCAGTTGAGCGAGAGCATACCACCCTGCACGGAGAATTGGCTATATAAAAGCTGTCTGGAAGATGGATGCCGCCAGGGGCGATTCTAGATGTCGGTCAAAGGGGGGGGGGGGTTCTAATAGATGGGGGGGAGAGGGTTTGCGGGTATGGAATATAGCTGAACAAAATGAGAGATGGGATCCTCTACCGAAGAATTGGTAAAATTTGGTGTTGCTTAAAGTAGTGTTTGGTAACTATTTTGGACTTCAGGGTAAAAAATGTGTATTAATAAATAATAAGACGCCTATTTTAAATTAAATGATATTTATTGGTTTACGTAGTAACCTATTTGCCGCTATTATTCTTTTGATAAAATGTGTTTGGAATACATTGCAACCTATATTGCTACATAATTATAAAAAATAATGATTGAATCTGTTGGAGTAATATATTCACTGATTTCTGAAGTCATTTTATCCATTGTAATATGATACTCCATGGGGAGGGGGAGGGGGCTATAGCCCCCATAGCCCCCACACTTGCCAACGCCCCTGGACGCTGCGACTCATCTGGCACGACGTCTCAGCACAAAATGTGTGGCGATGTTTAATCGCAATCCTCAAGGCTATTGCACCGATTTGTGGCTTCTGATAAAACCTGGATCCAGCATTACACACCAGAGTCAGAACGGCAGTAAAAACTACGGCCAAAGGCTGGTGTGCATCAAAAAAGTCAAAGCCTCTTTTGTTGGGTAGTGGGTGCTGTTTTTTGGGATTCCCAAGGAACAGGGATCGTTAGAAACTTGCGTTGGCTGAAAAAGGATCAAGACTGTCAGACAAAAAAGTATTCTACCAGTAGGATGATGCATCATTCCACACATCGACGGTATCAATGGCAAACTTGGATGAACTGGGCTTCGAACTGGTTCCTCACGTAACGTGGATTTAGTGCCAAGTGACTTCTTCCTGTTCTCGAACTTGAGACTTTGGCTTGCTGGGAAGAAATTTTCATCAAATAAGGAAGTGACCTTTACAGTTGTGTATTTTGCAGAGTGTGACAGAACTTATTGTTCTGATGGGATGAAAAAGCTGGAGGACTTCTGCACCGAGTGCATACCCTCGAAGGAGACTATGATGAGGAGTGAGGAGAACTATTTGTGAAACAAACATTTTTTCCTTGCTTTTTTACTAGACTTGTCAGATCTTCATCGTATGATATTTTACTCGGTGCCTTATTTTATGCATCTCAATGAAACAAATTTCCTCTCTCTCTTTCTCTTTCTCTCTCTCTCTCTCTCTCTCTCTCTCTCTGAACAAGCCTCGGAAGACCCAATGGTCCTGATCGACCACCATATCATCCTGAGCCGACAGGCATCACTGGATGCGGATGTGGAGGGGCACGTGGTCAGCACACCGCTCTCCTAGCCATTGTCAGTCTTCGTGACCGGAGCCGCTGTTTCTCAGTGAAGTAACCCCTCCATTGGCCTCACAAAGTCTAAGTGCACCTCGCTTGCCAACAGCGCTCGGCAGACAGAGTCAGCCATCCAAATTCCAGTCCAGGCCCGACATTGCTTTACTTCGTTGATCTGACGGTAACCGGTGTTACCATTGTGGCATGGCCGTTGGCAATAAGACCAATTAAATACTTTCATTTCCTTTTGGGAAGTTTCCCCAAAACAGAAATTTACTCACCAACTTTTGAAAATAAACTCTCACTAGGCACAGATGTTGCAAGGACGAAAGGATATTGTTGTGCATATTTGTACAAACAGGACAAAGGACTTTAATATCTTCCCATTCAGCAATTTTTTTAACATATTGCAGAGTTTGACATACAAAGAGATACTTCGCCACTTCGGTATGTTTCATTTTTCTTTTTGTTGCTGTGCGCTAGATATTTGATGTTTCCAAAATTCGGATTCCTCCATTTCATTTGGGCTACTTTGTTGCTCATAAACCACACTTCTGAGTTTTATGTGGATCGCCCTCGTGCTGCTGGATCTTGAAAATTTAGGTTTTGAAATCTTGGCTCCAACAGGGGAGCAGTGGCTGCTTGTCCATTCAATTCAACGAACCCACACATTTTCTTCGGCTCTCTTAATAAAACGTCCTTGCATTCATTGACATTTGGTGATATTGGTATGATAATTCTGTTGACAAACCGTCAGTCAGTAGAATAATTTTGAATATTGCAAATACTTTTCTCCAGACCTTTCTGTTGGACACAATCAGAAGACTTTACTAAGACGTGTGTTAACATCTCTACAGCAGCTAGCGCGTCAGCAATCACTCACCCACTCACTACTCCGATACGCTGGTAACATTGATTCGATACAAGTACTTTTCTTTCGCTGCCAGATACGTATCCAAATAATTATTCGATTTTATAAAATTCCTCATTATCCAAAAAAAGTTCGAAATCTTACTTGTGTGTACTTGTATCGTAAATTTCCTGCGCGAAACTGGACCGAATTTTCGTTCCGCCATGCGGTCAGTGGTGCTCGACGGTAGGTAATCGAATCAGAAACGTCTGCTTTCAAAATGCTACCGATGCCTGTGTTGTGTGGTTCCATTTTAAATTTATGTTATTATCAAGTCTCACTTTTTGAATCCTGTGATACATGGTGAACTACTAGAACTTCAGTTGTCACTTATTTCTATTTCACTTATTTTATTTTACTTATTTATTTATTTTGCAGCTTTCGATTTTTTCCTCATTGCTGGACCAGGCGATATAAATTGTATTAATGTTTGATGGCCAGTAAACACTGTAACTGTAAAAGTGTGTATCTGTTGCTATTCAGAATGTCATTAACAAATGACATTTGACGCCCATGTGATTTTCGATGTAGAAGGTTTACGTCATGTAGCGAACGCCTGAGTGAATGCTCAGAGTGATACCTGTTGGCAGAAACACTACGGATGTACACGCCGGGCGTGGCGCTGGACAGGGTGTGCGTGCGCCCCTACCAGCTGCCGGACACGGAGGTGTGCCGGGGCGTCCAGCTGAGGCCAGGCGAGATCATCTGGATTCCTGTACACGCCATCCACCACGACCCAAAGTACTTCCCAGACCCAGAGAGTTTCGATCCGGAACGCTTCAGTCCAGAGAACAAGCACCGCATCAAGCCCTTCACATACTTCCCTTTCGGCGCCGGACCTCGCATTTGCATTGGTAAGCTATTTTCTGTTAGTAAATTTTGTTGCTTTAATCTTACTTCTATCTACACCATTTCAATGTTAGAAACCATCGTTTAGCGCTGGCTTCGTGCTGTATTTCTGTAAATGCGAAACTTAAATTTCCAGCTATCAGCATTGACCTTACATTTCAATCTTATCAGTTTTGAAACGATAATGACATGTCAGATAAACGCTATAGGCTGTAACTAAAAGCTAAGTACAGTCAAATGTCTAAGCTAGAACATTTTTAGTAAAATCACATAGCATTTAAGAACTTAAGCTCTCATCCATCGTACTCTAAAAGAACAGACTTTTCGTCGAAAATACTGTCGCTCTATTAGTCAAGAACATTTTTGCTGACTAAGGCTGAATCATCCCATTAAAAAACCGTTACTTATACTGTCTTGTTGCCCTGTGGCAGGATTAACTCATTTATTTACGTACGTTTACCTCCTCCACATGCTACTTCTGTTTCATAGAAAATAGTTCTGTTGCTTCAACAGCTGTCTATGAAAATTGAAACCAAGTGTATGGTGCTTTTATGCTAGAGGTCTGATCGATGTACTTCATGGAAACCGTTTCGCATTAAAGCCAACTACCTCACAGCGAAGAAAAGGTGGTTCCGTCTATCAACGTGTAATGCCAACTTTAGTTATAATCTCAAAAAATTTATGAAAAGCTACAAGTGGGTCCATGTTCTGACGTCTGTATATGTATATTCTTCTCCTGTTGTAAGCTCACGCTTGTTCCCACGTTTGATTACAATTTGTTTTTCCGTAGGTTCAAATTGTTCAAATGGCTCTGAGCACTATGGGACTTAACTTCTGAGGTCATGACTCCCCTAGAACTTAGAACTACTTAAACCTAAGTAACCTAAGGACATCACACACATCCATGCCCGAGGCAGGATTCGAAGCTGCGACCATAGCAGCAGCGCGGTTCCGTTGGTTCCACATTGAGCAAACACAGCTACCGTTTTTTTTATCCACGCGTGTTTCGCTGAAGTTACCTGCTGTAATTACAGAGAAACTTGTCTCGGTGAAAGAAAGAAGAAAATTTGTGATTGCTCAAGGCGTATGCAGTCCAAAAACAAATTTATAAGTCAACTGTTTTTTTTTAAGTAAGAAAAACAGGAAATTAAAAGCAATCGTAAGCCTTAGGCAGACGTGTACGCTATGAGACCACGACCAAATTTTGTTCAGCGTAATTTCTTTCGAAAACATCAAATAATTTGTAATTTGAAGGAATCGATCATGTTCTCGGCAGTTTGTGACGTCACCATTGCTGCATCTCGATCGATTCAACGATATCTGATCGATACAGTAGCAACTACAACCACTGCGAGCTGCGACAACGAGCAAAAATTTTATTAAAGTTTCATGGCATTGTCTCGATGCAAGAATTTCAGATTGTCTCAACAGGAGAGACAATGAAAGAACATTTTAACTTCTCGTAACTCTGCTCATTTAACTTTTCTTATACACTCATTCTATTGAGCTAACAGAGAGCCAAGCAATGCCCGAGAAAAGGCGGTATCCTGATTGTGGAGCGGGGAAAAGGGATCTAACAAGTACTTTCCTCTCACTCACAAAGTAGTTCAACACAGTTCTTGCTCAATAAAATTACTTTCGCAAATAATCGAGTGGACCGATAGTGGAGGCACGAATTCCCTGGGAGGACGTGTCAAACATGTTCATATGTCTTCCATTTCGCCATTTCCCTCCAGGAATAACTGACAACAGTATTCGAACTCGGTTCACAGCCCTTTCAAGCCAACTCTGTGCCCTGTCTCAGCACTGTGAGCAGTTAGTTAGTCGGTCTCATGTCGTAATGACGCGGAACGAGTAATGTTGCGTTCACATTGCTAATTAATTTGTAAAACACACACATCCTATACAATTCAAAGTTATATATAAATGTATATGGGTTAGTAGAGTTAGTAATTCCTACCTACCACCTTTTACACATTACTATAATAGAATTTCTTTTACAGAATAGAAGGACTTGTCAAGAAGAACTCTATTCAGTTTTTCTTTTTTTTTTTCAAATTTTATTTTGCTGTCTCTCAGACATTTTGTACAGGGTGTCCGAAAAGTCTTTCCCTGATTACATAAATTGATAACTCAGGCTAGAAGTCGGATACAAATATGAAACTGGTGTCTAATTGTTTACAAACTATCAAAGTTTTTTTCCACACATCAGTTAACTTCCACATGAGCACTCTTGGTAGCACGTAGCACATCTAGGTGATATTCAGTTTCCGTCCACACATTAGCCAACATCACTGTAGGGATCGATTCAACGACTGTGGTTATCCGTTACCGCAGGGCTTCAAGATCTGGTACACGGGTTCGGCAGACCTCGCCCTTGTCATAACCCCATAAAAATACGTCTAATGGGGTTATGTCAGGAGAGCGTGGAGCCCAAACCGTTGGCCCATCACGACCAATCCGTCGCCCAGGAAAGGTCATATCGAGATAGGCACGGACGTCCAAACCCCAATGATGCAGTACACCGTCTTGCTGAAACAAGACATCGGGGTGATACTGAAGTAGCTGAGGAACAACATACAGTTGCAACATGTCCAGATACACTGCAGATGTGATGGTAACCTCAGCGAAGAAGAATGGCCCGATAATTCGATCGTGCTATAGTGCGCACCAAACATTCACCTTTGGACTGTCTCTGATGCACTCCATGACCTCGCCAGGGGGTTATGAACCCCAAATGCGCACATTATGGCGATTCACTACTCCACTGACAAAAAAGGTCGCTTCGTCGGAAAAGGCAATTGGTCTGAGATAACCATCATCGTCCTAAATACGTGATAGCATTCCGACCGCAAAGTCATATCGACATGTACTTTCATTGGGCAACAAGGCCTGAACGATTTGCACTTTGTATGTACGAAACAATAAACGTTTGTGTAAAATGCCTTACAGCTTCCACCCTGTCTGCTGAGGTTCTTGGTCGACCAGACCTCGGAAGGTCAGCAACCGATCCTGTGTTCTTGAACTTCTCATACCAGGCTTTAACGCTCTTGACATCAGGTGGATTCCTTCCAAATGTTGTCTGGAAGTGTCTTTGCACTGTAGTTGGTGATCGTGTCTCATGGTATCACAGGACACACTGTGCCTTCTCCTGATTGGTTATCATGGCTTCTTGGGCGCTGCACCTCATCCACTACTTAAGCACTGCGAACCTAAAACAGAAAAAAACTTAGATAGTTGTAAACAATTCGACAGAAGTTTCATATTTGTATCTAAAATCTAGCCTAAGTTATCAATTTATGTAATCAGGGAAAGTCTTTTCGGACACCCTGTATCTCTGTGTACGTGATCAAAAATTTAGCTTTAGCACTGTGCACCATTTTTTGTGCTAAATTCAACTTTAATGTGGAGTAATGAATGTCATTTTTCCTTCCAGTATTGCAGTTATGAACACTGTTGTTCCTTCCTTTTGAACTGTAGTGGATTATTTACAACAAACATAGTGAGGGAATAAATTACACTGTGAAGCATTAGTGAGAATGTCTAACTCCTTAAAGAGATGTCTACGAGTTGATCATGGGTGAATGCCATGTATTATCCTCACTGCACATTTTTGGGCTTAAATATGAGCTACCCCAGAACATTATCTCGTATGACATTATTGAATAAAAGTATTTAAAATATGTCAGCTACTGATCTGTCTCCCCCCAAGATTTACTATGATTATAAGCGCCAATGTGGCTGACCTGAGTTGTTTGAGGAGTTCCAAAATTTGTTTTTTCCAGTTTAAATTCTTATTAGTATGGACACTTAGAACTTCGAGGTTTCCACCTTATTACACCCTATTTTGAAGTTTCCACCCTATTACACTTATCATTGGTGTAGTACTCCTAGATGTGCAGAATTTGTTATGTTGTGTTTTTTTAAAATTGACGCTGACACCATTCACAGGATACCAATCAATGATATTTTTTAACAACACTGTTTACCATTTATTCTGTTTCTGTACGCATGCTTGGATTGATTACAGTACTAGTGTCATCTTCAAAAAGAACTAATTATGCTTGCTGTATATTATATGGGATATAATATATATATATATATATATATATATATATATATGTATGTATGTATATATGAGGGTCTGCAGCTCGTGGTCTAGTGGCTAGTGTTGTTGTCTGTGGATCACAGGGGTCCCAGGTTCGATTCCCAGCCAGGATGGGGATTTTCTCTGCCTGGGGACTGGGTGTTTGTGTTGTCCTTATCATTTCATCATCCTTGTCCTTATCATTTCATCATCATTCATGACAGTGACTAAATTGGATTGTATAAAAATTGGAGTGTGTACAAATTAGGACTTTGTACGGGCGCTGATGACTATGCAGTTGAGCGCCCCACAAGCCAAACATCATCATCTTATATGAAGAACAATAGTGGACCTAAGATTGAGCCTTGAGGAACGCCATATGCGATTTCTCCCCTGTCAGAATTATGCCCCAGACAGTATTGTATGAATTACTAAATACTACTCTCTGTGTTATTTTGGTGCATTATTCATTGGTTGGCTATCCATCAGTCTCATAAAACTTTAATTTATCTTGGGGAATTCTGTGATTTCCACGATAAAATGCTTTATCCACATCGTAGAAAACGTTATCTGAGATTACTGTATAATCTCGCACAATAGTCAGAGTCTGAATACATACTACTGGAGAAGAATATTATTATGTGATAAACAGAACAGTTGGCAAAGTGACAGCTGTTATCTTTCTTCTGAGAATGCTTACCTGTTAAGATCTTGAAAGACTTATAATCGTAATCTGAAGACTATGCGTGTTCTAATGATTAAGCTGAATGGGAACTTCCAGAAAAAAAACGCCTATGCTGACGTTCAGTCTTAATGTCTACATTCACCCACTCATGAGAAATACCTATTCTAACTGGCTGTTAAGTTCTACCAAAAATATATGTATGTCCTTTATGACAATTGTTTTATTTTTTCCAGCCCAGAGGTTCGCGTTGATGGAGGCGAAGGTGGTACTCCTGTACTTGATGTCCAAGTTCAGCTTCCAGGTAGTCGCCAAGACACCGGTGCCTCTGAAGATACAGCCAAACAAGCTCAATCTCTCTATCAAGGGTGGCGCCTGGATTGGTGTGCGGCGTAGATTTTGATCAGAAAATTATTACATGTCGTTCCACATTAATGTGAGAGGGAAGAAAATCTGACTTTCTTGAATTAATTCGAAAACACTACTCTGTACACACGGCTGCAATAACGCAATTGACAACTGTCTGTTAACCTCACAAATATGTGTCTGACCACGTTATACACTGGTCGAAAAGAATGCATTATTTATATTGATATGTCATTCTGTAACACACATTTCCTTTTTTCCCTTCTCCACTTTTTTTAAAGGAAATTAACACAAAATTCACATGTTTCCCGCCTCCGTAGGCGCCGTCTGTAACGAATTCTTTTCAGTCGGAGGTAGGCGGTTAGAAAACTGTTACTGAAAAACGATTAGCACCAGTATTCGAACAGCAAGGCTTGAAAAGATAGGGGCATAAGGCTTCTGATAACGAGACTACAGGAAAATCCTGGTTTAAATTAGAATGTCCTCGCAGGAGGAATGATAACATGCGACATTGTTGACGATCCGTCCTTCAGCAGCCCCGCCCCCCCCCCCCCTCCCAGTTGTGCTTTCCTAAAGGAGCAATACCCGCACCGGCACTGTGGTCCACTCTCTCCTTTGTCTCATCGTCATAAACAACACAAACACGACTTTGCACTATAAAGAATGTTAAAGAATGTTTGTGTCAACTAGCGACAGCTAAATACCTTGAAAATGACGCATCGTACGGAAAAAATGTTCTGGATGAAAGAAAATATTAGTAAAGGGGAGATCTATTCAGCGACGTATGGTCGATACGACAAAACATACAACCACTGGGAACTGCGACAACGAGCATCTCTGGACTTGCAGTGAGTTTCAGCGTTGCTAAGTTCCTAGCGAACGCCGACGCGGGAGTCGAGGGGTCTCCTGAAAAGAATCGAGAGCCCAGTATTTACAGTCGCGTCTCGGTCAGAATTATTCTGCCAAGTGCTGCTAGGTGTATCGAATACTAATTCGTGAAGACGGTATATCGTCTGAGCTACAAGTGGCCACATTCTAACCACCCCTCCTGTGTGGGGGTCACCAACTTGGTATTTTCTAACGGAAATCACCGAGTTTTTGTTGCACATTCGGATTATACTCCTAACAAATACTTACGGTTTACTCAAACAGTTCTTTTCCATTCAAGGTAAGTGACGCTGTAATCGACAAATATCAAGCGTGTCCATTTTTGCAAATACGATCCGATGCATTTGATTCTATACTTCATTTACGATATAAATGTAAACCTTTATTTTCTAACGGTAGATATTTATGAAACTTCCTGGCTGATTAAAACTGTGAGCCGGACCGGGAGTCGAACTCGGGACCTTTGCCTTTCGCCGCTGCTGAGTGAAAATCTCATTATGGGTAGATATTTATGTTCGACATCTACTTTAGCGTTGCAAATTTGATTGTACAGTACAGTATGGTTAGTTGCTTCAATGTCCTTATAGAAACTATGCTTAGCATGAACCAGGAACAACGACGTGGATGTAATAGTTTTCTGTTCCCATTGGGAGATTTTGGTGAGTCGCCTTGTCTCGTATTATTGGCGTGCTTGACTTTGGTGAGTAACCACGGAGGGTGCGGCTGCCACAGTCGCTTGACAGATGTTGCACCTTATTGCTGTTGTTCTGACAGCCTCGTTGTGGCCAGCGCGAGAGTTAAGGCAGTTGGATGAAAACACGCAGACGCGTCCCAAACGTGAGTGTTGCTTCGGACTGGGCGACAGAGTTCGGAGAAACCGGGAATAGTGGGTCAGTCTGAGTGAGAGAGGGTCTTGAGCTCACTATGTTGTTGAAATTTCCTTACTGCAAAAGGCAAGGATTGGAATTAGTACAGAATGACGAACACTGTGAGAGTTTTACAACTTCTGGCGTTATTCGGAGAATGTCCTCAACCTAGCACACATTTGCCGTAAATGAGTTGTATTCACGAAAGACCAAGACTTTACACAGAGACGGTGTCTGTTAAAACAACTTACCAGCACTGACTACGTTAGCACCCACGACTTGACACGCAGGAGTCCTCAGCCACCCAGCTGGAACTCCATCTGCTGTTCCGAGCTGCTGCAGATAACCCTGCTCGGCAAATAGCTTCTGCTGTTTCTCCCAGTACTGCTACCTCCCCACTTCCGCTAGGACCTGCCCGGCCTATCTGTCCCCTACTCCTGTCACTCCAACTGCCGTGACTCTCTCCTTGGAGGGTCTGCATCGGAGTTTTAATCACTTTCCCTCTGGGCCCCGTCAGTTCCTTACTTTGCATTACGCTGAAGTCCCCTTGCCAGCACTGTTTTTCAGAAGGTGAGTCGTTAGGGATGGGGGGGGGGGGTGGAGAAGGCGTCTGTTGCAAATTCATATCCTGTTCTTGCTATAGGCTCTTCATGACGTATATGTGCCCCTTCCACATACTCTCTCTCTTATCCCCCTCTCAACCTCGCTTTGAAACGATATTTTATGTCTTGCAGTGTTATTTTTAAAGCGCGGCTGGCGTCTTTATGGCGCCACCAGCTGAAAACATTTCTTTCTACGTGACTTGAGGCATCTGATATTGTGTGTAAGCCTATTGCTGTGCTCTGTCGTTTACAACTGCCTCTCTGACTTGTAACTTTTCCCTTGTTATGCTCGTGAAGCTTTCACCTGTTACTAACTCTCAATACTTGGCTGTCACATCCGGGATACAAGACAACACACCGAAATCAGTCACCGTGATGGTGCAGTTCGAGGGCAGCCACTGAAATCGATCTTATTTGCAAGAAATGGCGATGTCTGTTCAGATTATTCGTACTGTTCCCTCACATTTTCAACACTCATGCAACATTTCAGCATCAACATCAACCGTTAAAACACAAAAGTAAAGGAAATGTAGAAACAGTTAATTGCAAAAAAAAAGTGCTCTTGACATTTGAGGATTACAGCGTACAGCGACAGCTACCACGATTGGGAAACAATGGTCGGAGTAAATCGTTTTTATGTTTGGCGTACAATCTGGATATGAAATCCATTTGAAAATTAGAAGTTGACCCCATCCATGGAGGAGGGGTCGTAAGAAGTTGTAGGATATGTGTGGCCGCTACTATTATTAATTTGCCATCTAGAACATTTTCTTCGTACGATGCATCGCTAGTCTTAATTTAAAACAAAAACCCAGAATTTCATAATACTTGCTCAATCTATACGATTTCATAAACGTCATCAGAAATGTATATAAAATAGGTCTCACGTTGTTTTAGTAGTGCTGTGTCGACCTCGCACACGGTACACAGCTCAGTCCAGAGAGGGCGTGACCAGGGAGGTAGTCTTCAGCGTGGCACCGCATAATTATGATCAGCTAACGTGAACCTTATTTTGCTTCCGCTACACGACTCACAAATGCTCCGCTCCATCCGCCAATAGCCATATCGACCTCTACAGAGGGCGCTAATGTGGGGGACCACTTGCTACAACCTCCATTAGATAGCAGTGGACATCCCTCTACCATTCGCGGATGAAGCGCACCCACCGCTTCTCTCAGCAGACCATCAGCTGTCGACCAGTTCCAGCTGCCCAACAGTTACCGGTAGTTGCTACAGTTACGGCCTAGTAGCTATTCCCAACTCATCATCCAACCATCAGCGCTGATTGTCAAAGTGTTCGTCTTTATTCGGTCCTGAATCATAAACACTTTACACTATTCCAGACTACACAACTATCACATTAATCAGCCAACACCAGTGTTCACAACTTTCATTTCAGTGCCACTCGTCTTCGTCATGCAAAGCTGATTACCTACTGTGTAATTTATTTTAATAAATGACTGTTACTTCTTTCATATTGTGTTGCCTATATTATTTATGTTATAGGTTTAAACGCCCCGCGAAAAGACTATTGACAATCGTGTAAAAACGCCACCTGCATACAGACACTACTTTTCTTCAGTAGGAGGTTCGCTTTCTGTTACCTTCGATTTTGGCCTCCAAAATTGATTGGTGAATACAACACTTATCCATAAAATAATAGGAAATACAATGAAACGCCAAAGAAACTGGTACAGGCATGCGTATTCAAAATCAGAGATATGGAAACAGGCGAGTATGGCGCTGCGGTCGGCAACACCTATGTACGACAAGTGTCCGGCGCAGTTGTTACACCGGATACTGCTGCTACAGTGACAGGTTACGAAGATTTCAATGAGTTCGAACATTACGTTATAGTCGGCACACGAGCGATGGGACACAGCATCTCCGAGGTAGTGATGAAGTGGGGATTTTCCCGTACGACCATTTGACGAGTGTACCGTGAATATCAGGAATCCGGTAAAGCATTAAATCTCCGACATCGCTGCGACCGGAAAAAGATCCTGCAAGAACGAGACCATCGTCGGCTAAAGAGAATCGTTCAACGTGACAGACGCACAACCCTTCCCCAAATTACTGCAGATTTCAATGCTGCGGCATCAACAAGTGTCAGCGTCCGAACCATTCAACGAAACATCATCGATATGGGCTTTCGGAGCCGAAGGCCCACTCGTGTACCCTTGATGACTGTAAGACACAAAGCTTTAGGCATCACCTGAGCCCGTCAGCATGGGCATTGGACTGTTGAGACCCTGCATGGCAGCAGGGGACTGTTCAAGCTGGTGGAGGCTCTTATGTAATGGTGTGAGGCGTGTGCAGTTGGAGTGATATGGGACCCCTGATACGTCCAGATACGACTCTGACAATTGATGCCTACGTAAGCATCCTGTGTGGTCAGCTGCATCCATTCATGTCCTATTGTGCATTCGACAGACTTGGGCATTTCCAAAAGGACAATGCGACATACCACACGTCCATAATTACCATAGAGTGGTTCCAGGAACACTCTTCCGAGTTTAAACATTTTCGCTGGTCACGAAACATCGCAGACATGAACATTATCGATATATACCTGGGATGCCTTGCAGCGTGCTATTCAGAGGAGATCTCCAGCACATCGTACTCTTATGGATTTACGGACAGCCCTGCTGTGTTTCATGGTGTCAATTACCGAGTGCATGCGACTTGTTGTGGTGGCACGTCTGCCCGCTCTGCACGATATAAGTTTCTTTTGCTCTTCGGTGTAAAATTCTTCACCCATTGCCAACTGTAATCTGCGTCTGTACCAGTGCGATAACACACATAGAACTCCTGTTAGAGAAATAGTTTCACGTGTTAATTACTTGCTCACAAAAAAGTTGTTCCATGACGATTGTAGCACTGTTTGACTGCCAGCTGGACATTAATGCTAACTGGAATCGAAAAGTTACGTAATATTTCTCTTCTAACCAATATTTACAGTGCTGTCGCTGTTTTTCTGCTGCTCACAAACGACTCCTCGCAACAGCATAAAACTAATTAATTCGTATCTACAGTGCTCACATTATGAAGATTTCTTGGAGATAATTCTAAGGTAAGGTAAGCAACAGGTCACAAAATGCTTGAATATTTTCAGTAGTAATGCGTTTTCACTTGACTGGAATTGCTACTTGGCGAACGTCGTTCAGAAAATGTGGAATACTTTTCCTCGTGCATATTCGCCCCGTATTCCAACATGAAACACAAACTCTTCTGCTCGGCTGCTGATTACGTCATCCATTCTCGTTTACCAGTTCCGGTCACAAATCTTTGCTAGTGTCGTTCGTGCAAACAACGTTGACGTTAATCATAGTCTGCGCTGTAGGCCAAACAAAAAGCTGCAGCTGGAATATTAGTATGCAAATTATCTACATTTTCCACAGGGTGAGCTACGATAGGCGCAACAAAGTCAGCCTGTTTATTACATACAGGGGCTGGACAAAAGTATGGAAATCACCACAAACACAACACATTGTCTTGTCTACTAGGATGTAGGAAAACCGTTGGCGTTCAAAACAGGTTCCATTCGTCGCGAAATGGATAAATCCAGGCCCTCTATGGATTTCAAGAGAATCTTACACCATTCCTCGTGGAAAACAGTGCCACGTTAACTCTTTGGAGCACGGTGGTATACATAGTATACCACCTTTTGAAAATTTTCTTGGCTCTTTGCACAGTGGTTTAACTGCACGACCACCACTCTAATATGCTCACCTAGTTCTCTACTTATCAGACAGATGGCACTCACTGCCTATAAGGAATCAGTTCCCGCCAAGAATTGCATAGATTACAACTGTGAAAGCTGCGTGCTGAGTTGTGCATGGTTTTTGCGTGTGAATAGTGGTTTATAACGAATTTCTTGTTGCGCCTGTGTTTTTTCCATATCTTGGACGTCACAGCTACGGTATGAACCCATGTATACATTCATATGCACAATCTTCCGTTATTTATATACAATTTATTTTGGTGGTATATTATTTGTACCACCGTGCATGTAGCAGTATTCTATTGCATTTCGTTTCCTAGTATAAAATTCGAAATCCTCCGCTACAAAGTTTAGTTTTTAATTGTGTTGTGACTTATTTTAGCTCTTTCTCCATTTTGTTTTGCTTACGTATTCTTTACTTGGATTCAGGCTGTTGTTTGAAAATGAAAATGTCAAGAAGAGGCTTACGAGATGAAGAAATCGAACGATTATTGTGTGAAATTCCATCAGACGAGGATTCCACTGTTGACACCACAGATGACGAATCTGATTATGAAGCAAGCATTGTTGCGGAGGCTATTGTGTCGTCTGAAGGCGAAGTTTCAGAGAGCGAGGAAGAAAGTGAGTCCACTCCGCCAAAACGCGCTGCTGACACAGCGCCAACTTGGGGACAACAATTCAATGCTACCTCAGGAATGCAGTTCGACAGTGAATCAGGACCAAGTGCTTTTATTAGGGACATTGATGATCCAGAACCTATCGATATATTCGAAAAAATATTTCCAAAAGAGCTAGTTGAGCTAATCGTTTTCCAAACAAATTTATATGCGACGCAATCTGGCAAGTCTTTCACTCCAACAACTGACAATGAAATACGAACTTTCCTGGGAATCAACATTTTGATGGGTATAAAGCGTATGCCAGCATACAGAGACTACTGGTCTAGTGCCCCAGAACTTCATGATCGTTATATTGCATCTCTGATGGCAGTAAATCGGTTTGGATGGTTACTGAGGAACATTCATCTGAATGATAACACATTGCATCCAGAAAAAGGACACCCAGGTTATGACAAACTGTACAAGCTGCGACCAGTGATCAAGATACTATCTGAATCTTTTTCCAAGTGTTACCAACCCAGCAAACACCTAGCAATTGATGAGTCAATGATCAAATTCAAAGGCCGCAACAGTATGAAACAATACATGAGAGATAAACCCATAAAGCGTGGTTACAAAGTGTGGATGCTGTGTGACAAGACCTCTTACAACTTGAAATTTGATATTTACACCGGAAAAGTAGGTGACACAGTGCAAACAGGCCTTGGGGAGCATGTAGTGCTGAGTTTGTCCTCTGAACTCGTAAATAAAGGCCATTATCTTTATTTCGACAACTATTTCAATAGCTATAACTTGTTGGCTGGTTTACAGCAGAGAAACATATATGCCTGTGGGACAGTTCAACCAACAAGGAAACATTTACCCAAATTAAAAACAGACAAAGAATTAAGCAGAGGTGAATTTGACTGGAGGGTCAGCAACTGTGGCATCCTCTACTTGAAGTGGAAAGATAAGAGAGCTGTTCATCTCCTTTCAAATTTTCACAGTCCTGAAGTTACTACAGTGACTCGCCGTGAAAGAGATGGTTCACGCATAGAGCTACCTTGTCCTCAAGCAGTGATGGATTACAATGCACACATGAACAATGTCGACAAGTTCGACCAACTGAAAAAATCATATGAAATAAGCCGGAGAAGTAAAAAGTGGTGGCACCGAATATTCTTTCACCTGCTTGATGTCAGTATCGTCAACAGCTATATAATTTGGAAGGAACTAGGCGATAGAGAAAAAATGACTGCCAAAGTCTTCAGGATGAGTATCCTGCAAAGCTTAGTAACCCAGAAAACACCATTGAGGCCATCTAGACTTCATGAGAGTCAAGTCCACGTAAAGAAAAACAAGCCATATGTTTCCTCACGCCAGCGTCTCGACAATTCATCCCACCAGCCAGAGCGTACTACCGCCAGACGTTGTGCGAAATGCAGTACAAAAAAGAAGCAAGTGCGCACTTTCTGGATGTGCGCTGAATGCAAAGTGCCTTTGTGCCTTAGCAAAACAAAAAGGTGCTTTCAAGATTTTCACAAAAAGGAATAAGAAACATATTTTATTTGTAAGGTTTGTAATTTGATTTTGTATTGTAAATGACCAATTGCCAGAAATAAAATTATTTTACATTAATTATACTAATTATTACTGCTTAGAGTAGAATTTAAAGGTGAGTTACAAGCACAAACCAAGATATCTCAAAAACTTTAGGTACGGCCCTAAGTGGCATGGTGGTATATTATATATACCACCATCTAAAACCAAAATCAATACAATAAAAAATTTTAATTCATGTTTTCCTTTATTAGCAACCCCACCAGACATAGAAAATGCATGTTTTATTAAAAAATTAATTAAACATAAAATCTGTGCATCAAAGAGTTAAGGTAACGATGGGCAGCGATCATGCGCACTTCTCCCGAAAGCAGACAGAAAAGTCTCAGTAATACTGAGATCTGGCGACTGGCGGCCAGGGGACACGCTGCAGCTCACCCACGTGCTCGCTGAACCACTCCTGGGCGATGCGAGCTGCGTGAGTATAGGGGGCCTGCATCGTCACTGGGGAACAGTTTGCCCTGTGATGGACCTGGCCAGATACAACTGTCACACAGCCCTTGGCAGTGTCGCGGCCTTGCAGAGGACCCACACAGCTCACGGAATACGGCGATGTGGCCGCCCTGATCATCACCCAAGCCCCGCCAAGTTTCATTCTTGGGCCGTTAACTCGGCCAGAAAGTGGCCAGCTCCCCTGCAGCTCCTAGCTTCTGCAGGTGCCTTTATGTTGTTTCTGATACTCAAAGTGTTTGCTAGTGCGGCAGCTGCAATGGCTTTTGGAGGGTGAGAGTTTTTCGCTGTTCCTGTATTCGGGGTAAATCTTCGGTACGGTACCTGTTGAAAACACTTTCGCTGCCTCGGTTTCGGAAGCACCAACAATCTGCCCCCGTCCGGATGCACTGGGCTCCGACATAGTACACTGACAAACTACACGGGACCACGGCTGACACGTGCATAGTGCTGACGACGTTTAAATGGCTCTGAGCACTATGGGACTTAACAGCTGTGGTCATCAGTCCCCTAGACCTTAGAACTACTTAAACCCAACTAACTTGAGGACATCAAACACATCCATGCCCGAGGCAGGATTGGAATCTGCGACCGTAGTGGTCGCGTGGTTCCAGACTGTAGCGCCTAGAACCGCTCGGCCACCCCGGCCGGCACTGACGACGTTGTACAGGTGCCGTTCGTTGTCACATACAGCACCGGAACCTGCACGCTTGGCTAGCATTTGCATTTACGCTCATGCATCATTTTTCGCTGTGTTACCATATTTTTGTACATCGGCTGTATATGCAACATGCCGCGTACGGCTCATGTATTTTCGTGAAGACCTCAAACGCATAGATTATTTTTTTACTAGCCCTGATACAATGAAAGGTATCTTCCAATACGCTACTCCAGGTGGGTGTAACATGAACGTGCGCAACGGAAAATAATGAACGCTAAAATGATGATTTGGCCCTGTCTGACTATCCCCCTGAAGCAGTTCTTAGGATCTCTTAATGCTCTTTTATAACATGTAAATTACATTCTAAACATAAATGAATGATGAAGGCAACTAATACTACTAAATTATAAACGTTTTTGTTCAATATACATTTATTATAGATTAAAATAACCCTTTAAGTACAATTGTCTATATTTCCTAACTAAAGTTATTAATCAGTTGCCCAACTCTGCCCCTTGTTGTGACTGCGCGAACTAATATCAATAATCCGAAATGAGTGACATAATCTAGGCGCGCAGTCAATAACCGCGCGACTGCTACGGTCGCAGGTTCGAATCCTGCCTCGGGCATGGATATTTGTGATGTCCTTAGGTTAGTTAGGTTTAAGTAGTTCTAAGTTCTAGGGGACTAATGACCACAGCTGTTAAGTCCCATAGTGCTCAGAGCCATGTGAACCATTTGACTGACATAATCTACGTACCAAACACTAGAAGACACTACTTTCAAAGATAATCTACGGTGGTGTGGAACCTCAGTGGAAATAAAGTAACGTGATCACAGCTGTTCAGCTTTATAGCCCTAACAGGCCGAAGCAATGTGCGATATCACCGTATGTACTGCGTCCGGTGTGTCGAAGTGATGGTTCGTCGGCAACGAAGGAAGAACTCCAGCCACAAAAAACTCTTTCAAACACTAGGACTGCAGAAGGCGGTCCTCTGACTAATATGCTGTAATACTGTCTTCTTCTCTCTGTGTTCTACAGACGAGAAACGCGAAATTCCAGTCACAAGGACGGAGTTCAGGTAACGTCTCAACGTAAGTAAATGCAGAAGTGCTCTCAATAACTGAACGCTGCTTGCTCAATGACGAATTCCAACCCAGAAGTGAAGTCCAGAATCGTATAGGTTCGCAACAGTACAGTGCCTAACTGTTCTAAGTATAAACTGTCTGCACAGGATGGGCGTATGGGCAGGCGGTGGGTGTTGTGGAATGAATAGGGTGATTTTTAGATAAAGGCCATTTATTGGCTAAAGCATGTTGAAATGGGCTGCATAGGCCTAGGGAGCTGAGGGTGAGCCAGAGCTTAGAATTTGGCGAACATTGTTCGCGAGGCTAACGAAAGTTGTTGTCTGCCAAAACTAAGTCCACAGTGCCGCAGCACCGGGAGAAGCGGGAGATGTTCGGTGCTGCAGGGCGCGCATCCGACTCGCGGGTGAGCAAGAATACAAGAGAGCGGGCCCGGCGACGGGCGGCCGGGTATATTCGACGCACCACGCGGCTTCCTCCGCCCTGATTGGTCGGGATCGAGAAAACCGTGCGGGTGGCATGGAACTTTCCAGAGCGTCGCCTGCTAAGCCGCGCCTGGGGCGGCGTCACCTCGTAAGCAAGTGAGGGAGGCGCGTGGCCGAGATGCCCTTCTTCGGCACTGACTTCCTGTTGCTAAACCGTGGGACGAAAGAATTTATAGGCAGCTAACACTGCCGGCCGTGGCTTGGCCGTAATGGAAAAATTAAGTTACCGTTTGAAAGCTCATACAATAAAGTAAAACCTCCTACTGTCTGGGTCATCCTTTACATCTCCACAGAGCAAAGACAGCAAATCCGTCTGTACCAACAAAGCTGATACCGAGCGACCGTCACACACGGGCGCTCACAATGGAAGACCTCGTCTCTCCACTGCTGGCTTCCCAGCAAGACTCGGCTCGCCACCCTCGTAATTCCGAAAACTAATCATATTCCCAAAACCACGGAGTATTCTCCCTCTGTACAGATTCTTCCGAACGGCGACCAATCATATTTTAGTCCTTTGTCGCCCAGTATTGCGAGGAAAAACCTATACTCTCAGCTGTGTCCAAGACTTTCAGCGTTCAAAAGTATTATCCAGTTATCCTTTGGCCCCTACTACAACAGCGGCCAGCCGTCACCATATTGTGGTGTCCCAGTGCTCAGGTGTAACTGCGTCCGTCTGGCTACTTCCTGTGTTTAAGCAGGACCAACACACCTGTGTGGGCCTTCCACCCAGAGCCTGAGTTCTGCCTGCCGTTTCGTCTCCACTGGCGTTGGAACCTCTACCAGTATAGGCAATCATTCATTACTCCGTTTTTATAATAAAGACACTCCGTCACCTTTCGTGCAATTATTTACAAGGCAATACGTGACAATGTCAGTGTCCTTTACATATTTACATATATGATATACAACCTATCACATGATACGTAATTATGTTTGTAGATCATGGCAAACTATGTGGATGAGTTCTTGTAAGGTGCGAAATTATAGCCACCTTACAATACCCGCTCCTGGCGAATTATTTTGTACTAGGATGGGGTAATTCTTATAGCATAATCTCATCCAATACAAAATCATATAACCATCAATTGTCTGTACTAGCGAGCTAGTAAGAATACGAGGACAGAGAAACACTTGAATCATGATATGTTCTTCTACAGTCATTCTGCATTCATTCATGGGTTTACTGCAATAAATTTGCTTATTACATGTTTATTATAATCTGTCTACACCTTATGTTTGGAACATTGTTCTGAGACATGACAACTGGAATATACAGTATCAAAAAAAATTTAACTAACATTACAAAATTTTTAGTCTCCTTCAAAAGAATGGCAGTTTCCATCTTTCTTTAGACTTAAGACCCACGATCTCTGTCATTCATCCATCCCTAAGACATAGGTTGATGCAAGAAATATTAAATAAAGTATCCTAATCTTTTAAAAGTGGTCGTCCAATAAATTACATGTGCTTCATTTAGCCATTACTTCACAAAACAAGCAGTTATGTCAATTATTCAAGAGGTTATGTATTGGTCATTATACAATTATATAAAATTCTGTGAAACATCGTGCGTAATTTGACTTGGTTATATTTATGCTCGTGGCGCTTACATAAAAAAACCGTCATTTCAGAGTTCGGATCGACCACCAATTTTATCTAGTGTGTTTGTTTACAATGTCTAAAATGTAATACATAAAAAACATTAAAAACCCATAGCATCATTAACAAAGAAAATGAAAACAATAATTTTACATAAATACATACACAAATAAAATTCTGTAAATACATAAATATATAAAAACAGTGAATGTCATCACATCATTATCAAAGATATGTCAAACAATACTTTTACATGAATACACACACAAATATTTTCTTAAGACTAACCTGAAAAATAAGTACAAAATGCTTACACAGTGATGTATATGAGAAACTACTAGTTTTTTGGTGTAACTGTTCAGTGTGCACTACATTATACACTTTTTTTTACCAAGAGTCACACACTGATTCAGGTTGTACAACACACTTTCATCTTCATTTGTGTACGGGCATGGAAGCTACAGTTTTTTTTTTTTAAGTTTAGGACAGGAAGATTGTTCGAGATTGACATGTTGCCTTTACAAGTCAGTCTTTGGACCCATAGCCCATCGTTGATCCTGTCAGCTTACCAGCCTCTCGCAGAGCGCAGAGTTGATGATGTGGAAGGGTCCTCACAATATATAGCCAGGTAAGTGGGTGTATGTTTTGAAACAGCTAAGTTTCTTGTCGAATTTGCACACAGTATGGGGGAGGTACAGTCAAGCAGGATCTTTATAGGTCACGTAGAATTTATGAAACGTCCCCTTTGAACAATTATACATGACTGTGCTCAAACTGACACACAATATTTTTTAGCGCAACGCAATCTGACTTTCAGAAATCCCTACAAAAGACTGGCCCTGACTAACATTAACCTATGCGTTTCACAAATCGCTTACCTCACCAAAAATCTTGGTTACTCGAAGTACTGCAATACAGCGAGCGCCACTACTGCCAGCTAAATAAAAGATTCAAACTACTGAAGGCACTAACTACTGATAGGCATAGTTAGCAAATGAAAGATTTTAATAGATAACAAACAATGTATTTACCTTAATAATCATAATATATATGCCATCCAGTCTTACAAATTTCAAATCTCCGCCATTTCTCTCCCCACATCCACCACTGCTGGCGGCTCACCTCCTACTGCGCAACGCTACGCGCTGTTCACATCCAGCTGCCCAACACTACAATGGCAGACAACAATGCAAACTAGCCACAGACTGCACACAGCACAGCCAGCGATTTTCATACAGAGAGCGCTACGTGGCGGCGACGTTACCAATATAAGAACCTAAACAGCCTACTTACATAGCCTACTTACAAATTGTTCTGCGTCAGCTAAGAGAAGTGTAACTGTATCTAGTCTTCAGTTCTTCGTGTTCCTTCTTTAAGTATGTTTGTGTTACTACTCTTCTGTTCTTCATGTCGCTTCTTTCTCTTGTTATAACTATTGTATTTTGGATAAGGATATCGGTAATTGTGGACAGGTAGGTTATCTGTTTGGTGACATTTGTTTGGTGACATTATACATGGAACTTGAGTCGTTGTGTGTGAGGTCAGATTCCTCAGAAGTCAGTGCGAGGTGACTGACTGCTTCAGATTATGATGTTTATCAGTCTGTGTCTGGCGGAGGACCGCAGAAGAAAAACAAACATAGTTGACAGTTCCGTACAACTATTAGCAGTTGCTGTAGGTTTAATTGACTGTATTGTATGTGCAATTGGTTTATCTCATCTCCATCGTGTAGTACAACAGTGGAGACAAGTCATTAGTGGCCGTTTAAGCACCACCTCTGCTGCGCTGGCCTCGTTACCTGGTCCAGTGGTACACCACTGTCTGCCGCCAGAGGGTCTCCAGGCAGCTTATGAACAGCCCACGTCCACATGCTGCTCGACAGCGTCCCTTGCTTCCGGTCCATTCCTCACGTTGTTGCTTCAAGTGTGTCTCACAAAGCTTTTGTTTGTGCGTCCTGTGGCCACTAATGCCCACAACTAGTTTCCAATTTAGAACAAATACTATAAAATACATAACACAAAATTATGAAATACAATTTTTTATGCATTCACTAGTGAGGTCATTTACCTTTACATTTGTTATTGTTTGAGTTGTACCATCAGCCAAGATGCTCACGTATTTACTATTATTATTATGATCAAAATATCACGTACAAAGTTAATGTTAATTATAAAAGAACATTCCTCAACCTATATACTTTATTTATCAAACATCTGTTGGTACCTGTATACCTATGAAAAATACATGTTCGTTAGTTGTCCATACCACAGTAATATTATAATCATCACCAGACCCAATCTTAATACTTGCAAACTACTTCTTAAACTATTTGTTACTACTTGTTAACTACTGGCTAGTAGGATGTTTATATAAGTCTAACTACCACACTATCTAAAGAAACTACTCTGTCGTTGGGTATCACAAGATTGTCCGATCTCATGGGTCTTGGTTTCGTTGTGGATGTCGTCATGAATATCTGTGAGCAATAAAGTGCACGTGTGCACACACAAACATACACAAATGAGTGAGTAGGTGGGCCTCTTCTTCATTTGATGATTCTGGCATGCTTCCTGTGGACAGTGATACTACATAGCAAGTTTGGTGCAATTACCGGTAGATTCTTTAATCACACATTCACGTATCTTTTCTCATGATTTTACTCAGTAATACCTTCTCTGTCACTGCCCTTTCTCTTACAGCTGCTGCTATTACCTTTCTCTGGTGTTCTTCCTATTTCGTTACTAAAGTTACTTTCTTTTGACTAGTGGTACCTGCAAATATAAAGATTTTAGTACATTATGTAAATCGCTGCTCATCAGCAAAACTGCCATGTCCTTATGTATTACCCTCTGCTTCATGTGCTTTGAACGTAGAGTTCGCATTTTCCTTTATTACATTTTACGTGTCTATCCCCTCATTACACTTCCATTTCATGTCGCTCTAACACACAAATAATATATCGGTGCGCTCATATGGAATACCGCAGAACTGGCCACCATGTACACAATTTGAACAGCATAAATAACAACATTCCCATACAAATAACGGTGCGCTCTCACGTAGACACGTGGAGCTGGCCACCTGTCGAACTCCCGTTTCTCTGAATGGAGACAAAACACACTTGGACGGCACTCCTGCGTGTCACTGCAAACCCTATTAGCAAGTCACTCATTTATGATCCCATTGCTAAACATGTAAAATATACATTCATTTCTACAATTACTGACGTTCTCTGCTATTACGTTCCACATCAGTTGGTTAACAATTATTTTTTATCTATTCACACATATTTACAACATTTTTGCAGTACCACACGTTTCTAAATTTTACTTTATTCCTTCATGGACAGATAGCACATCTTGAAATCTAAACACCTTCTAAAATTGTACACTCAGCTTGCTGTGTACATAGTTCAAATGGTTCAAATGCCTCTGAGCACTATGGGACTTAACATCTGTGGTCATCAGTCCCCTAGAACTTAGAACTACTTAAACCTAACTAACCTAAGGACATCACACACATCCATGCCCGAGGCAGGATTCGAACCTGCACATAGTTAAAGCCTACACAAAGAAACATACCCATTCCAGAGAATTATCGCAAATGTACTGTAGAGCGACTCAAGAGTAACTAACTAACTGAACATTTCCATATCCGACTTGGACTGTAGTCGCATTGAATTTCCTTTTCGATGCGGCTACAACTCTCTTCCATGGTAAATGTTATCTTTGACTGAATTAATTTCTTGGATTTCACATTCGTTCGTATGATTTTGAATTTATTCTATAGATGTTTGATAAAGAATCTGTGATAATCCTTTCCTTTTATCTTCACTTTTTGTATGCTATTCTCAGTATTTGAGTGATATACGTGTTAATCAAAATATTAACAATGTAGATTCTATCATCAATAGTTGTCGTCACTGTCAAAATGATTCACTTCCCTAGTTTAAGTTTCCACAAAGTTTGTTAATTGGAGTTTTCTCTCCTTCGAGCATTACAACACTCAGGGTGTTCCTTTTCCTGTCACTTGGCAGAGTCGGGGACTAGGTAATGTTTACACCTAGATAAACTTCTTATAAAAATCTATTATTCCTAGAAACCCCCTCAGTATTTTTCTGGTTGTAGGAGTGGTAAACTTTGCAATTGGGGCCAACCTCTCTGGGTCGAGACTAATTCCTTCTCCTGTTATCACGTGTCCAATAAAGCTAACCCTACTGCTCCCAAAACAAGGCTTCTCAATGTTTGCGGTGACCCCATACCTTTTGAAACTGCTTAACACTTCCTCTAAGAGTTTGTTATGTCTCTCCCAGATATTTTATGCTATCAATATATCGTCTACATAACACGTGAGATTCTTTTTTAACTCTTCACTCAGTGTTTCTCTAACACCCCTGATAAATGCAACTGAAGATATATTCAAACCAAAAAGCAGCTTTTTGAATTGAAAACACCTTCCGAAGGCAATCAAGGCCGTGTATTTTCGGCATTCAGGATCGAGCTCTATCTGCCAAAAGCTCTGCCGCAAATCAAGTGAGCAAAACACCGAAACCCCGTGAAATCTGTGAAGCACCTCCTCAAGCCGTTCGGGGGCGATCTGTCTCTGGCACAATAACTGTATTTATTTGCTGTGAGTCTAACATCAGTCTAATTGCACCGTCCTTTTTGTCTACTATGCGTAGTGGGCTACTACACTCAGATCTCGCGGCCTCAATTACACCTTCGTCCTCCATTCTTCGTAGTTCACTTAGAACCCTTTCCCGGTATGACCGTGGGATGGGGTAAGGGGGTACCCGAAACGGTCTATGTTTCTTTACGACAAATGTATATCGATACCCCTTAATGCATCCGGTTTTGGATACGAAGATCTCTGCGTTATTTTTGAGTCCAAGCTCCAACCCTTTTCTATCCTTATTATCTATGTTATCCAGCTTCTCGAGTTTCGAATTAATTCTACTGTTAATTTCATTAATATGTTCACGTTCTGACTTGAACTCTGCTCTACTCTCATTATCTTTTTTACACTCTTCCCTCTGAACTGAATGTTCGCCGTGAATTGTAGTTTTAAACAGTTCGACGGAATTTGAACTTTTATTGCCTACTCATCAAATCTGATTTTTCTTTTATTCTCTTTCCCTAACGTTAACTCCCCTCTTCCTAGATCGATGATAGCTTTCTGCACTGAAAGAAAATCTACACGGATTATTATATCAGCTGTTAGTTTTGGTATTATGAACAGATTAGCAGTCATATTTTGTCCTTGGTAATCAAAGTCTAGACGTGTTTGTTGCGATAATTCCATATCCTTTCCAACTAACGCATCTCTTACCTTTGTTTTCTGTACTGTGAGCATAGTGGGTTAACTGAATCCTTGCATTTAGCGAACAGCCTATCTGAAATAGCTGAGAGTTCGCTTCCACTATCTATTACAGCAGTACCCATAATTCCGCCAATTTGTACTTTTACCACCGGATAGATCGCCTGTTTGGGTAACGTTTCCTTTCCATCAAGTAATATCTCCCTCATGTCCTCATATTCTATAATATTTATATTATTACTTCCAAGACGGTTTACGGGAGCATTTTCTCTAGTGCCTGTCGTCTGGCCTAGTCACTGTTCATTTCCCATGTTATTTTGGCGTACTCTCCCAGCGTTGGGTGGTCTAATTTCAATCGATTGTTCCCAATTCCTTTTGTTGTTCATTCCACCCCATCCTTGGCCAGACCGTTGACGATTTTCTCTATTGTCGTCCCATGACGCTTCACTATTTTGTGGCTCCCAACTCCGGTCATTTTGTTGCGTATATTCTCTGCCGTAGTTCCTCCACTGTCCATTATTCCCACTACGATCTTTCTGGTCCATGTTTTGGTGAGGCGGACGATTTAAATTGTTTTGCCAATTATGACCTCTGATATTCCCTCTGTTGTTCTCCCTTCTTTCACCTTGCGCGTCTCTCTGCCTACGTTCTTCTCGCGCCTGCTGCTCATTGAAAGCGAACTCCAACTCTCTGAGGGTACCTTTGGACCCTTATACATCACTTCCACATTGGCTGACGAGCGTTTGCTGGTAGGAAGTTGGCAACTTCATGTAACATAATCTTTTGATCTCAGCCGGTGTGCATGGGTCGTGCAAATACTGATTTTTCTTGGTCAAGTTTTCGAAAAATTTCACTGGACTACGGAACACTGAACTTTCCAAGTCTCTGCTCATCATTATTTCCTGCTTGATCATCCTATCCTGCGTCTCCTTGGACCAGTATTTGTTTAAAAATGCGTCGCGAAACTCTTCGTATGACGTGCACGTTTTTGGAATGTTCCGCGTGCATTCGGCCGTTGTTCCCTCGATATGTGAACATACGAAGTCCAGCTTGTACATCAGAGGCCAGTGAGGACGTAATGATAAATCAAATTGACCAATAAAAGTTTTCGGCTATAAAACATTACCCTCGTCTTTGTAATGCTGAAATTTTCGTACAGAGATAAATTGCTTAAAATGGAAAATTTGGCGCTAACGTTTCCGGTCTACCATTACTTTTGGCATCCTCTCTTCTACTCGCTGTTACGTTCTCATCAGTAGAAAAATGTTTCGTGGTGCGCATTATTGGATAACAACTATCCATATGACATATTTCGTTGCTGCTCTCCGTATTCACTATTTGCGACCTAGTTGTGCCCTATGTAGACTCGGGGCCCATGACTTTAGCGATATTTCGTTGCTCTGCAGATACGCTCTTTTTTCAGTCTGTAGTTGACGAGCAACTGTTATATTCGAGCACATTCTAATATCGTCTGGACTTGGATATGATCGTGAAGAGTTTGAACTGGCTCTTTCGGTTTCTGTTGTTTCAAAATCGCCTATCATTTCTTTTCTGAGAGGTGATATTTGCCTTGGTTGCGACCTGACTTCCTGAGATAATTACTTAATTTCGCTTCCTATGTTCTGTTTAAATTGGGAGAACTCCGCGGCCAATGCCTTATTTGGTGCAATTTTTGCCTTTTGCAGCTGCGTTGTTACTACTTGTTTCACGCGCCTCTGCAACTTCGTTAATGCGCTTCTACCTATCTTTGTCGTCTTTTCTGTCTTCTCCAACGTTTCAATAGCAATTCGCTTTGCGCCCCTCGCTAGTAATCATGCCTCGTTCGCGGTTCTTCTGACCTCCGCAACCTCTCGTTCTAGTTTTGTTCGGAGCTTCACTACCTCATTTTTCACTTCTCTCGTCTAATTTTTTATTGACTGAATTTCGGCACTAACGTACTGAATTTTACTTCCCATTTCAGCAATAACGTTTTGAATTTTACTTCCCATTTCATAGCGTACTTCATCATTCCCCCTTTTTATTTGCTATCCCAATTCAGAGCTGACGTTCTGCATTTCATCACTAACGTTTTGAATTTTATTTCACATTTCACTTCCCATTGCTTTTAGGTATGAAAGGATGTCCAACACACCTGTGTTATCTAAATCTTATCTTCCTCTACTCTTAGGTGATCGTCTCCCCTTTTCCCTTTCCATTTCTTGGTATACAAGAAAGTCATCACCGCGTGCCCCTGATATGCTGCCTCGTGACTATGCCACTGACGGTGATCTACGACAATTCTTAGTTGTTCTGCGTACACTTGGACTCCCTACATTATATTCCCGTATCTTTACGATTGCCCCATTCCTCACAGTTCCTCATCTTCGCTATGAGGTTGCGCACCACGGGCTTGACTCTGTCTATCATCCTAATAAAACTCCCTTGGATCGGTATTCCCCTCACCAGTGCCTTGTGCTGTTAACATAGTTGACTCTTTCTCATACCATAGGCTTTCTTGACTGCCCCGTGTATCTGCCGTTTCTATATTGTTACAACTAGTGCTCTGTTGTGCTACTAAGCGCTCTTTCGCTCTAGTTAACAGGGACTGATCCCTGATAACAACTCTCTCTTAAAGGTATATAATCTACACTACCCACATTTATTATGTAATGGGCACGTAACATAAAACATCTACAACAAAGAAGCTAAACTAATGGCAACGTCGTGATCCCTTCATACCATGTAACTGTTTACAAGTTCCTCAGCAGCTGCACACTTTTAGAACAGTTGGATGAAAATCTTCTTGGATTTGCTGTAGGACAATTCCCCCCTCCCTCCCCCCTCTGCCCCATAGTAAGAGAACACATTGAGTTCTCTCTGCAGATTTTTCCTGATCATGCTTTTTGTGAGGAGAGAAATGATCAGTTTTAGACATTATAAATATTTAATCAATGTTATTTCATATCTCTTATTTATTTTTTTAATCATATTTATTTGTTTTATTAGATTTATTTCTTATTTTTATAAATTTTTAATTCCAGTTGCAGGAATTTCTCCCTCTGTAATTCCATACGAAAGACCATAAATTATTATTTTAGTCGACACATCCTTCTCTTCAAATAAAATAACTCAACAATTTTAATGTATTTCTTGCTAAAAATTGTATGTCAATAAATTCATTACTTTATTTTTATGATTCTTCATTCGCTTGTATCTTAGATTAATACTTCCATCTTCAAAGAACTGAATATCCCAGCAAGTGATTCATTTATAATATGTGTTTGGCAAAACAATTTTAAAATTGTTATTGAGCACCATACAAATTTTTGTCACCTTATCTAGTATTCGAATATTCACATCCAGTAATGCTATACCAAACACTTACCTATAACTCCCTAATTCTTTTAAACAACTTTCACTTGCTTTCATTTTTAGTTTCTTGGGTAGAGTATCTACAAAGTTTTTATTAAGATTAAAAAAATGTAACAAATGGATAACAGAGATAGCAAAAACGATGTAATTCAAGCTATCGAATTATTTGAGCCATAAATATATTTTTAAAAGTGAACAAAACTAGTTAAATGAAAAAGAGAGAATATTTTCAACTAGAGGTTGTTTAAAAAAATAATTATGCTGGTGTAAAAACAGAAATAGAAAAATTCTCGTAACAAGCAGAAAAGACACTTAAAAGCATTAATATATAAATCTAAGAATAACCAAACAAAATCTACATACAAATACAAAAATTTATATGATTATTATAACTTTGTTAAAAATATTAGATAAAGAAGAAAGGGAGGATTACTTACATTTAGTAAAGGATGATATCATGAAAAAATATTTTTCAGATTTGTTATTTGCTGACCCTGATTTTCAGATTTTTCATGATTCTCAGAAATATGAATTAAGAAGAAAGCTAGATATGAAATAGATTTACATAAAAAGGAGAATAAGAATCAGTTATTGCATTTATATAATTGTTTTAAAGAAATTCATGTACAAGTTTTAATTTTATATTAGGACGTATAGAAAATTTATTTTATTTTTAGTATCCATATGGCACTGTACCATAATATTCTAGAACTATTCTTTTATCATACTGAAGTGAGAATTCTTTTTAATTATGTTGTTGATAAAATTTTTTCTGTTAACAGCTCTTGTTATCTGGCTGTATGCAAATTATATTTTTTTCTTTCACTTCATTCTCAATTAATGTTATCATAGATTTGTAATCCAGCTTTTCAATATTCTTATAGTTTAAAGTAAACTCCTTTATCTTCATCACAGTGTTTTATCAGTTTTCTAAAATCAGTAACTTTTATGTCTAGTTGATTAACAATTTTTTAATCTAGTTGTTGCCTTTTATGTAATGATTAGTGCTATAAAAATATTTGTAGATGTTTCACTTCCAACATAATAATCTTTGAAGCTGCATGTCATGTGAACCATATTCCCATCAACAGAGTTGATATCAATATTATCTAATTGATCATCCACATGTATGTCATAAACATGTTGTAAATCTGTAACATATTGTGTTTAACTCATATTTTGTCGTTTCCCCATTTTTCCCCCTAATGAATTCAGACATATCTTAGAAACAGCTCGTTTTCTTGGATTTTCCTTCGTCTTATAATCCAATTCAGTACTCTTTTTTTCTTTCACTCTTTTGATATATAACATCTTGGATTCAAAAGGATGAGGATTGTTTCTTAACTTTATTTTCATCTTTTACATAATTTTTAAACATGTGGCTTTTATTTCCAAAACCCCACACTTCATTAATATCTAAAATTTTATATCCTTTCTCAACAGTTTTTTTTATATCTGTTGTCCAAATTCCAATGAAACTTCTTTTGTGATTGTTGTGACTACATCTGTTTATTTTTTTTCTTCTGCATATTTGATTTACAAAGAAACCAACAGTTTTTTCATGTTTATCTCTCAGTGTACATACTGGCAAAACAGTATCATACATTCCTTACAGTGCTGATACTTTACAAATCCATACTACTTTTTTGAATAGTTTCTTCATCTGTATATTTTTGTTGGTTACCTGCATAACAATCATAACATTGTATGGTTGGATGGAGACTATCCATGTCAGTGTATTTTATTTTTGCCTTAATGCCATCTCCTTTGGCTCTTAATTTCATAGTATTTGTGTGACTGCTATAAAGAAACATCTCTTAGATTCAATGGTTCAACAACTTTGAATAACTGTCTTAAGTTTTTTATATGCTGCTGACTTAATCCAGTCACATTCCCAAATTCCATTCCATTAAATTATATCCAGAAATTCGTGTCTCAATACTTCTTGTTAGAGTCTTTTGATATACATCACCCACTGTAACATTTCCAATAATTTTTTACAACTGTGCCAAATCAGCAATGGCATTCATCAAAACCACCTACTCTCTCTTTCAATCTATATATACTTCACCACTATTAAGAGCATGTGGAATGCTATCTTCACAAAAATCTTCTTTTTGTTCTTTATCCAATACAGCAATTCTTCCACCAGGAAAATAATTAGACCTGTATGTATATTCAAAAAACCTCCAGCAATTTTTCAGTAACAGAATGAATGTGTAGTATCTATTTCTAGGAACTGTTTTCTAGTCTGAAACAACATCTTGTCAATATACCTTCAGAAGAAATACAGTGTTCATTAATTCCTCATATTGAGTGCGTAATTTTCTTTAACTTCTTGACTGTGCCATTTGAGAAATATTTCTCTTTGTTTGGGTTTCATAGCATCAACACAATAATGTTTGACATCTGGTATAGGTCCTACATACTTTTCATCTTCTGTGTTATTGACAGATGTGAAAAGCAAACTTTCTTCAATTCTTTCAAATCAAATGCTGTTGGGAACGTGCTAATTGGGTCTTGTGCAAAATTAGTGCCATCTATAATTTTTAGTTCGAAATGCTTCATCTCCAAGAACATTCGTTTACTTCCTGTACAGATGCTATATGGTTTTATTGTATTTTCAACACAATTTGTAACAATTCTGATGTTTATCAAGTACACTCATTGACAAAATTCATCATTTGACTGAAATTAATGAACAATATTACCATTAAAATTGTGAACTGTTATTGGATAGGGAATACGTATACCAGTTACTTATTGAGCTATATAATCAAACCACAGGTATCTCTTAGTGTAAGTGAAAAGAATTCCCATGGGATTCACTTTGCACATTTGAATTGTTTATCTGTAAATAATTTTTCTTTCATTTACAGCTTTGGAGAACACAATAATCTTGCTATTCTTCATTAATATAACAACTACGTTCACTACAATTTTGGCATTCTTTCAAAGTAATTTCCTCACCAAACTTTCTTTTTCATATACCAGTCTTTTGCATCCTGTATCGAATGTAACTATGAATATTTTTAATATTAACTCTTGCTGACAGTTTATACATTTTTCAGAGCCACAATTATGTCCAGATGTCAAACAAATCCGTTTATGTTATTCATATTCAACAGACTTCCTGGTAATTGTTTAACAATTCTTCATTGTAACAATGTTTAATGCAGTTTTTTCAATGTATTGTTTCTACAGTATTGTGTTCTTCCCTTTTGCATAGTATACTGACTTTTCTTTGAGCTTCACAATATGTTTGTTCTTGTTGTTATATCACTCGTTACATTTGTTACAGAAATACGATGATCCTAAGAAAATTGACATACTTTATTTACATCAAAACAGTTTTCATTATTATACAGATATATTTCATTGCTTTCTCAGATCTTCTATAGATAACCGAACTGAAATTCTCAGCACATACAACATTTATTTGGATATCTAGCAGCTGCTCAACATATTTAATATCATGAAGACTAAATCTTCCGTTATATTCTCCTAAATGTTTACATAATATGCTGCTTAACTTTTTCTGTAATTTGTTTATATCTCCTTCAGTAATTTCCTTAATCTAACCTGTAGTTACCCCCAACCCAATATACTATTTCTGTGATGTTAGAACAACTATTATTGTTCTAGAGCAACACAGATTATCATTATTATTAATTCTTGTAATACATCTATTGGTCTTTTTGTCATTAGCTAAATTTGTTATTTTCTTACTTCTACTGCCTCTAGGAATTGCTGACATCCGAATATTAAATGTAGTATCTGGTATATAAATAGCAAATTTGACAAAACATTTATGTTTCGATTTTTATAGTTAACTTGTCTGCTTTTCTGAAATTAATTCTCTTTTTAGCCACTTCTACCACAGAACTGAGTGCCTTCATTACATAACCTGTTTTTTCATTAATGGTATCGAGTTTCATAATATTGGTATCATTAAATACAATTTTGTAGTCACCATACCATGCCATAAATTTTTTATTAATTCTTGATATTATTTCATTAATTTAAAATACTTTTTTGGTTTACCCTCTTTCTTTTGCTCGAATACTTGCTGCTGAAGGGAAATATTTAATCCTTTACCATTATTTCTCTTATTTGTGGTTGAGCTTTCTCAAAAATATTGTCATCAAATTTGTAAATGTACTATGTATTAGACACACATTTTCATCCTCATTTAGTGTTTGGAATAGTTCAGTATGAAATGCAGATTCCTAAAACATAACGAAATTAACTATTTCTAAGTTTATAAATTTGCTGTAGCCTCTAATGGCAAGATTTTTAGCCATAGCTTTTAGCTTAATCACCTTCATTTAATTGACATCTGAAGCATGGTTAGTAGAGATAGACAAATTATGTAATATAATTAAATTGAACTATCTTTTCCTAAGCTGCTGTAGTCAAATTATTTCTCTCTCAAACATCATAAAGTTGACTGACAGTCACACCCCTTGCCCTGCATTTAATAGAGAAAATTTTTTATTGCATTTGAGAAAAATAAAAAGATAAAAGAATATAGGATTAATTTAAGAAACTCTACACAGTTAAAAAAATAGCAAATGTAGTGATTACTTAAATTTCATTTTCTGTTAATTTTCTACATCTGGCTGACAGTAAATGTTTTTGAGATCTCATTTAGTTATTTTTTCCCATATTTAGATACCACTTTTCAGTTTTTTATATCTTCTCATTGACCAATCTTTGATCTACTTGAATGCTTTCCCTAGATGTAAGACTGAAGTAAAAACAACAAAAATATTTAATTTCTTGACATTTAATACATTTTTCATATTAGTTTATTATCACCAATGACACTTTTTACCGAAAATCATTTTTAGAATGTTCACCACTCGGAATTCATTTTAAATGATTCTTATAATATTTAGATGTAATACATATTCTAACTACATAAAGCATTTTATTATACTTCTTTTATGGTATTTGATAACATTCTTCACAAATATATGAATCCTTATTCTCAGTATATTTATGTGAGTCAATTATCAGTTTTATTGTTGTGGTCTTCAGTCCTGAGATTGGTTTGATGCAGCTCTCCATGCTGCTCTATCATGTGCAAGCTTCTTCATCTCCTGTAACTACTTCAGCCTACACCCATCTGCATCTGTTTAGTGTATTCATCTCTTGGTCTCCCTCTACGATTTTTACCCTCCACTTTGCCCTCCAATACTAAACTGGTGATCCCTTGATGCCTCAGAACATGTCCTACCAATTGATCTTCTAGTCAAGTTGTGCCACAAATTTCTCTTCTCTCCAATTCTATTCAATACCTCCTCATTAGTTATGCAATCTACCCATCTAACCTTCAGCATTCTTCTGTAGCACCACATTTCGAAACCTTCTATTCTCTTCCTGTCCAAACTATTTATCGTTCATGTTTCACTTCCATACATGGCTACACTCCATACAAATACTTTCAGAAACGACTTCCTGACACTTAAATCTATACTCGATGTTAACAAATTTATCTTCTTCAGAAATGCTTTCCTTGCCATTGTCAGTCTACATTTTATATCCTCTCTACTTCGACCATCATCAGTTATTTTGCTCCCAAAATAGCAAAACTCATTTACTACTTTAAGTGTCTCATTTTATAATCTAATTCCCTCAGCATCACCCGACTTAATTCGACTACATTCCATTATCCTCGTTTTGCTTTTGTTGGTGTTCATCTTATCTCCTCCTTTCAAGGCACTGCCCAATCCGTTCAACTGCTCTTCCAAGTCCTTTGCTGTCTCTGGCAGTGTTTCAATGTCATCAGCGAACTTCAAAATTTTTATTTCTTCTCCATGGATTTTAATACCTACTCCGAATTTTTCTTTTGTTTCCTTTACTGCTTGCTCAATATACAGATTGATGAACATTGGGGATAGGCTACAACCCTGTTTCACTCCCTTGCCAACCACTGCTTCCCTTTCATGTCCCTCGACTCTTATTACTGCCATCTGGTTCCTGTACAAATTGTAAATAGCCTTTCGCTCCTTGTATTTTACCCCTGGCACCATCAGAATTTGAAGGAGAGTATTCCAGTCAACATTGTCAAAAGCTTTCTCTATGTCTACAAATGCTAGAAACATAGGTTTGCCTTTCCTTAATCTATTTTCTAAGATAGGTCGCAGGGTCCGTATTGCCTCACGTTTTCCAACATGTATACGGAATCTAAACTGATCTTCCCTGAGGTCGGCTTCTACCAGTTTTCCATTCGTCTGTAAGGAATTCACGTTAGTATTTTGCAGCTGTGACTTATTAAACTGACAGATTGGTAATTTTCACATCTGTCAACACCTACTTTCTTTGGGATTGGAATTATTATATTCTTCTTGAAGTCTGAGGGCGTTTCGCCTGTATCATACATCTGGCTCGCCAGATGGTAGAGTTCTGTCAGGACTGGCTCTCCCAAGGCTGTCAGTAGTTCTAATCGAATGTTGGCTACTCCCCAGGCCTTGTTTCGACTCAGGTGGTGGATAGTGTTACTAAATCCTTCGTTTATAGATTAATGAACAATAATCTTTCTTTTGAGAGGAATTTCGCACTTAGGATCACAAGGTAATGTCAGTCTAACAGGTTTCTAACCTTCACTGAACTCCCAATTTTAAGACCAACGTAGTTCCTTTATGAATGTAAGAAGCGATTATTTAACGTTTGCGTGTGATTATTTGTGTCCACTACAACAGACGTCATCCTAGGAGCCTTGTTGGAGTGAGTTTCATAGTAAGATCTCACACTGTCGCAGGACCTTTAACAGGCTCTATTACAGATTGTGATTTGGGAGAAGAACCGCCGGTGTGCAGTCTGCAGTTACACGTCGCTATGCAATGCCCATTATGTTAGAAAGCAAGGCAAAATGTTTCACTGCCGCTCGTCTCTCCTACATTTTCCACTAATTTAAACGTATCCATAGTGGATGTTGTAGAACAAAGTGACTGCAGTAATCTAATATAAAAAAGTTAATATTTATTTGTTTCTTTGCTCGTCTTCTGAGCGTTCCTGTACCATTTACCCAATTACAATGAAACTTGGATGAACTGTGTTCCTTGCACCCGAAGGTTTCTGAACTAGTACAAATGTACTCCTGTCGCCAGTCTAAAGGTGGGGTGGGTTCAGGACGAGAACCTATTATAATATGTAAAAATATTCGGTAACCACCGATTTTGCTATCAAGTCTGTAGTTTCCGGGGACGCTAGGAACATTGGTGACAGCACCGATTGTGTTCCACTGCAAGAGAGGCGGGAGATTGGGGAGGGGAGGATTAAAGAAGATTATGACAGTGGCATATCTCTGTGAGTCATGAGGCCATTTCTACCAAACGTCGCACAGACATCACTTGCTACATGGAAATAATTACTGTGACAGACACTCCAAGCAGCCACATGGCTGAGGGCAGAGAGAAGAAAGTGTGACAGTAGCACAACTCAGGAATGTCTGGAGCAATTTCATTCAACTTTTGTGTATATATGACTCACTATTTGCATAAAAATACTGTGGGGCAGGGAACCTCTGCTACCCATAGGGATGGAGATGGGGAGTAGACTAATGACATGGAAAATGTTTGACATCAATCTGTTGGTATGTCTTTCCTTTACCTGGTATATTAAAAGAATGAAGCACAATATTAATCCACCTCAGTTGTGCAATGGAACCTGGCTCGCTAACAAAAACCGAGCCAATCAAGACAACGTTTTTGTATGGTAGGTCAAAAGGAGAGTCAAGATGTGCTGATTTCACATATTCCAGTCATTCCAATCGACATACAATTTAATTTCAGCCGACTGTAGTTTCCCGTTTGCATTGAATTCTCCGCAGCTATCAAAAGGCACAAATTAAACCACTTCAAGTGTGTGGATTATATCGAAGTACTTTGTTTTCTCTGACAGAATTACCATGTCATCGGCGAACCTCAAAGTTTTTATTTGTTCTCCATGGATTGTAATACCTACTCCGAATTTTTCTTTTGTTTCCTTTACTGCTTGCTCAATATACAGATTGATTAACATTGGGGAGAGGCTACAATCCTGTCTCACTCCCTTCCCAGCCACTGCTTCCCTTTCATGCACGTCGACTCTTATAACTGCCATCTGGTTCCTGTACAAATTGTAAATAGCCTTTCGCTCCCTGTATTTTACCCCTGCCACCTTCAGAATTTGAGAGAGAGTTTTCAGCCAACATTGTCAAAAGTTTTCTCTAAGTCTACAAATTCTAGAAACGTAGGTTTGCCTTTCCTTAATCTATTTTCTAAGATAAGTTGTAGCGTCAGTATTGCCTCACGTGTTCCAACATTTCTACGGAATCCAAACTGATCTTCCCTGAGGTCGGCTTCTACCAGTTTTTCCATTCGTCTGTAAAGAATTTGCGTTAGTATTTTGCAGCTGTGACTTATTAAACTGATAGTTCGGTGACTTTCACATCTGTCAACACCTGCTTTCTTTGGAATTGGAATTATTATATTCTTCTTTAAGTCTGAGGGTATTTCGCCTGTCTCATACATCTTGCTCACCAGATGGTAGAGTTTTGAAAGGACTGTCTATCCCAAGGCTGTCAGTAGTTCTAATGGAATGTTGTCTACTCCTGGGGCCTTGTTTTGACTCAGGACTTTGAGTGTTCTGTCGAACTCTTCACGCAGTATCATATCTGGCATTTCATCTTCATTTACACCCTCTTCCATTTCCGTAACATTGTCCTCAAGTACATCGACACTTGTCTAATAATAATAATAAGAAGAAGAAGAAGAAGAAGAAGGAGTAGTCTGCAGAAGAAGAAGAATGAGAGTCAGTTCACACATTAATTGCATGGAATTTTGCCTACAGTTCTGCAAGCACTGGTCCGTGGGGACAGGCAACCTGTGATTATAGTCACATCCATAGACGTATCGAAAGACTTAAGCAAAATCGTACCACCTGCTCTTGTTGAATATCATAGAAGTCATATGGAGTAAATTTCTTGGAAAAGATTTTTTGTTGGTACTGTATTTCGGAACAAAGATGTGTTAATTACATCAAGAGATGGAGCTAATGGTAAACGTCGGGAATCAGCAATAGCCGTTAGTCCCAAAGCATTTGAACAGTATAAGACTGTGAAGGTCGTAAAAGTAGTCTCTTCGACATGGCAGCAGCTGAACTGTGAAGGCTCTGTCATTGCAAATGCATAAACTATTGAAGCTCTCTCTTCAACATCTGAACTCTTAAGTCTCATGGTATTCGTGTTTGAAGGATTAAAACATATTACAAGTTGAAAAATAAGTATTACATAGAATGAGGTTCTCACTCTGCAGCGGAGTTTGCGGTGATATGAAACTTCCTGGCAGATTAAAACTGTGTTCTGGACCAAGACTCGAACTAGGAATCTTTGCCTTTCGTGGGCAAGTGTTCTACCATATTTTCTTTTCCGTTGTTGATCGCTGTTGCTGGTCGTTGCGGACGTCACATGACATCCCGTCAAGTTCGTTTGTTGATCCTTCCACTCAGCTTTTTATTACAGAGGCCAACCAGCTCTCTGACCGAACACGCTGAGCTACCGTGCCGGCAATACTTTCCATGTAACCGTTTCTTATAAGCTTTAAATTGAGCATATATTTCACACAAATCAATTTGAGCACTAAGACGTGGGAATACCATGTGTAAACTCCTCTTACGTGGAATATCTCTTTATAGGAGTATTGCTAACAGACGTACGTATAGTACACACACACACACACGCCTAGACACACACTTAAGTCCGCCTCAGAAACTCCATGTTATGATAGATAGATCATCGAAGACTGGCTTAACATACCAATCTCTTCAGGGCGAGCCATGTTGCACTGTACAAGAGAAGCATGTTAGTGACACATGGACACTTTAAATATACACTCTTTGCTGGTTCCTGAGAGGTTACCTTCATCATATCACCCTTAAACATGTTGTCAGTGAATGCACTGTTGGTGCAAAAGATACTGATGTCTCAAGGGAATGGACTGTACACGGCTGTTATGCAATCCTCGATGTATTTCAGTTTGCTGGACAGTTAAACCCTCTCCATGTCGCTGAAAAGCACCCTTGTATCCCGCCAGATATTCTCTATTTCTACTACAACTTCGAAGTCTACGTCAGCTGCTGAACGCTTCAGTCCGCTAGCTACTGACTGAAGCTCGATGAGTGATGCAGCAACTGGATGTAGATGGAGCACAAAGTGTTGAAACAATTCCGTGTCCGGCTCTGATGTATCAGGAGTTGCATCAGAGATAGCTGTACAGTGGCTTTGATATCGTAAAGTATGGAAGTAGTCGATGGAACAGCTGGAATTGCTGGAAAGGTTCTCTGAACGTGACATGTACTGTAAGGGAGGATGGTAGTGTTATCAGTTCAAGAGCACATGACCAAAGATATCGAAAGGAATCAGAGATATCCTGCTAGGACCACAACAGTTATGTGTTGCTCAGCCGGAAGTATAGGGGTAAGACGCAAAAATTAATTCTCTAGGTTCCAGTTTCATTGACTTCAGCACATAGCTGGCTAATTTACACGCACATTCAACGATTATTGTATGTAAGATGTCTGCACTTGGATATCCTATGGGGACATCCGATGCTGCGTGTACAACTTAAAACTCGTTGTGAGGTGGGGGATCCCTTAGTCAGATCCGAAATTCTGCTATGTGATTATTATTTCTATAGTTAATTTGATGATTTAAATGCAATATTCAGTGTTGATAGTACAATATTCATGATGATTTAAACGTAAAATTCAGTGTTGATGGTATAATATTCATTTTAAAAGCATAAAACGATACCTAGCGTTGGACTTGACATTTACTTAGCAAAAAAATTTTCGTTGATTTCGATACTGTATTCACCGTTTTGAACGCAGAGTTCAGTGTTGCCGGTACAATATTCGTTGATTTCTGCATAAAATGGGAGTGAAAATTCAGTTATTTGTTGTTTAGTCCAATTTTCTTGTTAGAAAGCATTGCATTGTGGTAGAAGAAGAAACTGTTGCCTGGTTCATTGCTTCAATTTCCGAGAACATTCATTGTAACAAACAATAACAAGCTATTATATCACTGCATTTTCTCAACTTTTATCAGCCCCCTAGATACTATCCACTCACAGATAGTTATAAAGAGGTGTAGGATGTCTGAGCATATTAGTTGTCGATGCAGAGGATCCTGTATAGGACCGAGCACATGTCCCGCCCCCGCATGCAGTAGATCTCTGCTGTGGCAATGACGCATGATACATCCACGTGATGTCCCGTTAGGCCTCTGATTGCCCTCTCGAGGTGTAACGTTCGCATTCCTTCCACCAGATGGAGGCAGTGCCTTGCAGTAGCACCGCCAGCCACCATGGCGTCGTCTGTCGTAATGTTCCGCATGCACACAGTATACACCACGTGAGTAGGTAGACTGAGGCTGTTCAGACATATGATAAATACCACGTAGGCGTAATAGTGGAAATGTAATACCCCCACACAAGGAAACGACGGAGAAACGAAATCATCAAGGGCTGCCCACAGGGCACACTGTGTGGCCCAATTTCATAATACGTGAAACACCAGAGGCTGCAGATGATCTGCGAGTAACACTGGCTGTCAACTTGAGAGAAAGTACTCAAAACGCTTAACGATAAGAGCACACATAACAGTTTATACGTTGCTAAAAGTAAAACGAATAACTCCACAACCTGAATAATCGGCCAGGCATGAAGTCAAAAGTTTACAGAATTGATTATCAGCATGCGGTGCTGACTTCAGATAATACGTTGGGCAAATTGCTTAGTTTCTTAATTGTTTAAAAGGTCCTTCGATGATGTCAATTGCTAATCTCATTTTCTCGTTAATATTCGACAAGCTGTTAAATTTCTTATTGGTTTTTAGAAGCTATTTTATTGATGTAACAAGGTTGTTGACTTTTATTTAAATAGAAAGTTATGCACGTTTTCAGCTGTGAACGCTGCTTTCTTGTTTTCCGTATCAGCAGCGAATTCGAATGCTTTAGGCTAACTGCAGCCAGTTCACCACTATTTCACCATAATACAAGACGAGCTACTCTCCTTTGAACTTTTTCGATGCCTTACGTCAGTTCTATCTGATGCGGACCCCACTGCAATAATCCAGAAGAGGGCGGACAAGCGTAGTGTAAGCAGTCTCTTTAGTAAACCTCTCACATCTTCTAAGTGTTCTGCCGCTAAATCGCAGTTTGTGGTTTGTTTTCCCCACGACACTGTGTATGTGATCGTTCCAGCTAAAGTTATTCGTAGCTGTAATCGCTAATTATTTAGCTGAGTTTACGGATTTGTGTGAGTTATCGTGTAGCTGAGATGTGGCGGATTCGTTTTAGTGGTCATTTGGATGACTTCACACTTTTCATTATTTAGAGTTACTTGACAATTTTCACACAATACATATACCATCTCTAAATCATTTTGCAATTAGTTTTGATCATCTGATGACATTACGTGACGGTAATATTTTTAATCCTGTCGTGCAATAAAACTTAAAATGACGCTAAAACATCAGTCAGACACTTAAAACGAGTTAAAAGGTAAGGAATAAATAAGGTATCGTCACACTCACAATAAAAGCTGGGCTGGGCTGTGTGGGTGCCATAATAGCGTAATAAGACTGGTTTCTGTTAATCAGTTGATCGTTCATAAAATATGTTTCTCTGTACCGGAGTGTTTCACAATTTGGCTGTCCTCTACAAGATCACAAGATTCAGCCTTTTCCACATGCTGGCCCTGTGGAGTACATACAAACTGCTCAAGGTCGGGGAGCGGTGCCCACTAGATTTTACGTGCCCTGCAAAGCCCGAATCCTGATTAATTTTCTCATACTTGTTAAGCGAATGTTCACTAAAACTGGTTCAAAATTTTCTACCAGATTGCCCCACGAGTGAAGCTTCACATTCGACGCACTCTATTCTGTAAACACCGGATTCAGCGTATTAGATATTTCATTATGGGTGTACTGATGCTCTACTTTGTCGACGAAAAGGCGACGACGTCCACATCGTATTTTCTAAATAGATTTGCAAGGCTATAGGATTAGGTGCGTACAAAGAGGATTTTAACAAATGTCGTACTCTTGGTTAACAGACCTAATGCGAGTTTAGATACATCAAGACTGGTATACTGAAGCGCCAAAGAAACTGCTATAGGCATGCGTATTCAAAACAGAGATACGTAAAGAGGCAGAATATGGCGCTGCGGTCGGCAACGCCTATAAGACAACAAGTGTCTGGCGCGGTTACTGCTACTACAATGGCAGGGTATCAAGAGTTAAGTGTGTTTGAACGCGGTGTTATAGTCGGCGCACGAGCTATTTCACGCAGCATCTCCGAGGTACCGATGAAGTGGGGATTTTCTCGTACGATCATTTCACGAGTGTATCTTGAAAGTCAGGAATACGGTAAAACATCAACTCTCCGACATCGCTGCGGCCGGAAAAAGATCCTGCAAGAACGGGACAACGACCACTCAAGAGACTCGTTCAAGAAGTGTAACACTTCCGCAGAAAATTCTGCGTATTTCAATGCTGGACCATCAACAAGTGTCAGCGTGAGAACCATACAACGAAACATCACCGATACGGGCTTTCGGAGCCGAAGGCTCTCTCGTGTACCCTTGATGAGTGCACAACACAAAGCTTTACGCCTCGCCTGGCCCGTCAAAGCCGACGTTAGACTGTTGATGGCTGGAAACATGTTGCCTGGTTGGACTAGTCTCGTTTCAACTTATATCGAGCGGATGGACGTGTACGAGTATGGATACAACCTCATGAATCCATGGTCCCTGCACGTCAGCAGGGAACAGTTCAAGCTGGTGGAAGCTCTGTAATGGTGTGGGGCGTCTGCAGTTGGAGTGATATGAGACCCCTGTTACGTCTAGATATTCCTCTGACAGGTAACACGAACGTAAGCATCCTGTCTGATCACCTGGATCCATTCATGTCCATTATGCATTCCGACGGACTTGGGTAGTTCCAGCAGGACAATGCGACACCCCACACGTCCAGAATTGCAACAGCGTGGCTCCAGGAACACTTTTCTGAGTGTAAACACTTCGCTGGCCACCAAACTCCCCAGACATGAACATTATTTTGGGCATATCTCGGATGCCTTGCAACGTGTTGTTCAGAAGAGATCTCCAGTCCCTCGTACACTTGCAGATTTATGGATAGCCCTGCAGGATTCATGGTGTTAATTCGCTCCAGCACTACTTCAGACATTAACCGAGTCCATGGCACGTCTTGTTGCTGTACTTCTGTGTGCGCTTGTGGGTGCGCTATACGGTATTAGGCAGGTGTACCAGTTTCTTTGGCTCTTCAGCGTATAATGCTAGTTGTAGGAACCTAACTCAGCCGACTATGGCACTGGAGTCATCATGGCTCCATAAACCTGTCGGAACCTTCCAGAACCTCACCAACTCTCCCCCTGCACATCTCGCAATGGCCCGTGCCGCAACAGATGTTTGTTCACGCTTCTGACAGATGGTGACGTCAAAGTGTATTTTGCAGAATATTAGAATGTGTTTTCCTTTTTATTTTTCTCATTTGTTCTGCATTGTTGGCCTTGTTGCGCTCAGCTACAGCTCAAGAATCACAGCGATTGCTTTGCAGTGGCACTTCTATTCACCTTTCTCCTTCTGCAGATTGCAGAGATTAAGAGCAGGGGGGCGGTATCAGGGAAAAGGAAGTTGTTCCTGTCCTCACTGAGGCTCATCTCTTCGCTCGTACCAGAATGAAGCTGAGGTTCGTCGTGATGCGCTGCATGGGGGCTTAATTAAAAAAAATATGAATGCAATGCAAATACTTTTAGTAGCTGTATGTCCGATTACGCAAGTCTCGTAAACGGCTGGCCCTGACTAGTATTATTACGCAATCTGACTGCATGAAACAACAACAAAGAATGAAATGAAAATTTTCATTAACACAATTAATTAATTAAGTCCCCAGCAACTATAAAATCTACGAAACCAACAAAGCACAAGTGTAGCTGTTCTGTATGTGGTAGTATGACTCAACGCACATCTGGCACGGTTCTTCTTCGACAAGACAAGAATTTTTAAATACCAATTATACTGACGTGATAAAAAAAATTAGAAATACTATAATTGCGCAAGAAAACCAAAATTACACTCTAATACAAGAACACAAGCCAGATGCTTTGTTGACTGAACCTGTAATGACACATTATTCAGGACACTGAAAGAATAAAAGAACATAGTGTTGTATTACCTTCATATATATTGACGAAAAGCACTCAAATCATTACAATATCTCCATTAGAATAACATCTGCTATCTCTCCCATCAAATAACTGCATAAAATATGGAACAACACTCTCCACTATCACATCTCACTCCGACTTCACGACAAGCAGTGTCCGCCACAACTTCTCGGCAAGAACTGCTTGCCGCTACGTCTCAATAATCACTGCCAGTGGAGGCGGCGGAACAATACTCTCTGGTGCGATCTCTGGCGCTGTGGCTCAGTGTAGCCACCTTTCAGCGCCTGACTGTCACGACGCAGGGCTCTCTCCAGTTTGTCTCTCGGCGATACCAGCTGGCAGTTTGTAGCCCGATCTTCTGCCCGTCATTGTGTTTGGATTGCACCGCAGAGCCTTCTCACGCCCAGTTGTGCTGTAGATTATTGTCAAATGCGCTCTACACTTTCCTATTAACACTTGTCTACTGGCACACTTGCGGATGGCGTAGTGTGGCGTCCTGGGTTCTTCACAATCACAGGTTAACATGGCGAGTTGTGTAATTTTAGTAAGTGGGTTACGGCCCATGTCCCGTGAGGTAGCGCATTACTCCCTTCGCAGGTGAAAAGTATGACAATCTTGGTCTTCCCTTTACATTGTTTCTGCTCTCACATTTGACGTCATTCCAAGTAGATATTCTCATTTTCTTCTTTGATGTGACTCTGCCAATATGTCTTACTAACTTTCCATATTTTGTCGCACTGCCACTGCTAGATCTAAAGGTCGTATGTCTGATATGAGTAGAAATACTTTAGTCAGTGTAGTTCAGTCCACGCTCTGCAGGTGCACGTGTGTACCCTTTGGCGCTTGCCTAAGGGTGCGTGCAGTCTTTAGCTTTCTGTTTCTGTGATGCCATACTCCCAACCCATAACCCACACAAAACGGTGAGTATTTTTATGATATAATGTATCTTTGGCAAACCATTCATTAAATGTGTTCATTGAATTTCAGAATCTCTACGATTAAATTACACTAACTCCACTGACGTGTCTTGCAAACGCTTAACTTATAAAAGATTAAAGTGAAAAGGCACTCTGATTAAGTGAAACTCGACGGTATTTAAAAGGAAGGACAACAACACTTCAGCTCTCAACATGGTCCACAGTAAGCCACACGAAATATGACCAATTTAAACAGGCAGTTTAACTCCACTAGCTCTGTAACACAGACGTCGCATCTTTTACGCATTTCACATACAGCTGCTATTGAAGTCTGTAATGAAACACAATATCTGCTTCCATTAAGGTAAACTTCAGTTCTTTCGGAGCGAACCTCCACAAATAGCAAACACACCAGACCTTCTCGGAAGGAGAAACTAGGCACAGCCCTACTACTTTAACAAAACAAGGCTCAGAAGCCACAGAAAGAGTCCCACCAAAATAGTTGAATCGATAGCGAAGTAGCACTCAGTGTCTCCACGTGCTCGGCGCAGGCAAATTTCCAGAGTCTCGTCGCCACCACAGCCAACCCGGAACACCGTCATCGCGGGATGAGGTCTGTGCTCCGCAAAAGCCTTCTACTGTCGCCTCTCCACAGCGGAGGTCAACCCGCCTCGCGGCCTGCAGGAACTGCTTCCAGATCGGAGGGCAAATTCCAGCTGTCAACAAAGCCACGGAGCCACCAAAGATAGTGCTCCGTTACCGCAATCGATTGATCAAAGCGAACCGGTACAGCTCAAGTGGAGAGAGAGAGAGAGAGCCAAGATATAAAACACGCATTGGTGTCGCAGTCATTACAACAAAGGCGTTCTCGCTGAGGCAGGTCCTTCTTATAAAACTGCAATCGCCAACTTTCTCCCAAAAATGTGAAAATATTTTGTTATGGGCGACCTTCGTAGGCGGAAATGATGGCCATAATTAACTACGAGAAAACAGAGCTCGCACGGAAAGATTTAAGTGTTCGTTTACCTTTGCGCTTTTCGCCAGTGGAACTGTACAGAAGTAGCTTAAAGTTGGTTCAATGAACCCTCTGCCAGACACTCAAGTTATGAATTGCAGAGTAATCATCTAGATGTAGATGTAGACAAAAGCTACTAAAGCAATCTCCATGAGCTCAAAATAGTCCTGGCACAGTTAAATAAAGGATTCTTACTGATTCACATTGATATGGTACTACAGCCAACTGAACAGTAATTTGTAATAAGTATGTCACTAATCCTCCATTGAGGATCCAAAAAACTGATAACTAGTGTCACATGAAACAAAAAAAGGAATTGTAGTATGTAATTAATATTTTCAGTTATAATTCTCCTTGGAAAATTATATTAATCGTACCAATAACAATATTTACCATACAAGTTTTCATAAAGAACGCAATCAGTCACATTTTATGATGTTTCAGTTTTTATTACACTATGACCGGCACGCGCCACTGTTACACGACTCCTCGACCTCTCCCCCAATGCTAACGAATAACCACAAAAAAGGTGTACCACCTGAAGACGAGTCGCTAGACGATTAGGAACCGGTCATGGTGTGACAAAAACTGAACCATCACAAAACGTGACTAGTTAGAGTTATTTCCGAAAAGTTTAGTCATCACAGTCACACTTTTCCACATCTATAACGAATTAAAGTTTTATAATTACCATAAGTAAAATTAGTTCTCTGTAATCTGAAAAACACAGCTGACATTTTAAAAGTATTCCAGGTACTTCCATGTCTAATTTAAATCACTGAGTAAACGCATCAGGACGATGGCTCATTGCATACACGACAAAAGCCGTAAATTGCTCGATAAGGAACTTTCCTTTGAGCGCTGTTTGAACACAGGAACTCTGGAAGTGCTCATATTGTTATACTAAGATGCAGGAAGAGAAAGAACCAGTCAGAGATGTGATGGGCATGTCACAAGCAGACACTTGTTTATTACGAACAAAATATACTTTATTGCTAAACAGCAGAGCATATGTTATAGAAAGGAAAATACAAATTCTTAGCAATAGTTATTAGCATACGCGCAAAAGCAGTTGGCCTGTAAAAACTACGTCTAACTAAACTTTATCTCCTTTCTCATTCTGTATGTGAAGATATTGCAGCAAGAAAGGCAGTCCTATACCTTTATGAATAGCGCTTTTAATTTCTTTTTGTTATCTATCTGACTTGATCTTGTTTACAACTACCATTGTATTTAAAAAATGTTAGAGGTAACACGTTTAGAGAGTTGTAAAGGACTTACTTGGCTTACGTCGTTATATGTTGCAGCTAATGCTACTGATCTTTGTCGTTCTGGAACATTAATGAAGTCTGTATGTAATTTTTTTCCGTAGTTTTGTGTTTGCTTGTATTGCATTATAATGATTTTATATACACAGATGCAACGTAAAGTATTATTTAGAACTAATATTGTTATTTATAATGTAATTTTGTTCCCATATAATAGTTAATTTCGTTGTAATTCGAGAAGCTTCGGCCCGCTTGGAAGATTAATATCTGTGGAGAGTGCTGCAAAGAGACAGTTGAGGAGCGGCAGTGAGTGATAGTATGAATGGCGTCATTTCAGGCGGTGAACTGTGTATTATCAGGTTCTTCATGCTCACAACTGTTTCTCAAATTTATGTCAGCGACGAGATCCTAAACAATTTAATTCTGGCCTTCTGAAAAATAAACGTTCAGGCTGCACGTAAGGGCCAGCCGTCCACTACTGTGTTCTTAATATCGAATTTACTCGATCGGCCTGTCCCGTCCTGAAACACAAAAGTTTTGTATGGAGTATTTCGGTGGGACAGCGAACAACGAGGCAACGTAGCATCGACGTCACAGATCCTGCAGAAGTCGTCTCAGGTAGGAAGCAGGTGTACGCACATCTCTGTAAACGTGTTGCCGATTTTCAACCGACATTGCATTACTGCGAGCCATCAGTATGATTCCCATCGATTAACATTACTGAAGTGCATTAGTAAATTCAAGTCCGTTTCCAGTTTAGTGTTCAACAGTTCTTGTCGAATAACACCTCAGATTAAACTTCTCTGTAGTAAAAGGCTATTTCAAATGCCATAATTTTACCTATTTGGCTCATAAAGAAGTGTGTTAAGGTAATTTTTATGCCTAAGCGTTTACAATCAGTTAAGTACGACTATTCTCTAATGCTGACATTAGCTTTATTGCAATCTGGGCTCATTTATTTGTTTGTTTGTTACTGTATCAGTAATTAAAATTTCTCACCAATGATATTCTGGAATCTAAAAGATCTAAATTGCCAGCATTAATAATTATTTACTTTGATGAAAGGACATTTCCGTATAACAAACTGGCACTGCCTACATACATTTTCAGAGTTGTTTATTGTTACAGTAGCTCTTGCTAAATAGTATTTTATCTGTTTTTGTGTCCCACTAACATGTATTTATATTGTGTGTGATTGAAATGTGTATGTGTTCCATGTCTGGTATCTCAGCCAGTCATTCTTAGAGACAGACCTAGACCTAACTGATGATTAGAAATATTAGGCTAATTCAGGACAGAAGCAGTCTGCTTAAGAGTTGGATTGCATGAACAGGTGTGTGACGTTTTAAGCACAACATTTCACGAGGTGTTTTGGTGAACGTCTTATTACAGAAACTTTACGTGCTACGTACAAGAAGGCTCTTTGAAATCTTACAAGTTAATTGACAAGGTGGGGGAAAGTATTAGCTGAGTATTTGCTTGTAGGACATTGTGGATATCGTTATAGAACACACAGCCGAGCGAGAGTGCGTGCAACTTTTCATAGACTGTCTTAACCGAAAAACAGTACCGAGGAGAAGTTATGACCGTTTTAGTGTGATGAACGATGTATTTGGGTAGAGTCTGTCAATACTGAACGCTAGGAATAATGAATGGTAACTCTCTGAAATGTGTATTAATAATGCAACATAATGCCTGTAACAGAGAGAAAGAATCCGACAGTATTTGACTACAAGATTAGTGGCGAACATATTGTAGATGGTACATTGTTTAAATATTTGGGAGTAGTTCTAAGAAGCGATATGATGTGTTGCCTAACGGTTGGTTATCAAGTATATCGATCCCGAGCGGGTTTGGTGCGTTGTGCACCTTGCTGCAGATGGAAACGGATTAGATTATCTTTCGACGTGGCGGATTTGCCCAGTGACAGACTCGACAGAGGCGCCTACGACTGGTCAGAGCAGCTGTGTCTCCTACACAGCCGCCCTGCGTCGTACGCCGAGCCAGGCGCCCCCCTGGATGGAGAGCGTGACGCTGCTGGGCTCGATCTGGAGCGGCACCGGCGTCCTCTCCACCGCCTGGAGGCTGAACCTGGACAGCAGGTGCACCAGCACCACCTTCGCTTCCATCAGCGCGAACCTCTGGCCTGGAACAAAAGAACTCTGAGGTAAACACAACGCATGACCGTGTTAATGGCTCCTTCCTTCACTTCGTGCAGGGGAAGCTGCCCCCATCGCACCTCCCTCAGGTTTAGTGGTAAGAGGACCCAGCGGACAGCCCATCCGAAACTGAAGAAAGTGTACTGGACTCTGAAAATAAAAAAGCAAAATAGAAATTGTCAACGGTCGAAGGGCAAGAAGTGCAATATAGAGCAATCTGGTTGAGAAACAGCGTCGTTGTTAAGTGGTTGCGGTGTTGGACTGCCACGCGCGCGAGCCGTGTTTAAACCTCCCTTGTGCCAATTTGCTTTGGCCCTTTTTCCCTCGGCCCTTTATTCAAATTGGTGTCCGTGACATGGTGTAACGTCAGTTTGCAAGGACGAGGTGTAAGGTAGGGACCTATTAAGGTAGTTCATTCTGCCCAGTTAGCAGCCGAAAGGTTTTGAATGGGAACCGCAAACATTTGATGACAAGGCGACAAGTCAACCGAATCCGCCACCGGAAAACACGTCTGCCGTATCAAAAAATAAATGAAATGATCGTATGGCATTGTTGGCCGGAGGTCCCATTCGGGTTCGGCTGCCAAGTACGAGTCTTATTTCAGTCGGCGCCACATTGGACGACTTCCGTGCGGACGATGAGGATAAACATATCACCCCGTTCACGAGAGGAGAAAATCTCCAGCGCGGCCGGCAATCGAATCCGGGTCCACTGCGGGGGAACCAAGCACGTTACCTCTGAGCTAATGAGGCTTACTGCTGTGTCAGCCACGGCATTAGTGACAGTACGTTTGTCACGTGACAGGAATCTCTTATCGACGCTCCTAACTGTACGACTGTTAAGTGAGTGAGATATGCCTCCTCGTGCGACACAGGTGTTCGTATGAATGTGAATGTGCTCAGTCCCTAGGAAATGATGAAAACGTAATAGCTTGTCACATAAGCTGCAACAAATGAACGCAACAGTTTCACAATCACACATTTTGTCTGTGCTCTGTCAAAACATATGTCTTTAACGTTTTCGAAGTTTCTTTTCGTTTTGGAAGTCTTGACCCTTGAGTTCCTTTGTTGTAACATAGTTCACACCCGTTTACTCGTTGGTTTCATTTCTGTGAGACGTCTATGTGGTCTGCTCCCATTGTTCACAACATTTACTTGCGACGGCAACGTATTCTTACCACATGATTCATATTCTATAACCAGTGTATAGTATGACACTGCAGAGACTACAGAAAGAGAATAAACATTCCAATGACCAGACGACGGTTCGTAATGTTGTAAAAAAAAAAAAAAAAAAAAAGCACGAGGCAGCTTTGAACACAGCTGGCCCGCACGGTAGTCCAACACCATAATCAATTAATCACGACACCATTGCTGATCTCACGCTACTCTTTATTAAACTTCTCGTTCTTGGGCTGTTCACTGTTTCTATTTTGCTTTTTATTTTTCACACCTCAGTACACCTCCTTCCTGTTTTCATGCTTGATCTGTGTCCAGTTTTTGTCGGGCCGTCCACTTGCCCATCTCACCATGAACTCTGAGAGGGGAGCGGTGGGGAGTCTCCCTTGTTAGCAGAACCATTCCACACTCAAGAATTAAAAGCAAACAACTTGCGTATTTATACACTAATATTTGATTGTTACTAAAATGTTTTCGATTTATTAGGCCATCATAAGGTAAGGATGTAAACTTTGCATTATTTGGATGTTAGAAACTGTTCGAAATATTTGATCATGACATTAGGCATTAAGCGTGAAATGTGTAAATCAACCCTTGCGTGCCACACTTTTACAATAATTTGTAGCTTTATCTTACTATACTGAACAACTGCATAGAGGAAGGTTGTGAATGTTCATAAATTACAAAGTAAATACAGGCCATTACAGGCGACACAATTTTCAAATAAATATGACATGGTCGTTAATTTCTAATACAACTCACAAACTTAGACAAAGTTAGAATGGTTTTGCACTAGGGAGACACAGGTACAAGGTGAATATTCACTGAATTAAAGGACGCAGCTTGTATGGAAATAGCATCTAGAAAGTCGAGACGTTGTTGTAGAAAGGAAGAGTACAAGGTGAATCAATTATGCTGCCGAGAATATGTGTGTTCTAGTTCCAACATTACCAAAAACTACAGAATGTATGAAAACAAATTTCTAATGATGGAGGTCTCAGCATTCCAATAGGAGGAACAGTATAGCAGTACCACAAAATTAAATGAAGAATGGTGTGTGTGTGTGTGTGTGTGTGTGTGTGTGTGTGTGTGTGTGTGGCTAGATAGCTGGTTCACGTGAACGTTGTGAGAGAGGAAGTTCTCATTTGCATCTGCTCATTTAGAACCTGATGAGGCTTTTGCGCCTAATGTTCATCGACATCAAGTCTAAGTTTTCTTTCTTTGTTCGCTGTATATAGTAAGGGAAATAGTTCCTTACTACTTAACACCTAACAAAGCATTATAAGAAAGTTCCTGGTGAAAGCGATATACGGCAGCATACATCGTGATATGAACGAGTACACGCTCGGTAACAGTACAAACTCAAAATTTCCTGCAGACTTCTACAGATGTGTGCTAAATTTGGTAAAACTACAATCATGTGGCTAATGCTGCCTCGGTGGGTGCGCTAAGAAGCGTAGAGAAAAGACGTCACCCATGGGAACTGTAGCTTCTCTTATTGGTTATAAATGGAGGCAAGGATAAGAGTTCGTCGCCAGTGTTGCAAATGTCAAATACATATTCTATCTACATAAATTCCCCGAAAAATCAGTGTTGATAAGTAAACCTAACAATAACCTACTGTAAAGAATCACGTTCGTCAAACGTTAAACCTGTTGTCATACAATCTCTTAGTCAGTTCGTGTGCTAAGATAGGAAGCGGTATCTAGGTGGTAGCGTTAGCCGTTGCCGGTTTTGCCAATGTGTCTGTTGATATGAAGTGTTAATTGTATGTTAGTTGTTCAAATAAGAGTCTAATTCCTATTGTATTTCTCTATTTCATTTGCATGAAGTACTCTCGAAGTCAAAGTCAAAATTACTGCGTAAGCTATTCACAGAGGAAAATATGTATTTATTTACAGCCACTGTATGAATGGAAATCGGAAAGTCACCAGCAATGGGGTTACGAAAACAATAGTTGTACTTTTGTTTGATAATCGTTCATCCTGTAATTTTTATATTTATTATATCGTTAGTATTTGCAGTAATCTTGCACAGTTAGTTCATCAGTGCGGTTTACCTTGCAGATAGGAGCAACTATTACTTGGCATAAAATCTTGCCTAAAATCTTGACAGGTGTCGCAAATGTAAACCACCCTAAGCGGCAGACTATCCTCCATCCTATGTAGTCTCCGTCAATTGGGCCTGTAAACACTGAGAAGAGGCTTATAATTGGTCCATGGGGATGGTGCATCATCCATTTATCGAAAATTTAGGGTGTTCCAAAATCATCTTTACGCCTTTTTTGTTATTTCAGAAATGGGGATAAGTAGAAAAGTGCGTATTGCAGCATAAAATGTTCAGACGTGTGTGAATTCCTAAGGGACCAAACTTCTGAGGTCATCGGTCCCTACACTTACGCACTACTTAAACTAAGATATGCTAAGGAAACACACACACCGATGCCCGACGGAGGACCCGAACCTCCGAAGGGATAGGCCGCGCAATCCTTGACATTGCGCCTCAAACCGCGCGGCCACACAGCGTGGCGTATTGCAGCATAGAGGCGACAGCCACAGAAAGGTTCAGTGGCCTTATAACAGAGTCCAACACGTGCGCCATCTGTGGTACGCAGGAAATCTAGCCGATACTCTAGTCCCACCCGTGGCCAGGCTAGCATGTCGTTAAGGCGTGTCGTTGCCGTTCTGATGCAACCTTGCAGATCCAGGAGGTCCTGCATCGCGATCTGCTAGACAGCATCCCTCACAAAGCCACAGAGGAAAAAAAATCTAATGGCTTTGTGTCTGAAGGCCTCGGGGGGCCAGGAGATGGGCCCTCCTCTGCCAAGCCAGCGACACGGGAATGTGTTGAGAGCCTTCCCAACGACAGAGCCCTAGTGAGAAGGGGCACCATCTGGCTGCAGCACGGGATCAGCTTGCAGTTCTTCGACCTGTGAAAGTCTAAACTGATCCAACATGTTCAGCAGCGGTTACTGACTCGTCTGCGAAGAAAAACGACTGTGAAGCAGATCACACCACACGTTTACCTTTGGAAATTTTGGAAATTTGTAATAAGATCGTGTGGGACCAAACTGCTGAGGTCATCGGTTCCTACGCTTATACAATACTTAATTTAACTTAAACTAACTTACGATAAGCACAACACACACCAACCCATGCCCAAGGGAGGACTCGATCCTCCGACGGGGGAGTGTACCTTTGGACTGTCGCGCACAGTTTTCACGTAAAGCGGGATTTCATAGTCCCACACCTTCAAATTGTGTCAGCGGACCATCCTGGACAGCGGACCATCCTGGACACATGAAAGCAGGCTTGTTCCGAGAGCATAACATTTCTCAGGTGGTCTGGGTCGTTGTCAATGCGACTCGGCATCCCAGTTTCAAACGCTTTGCGCTTTGGTCTGTCATCAGGTTGAAGCGCAGGCAGCGGCTGCATCTTGTAGGCATGGAGGTTCAGCCCCTCGTGTAGCGCGCCGTGATTGGCGGTAGCTGCAGCTGTTGAGATAATTGACAGACTGACTTGGTTGGGCTGCAGATAAATGCCTGTTGCTCCCGCGCCACATCTGCTTCGCTCGTCCTTGGCACGGCCAACAGTCATCCTTTGCACACCACTTCCGGCTTCCTTCAACCTCGAGTACCACAGTCTGACGGTCGGAAGCCACGATGATGTGCTTCTGTAACCTATCCGGAATTTCCGCTGGGCCTGGGTGTCAGATTTGGTCTCTATCAAATACTCCCGACACTGTACCATATGATGGGGAGTGGTCATTCTCGTCAATAACTGTGCTGCAGAAACAAAAAACAAACAAAATTTTATGTGTGTGTGTGTGGACAATATGCCGGAAACCATATCTTTATATCTATCCCCGTTTCTGAAACATACGTGATCAAAGTTGTAAAGAGCATTTTGAAACACGCTGTAAATGTTCAGGTTTCTACTTCTCCTCCTCTTGGCCAAATCCGGAGGCTAAATCTTCGGCATCAGTATGATTTGCGCCAGATACCGCCATCGTGTCATATCGTCGCGGTAATGCGACTTCGCTTTTGGCCGTGACGGCAAGTAACATGATAAAAATATTAAAAAAAGGTAAGTATATTGCTCATTCCTTACCAATACAGATGCGAGGTCCAGACCCGAACGGAAAGTAAGTGAATGGCTTGATGAGGTGCTTGTTCTCTGGACTGAACCTCTCCGGGTCGAAACGCTCAGGCTCGGGAAAGTAGTTGGGGTCGCGGTGGATGGCGTGCACGGGCACCCAGATGACGTCACCAGGGTGCAGCCAGACGCCGGCGCCGCCGCCTGCGGCCGGCAGCTGGTAGGAGCGCACGCACACGCGGTCCAGCGCTGTGCCCGGCACGTACATCCTCAGCGTTTCTGTGGACGTAGAAGGAACTCTGTAGAAAACACAAGTGTGGTGCAAAAAGGTAAATTTCTCGATAATTCACTGTCAACGTACGAAGAAGGAAGGAAGTTTTGGGTCAGACGTCCTGTCAATATCATTGTTAATACACCGTCGGAAAAAAATAATTAGTACACCTGGAAAGCCGATGACAATTTTGATCTGATGACACCCTATGCTACCTGGGGAACAGTAGATGCACTGAAAATGGTTTCAATGTCGTCCGCCAACAGATAGCGTAGTGGCGTAGCTACCAGAGCGCCGTCTGTGACTGTCCTTTAATAGGGAGAGCTCACAACCAGAAATCTCAGTGTGGGGTAAGTGTTTGAAGCAAGCGGGAAACCGTGCCGCGGGGGCGCACTCGCCCTCCCTGCAGCCAACCGAGCGAGTTTGAAAGGGGTCAAGTTGTGACCTTCCGAGTGGCGGGCGGGATGATCCTTTCGGAAAATTGCCACACGGATTGTACGTTCAAAAAAAATGGTTCAAATGGCTCTGAGCACTATGGGACTTAACTTCTGTGGTCATCAGTCCCCTAGAACTTAGAACTACTTAAACCTAACTAACCTAAGGACACCACACACAGCCATGCCCGAGGCAGGATTCGAACCTGCGACCGTAGCAGTCCCGCGGTTCCGGACAGCGCGACTAGAACCACTAGACCACCGCGGCCGGCGGATTGTACGTGCTGCGGCAGATGTGCAAAGATGCTGGTATCAGTGGTCACGTGAACATTCCCACACCCGTAGACGATGTTCTGGATGTCCACGCAGTACAGATGCGCACCAGAATCGTCGTATTGTAAGGGCAGCAGTGACAGATCGTACGGCTGCCACGGCACGGTTAAGGGGGGTAGGGTAGAATTTTCCAAATCTATTAAAAACTATGGTAAAAATTGAGGCAATTAACTATAAAATTTGTGTTTTTGTAAACATGAAGTTTAAAATATAAGAGTTCATTCGTTTTTTCATAAATTAAACAAATTCTAGAGTTTTATACACCTGTGAGTATGGTATGTATGCTGTGCAAAATTCATCGAAGAATCTAACTTATGAAGAAAAGTGTACTTATGGCAACAAATGCAGCCATTAGTAAGTGGAAAAATGATGAAATTTCGCACGTAAAAATATTATTTTGTTATCTGTTCGAACTTCTACTGCAATGAGTGTGAATCCTGAATCGTCCCTGGTGATGCTGACAAAGTTTAATGAATTTATTTGTAAAAGTACAGACACTGGAAATTAAAATGTCCTGAGATGCCTCTCCTGCTCCAAGTCGGCCCGTTTGGCGTCCTGCCCCTCCCCCCCTTAAAGGGACTCGTGAGCCAAGACGCGTCAACACGAACCGTTGTGGACCGGTTATTAGCAGTGAGACTGCGGGCACGCACATCTCCAGCGCCTCTTCCAGCAGCGTCACAGCAACGCCGGACACGGCTCGACTGGCGCCGTCCGAGGGTCACTCGGGAGATGGAATGGCGCGACGTCATCTTCAGCTACGATAGCAGATTCTGCTCGCGTGTACGTGATGGTTGTTTGCGCGAACGATGTAGGACTGGTGAGGGCTGCCTCGTACAGTGCATTCGTCCGAGACATACTGACCCCACCCCGCGCCCTAAGGTTTGGGTTGCGGTGAGCTGCAGCTGTCGTTCACCTTTGGTGTTTCTGGAGCGGACACTAACGTGCTCTCGGTACGTGCAGAATGTTGTTAACTCGTTTTTTTTTGCCGTTCTCGCGACAGGAAGGCGATGAGTTGTTCCAACACTATTACGCTAGCCTACACACTGCCCGTGAAACACAAAGTGCTCTGCAACACGTGCAGCGACTGCCCTGGCCGGGGCGATCTCCAATAGAGCACGCGTGGGGTAGGATAGGACGAGAAGTGGCTCGTGCTGCAGCAGCTCTCACAGAACTCCGTGAACAGGTCGAGCAGGCGTTGCATAACGTGTCCCGGGAGAGTATTCGCCTTCTGTACGATCGACTGGGTGCTAACGTTAGCACCTGCATTGTCGTCCATACTGATATGAGTGTTTCAGCATAGGTCGATTCCTGGTACCTCGGGACTGCTCGTGCCATTGATCTGTAAACGTAATCATTCCACGCACTCCTCACGCAATGCTCTAATAACGAGCCTTGAGACACACTGGGGCACTCAGATGTTCAGGACGGGTGGCAGGGACAGAGCGTCGAGTGGCATTATACTGAGTGCACTATCCGAAAATTACCTCGAGCAATTAAACAGAGAACCGACTCGTGGAGATAACATGACTCTGTAAGCGCAGAACAGGGAATCAGCATCCCTGAATATGGAAGTAAATAGGAATATAAAAAAAGGGAGGAAGGTTTATCTGTTTAGCAAGAGTAATAGGAGGCAGGTTTCAGACTACCTAACAGAGCAAAATGAAAATTTCTGTTCCTACACTGACAATGGTGAGTGTTTATGGAAAAAGTTCAAGGCAATCGTAAAATGCGTTCTAGACAGGTACGCGCCGAGTAAAACTGTGAGGGACGGGAAAAACCCACCGTGGTTTTGGTCTTACGTTAAATCAGTAAGTGGATCGAAACATCATATCCATACATTGTGGGATGATAATGGTATTGAAACACAGGATAACACGCGTAAAGCTGAAATACTAAACACCTTTTTCCAAAGCTGTTTCACAGAGGAAGACCGCACTGCAGTTCCTTCTCTAAATCCTCGCACAAACGAAAAAATGGCTGACATCGAAATAAGTGTCCAAGGAATAGAAAAGCAACTGGAATCACTCAACAGAGGAAAGTCCACTGGACCTGACGGGATACCAATTCGATTCTACACAGAGTACACGAAAGAACTTGCCCCCCTTCTAACAGCCGTGTACCGCAAGTCTCTAGAGGAACGGAAGGATCCAGATGATTGGAAAAGAGCACAGGTAGTTCCAGTTTTCAAGAAGGGTCGTCGAGCAGATGCGCAAAACAGTATGCCTATATCTCTGACTTCGATCTGTTGTAGAATTTTAGAACATGTTTTTTGCTCGCGTATCATGTCATTTCTCGAAACCCAGAATCTACTATGTAGGAATCAACATGGATTCCGGAAACAGCGATTGTGTGAGACCCAACTCGCTTTATTTGTTCATGAAACCCAGAAAATATTAGATACAGGCTCCCAGGTAGATGCCATTTTCCTTGACTTCCGGAAGGCGTTCGATATAGTTCCGCACTGTCGCCTGATAAAGTAAGAGCCTACGGAATATCAGACCAGATGTGTGGCTGGATTGACGTGTTTTTAGCAAACAGAACACAGCATGTTGTTCTCAATGGAGAGACGTCTACAGACGTTAAAGTAACCTCTGGCGTGCCATAGGGGAGTGTTATGGGACCATTGATTTTCACAATATATATAAATGACCAAGTAGATAGTGTCGGAAGTTCCATGCGACTTTTCGCGGATGATGCTGTAGTATACAGAGAAGTTGCAGCATTAGAAAATTGCAGCGAAATGCAGGAAGATCTGCAGCGGATACGCACTTGGTGCAGGGAGTGGCAACTGACCCTTAACATAGACAAATGTAATGTATTGCGAATACATAGAAAGAAGGATACTTTATTGCATGATTATATGATAGCGGAACAAAAACTGGTAGCAGTTGCTTCTGTAAAATATCTGGGACTATGCGTACGGAACGATTTGAAGTGAAATGATCATATAAAATTAATTGTTGGTAAGACCGGTGCCAGGTTCAGATTCATTGGGAGAGTCCTTAGAAAATGTAGTCCATCAACAAAGGAGGTGGCTTACAAAACACTCGTTCGACCTATACTTGAGTATTGCTCATCAGTGTGGGGTCCGTACCAGGTCGGGTTGACGGAGGAGGTAGAGAAGATCCAAAGAAGAGCGGCGCGTTTCGTCACAGGGTTATTTGGTAAGCATGATAGTGTTACGGAGATGTTTAGCAAACTCAAGTGGCAGACTCTGCAAGAGAGGTGCTCTGCGTCGCGGTGTAGCTTTCTGTCCAGGTTTCGAGAGGGTGCGTTTCTGGATGAGGTATCGAATATATTGCTTCCCCCTACTTATACCTCCCAGGGAGATCACGAATGTAAAATTAGAGAGATTCGAGCGCGCACAGATTCTTTCCGGCGGTCGTTCCTCCCACGAACCAAACGCGACTGGAACAGGAAAGGGAGGTAATGACAGTGGCACCTAAAGTGCCCTCCACCACACACCGTTGGGTGGCTTGCGGAGTATAAATGTAGATGTAGATGTAGATAGAGTAAGTTGGCAAGCTCTGAGTGGATGTGCAATTTTTTTCTCAATCAGTGTAGGAGGAGAGCAGCAGCTTTTGGTGGATCAGGATGGGAGGAGAATCGAGCAGTGTAACCCCTCTCCGAAGGGTGTTGTAGTGCTTCACGGAAAACACGGATGCCTAAATGAGGATGGCGTCACGCCCAAAAAAGTAGAGTAGTGTCACTTAACATTATAGATACATATTAATAATCGAATGCCGGCCGGAGTGGCCGCGCGGTTAAAGGCGCTACCGTCTGGAACCGCACGACCGCTACGGTCGCAGGTTCGAATCCTGCCTCGGGCATGGATGTGTGTGATGTCCTTAGGTTAGTTAGGTTTAAGTAGTTCTAAGTTCTAGGGGACTTATGACCACAGCAGTTGAGTCCCATAGTGCTCAGAGCCATTAATAATTGAAATAAATTTCCTAAATTAATCTGATTTTTCCGAATGAAGCTGTCTATATTGCTTAATATAATTCTTTATTTACAAAGACGTTTATGCGGCCCCGCTTAGGAATAGCTTTTATTGCAATTGATACTGAACATTTTTCAGAAATTATTAGTTTTGTTCTGATGATGACAGTAGCCGAAACTTGGTTGTAAGTAGGTATGTATATTAGGCGATTTAGATTACTTTATTAACAATGATTATCGATACATCTTACATTCGCAAAATACCCAATTTCTTGTGATGTATGGGGAAACTTATCCGCAGCGAATAGTTTTCGTTTGTTTTAATCTTAGACAGAGTCCATAGTTGTTAGGAGGTTTTTTTGTTGTTATGTTTGATTGAATGATGTTTGAAGTTATATGAAACGTGCCTTGAAATGGACAAAGCCAGTTGGTGCACTGACTGAGACGTTGGACTTGTATTTGAGAGGAGAAAGTTGAAATCTTTTCCCGGACAGATCCCAGTAGGTTTCCAACATATCGCCTATATCGCTTCGGGCGAAAGCTGAAGTTTAGATTCAAACTTTGTTTGCTCTGCTGCTCTGTGATTGGTGCTGGTCCGTACAATCGGGTGTTTAATTATGCTATATTTCAAACTAATCTGAAAATTTACAAAACTTTGACTAGCCGACTTCATTCACAATTTCATTTAAAGTGGCGATTCACAAAACTGGTTTGTGATTACTGCATACAATAACAAAGGGCCGCCGAAGATAAATCCTAGACTTCGGTGTATCTTTGCTTGCTAATTAACGGTTTGCTCACGAATGTTTTCTACAGTTCTTGTCCAGAATTATTAGTGGTCCGTTGGTGCCATTTGTGAGTGTAAGAAAGAATTGTATAGTTAAACTGTAAGAGAAGTGAATACCGTGCAGATTTTCCTGGAAACCGGGAGACTTGCACCAGTAAAAGAGTGAGACTATTTTTTTCGCCGCTTTTGTGTAGGTAAGTGGATAAGTTGAGTACAACAAGTGCAAGAAACTTCTTATGGCAGAAGAATCTAAACGTAGCTGTAGAACCCATAAAATGAAATTGATGCTCAAAACAGCTCGGAGTATACGCAAGGCGAAAACAGAAATTGAGTGGATGGGACGTATGGAGGGAAACAGCAACATTTTGAACGAATCCATAACATGCAGTAAAGATCTGTCTTTTTAGCTACTGCAATGGTGAGAAAGAAACTGACTCTGTTGGCAATTACCTAGGCCTATAGCAAGTGAAGGTATTCAGTATGCAATGAAGAAAATAAAGAACAGTGAAAGTCCTGACCCGGGGGGAATAACATCTAGGATAATGAAAATGGGTCATACTGCACTACCTGACCACATCAAAGTACTAAACAAGATAGAAAAGACAAAAATATTGTTCTTTCAGGAACTCCTGTACACCAAGTACAGAAAAGGCGCAAAACTGGAATTAATAACAACCACCCAATTGGTCGGACATAGCAGAATTATCAACTATTAATCAAACTAGTCCAGAAGAGTGTTTTAGTAAATCTACAACAACATCAACCACAGAACATGTGCTTCTCAGGAATGGCTCTTCTGGTAGTGCTCTTCTGCAGGTGGTGCTTCTTCCAGCAGAGGAATTAACTAAGTACTACGCCGGTGCTCGTCAGACCACGAAAAGAATATTAAAAATGAAACTTGCGAAGTAACAGAGTCCCCACGACCGTATAACACCATGTTTACCCATATTTTTGGTATTTCAAAGGAATTCACTTCTCTGTACTATAAAAATGTACTCGAAGCCTCAACAAATATAGCTGTAGGTTATAAAATGAGGTGACAAAGTCACGGGATACCTCCTAGTATCGTGTCGGACCACCTTCTTGTCCGGCGTAGTGGGACAGCTCGACGTCGCATAGACTCTACAAGTCGTTGGTTGGAAGTCCCCTGCAGAAATACTGAGCCACGATCCTTCTATAGCCGTGTTGGCAGTACGGGATATTTTCTCTAACTGACCTCCCAGTTTTGTCCCATAAATGTTGGATGGGATTCATCTGGGGCGGTCTGGGTGGCCAAATCATTCGCCCCAACTGTGTAGAATATTCTTCAAACCAATCGCGAGCAACTCTCACCTGGTACCATGGCGAATTTTCGTCCATAAAAATTACATGCTTTTTTGGGAACATGAAGTCCATGAATGGCTGCAAATGGTCCTCAAGTAGCTAAATATTACCATTTCCAGTCAATGATCGGTTCACTTGGACCAGAGGACGCAGTCTGTTCCATGCAAACTTGGGCTGCACCACTATGGAGTGGCTTGTTGACAACTTGGTTCTGTGGTTTCGTGGGGTCTGCGCCAAACTCGAAGCCTACCATCAACAGAAACTGGGACTCACCTGACCAGGCCACGCTCTTCCGTGCGTCTAGGGTCCAACCGATACGGTCAACAGCCCAGGAGAGCCGCCGTGGGCGACGCCGTGCTGTAAGAAAAGCCTCTCTCCTCGGCCGCTTGCTGCCACAGCCCATCAACGACAAGTTTCGCCGCACTGGCCTAGCAGACACGGTCGTCGTACGCCCCACACTGATTTCTGCGGTTACTCCACGCAGTGTTACCTGTCTGTCAGCACTGACATCTCTGCGCAAACGCCGCTGCTCTCGGTCGTTCAGTGAAGGTCGTCGGCCACTTCGTTGTCCGCGGTGAGAGGTGACGTGCCTGAAATTGGGTTTTCTCGGCACACTACGGATCTCGGAAAGAATTACGTCGGATATCTTTTCATATGAATCATGTGGGTATAAATGATAGTCCCGCCAATCCACTGCCGCTTCACAACTTGTGTACGCGATGTTACTGCCATCTGTGTATGTGGATACCGCTATGCCATGACTTTCGTCTCTTCAGTGTATTAGTGTAATAAAGTATGTGTATTCCAGCATCACAGTGCAGGAACAACTGTAATCCTTTCATCATAAGAATAAACGTGATGTAAAGAAACACAAACGCGATAATTGGTCGTAGCACACGTACACCGGCGTTGTTGCGCTCTTGGAAGTAGGTCCTACGTATGTATTAGATATCTTGTTACTAAGTTACCTTAAATGAAACTGTTGTGGATTGGCAAGACAGCCAACCCACTATGACAGGAAGCCGAAAGGCACGCGTTTTACCTCACGCAGGCTGGCGTGAGGTCTGGAACAGTTAAAGGAATTGAGACTAATAAAAAAAGTACGTAGCTGCTGGAATACTTAACTTTAATCCATAATTGGTGAACATCACTCTTGACGGTACATGTTTTACAACATCAATAGTAACTGGTAATGGCGCCTTGCTAGGTCGCAGCAAATGACGTAGCTGAAGGCTATGCTAACTATCGTCTCGGCAAATGAGAGCGAAATTTGTCAGTGTAGCTTCGCTAGCAAAGTCGGCTGTACAACTGGGGCGAGTGCTAGGAAGTGTCTCCAGACCTGCCGTGTGCCGGCGCTCGGTCTGCAATCACTGATAGTGGCGACACGCGGGTCCGACGTATACTAACGGACCGCGGCCGATTTAAAGGCTACCACCTAGCAAGTGTGGTGTCTGGCGGTGACACCACAGAAACTTTCAGATATTCAAATGTATTAACAGCCATTGACGTTTATCTTAATCAAGCTTTAGCTGCGTAGTTTTTATTTCAAAAATCGTGTACAGTCATAGCCTCAGCAACGTTGTGCTCTGATGAAACTTTCAGATATTCAGATGTAATAACGGCCATAAACGTTTATCTTAATCAAGCTTTAGCTACGTAGTTTTTATTTCAAAAATCGTATACAGTCATAGCCTCAGCAACGTTGTGCTGTGATTTGTTAATGCCTAGTATAAAACTGGGTGAGGCTGGTTTCTGTTCGGCAGCGAAACACGCGTGTGGAATACGGTTAAAAAGCGCCGAGAAATAGGCTGTTTTTAATGTTTTTCATGAATTTACTGAGATAATCGGCTTTGAAAATTTCCCAGCGACTGTATGTAATACAGCTGACACACAAACACACATCGTACGTACAACGCAGTCAGTAGCGTAGTAGAACGGTAACCAGGTAATGGTTCGTTGCTTCAAATATCTCCAGTATCATTTTTTCCTCGTTCAATTTGAAACACCTACATCTCGTACTTATAAAACTCATCACCATTTTTTATGAATAAAGCACATCTTCTTGTTCCCAATTACATATTGGACGCGAAATTCCTGTTTTCATTTCAAGTACAAATTCTTAATTATAGATGTTTTATGAAAGACTGTTCATAACAGTTGCTTAAGTTAAGAAAACGTAACAGTTCTTAAGGCAAAAATGAAAAACCAAATCCTCTTTATTTGGAATGTGTCCATCGTTTTATGCCACAGAGGTAGATAACTATCGTACTCGTAGACACATGAGAAACAATAATTTTCACATCATAGTGCACGTCATTCAGATGCTGCATTTCTTAATTTTTCTACTGTACCATTACATTATGAACCCAATGGAACTCATCTGGAGCTAAGTTGCGGGATTTGGCCCGAGAAGTAACAAGACTGTTAAACTGCCAGATGTACTGGAACTAACGCACGCAGCTTTTTCACGTGTCAGTGGGAACGCTAGCTGGATATAGAACGGCTCTTTATAAAAGAAGCACAGAAAATGTGGGGCCTGGTTGGCTTCGTGGCTAGTTATCAACGTAGCAGGCGACACTTCCAGAACTGAAATGTAATGCTCGGATTCGGATAAGGAAGGAGATAAGAGATTGTCAGACGACTGACTGTAATTAAAACTTCAATGGCTTCAGTATTCGACAGTACGGTGAAATCCCTGCAGTATGCTTTTGCATTAAACACAGCTCTCTCAGAAAAATTGCCCTATGTTTAAGCTGGAAATTTTCACCACTCTTGTTTGTAATTAGAATACTATGTCAGGTGAGAACGAGTGCATTTTATGCTTTCCGTCTGGTCATCTAAGAAGCGCGCTGTAGTGCTGGAGTTTCTGGGAATATAATTTCATTCTCTTTAAACGTTGAATGACTTTCGAAGCTACACTGCTTCTCTGCTCTTCTGTTTTTACGTCTGAACTGCAACTGCTCATATCATGGCAGGTTATTTGGACAGCTGGTTGGCGAGTGGTGTGCAACTTTAATGCGACGGTAAAGCTGATTGTGCCGCATTATCACTCGGCCTACGTGCGTGGGACACAGCATAAAACGAATCCTTATGGTCCTACTTGACTGTACTGGTCACAGCTTGGGTTCCGCTTCAAGTGAAACGAAATCCAATGAGATTCAAGCAAGGGCGAAAGAATACATGGCGTAATGTTTACATCAGGTTTACTCTTATGATGAACAGAGTATAGGCAAGGGAATTAACAAGTGAAGAGGAGTCAAACACAGGATGTAACTTCACCAAAGTTATTCATATCAGTTTTGGAGGCTGGCTTTAGAGAAAGCACTGGCGCTTGTGGTTTATATAAAAGACCTTGGGATTACACACAAATAGAAAAGAAAATCAGAGTGACACGCACGGGGACGGCAATCAGCAGGCCGAGTGTAAAAATAAAAGGTAGATTCATAAAGTAAATTCATACAAAATAAAAACGGTATGAAAGACTCCTTGACGTGAACCAGATAGTTAAAAGGAAGTGGAGAGGTCAGTCAAACAGGTTGACAAATGGAGCAGAATAACGACAGCATGGACTCCTGTAGAAGGGAAGAGGAGGAGGGGAAGACAGATGGGCTGAACACCTGCCCAATCTAACCACACAGGAGAGACCAATGGTGGGAATTCAGAGAGGCTTTTGAGCAACAGTAGGACGCTAGTGATTAGCAAGAGCAGTAATAACAAGTACATAGCATCGACGGATGTGAAGTTCTTTGTTTTCTGGAAAGTGTTAAGCAGAGCATTTCTGGCAAAAACTTTCATAAATCCAAGAACGTGAGAGCACGCACCAGAGAGCACCATGTCGAGGTACTGGCAGCTCGTGACCTGCTCGTAGCCGGGCTGCCCCCCGCTCTTCTGCATGACCTCGTCCACCTCCCTCTGCAGCCGCTTCTGCACGTCCTGGTGCGTGGCCAGCAGGTAGCTGCAGAACGTCAGCAGTGTGGCTACTGACTCGAAGCCGGCGAAGAAGAAGAGTATCGCCTGTGCGGCCACGTCCTCATCGCTGAGACCTGCGTCAGGGGAGAATGTTTCGTATTAAAGCATTCGGAAATAAATGCCGGCCCCTCAAAATGTCGATGGCCCCTTAGCTTCCGTACCAATCTCGTAAATACTCTCAAACTTAGGCACTCTGGCAAAAATATTCAGTTCTATAGCAAACGCTTATTGCTACATTGCAAACTTGTAACGCCATTTCTGGCCCGTTTACTTTGAACAGCAAAAACACTGTACGAAATAAAAAGTCGCGCATCACGAAGGAGTTGCACGAATTGGTCCCAAATTGATATTCACACAGGTATCGACGGTAAATGCAAAATTGTGAACTTCGGTCGCCGATTGCTGAAAGCGTGATGCAGCTGAAGAATTCCACCGGCCAACTGCCTGGGACAGTAGCCAGGGGACATGAGATACCAGGATATAAAGTGTTTGCGAATTTCATTCCGCGTAATGAGTCGGGCAGTAACTGTGTCTCGGAGACTGGCGCGTTAACACTGTACGCTGATGTCAGCGTTTGAGACAGGCGGACTTGTAACTGGGCTCAAAGAAGCCGGTTCGCGTCATCAGCGGATCGCTCGACATTTGAGTGAGAGCGATGCCACTGGCTGGACACTGGCTGGACTGAGTGCACTGTGGCCGAACATAACGTCAAGAAGGAACCGGCCGAGCTAGAGAAAAGACACAACGAGAGGACAGAGGAACGTCAAAGAAGTACTCATAGCCCCGGATTCATCATTATCATCGATCCGACGTGCAACTGGTGCTTGAGTGACGGCAAGGACCGCTAATGGAGGGGTTTGAGGCCTCGGCGCCCCTTGCACCGGCTACCATTGACCTCTGTACACCAGTATGCCCCATTTAGAGTGGTGTCGTACACATCCGCCCTGTAATTTCATTGACTGGCGGAGAATCGCCTTCAGTGGTCAGTCCCTGTCCGAGCTGAGCCCCCAGTGACCAGCAAAGACGCCCCAGACATCAGCGGCAGAGCGACGTGACTGTCGCCCTGCAAATGGACCGAAAACAGGTAGTGGTGGTCTGGGACGGCACTTCTTTTCACAGCAGAACTCCACTTGTCGTCACCCGCGGCGGACTTGCGGCACAGCAGTACGCAGATGACACTTTACGCTCCGTTTTGTTGCCCCTCATGCCAAGCCATCCTGGACTTACATTTCAGGAAGACAACACCCATTCGCACACGGCAAGAGTTTGTGCTGTTAGTCTTCGTGCCCTACTTCGGGCAGCAAGATTGGCAGATCTCTTCCCAATTGGGGACTCTTGGAGCATTAAGGGCAGCGCCCTCCCGCCAGCTTGCGATTTTGACGATCTAACTCGCTTATTGGACAGAATTTGACGCGCTATCTCTCGGGAGGACATCCAACATCAATCAATCAATGCAAAGCCTAATAACTACTTGAATAAGGGCCACAGGTGGACCAATGCGTTATTGACTTGGTGAATTTTAAAGCTCTTTCCCCTAAATCAATCAAAAAATTTTTCTGAACTGGTAATTATTACTTTGTCTGTACATGTGCAGCCTATCTACCGATTTTCGTCTCATTCGGATAATTCCTTCGTGATGTGCGTTTTTTTTGCCTTAGAGTGGATTTCCAAGGCACATAAAAAAAACTTTGATTCTCTGCATTTCAAAGATGAGCGACATATACTGATATACACAACCTTCATTATCTCTCTATTATGACATAAAAATTTTCGCATAGTTGCTGAAAACTGCAAGCTGTACATATTTGTACCTGCCGTGTGGCACTGGAGATTACATAAGTAACTGGCTTACAACTAAAACCGCTCCAAAGTGGAAGATATCTGGATGTAAACAGATGTTTGTGAGATCCTAGAGAGGTTACGCTCTTCTAACAGTAGTTTATCGAAGATCGCGATTGGTAAAAGTGAATTCATTTTCTTTTTCGAGACCGATCCTCGCTGAGATTGCTCATACTTACAGGTTTACATCACTGATGTGTAGTTGTGGAATACATTCTATGCTCACGCGTTGTAACCTTTCTAGAGATCGAAGGCCTCATCTATAAATATCGACAGGGATTCCATAAAGAGAGATCTTGCGAAACGCAGCTCGCTCTGCGCTTCCATGAAATTCAGAGCACTGCGTACAGACGTCTTCAGATTGACGCTGTGTTCCTTGACTTGCGGAAGGCATCCGACACTGTTCAGGACTATCGATTAGTGGACAAAATACGAGCATATCGATAATCGAACAATAACCAGAATGTGTTTTTGATTGTCAAACGGAAGGAGGGTAGCTTCGAGAGGGTTTCTCCCTTTTCCATCCACAAGGGTCTTGAGGGAATTGCAGGAACACTGAAATTTGTGAAGCGACAGCGCAATGGGACTCTGTTAGTTGAGACTTCTAGTTCCCGTCAAGTCACTTCTCTTAGGAAAGCAACCTGTCTCGGAGAGTTGTAACGCTGGAAATGCATATCCTCTTATTTCCATCTAGTGTACTGTAATTTTTTTCCTTGTTTTGTTACCTCAAGATATGACATTTCTGTCTCTTTATATATTGTAATTGTTTTACTGTTTATATATATATATATATATATATATATATATATATATATATATATATATATATATACACTCCTGGAAATGGAAAAAAGAACACATTGACACCGGTGTGTCAGACCCACCATACTTGCTCCGGACACTGCGAGAGGGCTGTACAAGCAATGATCACACGCACGGCACAGCGGACACACCAGGAACCGCGGTGTTGGCCGTCGAATGGCGCTAGCTGCGCAGCATTTGCGCACCGCCGCCGTCAGTGTCAGCCAGTTTGCCGTGGCATACAGAGCTCCATCGCAGTCTTTAACACTGGTAGCATGCCGCGACAGCGTGGACGTGAACCGTATGTGCAGTTGACGGACTTTGAGCGAGGGCGTATAGTGGGCACGCGGGAGGCCGGGTGGACGTACCACCAAATTGCTCAAAACGTGGGGCGTGAGGTCTCCACAGTACATCGATGTTGTCGCCAGTGGTCGGCGGAAGGTGCACGTGCCCGTCGACCTGGGACCGGACCGCAGCGACGCACGGATGCACGCCAAGACCGTAGGATCCTGCGCAGTGCCGTAGGGGACCGCACCGCCACTTCCCAGCAAATTAGGGACACTGTTGCTCCTGGGGTATCGGCGAGGACCATTCGCAACCGTCTCCATGAAGCTGGGCTACGGTCCCGCACACCGTTAGGCCGTCTTCCGCTCACGCCCCAACATCGTGCAGCCCGCCTCCAGTGGTGTCGCGACAGGCGTGAATGGAGGGACGAATGGAGACGTGTCGTCTTCAGCGATGAGAGTCGCTTCTGCCTTGGTGCCAATGATGGTCGTATGCGTGTTTGGCGCCGTGCAGGTGAGCGCCACAATCAGGACTGCATACGACCGAGGCACACAGGGCCAACACCCGGCATCATGGTGTGGGGAGCGATCTCCTACACTGGCCGTACACCACTGGTGATCGTCGAGGGGACACTGAATAGTGCACGGTACATCCAAACCGTCATCGAACCCATCGTTCTACCATTCCTAGACCGGCAAGGGAACTTGCTGTTCCAAGAGGACAATGCACGTCCGCATGTATCCCGTGCCACCCAACGTGCTCTAGAAGTTGTAAGTCAACTACCCTGGCCAGCAAGATCTCCGGATCTGTCCCCCATTGAGCATGTTTGGGACTGGATGAAGCGTCGTCTCACGCGGTCTGCACGTCCAGCACGAACGCTGGTCCAACTGAGGCGCCAGGTGGAAATGGCATGGGAAGCCGTTCCACGGGACTACATCCAGCATCTCTACGATCGTCTCCATGGGAGAATAGCAGCCTGCATTGCTGCGAAAGGTGGATATACACTGTACTAGTGCCGACATTGTGCATGCTCTGTTGCCTGTGTCTATGTGCCTGTGGTTCTGTCAGTGTGATCATGTGATGTATCTGACCCCAGGAATGTGTCAATAAAGTTTCCCCTTCCTGGGACAATGAATTCACGGTGTTCTTATTTCAATTTCCAGGAGTATATATATATATATATATATATATATATATATATATATATATATATATATATAGGGTGTTTCAAAAATGACCGGTATATTTGAAACGGCAATAAAAACTAAACGAGCAGCGATAGAAGTACACCGTTTGTTGCAATATGCTTGGGACAACAGTACATTTTCAGGCAGACAAACTTTTTGTTACAATTTTCAACAACAGATGGCGCTGCGGTCTGGGAAACTCTATAGTACGATATTTTTCACATATCCACCATGCGTAGCAATAATATGGCGTAGTCTCTGAATGAAATTACCCGAAACCTTTGACAACGTGTCTGACGGAATGGCTTCACATGCAGATGAGATGTACTGCTTCAGCTATTCAATTGTTTCTGGATTCTGGCGGTACACCTGGTCTTCCAAGTGTCCCCACAGAAAGAAGTCACAGGGGTTCATGTCTGGCGATTAGGGAGGCCAATCCACGCCGCCTCCTGTATGTTTCGGATAGCCCAAAGCAATCACACGATCATCGAAATATTCATTCAGGAAATTAAAGACGTCGGCCGTGCGATGTGGCCGGGCACCATCTTGCATAAACCACGAGGTGTTCGCAGTGTCGTCTAAGGCAGTTTGTACCGCCACAAATTCACGAAGAATGTCCAGATAGCTTGATGCAGTAATCGTTTCGGATCTGAAAAATGGGCCAATGATTCCTTTGGAATAAATGGCGGCCCAGACCAGTACTTTTTGAGGATGCAGGGACGATGGGACTGCAACATGAGGCTTTTCGGTTCCCCATATGCGCCAGTTCTGTTTATTGACGAAGCCGTCCAGGTAAAAATAAGCTTCGTCAGTAAACCAAATGCTGCCCACATGCATATCGCCGTCATCAATCCTGTGCACTACACCGTTAGCGAATGTCTCTCGTGCAGCAATGGTAGTGGCACTGAGGGATTGCCGCATTTGAATTTTGTACGGATAGAGGTGTAAACTCTGGCGCATGAGACGATACGTGGACGTTGGCGTCATTTGGACCGCATCTGCAACACGGCGAACGGAAACCCGAGGCCGCTGTTGGATCACCTGCTGCACTAGCTGCGCGTTGCCCTCTGTTGTTGCCGTACGCGGTCGCCCTACCTTTCCAACACGTTCATCTGTCACGTTCCCAGTCCGTTGAAATTTTTCAAACAGATCCTTTATTGTATCGCTTTTCGGTCCTTTGGTTACATTAAACCTCCGTTGAAAACTTCATCTTGTTGCAACAACACTGTGTTCTAGGCGGTGGAATTCCAACACCAGAAAAATCCTCTGTTCTAAGGAATAAACCATGTTGTCTACAGCACACTTGCACGTTGTGAACAGCACACGCTTACAGCAGAAAGACGACGTACAGAATGGCGCACCCACAGACTGCGTTGTCTTCTATATCTTTCACATCACTTGCAGCGCCATCTGTTGTTGAAAATTGTAACTACTGTAATTTCGAAAGTTTGTCGGCCTGAAAATGTACTGTTGTCCCAAGCATATTGCAACAAACGGTGTATTTCTATCGCTGCTCGTTTAGTTTTTATTGCCGTTTCAAATATACCGGTCATTTTTGAAACACCCTGTATATATATATATATATATATATATATATATATATATGCATTTATGTCGATGTATAATTGGTTTGTTTTGTGAATATTATTTGTATTTACACGCTGGGTCTGGCCTAGGGAAAACTATACTATCGAACGACTACATCGATAGGTCGTGTGGAGAACGAAAGTGTTTAGGATCTTTGGTAGTGTTAACTCTGCCGCGTGGAGCGCGGGCAGAGGGAGAGTCTGGCTGGAGTAGCGAGTGGAGCAGGTGTGTTGTGTGAAGCTCCCGCGAGTTGCCGCGCTTTCGGGGTTTGGCAGCGTGTAATTGCGCTCGACTTGCGATGATAGTTTCTGACATGGTGTCGCGGACGGGAAACATTAGCTAGCGCACATCAAGAGCCCGTTTCGTCTGGTGACCGTGTCGAGAAGAAGGCGCGCCAACATCCAGCTTCTACAACAGCGACGGCCGACAATGAGTGACTGTCGCCACCTCCTCGATCGACGGCTTCAAACCTTCAATCAACTGACAAGGAAGACTGGAAGCACGTGAAGTTTTAGAACTGTATGGCAGACCTCAACTTTTAAAACTGTTCAAATCACAAAATTACAGCAACGTAGCATGAACCTTTGTTGCTCATTGTCCCAATTGCATTACCAAGCAGGGTCCCTTCCTTTTCCGGAATGAACCCGAGTGTCGTTGAAATTCAAACGCCAGCATTAAAGTAACATTATCCTATTTCACTGCTTTAATTTCAAAGTTCAGTTAAGGTATTCATAGCTGGCTACAATATTCAGATTACACAAGCACAAATTAAGAGTGCGAGTTTTGTTACCGTATTTTAGCTTACCTGTGACTTCAGCTCAGCTTGGTACGTACTAAATTTTACTATTGTTAATTGTTCAGAATCGTTTAATTCAAGTTCAAAGTTAAATCCCTTATTTCTAAATTGCGTAGATTCAAGTAGCTTTTGAAATGATTGTTGAGGTAGTCCAAGACTAACCGTATTTGACTGAATTTCGATGTGCTTCAGAAAGAAAGCTCACTATTAACTTCAGTCACTAAATTAACTTTCGATTTTCCTGTTTTATTAATTCTTTTGCTAAATTAAGTCAGAGTGTAGAGAAATTTATTACTTCTGACAAACTTTCAGTTTTCACACTACACGTGTCAGTGTACAGTTGCCACGCTTCTAGTGCTAATTATATGTGTAATAACCTTTCTTTTTCAGTTACTATAGTAATTGTCCTTAGGACTGGCGACCGTAATTTCCCCCAAATCTCAAATATCTAATTACCGCTAGTTAATTGTTAACGTAACGGCCGCACATTTACTTTCTTTATTAACTTTACCGCTTTTCAAAATTAATTTCCACCAGTTTCATTTGCATTTTTCCTTTAATTTAGATGTAACCCTTTCCTCCCTCTTTACCGACAGTTTAACTTCGGTGACGATTGCTTTTCCCAAATTTCCATTAGGTACACGCGGTTTAATTTTTCACTGTCATTAAGGTCGATAAGTGAGGGGGAGGTTACAGAGTACGCTATCGAGAGCGAGCTCCACTCCACTTTGAACTATAGTAAGGGTGTTGTGACATGTAGGGACTTGGTGGATATCCCCAAAGACGAGCTGAAATCTGAGTGGGCTGACGAAGGTATTGTTGATGTGCAGCATATTATGAAACGAGTCGATGGGGACCTAGTCAAATCCGACTCGTTTATTCTCACGTTCAATTGCCCGAGACTCCCAGAGCATGTTAAAGCAGGTTTCTTACTTTTGCCAGTACGGCCATATTTCCCCAACCCAATACGCTGTTTCAAATGTCAGCGCTTTGGGCATACTACGTTGGGGTGCAATGGGATAGCCACTTGTGGTAAATGTGGTCAGCCTGCCCATGAAGGAGCCGATTGTTCATCGCCTGTGAAGTGTGTGAATTGCTCTGGGAGTCACCCCATCTGGAGCCGGGTCTGCCCCATCTATCTCAAGGAATGGAAGACACAGGATACCAAAACATCTAAGCGCATCCCCTATGTTGAGGCCAAGAAGCTCTTTAAGGCCATGCAGCCTGCTGTGTTTACAACATCTTTCGCTGCCACTCTGCAGAAACCGGTACAGTTGGCCACTGTTGCTACACAAACGGATGTTGCTAGTGTCAGCACTAATACCTGCGTTTGCCAGTGCACTTGTGCTGCTGCGGTTGTTTTGCAACCTGCAGCTCTCCCCACAACGTCGGACAAGGCCGTGGTTACTGATATTGGGGTACTTCCTGCCCCTCACAATATGACACCTTCTGCCCAGGCGAGTAAAGCTCCAACTGTTGACAAGGTTCTGCATTCTAAGCCCCCCAAGACAAAGACTCCGAAGGTGAAGGTTTGGCCACCTGAGGAGACCAGTCAGGGTCAGTCCAATGGCAAGGCCATCGTACTGTCTGACATCACCCTTGGGTCGCCATCGGAGCTGATGGACATTGATGTCGACCGGGGGCGATATTCTCGCCCCAGGAATAAATCTCCGGCCAGTACGGGCTCTCCTCCAAAGCAGAGAGGCAGGGTGAAAATTCAGCCACCCTGATCACTGGCTCCCATATTACAGTGGAACCTGAATGGGTTCAGGACGCATGTGGCCGAATTACAACTCCTTGTACGAGAGCGCCCGTTGTGCTTATGTCTCCAAGAGACACATTTTCGGGCCACTGATGCTCCTTCTTTACAGGGCTATACCGTATATCGAAAAGATGATCTGATGGGGGAAAGGGCAAAGGGTGGTGTTGCGGTTTTCGTCCGTGACACGCACCACTCATCTGAGCTCCCTCTCGTTACGGACTTGCAAGCAGTTGCAGTTGACCTTCTTGTGGGGTGGAGGCTCACAGTCTGTTCCGTTTACTTACCACCTCAGGATGCAATAGACTCTGAGGCTCTCACAGACCTTATTAGCCAACTCCCCCACCCATTTCTCCTTCTGGGGGACTTCAACGCTCATAATGTCTTATGAGGCTCTACGACTACTTGCCCCAGGGGTCGCATTCTGTAAAGCCTCGTGGCGTCCGAAGAACTGTGCATCCTCAACTCTGGTGCTCCCACTCATTTCTGTACTGCTTCTGGGTCGTTGTCAGCTATTGACCTTTCCTTTTGCTCTCCAGCACTCGCGGATTCTGCTCTGTGGGAGGTTGCCGCTGACCTCCATTATAGTGACCACTTCCCCCTTTGGATTCGCCTCCTGGATGAGACTGTGGCATTACCAGTGCCGCCCCGGTGGCACCTCTGCAGAGCTGACTGGACACTTCTCAGCCATTTAGCTGTTTTGGAACACCGTGCCAGCGTCCACGAATGGGTCGACCATGTTACAGCCGTGATCTCCCATGTTGCTGAATTGTCGATCCCACGGTCCTCATCCCAAGAGGCGTCCTGTCCCTTGGTGGACCACTGAGTGCCGCTCAGCCATCCGAGCCCGCCGTGCAGCTCTGCGCTGCTTCAAGTGCCGTCCCTCAGCTGACAATCTTGCGGTCTTTCGGGTGGCAAGGGCCAAGGCGTGGCGAGTGATTAAAGAGAGCAAACGACGGTCATGGCAATCGTTCCTGAACTCCATCTCCCGCTCCACTAGTTCTACAAAAGTATGGGAGGATTTCCGGGAAACGCAGCCAACTACCTGTCACGGCATTGCTGCATCAGGGTTGTCTACTCACGGCGCCGAGAGACATTGCCCAGACACTGGCCATGCATTTAGCGGAATCTACTGCCACTATTAACTGTGATCCAGATTTCTGCCGCTACCGCACTACCATCGAGAGGGATCACTTAGACTTCCGGTCTCCAAATTCTGAACCCTACAACTGCCCCTTCACAATGTGGGAACTGGATTCGGCGCTGTCTGTGGCTCATGATACTGCGTCAGGTGATGATCAAATCCTGTACAGCATTCTGCAGCACTTGTTGCTGCCATCCAAGGAAGTTCTCCTGAATTGTTTTAATATGATACGGTCATCTGGCACGTTCCCTGACTCGTGGAGGGAGGCGATTTTGATTCCCCTCCTCAAACCGGGGAAGGGCCGAATGCATCCCAGTAGTTATCGGAGTATTGCTTTGACGAGCTGTGTCGGGAAGACATTGGAACGCATGGTCAACCGTCGCCTGGTTTGGCTGCTCGAGACCAGGCAGCTCCTTAGCCACTCTCAGTGTGGCTTTCGGAGATGTCGTTCAACTATAGACAACTTGACCCTGCTTGAGGCGGCCATCCAGCAGGCCTTCCTACGTACCCAGCATTGTCTAGGTGTATTCTTTGACATTAATAAGGCGTATGACACTACTTGGCGCCGCCTTATCCTCAATCAACTCCATCAATGGGGCTTTCGTGGCCATCTCCCCATCTTTATTCGGTCCTTTCTTTCCCGCCTCCTCTTTCGATATTGGGTTGGTAATGTGCTATCTGATTTGTACGTGCAGGAGCATGGTGTTCCTCAGGGAAGCGTTTCAAGTGTCACCCTCTTTGCCATCGCCATTAACAGTATCACGTCCACTATCCGGAGTTCTGCCTGGTGCTCCTTGTTTGTGGACGATTTTGCTGTTTTCTGTTCTTCCTCCAATCTTGTCACTGCTAGTCGGCAGCTGCAGCTTACGATAAAGCGATTAGAGACATGGACTGCGAAGACAGGTTTTACCTTTCTGCAGACAAATGTGTGTGTGTTCATTTTAATGAGGTTCCTGGGCCTCACTTTTGATTCCAAGTTGTCGTGGTTGCCGCACCTTAAAGACCTCAAGGTGCGGGCCCTGAAGGCACTGCATATTTTGAAGTGTCTGAGCCATCGGTCCTGGGGAGCAGATCGGGCGCGTCTGCTGCAGTTCTATAGGGCTTTCGTCCGGTCGCGTCTTGACTATGGATGCACCGTGTATGGGTCAGCGAGGCCTGCGTATCTGAAGATTCTTGACGCAGTACATCATGAGGGTATCAGGCTGGCCACTGGTGCCTTCCGTAGCAGTCCCATCCCCAGACTGTGTGCTGAGGCAGGGGAACCGCCGCTGGCCATCCCGCGGAAACTCCTCATGGTGCGACGGGTGTGTCAATTCCTTGCCTGTCCTACCTCCACTGCGTACCCTACTGTTGCCCGACCGCCTATGGAACGTCTCTTTTCCAGTCGCCCCAGGGCAACGAGACCTTTTGGGATTCGTGCCAAGCATTTGCTTGAGTCCCTTGGTGTGGAGCGTGTGGCACCCCAACTCCAGGGTTTTACCCGCCTGCCTCCCTGGTTGCTCCAGAGGACCAGCGTCGTTTTAGACTTGTCAGAGTACCGGAGGAGCTGCACTCCTGCGTTTGTTTTTACCTCCTACTTTTACGATATTTTAAACCGGCATCCCGACCATGTACCAGTATTTACGGATGGCTCTAAACAGGGGGACTCTGTTGGTTGTGCTGTTGTTTTCCCTGATCGAGTCGTCAAGTTACGGCTTCCTGCGGCGTTTACCATCTTTGATGCCGAATTGTTTGCGATCTTGCAGGCATTGGAGCGGATGAGATGTGTTTCCAGTCTTAAGTTTCTCATCTGTTCTGACTCCCTGAGTGCCCTTCAGACCATGAAACACTTGTACCCAGCGGATACGGTCGTCCAGAACATCCACGATGCCCTACTCCACCTGCAACGGCAGGGGAAGGAGGTTTCTTTGTGCTGGGTGCCGGGGCACGTGGGTATTAGGAGAAACGAACTGGCGGATGTGGCTGCCAAAGATGCATGTTCCCTCCCTCACGTTGTTGAATGTGCCGTCCCCCTCCATGCTGTTACCTCCCTCCTGCGTTTTCGTGTTATGCGTCAATGGGAAGAGGAGTGGCTGGCAGTCGGTGAAAATAAGCTGCGCCTGGTCAAGGCCACCACGCGGCCATAGCGTACGTCCTACCAGCCGTGCAGGCGGGATGAGGTTCTCCTCACTCGCCTCCGCATCGGGCACACTCCCTTAACGCACGGTTTTTTAATCCGGCGGGAGGACCCCCCAATCTGCAGTGCTTGTGGCGTCCAGATTACTGTCCGCCACATTTTGCTTGACTGTCCTTTATTCTCTGACCAGAGGGAGGTGGTTTCCTTGCCACCGGATTTGCCCTCTATTTTGCAAGACGACGCAACGATTGTGACTAAGGTCTTACGGTTTTGTGTCCTGTCCAATTTGTTGCCTCGGATTTTAGGGAGAGGATTTTAATGTGCTGCTTGGTGACTGGTTCACCCAGGTTTTAGGTAAGAGGTCCGCCAGTCACCATTACCTACTTGTTTCACTTCGATTTCTGTTCTCTTTTCCTTGTGTTTCCTTTCCTTTCTTAGTGTGTTCCTTCTCCTATTGTTTTGCCTCCGTATGTGAGGATTTGGAACTGCGTCAGGTCTGTGTCTTTTAGCCGTTCTCCTTGTTCGCTGTCCGTCTTCGTCCCTTCACTGCATGTGTTCCTGTTTATATGCTTTTGGGCGCTGATGACCACGCTGTTTAGCGCCCGTAAGCCTCAAACCACACACACAATATTTGTCACCTTCTAGCAGGTAGAACTCAATACGTTGTTCGTCACAAGACGGAATCGACGTGCGTAAAGGCTACTTCAGGAGTGCAGTAGAGACTCAGAGTTGACCGTAAATAAATTTAACGTACTGCGCACAACTAGGTGAGGAGATTCACTACTATTCGGATTACAATACTACTGAAAAAACACTGGATACTTCCTCTATAGTAAAGTGTGTGGGAATAACCATCCGAAGCAACGTAAAGTGGAATGAGCACACCAAAAAATGCTAGGAAAAGCAAACGCCAGTCTGTAATCAAATGACAGAATCTCAAATAAACGTAATTGTTCCACAAAAGAAATGACTCACAGAAGACTTCTAAGACTGGGTCTTGAGTACTGTTCATCAGGCTGGGACACTTACTAGGTTGGATTAACAGAAGAGAGAGGGAAGATGCAGCGAAGAGCAGCGCCTTTCGTCACGGGGTCCTTTGGTCACCGCGAGAGCGTCACGGAAATGTTCGATAAGCTCCTGTGGGGGTCGCTACACGACAGGCGTTAGCGAAGAAAGCAGACAGATTAGAACTGACAGGGAAGTTTATCACGGATGCAACACAGAAATGGGAAACGACAGCAGTGCCAAAAATACTATCCGGTTAGCATCGTCAAGTGGTCTGTGCAACAGACGTGTTGATGTAAGTCATAGGCTACAAATTTTCTGAGTAATTGTTTGTTTTAAGCATGTGACATATTTAAGGATTTGTTAATTGTGACAGGATGTCGAAGACAGCTAGTGTGGGCTGTGGTTTTCTGCTGAAGAAGGAAGACATGTGCAGCTGAAGAAGGTCCGATTGAGTTCAGTAACTTCGTTAGTGCTGCTTGTTTACAATCATTGGCTCGGAAGTGCAAGAAAAGGTGTGTGGGCGAGGTGAATACGAAGTATGGCTATAAAATAACGAAACAGATGCTGTCACAGAGTAAGTACGCTTGCACCAAACATGAACGACCAGTAGCTGTGAAGCGTAAAGCCTTCTCAGTCTAATATGGTGTCTCTGATGTCTGTAGAGCAATCAGTGTTGCCGTTGCCTTCATTTGTTTAAAAGTTGTTATTTTTTGTAGAAAAAACGGTAAGTGTAATGATACAGCAACAAATTGTCGTTACGTTTCATAAGAATCTCGAAAAAACAGCTACTGAAAACTGTCTTTTGGTCGAACAAATGTTTATAACGTACGCGGGTCTCTGAGTGGTTCAAGACTTTCCAAGACGGCCGAGAAGACATTGAGGACGACTCACGCCCGGGACGACCTTCAACATCAGAAACTGATGAAAATATCTACAAAGTTGGTAATCTGATTCGATTCGACCGACGACTGAGTATTCGATCGATGGGTTAAACTATAAGAATAGACAAAGAATGCGTTAGCAAATTGTACATAGCCAGTTTAACGTGAAAAAAGTGAATGCGAACTGTTGTGGAAAATTCTCACAATCGAACAGACAGAAACTCGTGAAAATGTTTGTACTGACACTGTACTGAATACCTGAAATGTACTCACAGTTGCCCAAACGAACAGCCCTCGCATATATGAGGCAATGACGATAGTGCAAATATGTTCCGTATCGGGACTCGAACCCGGATTCCCCACTTTCCGCGAGCGGTCGTGTTTTCTGCTTTGTACCCAAACTTCCACACTTCGTCGATCCTGCGTCACACCCTGTACACCTTCAAACGTTATGTACACAACTGGCCATTAAAATTGCTACATCAAGAAGAAATGCAGATGATAAACGGGTATTCATTGGACAAATATATTATACTGGAACTGACATGTGATTATATTTTCACGCAATTTGGGTGCATAGAACCTGAGAGATCACTACCCAGAACAACCACCTCTGGCCGTAATAACGGCCTTGATACGCCTGGGCATTGAGTCAAACAGAGCTTGGATGGCGTGTACAGGTACAGCTCCCTATGCATCTTCAACTAGATACCACAGTTCATCAAGAATAGTGACTGGCGTATTGTGACGAGTCAGTTGCTCGGCCACCATTGACCAGACGTTTTAAATTGGTGAGAGATCTGGAGAATGTGCTGGCCAGGGCAGCAGTCGAACATTTTCTGTATCCAGAAAGGCCCGTACAGGACCTGCAACATGCGGTCGTGCATTATCGTGCTGAAATGTAGGGTTTCGCAGGGATCGAATGAAGGGTAGAGCCACGGGTCGTAATACATCTGAAATGTAACGTCCACTGTTCAAAGTGCCGTCAATGCGAACAACAGGTGACCGAGACGTGTAACCAATGGCACCCCATAGCATGACGCCGGCTGTTACGCCAGTATTGCGATGACGAATACACGCTTCCAATGTGCGTTCATCGCGATGTCGCCAAACACGGATACGACCATCATGATGCTGTAAACAGAACCTGTATTCATCCGAAAAAATGAAGTTTTGCCATTCGTGCACCCAGGTTCGTCGTTCAGTACACCATCGAAGGCGATCCTGTTTGTGATGCAGCGTGAAGGGTAACCGCAGCCATGGTCTCCGAGCTGATAGTTCATGCTGCTGCAAATGTCGTGGAACTGTTCGTACAGATGGTTGTTGTCTTGAAAACGTCCACGTCAGCTGACTCAGGGATCGAGACGTAGCTGCACGATCCGTTACAGCCATGCGGATAAGATACCTGTCATCTCGACTGCTGGTGATACGAGGCCGTTGGGATGCAGCACGGCGTTCCGTATTACCCTCGTGAACACACCGATTCCATATTCTGCTAACAGTCATTGGATCTCGACCAACGCGAGCAGCAATGTAGCGATACGATAAACCGCAATCGCTTTAGGCTACAATCCGACCTTTATCAAAGTCGGAAACGTGATGGTACGCATTTCTCCTCCTTACACGAGGCATCAGAACAACGTTTCACCAGGCAACGCCGGTCGACTGCTGTTTGTGTATGAGAAATCGGTTGGAAACTTTCCTCATGTCAGCACGTTGTAGGTGTCGCCAGCGGCGCCAATCTTGTGTGAATGGTCTGAAAAGCTAATCATTTGCATATCAGAGCATCTTCTTCCTGTCGGTTAATCGTGTCTGTAGCACGTCATTTCCGTGGTGCAGCAATTTTAATGGCCAGTAGTGTAATTTCCATGCAGTGCAGTACATTTTTAACTGAAAGTAGCTGCCTGGTATCGGCGGATACATACAACACTACAGTGCCCGTGTTGTTAAGGAGAACGATGCAACTTTCCTTCGAACATGAATGCGTGTCCGGAGGAGCAGAGCATCGTTCTCCTTAACAACACGGGCACTGCGATTCGTACTTTGTACACCACTTAAAATGATTTTAATTTTTTGGAAAGTTTAATAACATGTAACGAATGTTGGTGTATCACTTATGATGCAGAAACTAAGCGCCAATTCATGTACTGGGACCGTCCAGCTTCACCGAGAGCAAAAAAGCTCGAATTAGCAAACCAAGATTCAGTCATGGAGTTGTGTATCATCACTTGGTTCCTGAAGGTCAAAGTATTAATCAATATAACTATCTTGAGGTTCTTGCTCAACTCCATGAACAAATAAGAAAGAAAAAGACCCATACTGTTGAAGAACAACTCACAGGTTCTGCATCAAGATGCGCACTGGCTCGTACAGGTTTCTAGTGGGCTAGAGCACTCTAGTGTTAGCCGACCCACCTTATTCGGCTGACCTAGCAACATGTGGCTTTCATATAGTAGTAGTAGTAGTAGCAGTAGTAGTAGTAGCTTCATCCATCCGTACATCTCTTTTTACAAGCCAATTGGACATGTCAAAGTATTAACCAATTTAGAATAAGCTAATTCGAATATACATACATTTACAGATTTCTAGTTAGAGACAATCATTAGATTTACTCCTGGTATACAATACTTTTTTTACAAATAACTTATTCAATAATGTAATGCCACACCGTTCACTCATATCTCACTATCAGTCACTGCACACACTATACAAACATTGTTTCATAACAATTCACTCACTACACACACAAATACGCACACACACTGGTGATCTCTGGGCCATTTTCGGTACCGCAACTTCCCATTTGCTATCCTGAAGAACTGAGTGAGCATTCGTCTATAATGAGTGAGATGTTGAGCTCAGAAATAGGAAGAGGTGCTAGTATTGTGCTTTGCATAGCTTGGGGGTAAGTTTTTCTAGAAAAGGAAGAAAAAAAAACATAATGTGAAGGTGTTATGTGCAATATTGGATGTTGTGTAATCGTTATTATTATTTATTTGTATAACATTCTTTTTACCAAACCCCTACTCTGTTTTATCTAAGTAATCTTTCAATGTATAAAATGTATTGCATAATAGATACTTCTTTAGCTGCCTTTTTAAATAAGTGTATTTTTGCAATTTCTTTAATCTCATTTGGTAATTTATTGTACAGTATTATTTATTGGTAGAAAATGCTGTTTTGAGTGTCATGTTTATTTTTTCTTCGTAAATGTAAGTCTTGTTCCATGGCCATGGACAGAGCTGTTTCGGAGTAATTACCGATGACATTTTTGACGTGTACAACTGACTGTTAAATGTATTCTCACGGAGCAGTTAAAATCCCCCAAGTTTTGAACAGCTCCTTACAATGAGCTCGACTATTATTCTTATGGCTCTTTTCTGGAGTTTGAAAATTGTGTCCAGATTTTACGCATTTGTTCCGTGAATTCTACTATGGCTGACTCCGTATTTTTGCCACTTCGGAAACCAAACTGTGATTTGCTTAAAAGATTTTATTTATTCAGGTAATTCATTAATCTGTCTTTATAGGCTTAACAATGTTACACGGCAGGTAAAATACGAAAACATCACAGACATATTATATAAAATTAACGAACGAAAATAAAAAAAAGTTGTCAGTGGAGAGACTCTATTCCACGTCAGTATAAAACTATAATATGAAGCTAATGCGATGCCCTTGCACCACTTTTTTTTCTTTTCTTTTTCTTTTTTTTAACACGAAGGTGGGCTAAATGAAACAGCTTTATTCGTACAACGGTGGCGTTCTATGGGTAAAGAAAGTAACTAAAGATCAAAATATTAAGGTATAAATATAATGTAAAGACCGGCCTTCCGGTGGAATCAGGCTTACAAGGGGAGGCCGCCAATTGTGAAATTCAGATTCGATTCAAACTGCGCATAATAAAAGCTCATGGCCAGAGGTGTAATGTGGCAAAGCACGAAGATGCACTTCTCAGCCGTTGTCGAGAAAGTCGACAGTTAAAAGAAACGGTTACGGTGAAATACTCTCTACGATTAACAGTTTTCTACAGCATCGTGGCAAGGCGGTAAGCGCTCGAGTTCGTATTCCGAAGGTTGCCGGATCGAATCTCGCGCCAAGCAACTTTTTTTTAATTATTTGTCTTTTTGTAATTCAAATGTATATACACACACACACACACACACACACGGCAATCAGTTGCAATATAATAAGTTGTTGAATGTCGTTTGCCGTGGAAAAATAATACTTGAAATAAAACACAATATCACAAATAATATTCAAGTGGATACAATTTATTGATAAGTTCGGTATACACTCGCACATAATTAACAATTAGTGACCAGAAGTAGCTGGAGTATCGCACGAACCAGAGTGATAGTTATCATAGAAACATGGAGAGCAGAAAACAGCACGACATCGAGCACATCTGATAAACGATGCATTTTTACAAGAACAATTGTTTCTTAAATTATCTGTTCGGAAACACACGTGATTGACATTCTGAAAAATTGTTCTATCGTTCGTTAGGTTTGATGCATACCACGCGTATCGCATCATATCGGCAAAAATCGGAGAAGACAATTGGTGGTGGACGATGGATTGAATATATTTCGTGTGTGTGTATATACATTTGAATTACAAAAAAACAAATAATAAAAAAAAGTTGCATGGTGCGCGATTCGATCCGGGGACCTTCGGATTACGAATCCGAGCGCTTACCACTGCGCCACGACGCTGTAGAAAACTAATAAGCGTAGAGAGTATTTCACCGCAACGGTTTCTTTTAACTGTCGATTTTCTCGACAACGGCTGAGAAGTGCATCTTGGTGCTTTGCCACATTACACCTCTGGCCATGAGCTTTTATTATGCGCAGTATGAATCGAATCTGAATTTCACAATTGGCGGCCTCCCCTTGTTAGTGTAAGAACAGAAAGGAAGCCGGCAGTCAGCGTGGCGACTCGCTGCGGTACACGGAGCAGCTACACGCACCTAGGGGTGCACACAGAGGACGCCGGTTCGTCGCGCAGCAGTGCCGTTACGGGCAGAACGTCATGCGCTCTCCGTTAGTTCTGTAGTCTTTCTCATACGCTATTAGAGGAACTATTGACCTGAAAAGTTTTATTTTTACTTTACGTATAGCTTTACATGTCTGCTTCGTGATGAAGTGCCCAACATCTCGCCAATGCTCATACTTATTATGATTATTGCATTTAAGTATGGCGCTTCGCCGAATTCGAAAACGTTTGCAATGAAAAATATGGGTCGCTATGATTTTCCATTTGGTGCAAATTACACCGTATGTGCCTGCGAATGAAATTTAGCTAACATACTGAATCATTCTTTCGACTGGGGAAGAGGTCTATGTCTCCGGTCTCGCTACAAACTGCATCCGTGAGAGAATGAAATATGCATAACATCATCATATCTCCTAAACCATTCGAGATATGGAAACGAGATTTTGGTAAATAATAGCACACGATGAGGAGAGCATCTTTCCATATGGATAAGATACGGAACTTCCCTATCTACATCTATACAGCCGAAGCTATAATTTTTATTTACTTTTTTTCAATCTAGTACTGTAGTTTTTTTAAAGGTCATTGACAGTTAATGAAAAGAGAATTTGCTGCTACGAAAATAAACGGGCAAGTTCTTCTTGTATGTCACAGCAAACGGACACAATGAGTTTTTCCGTAAGGTATTGACCTCTCTGATCGCCAATTGTTTGTTTAACAAGACACTCCATTTCAAGATTATGCCGCACAAGCTACTACAAGGCAAGTTTGTCCAAATGATTCTCTATTATGGTAAAAGAAGCAAAATTAAAGCTTCCAATAAGAGAAGATGAGGAAAGCGTTTCTGAAGAAGAGAAATTTGTTAACATCGAGTATAGATATAAGCGTTAGGAAGTCGTTTCTGAAAGTATTTGTATGGAGTGTAGCCATTTATGGAAGTGAAAAATGGACGATAAATAGTTTGGACAAGAAGAGAATAGAAACTTTCGAAATGTGGTGCTACAGAAGAATGCTGAAGATTAGATGGGTAGATCACATAAATAATGAGGAGGTATTGAATAGAATTGGGGAGAAGAGGAGTTTGTGGCACAACTTGACAAGTAGAAGGGACAGGTTGGTAGGACATGTTCTGAGGCATCAAAAGATGACAAATTTAGCATTGGAGGGCAGCTTGGAGGGTAAAAATCATAGAGGGAGACCAAGAGATGAATACACTAAGCAGATTCAGAAGAATGTAGGTTGCAGTAAGTACTGGGAGATGAAGAAGCTTGCACAGGATAGAGTAGCATGGAGACCTGCATCAAACCAGTCTCAGGACTGAAGACAACAACAACAAGAGAAAGGTAGCCGTTACTCATAACTGATGATCCTTTTTAAATGAGAAAAGCTTAACAATGATGACAAAGATAGCTCGTCACTTCTGTTGCAATTCTGGCAATAGAAACTTACGAAAACGGTTTTCTCCTTGTTCTTCATCTGCGAAACAGGGATATAATTCGCAACAAATAGCGTACCCATCTTTTTTTTTAGTTCCTACCCCAATTCAGATTAAAGTGGTGATGTTCTTCACCTTAATTGTCTTTTGATGTGTTAGAGGTGGATTACGTGAATTTGTAATCTATTTCAACCTTAAGGAATAGTCTCAACCGGTTTTTAAGGTAACGATTATCATATTTTTGTAACCTAGTTAGCCGCTGTTACACAGGCATCAGATTTGTCATTTCTAATAAACCAATGCTACATTTTTACTTGAGAGAAGAACTGACCGAATAAAACCCTTTCGTCACTCTGAATCTGTGATCACATTGATGACTTGCAGAACCTAGTCAGTTATTCGTTAAGGTCAGTCTCTCTTATGTAGTAAGAAGATTCACTTCCTCACTCCGCACAGAGACAGGAATGGATAGATTGTACGCTGTTTGCTGTGCTTTCTCATATGTGAAATATAACTGAATTGCAGAAAGAAACTCCTTTGGTAAGTTTCATTCCCAGATGTTCATTCTTAAAGATACACTGGCTTACAAGACTTCCCTGAAAGTGTAACAGAGTTGGTGATTTCTTTTTATCTGAGTTCTTAAACTTTTTCGTTAAGATACGAATCATCAGTGACGAGTGTGAAGAAATGCGTACATTTCTCTGACTGCCACGTTAAATTATGCTTTTTTGCCGAAACGCAACATAAACTGCACAAACTAACAACCTTGCCATTGCGAAAGTTTGCTAACCAGGCAATAGGCGACCAGAGAGTTCGATACCATACGGAAAACTTCATTGTGTCTGTTTGTTTCAACATACGAGAAGAAATTGCGTTTATTTTCATACTAGCAAATTCACTTTTCACTACCTATCAATGACTTTTTAAAAACTACAGTGTTGAATTGAAAAAAAAAATCTGTAGCTTCGGCTATACCGACGTAGATAAGAATGTTCCGGTAAGTCAACTATGCGACAAAATACTTTTCTCGTTGTGTGCTATCAGTCATCAAAATCTCGTTTCGATATCTCGAACGGTTTCGAAGATATAAGGGATGTTATGAATATTTCATCCTCGCACGCGTTCTGCGGAAGTGAACGTGCTACATAAATTGCATTTTATCGAGACTGGACACAAATACAGAGCTTCTGCGACGTCTAAAGAAAAATTGCACCAAACGCAAAATCGTAGATCCCTCTGTTTTCCATTGCAAGCTTTCCGAATTTTGCGCAATGTCGTACTTGGGTGTGAATATCACTTTAATTATCACCATTATCCAATTTATTAGGACTTCGCCATGAAACTGACATATAAAGCTATAAGTACTGTGAAAATGAATTTTTTAACGATTATTTTCTGAAAAACAATTGAGAAAGATTGCAGACCGTGCTCCTCGATTCTCTCAGCACAGGGTCGTGAACCGGGACGCCAAAAGCGGGTAAGGAAAGTCTCGCACATTCCGGCTCGCCGCCAGCCGCCTGCCACGGACTGCTGCCTCAGTGGATAACAGGGGGCTATTTTCGGGTCTGGATGAGGCCACCTCGCACAGGGCCCCCCTGCGCAGGGAACCCGCTTTCCTTCTGTGGGCACCTTTAGACACGACACCCCCCGCTACAATCGGGCAACACGGCCGTAGACTCCTCCAACCTGCCTTTGAGGCCGGGTACGTCTTCACAATGGAGGGGTCCAGATGGTTCTGTCACTTGTTCCGGTTCCTTTCCCAAAATGTACGTGTATGTGAAGTTAACTTCTCATACCTGACACGTGTCAACTGTGTGGAAGACCCAAGAAGACACTATGCATATAATTAGCAGACTATTGGAGGTAGCGCAGGTGGTGTTAGAGACGAGTGAATCGTCCCAATAAGAAGGACCAAAAAGTCACCATCCCAGTGAAGATACCGTATGATCAAACCCTTGATCCAGATTAGATTAGATTAATACTAGTTCCATGGATCATGAATACGATATTTCGTAATGATGTGGAACGAGTCGAATTTTCCAATACATGACATAATTAGGTTAATTTAACAACATACTTAAGTTAATATAACAACTTTATTTTTTTGAGTTTTTTGTTTTTCTTTATTTTTATTTTTATTTTTATTTTACTTTTTTAATATTTTTGTTGTTTTTTTTCTTTTTTTTCTTAATTTATATCTAAAAATTCCTCTATGGAGTAGAAGGAGTTGTCATTCAGAAATTCTTTTAATTCCTTCTTAAATATTTGTTGGTTATCTGTCAGACTTTTGATACTATTTGGTAAGTGACCAAAGACTTTAGTGTCAGTATAATTCACCCCTTTCTGTGCCAAAGTTAGATTTAATCTTGAATAGTGAAGCTCATCCTTTCTCCTAGTATTGTAGTTATGCACACTGCTATTACTTTTGAATTGGGTTTGGTTGTTAATAACAAATTTCATAAGAGAGTATATATACTGAGAAGCTACTGTGAATATCCCTAGATCCTTAAACAAATGTCTGCAGGATGATCTTGGGCGGACTCCAGCTATTATTCTGATTACACGCTTTTGTGCAATAAATACTTTATTCCTCAGTGATGAATTACCCCAAAATATGATGCCATATGCAAGCAATGAGTGAAAATAGGCGTAGTAAGCTAATTTACTAAGATGTTTATCACCAAAATTTGCAACGACCCTTATTGCATAAGTAGCTGAACTCAAACGTTTCAGCAGATCATCAATGTGTTTCTTCCAATTTAATCTCTCATCAATGGACACACCTAAAAATCTGGAACACTCTACCTTAGCTATATGCTTCTGATTAAGGTCTATATTTATTAATTGCATCATACCATTCACTGTATGGAACTGTATGTACTGTGTCTTATCAAACTTCAGTGAGAGTCCGTTTACAAGGAACCACTTAGTAATTTTCTGAAAGACAGTATTGACAATTTCATCAGTTAATTCTTGTTTGTCAGGTGTGATTACTATACTTGTATCATCAGCAAAGAGAACTAACTTTGCCTCTTCATGAATATAGAATGGCAAGTCATTAATATATAATAAGAACAACAAAGGACCCAAGACTGACCCTTGTGGAACCCCATTCTTGATAGTTCCCAGTTTGAGGAATGTGCTGATCTTTGCATGTTATGAGAACTACTTATTTCAACTTTCTGCACTCTTCCAGTTAGGTACGAATTAAACCATTTGTGCACTGTCCCACTCATGCCACAATACTTGAGCTTGTCTAGCAGAATTTCATGATTTACACAATCAAAAGCCTTTGAGAGATCACAAAAAATCCCAATGGGTGGTGTTCGGTTATTCAGATCATTCAAAATTTGACTGGTGAAAGCATATATGGCATTTTCTGTTGAAAAACCTTTCTGGAAACCAAACTGACATTTTGTTAGTACTTCATTTTTACAGATATGTGAAGCTACTCTTGAATACATTATTTTCTCAAAAATTTTGGATAAAGCTGTTAGAAGGGAGATTGGATGGTAATTGTTGACATCAGATCTATCCCCCTTTTTATGCAAAGGTATAACAATAGCATATTTCAGTCTATCAGGGAAAATGCCCTGTTCCAGAGAGCTATTACACAGGTGGCTGAGAATCTTACTTATCTGTTGAGTTCAAGCTTTTAGTATTTTGCTGGAAATGCCATCAATTCCATGTGAGTTTTTGCTTTTAAGCAAGTTTATTATTTTCCTAATTTCAGAGGGAGAAGTGGGTGAGATTTCAATTGTATCAAATTACATAGGTATGGCCTCTTCCATTAACAGCCTAGCATATTCTAATGAACACCTGGATCCTACTATATCCACAACATTTAGAAAATGATTATTAAAAATATTTTCAACTTATGACTTTTTGTTCGTAAAGTTTTCATTCAATTTGATGGTAATACTGTCTTCCTCTGCTCTTGGTTGACCTGTTTCTCTTTTAATAATATTCCAAATTGTTTTAATTTTATTATCAGAGTTGCTGATTTCAGACATGATACACATACTCCTGGATTTTTTAATAACTTTTCTTAATATAACACAGTAGTTTTTATAATGTTTGATAGTTTCTGGGTCACTACTCTTTCTTGCTGTCAGATACATTTCCCTTTTCCGGTTACAAGATATTTTTATACCCTTAGTAAGCCATGGTTTGTTACAAGGTTTCTTACGACTATATTTAACTATTTTCTTGGGGAAGCAGTTTTCAAATGCATTTACAGAAATGTCATGAAATAAATTATATTTTACATTGGCATCAGGTTCATGGTACACCTCATCCCAGTCTAACTGCCGTAGGCTTTCCCTGAAATATGCAATTGTTAAATTGTTGACTGAACGTACTACTTTGGAGGACTGTTTAGTATTGCTGAATGGAGCTATGTCATATATTGTAACTAGCTGTGCACCATGATCAGAAAGACCATTCTCAACAGGCTGAGCATTTATCTGGTTAAACTTACCTTGGTCTATAAAGAAGTTATCTATCAGTGAGCTGCTATCCTTTACCACCCGAGTAGGAAAATCAATAACGGGTGTCAAATTGAAAGAACCGAGTAATACTTCAAGGTCATTTTTCCTATTACCCTCTTTCAGAGAATCTACATTGAAGTCCCCACAAATAATAATTTGCTTCCCCCTGTCTGACAGATAGCACAACAAGGAGTCCAAATTTTTCAGAAATAGATGAAAATTTCCTGATGGGGACCTATATACAGTTACAATTATAAATGTGCCTTTATTTAATTTAAGCTCACAGGCACATGCTTCTATATGTTTCTCTACACAAAACTGTTTTGTTTCTATACTTTTTGCACAATGATAACTGCATTCATCTTAGTGCATGGATAGAATGCATATTTCAGGTAGGAAAGGATGTCGTAGTCACTGATGTTATGGTCGTTCACTGAATGAGGGCCAACATCAGATGCATCAACCTCCACCCACCACGTTAGACCCACATTCCAGACCATCCATATAGGAAGATGGCAAGGGACACAATGGAAAATCTGTCATACGCATGGAATGGAATCTGGCGATTCATATATTTGTCGTTGAGCACCAAATACTACTCATCTCTGTCAGTGAATCGAGAAAAGCACTGTGCACTGAACGCCAGGCCACCGACTGGTAACTAAGGGTACATGGCTTTTGGTTGGATTTTGGGGATGGCCTCACATCATCCTGCAATAAACATCGCGTACCGTCTGCAGCCGCTCGCTTGGCAGGTCAGCTTCGACAAAACTGAAGACCACAAATAAACTCCTTAAGGTGAGACAGTGTTGGGGAAATATGCGCCACTGCAACTCGTGGTTCGTGAGAGGTGGGGGGTCAGTTCTTCAATCAGAGTTCCCGAGAAGCTGCACTGGTGGCGAGTCTACGTCTCCATCATGATGATGGCACGTAGAGCAGCTGCTCTAACCCGCACACTGGCCAGCCTAAGGGGTAGGGGGAGTGAGTGTAACTTATTGCACTTTGATAATCATCCCCACACTGATGAAGTACCAAAGTGTATGATGTTGTCATCAGCATCGGTATCCTGAACGAGATAGACGTTGACTTAAGCCACTTGCTAGACCACATTCGAAGATTGCAGGAAATTGCTATGGACATCCATAGATATGCTTTGTAAGAGACAAGTAAAGAATGCTGTCCGTTGACTGTCATGCGTAAAAACAATGCCCAAGCATGTAATCCTGTTCTGAAGTGGGTGTGGAGCCAAGTGCCCTTCTGGGAGGCCGCTGCCGATGACCATTTCCTCAGATTGCTTAATTTTTAAGTGGCTCCTGGCTGTGGCACCGTATTGGGCAATCCAATCCAGTGATCTTTGGTCTTTGTCTGGTACATGCACTAAAAAACACCACATCGTATGCATATGCATGGCAGACAAAGGTAAGATCTCTCAACGTAAACACCTGCAGTCGGCATCATAGTCAATGTAACAGTGGCTCCATGGCAAGTGCATGCATAACCACCGACAGGGGCAACATTGCCTCACAGAGTGAGTGATTGTGAACTTGCCCTCTATATGCCCATTGATCGTAAGTGTTCTTGAAGGAGTGGGAGAAGGTCAGCTGCCGCAGTACCCTCTCATGGCAATCGTGACATACCCTATTGAAAGCGTGGTCAAAGTCCACTGACGGTAAGACCATATGCATGCAACATGACTCCACAAGTGTGATGACGTGATGGTAATCACCAAGAGCCATCTGGATGCTGCTGTTACCACCAAGACACTTCCGGTCTATAGAGACGACTTAGAACAGAACACTCAGAATGCAAGTAGCCAGAATGCTTGTAAGCATTTTGAAATTACCGCTGAGCGGCGTAACTGGCCGTAATGGTCAACTCTCATTCTGGCAGATGGCTTGGGAACCGATACAAGGATGCCGTCGACAAAGGCAGCTGGCATCAACAGGGATCATCAGTCACTGATACATCATAACCCATCAGGGCATCATAACTACATGGAACGTAGGCTAGAACTCTATAGAGAGACCGTCTTCGCCCGGCGATTGGTTGGTCGCCCTTCGCAGAGGGCGTCGGCGACTTCGTCCACTGTTGTTGGGACCGTGAGTGTAGGTATCGCGTCTCCATCGAGGGTCCGAGGCAACGAGAAGAGGACTTCATCCATCTGCATAACATCATGGTCTTCTGTAGTGTAGAACCACCAGTAATGACGATATCCTTTTTGGGCCGTCAGGTGCTGGCAATCTGTTCTATCCAGCACAGGGATCAACGCACTTCGACATCGGCAAAGTTTCCGGATAATGTGATGCATGGCCGGCAGTTCACCCCCATCTGGTCCTGACTACAAGCGCGCACAAGCGTGCCCTAGAGATGGTGTTGTGTACGCGTAGTGACCTTTGCTTGCAAACCGCTGAACCTCGGCCTGACGCTCTGGCGACGGTGGTTGGGAGGATATCTCGCCCAGTAGCGTAAAATTTTATTGCGTGGTGTGCCGTTGCCAACACAGAGCCTCTCGACCACAGTGCATCATCCTGAGCTGCAGAGCAGATTTTGCGCACTCGATCCACGACCGGATCGTGGAAGGAAACGTTGGATGCCTCGTTTCAGAGTTCCTCCAGTTCTCGACCATCCTCTGGCGGCACTCCGGATCCTCGAGGAGCGCGACACTCACCTTCCACACTAGGTCCCGCTTTGCCACACCCTCTGTCTTAGATGTGCAGAGCCAGGCATCATGATCGATAAAGGCCGTCGGCCATATCTCAGCATCAGGCATCTCCTTTGTATGTCTCTGCGAGAGACAAAGTCGGTCAAGCTGACTTGCCAAATGTCCGGTAACATATGTGTATCCCTCTCTGCTGCTGGGAATGTTCCGCCATGTAACGTCAAGCCAAACGTCTTGTATCAGCTGTTGCAGTTCCATGTACGTGCTAGAGTGTGGTATTTGATCCTGTGGTGACAGGATACAGTTGAAAGCGCTCCCTAGGAAGATACGATCGTAGCGTCCCTCGAATAAGGGTGCGACCTCCTCCGCATAAAAGCTCGAATGGTCTCTCCTCTTGTCCGTACCCTCTGTCTTGGGAGAAATACAGCGCAGAGCCGGGCATCGTGATCGATAAAGGCCGCCTGCCTCCACACGAATGGCCGCACTGCCGCCACTATCCGTGCTCGTTGCTAGTAAACATCGCATCCATAAACAGACGGGAAATGGCGGGGGAGCACTTTTTGTAGAAGTGCGACGGCGAGAGCCGCCACCCACAACATGTCACAAAACATCTGCAGCGGATCTTGGAGCAGGAGGTGTTGAGGTTGACGGTGCCAATGTGATATGCTTGGCATGGGATTTCAACACTGCAGTAAGTCGTTTTATGAAATCGTACCAGCAGTGGCGGGACAGTTGAGACTGTTGCCATTGATACGGGTTGTGAATGAATGTCAGCGAAATGTAGGCAAAAAAGTGGTGAAGAAAGAGGCCAGGAAGTGAACTGCGGACGAAGTTGTGCATTTACGAGTAACTAGTTTGTAGGAGGAAAGGCCATCACTACGGAATGTAGAGATACTGGACTACTGGACTACAGCAGCTGAGATGAGAAGTAAACTTCATTGCCTGAAGGGGCTACTGTTTCCAACACCTAAACAGAAGAAATTTAGCAGAGTATCCACAGTTCAAAGAATTAGGCAAAGCAGTTTTGTAACATGGATTAATTGACATAGAGGAACAAGTGAAGTTTTGTTATTTTGGAACTCGTAAAATTGCCATTTAACTTCAAACAATAGAGCTGTACCTGTAGTTTTGTATGATGTGGTATTTATTGATTATATTGTTATATTGGATATTAAAAAAACAGACCTTCAGAAATTGACGAGTGGTTCCTTAACTCAGTACAAGTAAAAACACTCAAATAAATGAATGTCCGCAAATGCTCCCTTTACCAGACATCTGCCCTATTAGGCCTTTGAATCTTCTATGGCTATCAAGATAAAACTGATAGATGGGCGTATGGCGACGGCAAAATGCCAGTAATAATAAAAAAAGTGATGAAATTAGTGTAATGTTATTGCAACGCAATTGTTATTTTACCCAACATTAAAGAGAATGAATGTAGTTGAGGCTACAAACATTACTGTCACCAGCAGTCGTCTTTAACACTAATGTATTTATCCATAATGGGACCTAGATTGGCAGTTTTGGGCCAGTAAGAAAGAGTATTTCTTCCATGTCCATTACTATCGTTCCCGTAAAATTTCAATACTGTTGTGAATTTTCCATCACGAGTTCTTCTATGAGATTCCAGCATGCTCCAAAATCATCCCACCGCTTAATCCGCTCCCTTATCCAACACGATCACGGTCGTTTACGTTTTTCCTTTGAAACTTAAAGCAGTAAATCTGCAGCTGCAGCCCGGCGCTCTTCCATCGCAACCTCTTCTTTCACGCACGTAGCGACGACAGAAAAATCTCGAGAGTGACCTGTCAGCTCACAGACATTCTCACCCTGCTATTCGTAAACGCTTCCGATACAGAATGCCCTCGTACGGAACTATCAGGTAGTAAATGTCAGCGAGAATTCGCCCCTAGTACGAACAATTGTACGAATACTGTCTCAAACTACCTAACTCTCCGAGAACAAAAAGCTCTCACGTGCACCCCAGTCCTTAGGCGACAGGCAGTGGTTCGTGTCCGGGTGGTGTAAGATGCATCTGCGCCATCGGCACGGCACTGAGCAGCACAGGCTCCACATCACGTAACTGGCCAGCTCTCCGAGTGATGGCAGGCTGCTTCGAGTGGGCTTAACTGCTGCTGCTCACTGCTGAATTCGTGGCAGTCAGGGCGTTTGTGTATCACGCCGAATTGTGTGGAAAAGAGGCAATGATTGACTCGCCAGCAGGTCAGGTGTAGTTATTGTCGGTGATTGGTCTGGTTTCGTCACGTTGAAGACTGTGATACAGAAGAGGTGTCGGTTCACTCAGCACGAGGGTCGCTGACCAACCATTGGCTGACTCCAGTGTGACCTGATTACCGTTCCGGTGGTCCATTGCTTGCCCCAAGTTCCATCATTACTTTTTCCCCAAATTACTGTAATGTTAAACTCGTATTGCCCTCAAGTGAAAACCTCTAATAATTGTACTTTAGGAGTGAGGGCTCAGACTGAGCACTATTATGAAGTGCGACAACTAGTGTCAGAAGATGGGTGCCAGACCTGACACGAAAGAAGATTAAGGCCTGACGTCCCCTTGCTGACGAGATCATTACAGACGGAGCATAAGCTCGGAATGGAGAAGGATGGGAAAAGAAAATGGCCGCGCCCTTCCAAAGATACCGCCTAGGGAATCACAAAGAATTCTTCTAATGAGGCAACTGTGTAAGTCCATGTTTTAAAATGAAGAAACCGCACAACAGTTGGTTAATCCACAATCTTTTATTGTGTACACGCCTGGTTTCGCAACATCTGGTGTAAACTGTAATAATGAAAATATCGTATAACACAATAATGGGAGGGGATCCTCAATGCTGAAACGTCAGATAAGGAGCAACGCGACTAAATTCTCTGAAATGCATTAAAATAAATTGAAAGAGAGAACAGGGCATTACTTACAAATAAAATGACTGAACCATCCGAGATTATCCTCACCCCTTTGGTTGCATGGCAACACTGGAATGGGGATACAGAGTTCACAGGTGTAGAGAATAGTGAAAATTAGGTGTTACATTTCCTAAATATGTTATATAGAACATTAGTTACGTCGTTAGATCAATACAAACTGAACGGCAGGGATGTGTGCTATAGGCCTATCTACATACAGCGAGAATAATAGAATCCATGTTTAAATCTCTTAAGCATCACTGATACTGGACTCTTAAATGAGTAGAATATGCATTCGATGCACTTCAGTTTTAGAAATCATGAATTCAAGTTAATCTGGTGTGTGGTTCCACATATGCACTGATTTTCGTATTTACATACGGTATCACATGCGGCATGTTGCTAAGAGATATGTATGTGAGTACTAAACGGTTGCGCATATAGAATCCACGACTCTGTTATTTATTATAATTTTTGAGATTTTTTGGATATGTTACACAGTTTGCGTGTTTTACTCTTACGCAGTTCGCATGTTTTTGATAGTTGAGATTGACCAATAAAAAGAAGTAAAGAAAAATTTTACAGCCTACAAGGAACAATATTTTCTTTCATAGAATATGTCGAGACTGTAAACACACATACAAAAAAGACTGTCAGTTCTAGAAATGAGAGATGACGACAACAGACATCTCTACAGCGTAACAGATGTAACGCAGAAGGCCGGTATTGCTGTCGAAATGGTCCAACTGGCTATGTGTCTAACTAAGCAGGTCAGTTACTTCTAAAGACAGAATAAGAATGTCTCATAATCTTTATTTGTGCTCTTCAAGCGTGTAATTAGTCAAGAATTGCTCTCTTGTTCCTCATATTGCGATGTCATCAAATTGAATAGTTGTTTTGAACGCTGAGTTTAAAACGATAAGTTAATCTGTCCCCGTTGAGATATGTCAACGCCTGTAAGCAGCTAACGGTGTTCATTTCATTGTAATTTCATTCTAACGAGCTGCATGGTCACCGACGTGCATTTTAGTATATATAGTTAAGGCTCACTCGCCATTTGACCATCTTCTTCTTCTGTGCGAATGCACAGTGCCCGAACTCTTACGGGAATCGGCAACGCGCCGCGAGTAATGAGTATAATGGGCGGGGGCACTACGAATGTAGTGCGGGAGAATACGTTGAGAATGTGGGTTTCGCGGGAGGCGTGCCAGAGATAAATCCCTGCAGTCACGCTATCCTCTGTGTCCTCGGTGGCTCAGATGGATAGCCGGCACGGTAGCTCAGCGTGTTCGGTAAGAGGGTTAGCTGACCTCTGTAATAAAAAAACTGAGTTAATGGATCAACGACGAACTGAAACGGGTGTATTGCGACGTCCGCCCCGAGCAGATACAACGAACAAACACGAACAAAATGAGATTAAAAAAAAATGGATGGAGCGTCTGCCATGCAAGCAGGAGATCCCGGGTTCAAGTCCCGGTCGGGGCACACATTTTCATCTGTCCCCGTTGACGTATGTCAAAGCCTGTAAGCAGCTAACGGTGTTCATTTCATTGTGATTTCAAGTTAAGAATTATTTCTCCAGCAATATTATGAAATGATCATTTCCATAGTTGGTTACAACTTATGCAGCATTTTTAACTATTATGTTTTTGCACACATCTGCCACAATTCATCACACTGGTCAGTCAGTTAATTAACGCCAACTGAAGTTACTTAAACATCCATGTCGACAAAAACGATACTTTATGTACCGCACACTGAAATGACAAAAGTCAAGGCATGCGATACGCACGTGAACAGATGCGGTAGTATCGGGTGCACAAGGTGTAAACGGGCAGTTCATTGGCGGAGCTCTCATTTGCACTCACGTGGAAACCACGTGTGTCCCACGTGATCATGGACGCACGACGGGCATCAACAGACTTCGAACGCGAAATGGTAGTTGGTGCTAGACGTATGGGATATTCTATTTCCGAAATTGTTAGTGAATTCAATATTCCGAGATCCGTTGTGTGTCGAGATTACCGAACCGAATTTGAAGCACTACTTCTCGCCACGGACAAAGCAGTGGCTGATGGCCTTCACTTAACGACCGAGAGCAGCGGCGTTGATGTACACTCCTGGAAATTGAAGTAAGAACACCGTGAATTCATTGTCCCAGGAAGGGGAAACTTTATTCCACATTCCTGGGGTCAGATACATCACATGATCACACTGACAGAACCACAGGCACATAGACACAGGCAACAGAGCATGCACAATGTCGGCACTAGTACAGTGTATATCCACCTTTCGCAGCAATGCAGGCTGCTATTCTCCCATGGAGACGATCGTAGAGATGCTGGATGTAGTCCTGTGGAACGGCTTGCCATGCCATTTCCACCTGGCGCCTCAGTTGGACCAGCGTTCGTGCTGGACGTGCAGACCGCGTGAGACGACGCTTCATCCAGTCCCAAACATGCTCAATGGGGGACAGATCCGGAGATCTTGCTGGCCAGGGTAGTTGACTTACACCTTCTAGAGCACGTTGGGTGGCACGGGATACATGCGGACGTGCATTGTCCTGTTGGAACAGCAAGTTCCCTTGCCGGTCTAGGAATGGTAGAACGATGGGTTCGATGACGGTTTGGATGTACCGTGCACTATTCAGTGTCCCCTCGACGATCACCAGTGGTGTACGGCCAGTGTAGGAGATCGCTCCCCACACCATGATGCCGGGTGTTGGCCCTGTGTGCCTCGGTCGTATGCAGTCCTGATTGTGGCGCTCACCTGCACGGCGCCAAACACGCATACGACCATCATTGGCACCAAGGCAGAAGCGACTCTCGTCACTGAAGACGACACGTCTCCATTCGTCCCTCCATTCACGCCTGTCGCGACACCACTGCAGGCGGGCTGCACGATGTTGGGGCGTGAGCGGAAGAAGGCCTAACGGTGTGCGGGACCGTAGCCCAGCTTCATGGAGACGGTTGCGAATGGTCCTCGCCGATACCACAGGAGCGACAGTGTCCCTAATTTGCTGGGAAGTGGCGGTGCGGTCCCCTACGGCACTGCGTAGGATCCTACGGTCTTGGTGTGCATCCGTGCGTCGCTGCGGTCCGGTCCCATGTCGACGGGCACGTGCACCTTCCGCCGACCACTGGCGACAACATCCATGTACTGTGGAGACCTCACGCCCCACGTGTTGAGCAATTCGGCGGTACGTCCACCCGGCCTCCCGCATGCCCACTATACGCCCTCGCTCAAAGTCCGTCAACTGCACATACGGTTCACGTCCACGCTGTCGCGGCATGCTACCAGTGTTAAAGACTGCGATGGAGCTCCGTATGCCACGGCAAACTGGCTGACACTGACGGCGGCGGTGCACAAATGCTGCGCAGCTAGCGCCATTCGACGGCCAACACCGCGGTTCCTGGTGTGTCCGCTGTGCCGTGCGTGTGATCATTGCTTGTACAGCCCTCTCGCAGTGTCCGGAGCAAGTATGGTGGGTCTGACACCCCGGTGTCAATGTGTTCTTTTTTCCATTTCCAGGAGTGTAGAATGGTCAGCCCTAACGGACAAGGAACACCGCGTGAAATAGCCACAGAAACCAATTTGGGACGTAGGACGAACGTATCCGTTTGTAACATGTGGCGGTATTTGTCTTTAATGGACTGTGGCATCAGACGAGGGACGCGAGCGCCTTTGCTGAGAGCACGACATGGCCTGCAGCGCCTCTCCTGTGGTCGTTCTCATATCGGTTGCACCCTAGACCACTGAAAAACCGTCGTGTGGTCAGGTAAGTCTCTATTTCAGTTGATAAGAGCCGATGGTATGGTTCGAGTATGCTGCAGGCCACAAAAAGCCATGGACCCATGTTGTCAATAAAGCACCGTGCAAGCTGGTGATGGCTCCATAATGGAGTGGGCTGTGTTCACATGGAATGGACTGGTTCTCCTGAATGTTCAGCTACGTGAAGGTCATTTGCAGCCATTCATGGACGCCATGTTCCTACACAACGATCGAATTATTTTGGGTGACGATGCACTTGTCTTCGGGCCATAATTGTTCGCCATTGATTTGATGAACATTCTGGACAAATTTAGCGAATGGTTTGGACACCAAGACCCCAGAACATGAATCTCATCGAACACTTATGGGCACAGAAGCGAGAGGTCAGTACGTGCACAAAATCCTGCACCGGTGACGCAATTATGAACGGCTATAGAGGCAGCATAATTCAATATTTCTGCAGGGGACTTCCAACTTGCTGAGTCCATGCCGTGTCGAAAAGTTAAATACGCCAGGCGAAGGGACATCCCACACGATAGTGGGAGCTATCCCAGGACTTTTGTCACCTCAGCATATGTAAGTGTGGAATCAACCATGCTACTAAGAACAAGACCGTGCATTTTCTGTTTTTCATTTCAGCTTTTTCACTGATCACTGTCGTTTCTGTCATACCATTTTATCTTCCGAAGAGAGTAAATTAGTGGATTAGGCGATCATGGTAACTACAGTGTCCAATCACATACCAATAATCCCGTCTGGATTTGTTAGCTGTTACATTTAGAAATTTGGCCAACCAGATGGCAAGATGTCTGTGCTATAACTTTATAGAAAAGGGATTTGTGGAACAGAAACAGTGTACAGCAGGCTAAACGCTCTGCTGTACCAAAATCGTCCACGTCAGGAGTGGCCGGTCTTGCGTTATGGCTGGGTCTGTATATGTGTGGGTGTGTAACACTGAAGTCAAATTATTACAAATATGTGGAGCCCGATTTGTGTCAGACGGTGTCTGTACTCTGAAGGACATGCAGCATCAAGTATAAGAAGCAGCATGTCTTGATGAACATCCATCTGTGAAACTAAACGCGCAGCCTTTTTAAATCTCGCCTTGTCTCTTTGCACGGACGAGATCTCCTCTCAAGAAGTTGTTCGCGTCAGCAGACTCCTCTGTAGTTTTAAAGATGTCGCATCCAGAAAGGATTTTCCGTTCGGTCTTTTCCAGTAATCTGGTGTTGATATTCGGCATTTACATATAGATACATCACGTACGAAAGAGTTAGATGTTTTAACATGGTAGTTTTGTAAGTAAGCCGTTTAGGTTTCTATGTTGGTAACACCACGTAGCGCTGACTGTGCTGTGTGAAGTCTGTGGCTGGTTTGCATTGTTAGAATATTTGCTATTGTAGTGTTGGGCAGTTGGATGTGAACAGCGCATAGCGTTGTGCAGTTGGAGGTGAGCCGCCAGCAGTGGTGGATGTGGGGAAGTGAGATGGCGGATTTTTGAGAATGGATAATCTGGAGGTGTGTCCATCAGAAAAAGGAAATTTGTAAGACTGGATGTCAAGAACTAATATATATATTATGACTTCTGAACATTATTAAGGTAAATACATTGTTTGTTCTCTATCAAAATCTTTCATTTGCTTACTATGCCTATCAGTAGTTAGAATCCTTTATTTAGCTGGCAGTATTGGCGCTCGCTGTATTGCAGTAGTTCGAGTAACGAAGATATTTTTGAGGTGAGTGATTCATGAAAGATATAGGTTATTGAAAGTCAGATTGCGCTGCGCTAAAAATATTGTGTGTCAGTTTAGTGTTGATCAGAATAAGTAAAGTTTTGCTCATCTGTTTGAAAATCAAATAACGTAAGAGGTTTACCAGCACAGTAATTCATAATTTTCCAAAGGGGACGTTTCAATTTGTTTATTGCCCTTAGTAGCTAGTTACATGTTACATACATCATTTGAATGATTCTTTTATCGAAATGACGTGAAACGAGTCAGTTCTAGGGGACTTATGACCACAGCAGTTGAGTCCCATAGTGCCATGAAGGGGCTACTGCCGTACAAGTACTATAAGGTCCACACGACAAAATGGAAGCTACAGTTGTGGAAAGTATGGGTACATAAATGTGTGGCAGTCGGACCAGTCAGTGTTGGGGGAGAGGGGGACCGGGGGGGGGCGCAGGGGAGGGGTGCATACTTACGTCAAGCACAGGACTGGAGGCGGGGAGGGGGGGGCACGCACACGCCAAGTAAACGCATGGGACTGGGACAAAACTGCGTTTGGGGAGGTTTCCGGACAGAAATGAACTCAGCAGTAATGTAAATAAACAACTCAACACTCACGCGTAGGACGGCGCCACACGGAAGTTAATAGTGCAGACGGCCCAGAAGCCAGCTGATCACGGCGGCGGAAGCACTCACGTATGAGCCAGTGAGTTGGGAAACCGAAGTAGGAAGCCGCAGTAGACCAGGAAACGGGGACTTACTGGTCCGTCCGTGGTTCACAAGATCGATACAAAAAACAACTATTAATATAAGAATAAATACACTGAAGCGACAAATAAACTGGTATAGGCATGCGTATTCAAATACAGAGATATGTAAACAAGCACAGTACGGCGCTGCGGTCGGCAACGCCTATATAAGACAGTTGGTGTCTGGCGCAGTTGTTAGATCGGTTACTGCTGCTACAATGGCAAGTTATCAAGATTTAACTGAGTTTGAACGTAGTGTTATAGTCGGCGCACGAGCAATGGCACAGAGCATCTCTGAGGTCGCGATGAAGTGGGCTTTTCCCGTACGACCATTTCACGAGTGTGCCATGAATGTCAGGAATCCCGTAAAACATCAAATCTCCGACATCGCTGGGGCCGGAAAAGATCCTGCAAGAAGGGGACCTGCGACAACTCAAGAGAATCGTTCAACGTGACAGAAGTGCAACCCTTCCGCAAACTGCTGCAGATTTCAATTCTGGGCCATCAACAAGTGTCAGCGTCCGAATCATTCAACGAAACATCATCGATACGGGCTTTCGGAGCAGAAGGCCCACTCATGTGCCCTTGATTACTCCGTGACGCAAAGCTTCACGCCTCGACTGGGCCCGTCAAGAGCGACATTGGACTATTGATGACTGGAAACATGTTGCGTGGTCGGAAGAGTCTCATTTCAAATTGTACCGAGCGTATGGAATCCATGGACCCTGCATGTCAGCAGGAGACTGTTCAAGGTGGAGGAGGCTCTGTAATGGTGTGGGGTGTGTGCAGTTGGACTGATATGACACCCCTGATACCTCTAGGTACGACTCTTACAGATGACTCGTACGTAAGCGTCCTGTCTGATTACCTGCATCCATTCACGTCCATTGTAAATTCCGAGGGACTTGCACAATTCCAGCAGGATAATGCGACACCCCACACGTCTAGAATTGCTATAGAATGGCTCCAGGAACACTCTTCTGAGTTTAAACACTTCCGCTGGCCACCAGACGCCCCAGACATGACCATTATTGAGCATATTTGGGTTGCCTTGCAACGTGCTGTTCAGAAGCGATCTCCTTCCACTCGTGCTCTTACGGATTTACCGACAGCCCTGCAGGATTCATTGTGTCAGTTCCCTCCAGCAGTGACTGATGACCTCAGATGTTGTTCCATAGTGCTCAGAGCCATTTGAACCATTTGAACCCTCCAGCAGTACTTCAGACATTAGTCGAGTCCATGCCACGTCGTTTGCGGCACTTTTGCGTCCTGGCGAGGGCCCTACACGATATGAGGCATGTGTACCCGTTTCATTGGCTCTTCAGTGCATAATAAAGTACAAATATGAGGAATCGCAAAAATGACTCCAGGCCAGCGTGATAGAATACATTAGATTAGAGAGATATAAGACAAAAATACGACTAAAACAGTAGGTACGGACGATTTGTTAAAATATATCTAAAAGTTGAACAATAACACAAGAGGTGAGGCGTGGCGCGAGAATGATGGCAACTGTTAGCATCGGTACTCATGTATAGAGTCGTCTTAAAGAGCAAAAACATGTTAGTGTAAGACGCTTAGTTAGGGTTGAAATGATAAACACAACAGGAATAGCGATGTACACGTATAAGATAGTACGAGGGTTATTCTGCGGTTCGGCCCCCAGTGTCACACCAGATGAGTGTAACCCCTATGTTTGCGTGGTAGGGTAATGGTGGTGTATGCGTACGTGGAAACTTGTTTGCGCAGCAATCGCCGACATAGTGTAGCTGAGACGGAATAAGGGGAACCAGCCGGCATTTGCTGAGGCAGATGGAAAACCGCGTAAAAATCATCCACAGACTGGCCAGCTCACCGGGCGGATTCGTGCCGGGGACCAGGGCGCACCTTCCCATTCCGGAAAGCCGGAAAGACGTAATAAAATATGTGACAAGGTAAAACGAGCCATGAAGCAGGACTAGGGAAAGTGAGTGAAGAAGTTAAGCCTAGGATTACTGCAATGACTGAGTTGTTGGAATGAAATGAAGTAAACTGTTTTAGATACGCGAGCGTGTTACCTTTTCATGTCACTGAATATAGTACTACAAAAAAAAAAAAATCAGTTTTCTCAGCAAATGCCTAAAAGTCAACGTGACAGAAAGTATGACAGTAAAAAAGATAAAAAATAAAAATGCTACGAAATTAGGGGGTACTGCTAGGATTCAAAAAAATATCAAAAAATTGGTCACTAAGACGACGACAGCTGACGATGGCAAGAATAAGATGGCAACCGCCGAGATCGGTAATCATGTCCCATCTTTAACAGTCAAAACAAGATGTTAATATAAAAAGCTTAGTCAGAATAAAACTGTTACACACAGCAGGAATACCAGGGTAGACGTACGAAGCAGAACGCTGCAACAACCGTTATAAAATTTGTAAGAAGTGAAAGTGGCTCTAAATTAAAACTAACTTAAGTTGAGGTATAATTTGCATAAAATCGCTGTGAGACAAAAGGGCCATTGGATGCATTTGAACACATTGAGGTGTATTGGCCACAATTTTATTGTTCCAATACGCCTAACGCATTTCTACTCTAAGTAACAACATTAAGTATTTTCCTTTGAGAATGGCGTAGTGTCGAAATGCGGAAGACGTATTGAAATAACAAAAATACAGTCAGCTATTTCAAAATGTTGAAGTCCATACACCTCAGTGTGTGATCTGCCCTAAAGAGTCCCTGCTGTTATGCTTGTGGTCTATGTTCATACTGCACTACTGTACAAGTCCAAGAGAGATTTGTCCTTGCTTTTGTGCCTGTGGTCTTTGTTTCCCGTACCACTATACTGCACGGTGGGAGTCATTCACTATTGTACTGAATGCAAGCTGTGCGTGCATTTCATTTTTAAAATGTTGCTGTTGGCTATGGTGAACTGAACGCTTGCGGAATACGCCGTCATGATGCTATTGTACGGAGAATCTCGGCACAGTGGGGATGCTGCTCGTCAGTTGTATGTGGAACGTCTTGCCTAGCGCCACTCCCTATTTGCTACAGTGTACCATCGCGTTTCGGAGGGAATGCAGTCATCATCAGCAGAGCCGACTGTTCTCCTCGACTGAGGCAGCAGACACCGAATTTGAAGAGTCTGTACTCCGTGCAGTGGAAGAGAAAGCAACGACGAGTACCAGAAACATAGCGGGTGGTCTAATGTGGTTCACCAAATCGTCTGGAGTGTTCTGCATGAACAGCAGCTGCATCAGTACCACCGCCCCCCCCCCCTCTCTCCCAGAAGGTACAGGTAATGCAGACAAGAGATTTTGCGCCATGAAGTCTCTTCTACAGATGGTTCTTGCACCATGGTGTGGACGGTTCCGATTTCCCACGGCGGATCCTTTTCAAAGATGAAGCCAAGTTCAGCGGTCAAGATCTTTTCGGCTCCCACAACATTCGTGTGTCGGTTGATGGAAAAGCGTATGCTGCACGAACAAGCGATTTGAGGAGCGATACGGTTTGGAGATTTGGACAGGGAGCCATACCTTTTTCCACCACATCTCAGGGGTGCCTCGTACTTGGGACTACTGTACGGCGAACTGCATACTCTCTTGGAAAATGTTCCTCTGCATTGGCGTCAAAACACGTGGTTTCAGTACGATGGCACGCCATCTCATTTCTCACATGTGGCTCGAGATGTTCGAGATCACAACCTTAGGGTCGCATGAACTCCTGGATTTACGACAGCCCTGTGGCATCCGAGGAAGATCAACTGGCTCGGTTGTTGCTGCGGCAGATGATGGAGGACCAAGGATTGGCGATCGTGTGTGCCGGAACATGTTACGGAGTTACCGTGTCTCTGCTGACGTTGGTGGCCGGCACATGTAACCCTACTTGTAAGTGAACCGAAACGAAATGCAGCAGCAGTCAGCGGGAAGAAGTGTGTTGTGGTGTTTTGTGTTTCGTAACCTTCTTGGCCCCCCCTACAAGTCCTCGATGTAATGGGAGTTTAATTACAGCCTCTATGAAAATATCGCTTCCCTCCTGGTTTGTGTCATACATCTCTGCGGTAATGCAATAAAACTTCCCGAAGTAGTTACTCTGCAGAAGCAACGAGGACGAATATCTGTATCTGCCTGACATGATTTATGGAACCAAGGAAAAACTTGAGCAGGTCCGAAGGACTCTGCTTCTTACAAACTTCAGTCACGTTACTTTACTGGAGTTTCACTTCGCTTGGTTCTTACAAGAAAACGCGAACCAGTGGTGCCCACGAATACGTTCCAGAACTCGTTGAACGGAAGTCCAAACATTATGGGAATCAGGCAGCAGCAGTAATCTCCAACGTCTGGCTGCAATAGTGGGTGGTTCAGCCCTCCCTCAGAATAGTATGCACTCCTTATCTGCTAACGGGGTAGGGATCGGTTGGTAGGACATGTTCTGAGGCATCAAGGGATCACCAATTTAGTATTGGAGGGCAGCGTGGACGGTAAAAATCGTAGAGGGAGGCCAAGAGATGAATACACTAAACAGATTCAGAAGAATGTAGGCTGCAGTAGGTACTGGGAGATGAAGAAGCTTGCACAGGATAGAGTAGCATGGAGAGCTGCATCAAACCAGTCTCAGGACTGAAGACCACAACAACAACAACAACATCTGCTAACACAGTCGTAAAAGATAAAAATGTTATACAGGGCTATTACAAATGGTTGAAGCGATTTCATAAATTCACTGTAGCTCCATTCATTGACATATGGTCACGACACACTACAGATACGTAGAAAAACTCATGAAGTTTTGTTCGGCTGAAGCCGCACTTCAGGTTTCTGCCGCCAGAGCGCTCGAGAGCGCAGTGAGACAAAATGGTGACAGGAGCCGAGAAAGCGTATGTCGTGCTTGAAATGCACTCACATTAGTCAGTCATAACAGTGCAACGACACTTCAGGACGAAGTTCAACAAAGATCCACCAACTGCTAACTCCATTCGGTGATGGTATGCGCAGTTTAAAGCTTCTGGATGCCTCTGTAAGGGGAAATAAACGGGTCGGCCTGCAGTGAGCGAAGAAACGGTTGAACGCGTGCGGGCAAGTTTCACGCGTAGCCCGCGGAAGTCGACGAATAAAGCAACCAGGGAGCTAAATGTACCACAGCCGACGGTTTGGAAAATCTTACGGAAAAGGCTAAAGCAGAAGCCTTACCGTTTACAATTGCTACAAGCCCTGACACCCGATGACAAAGTCGAACGCTTTGAATTTTCGGCGCGGTTGCAACAGCTCACGGAAGAGGATGCGTTCAGTGCGAAACTTGTTTTCAGTGATGAAGCAACCTTTTTTCTTAATGGTGAAGTGAACAGACACAATGTGCGAATCTGGGCGGTAGAGAATCCTCACGCATTCGTGCAGCAAATTCGCAATTCACCAAAAGTTAACGTGTTTTGTGCAATCTCACGGTTTAAAGTTTACGGCCCCTTTTTCTTCTGCGAAAAAAACGTTACAGGACACGTGTATCTGGACATGCTGGAAAATTGGCTCATGCCACAATTGGAGACCGACAGCGCCGACTTCATCTTTCAACAGGATGGTGCTCCACCGCACTTCCATCATGATGTTCGGCATTTCTTAAACAGGAGATTGGAAAACCGATGGATCTGTCGTGGTGGAGATCCTGATCAGCAATTCATGTCATGGCCTCCACGCTCTCCCGACTTAACCCCATGCGATTTCTTTCTGTGGGGTTATGTGAAAGATTCAGTGTTTAAACCTCCTCTACCAAGAAACGTGCCAGAACTGCGAGCTCGCATCAACGATGCTTTCGGACTCATTGGTGGAGACACGCTGCGCCGAGTGTGGGAAGAACTTGATTATCGGCTTGATGTCTGCCGAATCACTAAAGGGGCACATATCGAACATTTGTGAATGCCTAAAAAAACTTTTTGAGTTTTTGTATGTGTGTGCGAAGCATTGTGAAAATATCTCAAATAATAAAGTTATTGTAGAGCTGTGAAATCGCTTCAGTCATTTGTAATAACCCTGTATATCTATGGAGATTGAAGCGACGAATGAAAATTTGCACAAAGCCCAGAATTGAAACCTGGTTCTCCCGCTCACAAGGCAGGTGCGCTGCACGGACTGCTGTAGCACGCCTCCCTCCTCACGCTAAACTCCCATTCGCCCCTCAGCCTGCTTGGTATCCCCTTAAACTCGAACAGCACTGCAGAGCCTCTCCAACTGTATTGGAAACGCGCCTCAGCAACGATCGAAACGGGGGAGCCTGAGGCACGAATGGGACTTTGGACTGAGGACAAAGGCGTGCTGGGTTAGCCCGTGCAGCTGTCCAAAGCCACTGTGCCAGAATGGCGTAGTGGTTAGCGCATCTGCCTAGTGAGTAGAGCAGCAGACGCAGGTTCGAATTCTGCCCTCGGTGAAAATTTTCATTTCTGGTTTCAGCCTGCTTATAAGGATCATAGATGTCTGAGGCTTGAAAAGGTGGGTGGAATTATATAGTTTCATTTGAAAATATATGGTTCCTCTAATACTATTTTTGTTTTATAAAAATTGTTTACAACTTTCGCAAAGCTTTAGTCATTTGTATAGGGTGTGAACGTGTAAGCGTACTGTCATGTCGCTGGCTTAGTTGTGGAGTACCTTTGCGGGCAGCCGTGTCTGTAGTGAGTCGAGCGCGGGACACGGTACTGTTATGTTGTGTAGTGTGTAGTTCTGCATGCAAGAAGCATTGTTAGTATTCAGGTTGAAGTGTTGCTACAAGTGCTATTGTAGTAAAGTGATGACATATGGATATGGTTCAGAGGAAAGTGCGTCAAAAAGCAATTGAAAATGAGCAGTGGCGTTAATAACGTATTTATGTTTCCTCTCGTTGCGTGTCGCACAGCATCGATCATCCGCGCCGTGTTCGGTCTCCCAGAATGAACCGATGTGAATCAAAAACTTCGGTTACCATAAAAGAGTGCAGTCAAGTGCCAGTGTCGTGTAGCGAGCGTGAGGACGTGCGTTCGGTCATCGCGTTTCCGCATCATCAACAATCAGCCGCGCCGCGACGGTTACGCGCACGCTCGTACAAGTGAGAACTGAGAACTGAAAAAATTAACTCTACGAACAGTGTCATATCATTACTAGTGACAAGGAGGAGTATTACCAGATATCTGTATGTGTGACAAGCGTAAGAACTTTCGTTCGATCACTCGGCTTCCGCATCATCAACAATCACCCGCGTCGTGTCGGTTTCGCGTACGCTCGTGCGAATGATATTTTGGACTGTTGCTGTTAATCATCAAGATTGTTAATTGGGATAAACATTTACGATTTAGAGTGTTAACAGTGCAATCTGTGGTTTCCATATCGTCTCAGAATGTTGATGTTCATACCAGACATAGGACAGTGTTGTGTTTTACCGTTGAGTGGCTTCCCTAAACCCGCTTGCATATTTAGATAGATAATTTAAGGCAAGCCAGCAGCCAGCTGTGGAGCAGAACAGTAGGACCGCCGCGGGATTACCAGGTACGTGGTGTGGACAGGGCCCACGGTCGAAACGACAAACAGTTTAAAGGTACCACCCCACCCATTCGTACTCCCGGGCGTGTTACAAACGGTATAAGCTGCCAAAAAAATCCTATTAGTAAAATGCAAGTAACTATTGATTTAAAACGTCCAGTAATATGTTTGTCCATTTCCTTTGGCTGTATCAGAAAAAAAGAAGCATTTTACCGCGGGATAATGTTTTTGTACCAGGAGACACTGGGCAGTGTGCGCGGGTTAGACGTGACATGCGTAAAAATTATGGACAGTAGGCTGGGAGAATTCATTAAACAAGATCTGAACAACATGGGATGCCTGCTCCACCCCCTCCCTCTACACCGGTGCGTATATGTAAGCAGTCGGTTCGTGTTATTTACCGCTGTTCGTAGTCACTATGGGCTGCGTGATTGAGTCATTGTAATACGCCAGTCTCCGGTCACCTACGCAGACGTTACTACAGCTTTGTTAAACGTTAGAATGGGAAGGGACTCTACTATCGCTGAACTACGCGATATTCATTTAATTTACGAGAAGGCAAAACGTGTTGACGGAGCAACTGTACGAATTTATCGAGAACGCTTCCCACAACTAAGACTTCCTGCACGAACGACATTTGTTCATGTTCATCAAAGAATTATATCACAGTTCTCTACTTCTACTCGATTATTTTGCTGTTCATTGGTAATAAAATATAGTAGCTATCTTTAACTTTTTACATTTAATTCTGTATGCGAAACATATTTTTTGTTCTGATGTGTTTCCGTTTTATTATTATTAATAAATCATGACAGAACACGACTTACGAGTACGTATTTAATTTGCAAAGGTTGAGAGATGCTGTCTCTTTCCCGCCCCGCGCCGCAGGCAGAGGCCCACAACATCAAGATTGTGCACTGGAAGCTGAGGAACAAATTCTGGTCCGCATCCACGAAACTCTTACTTAGAATACTGAGAGCACCAGCCGCCGGGTGCGTGCGTCGCACACTGTCGTTCGTCACACTTTGAGAGAGGAGGAGGCGTCTGCGGCCTCACCACATTCAACGCGTACAAACGTTGGAAGAGCAGTACTTCCCTCCAGCACGAGAACTGTAAGAGTGGTTTTTGTTTCAAAGTCCGCAGCATGATTTTGTAAGCAAAATACTCGTCACAGATGAAACGTGTTACCAGTCGCGACGGAATAACTGACTTCCATAACATGCACACGTAGAGTGTACACATTCCGCGCCAAGTAGTAGCAACAAATTTTCAGCGCTCCTTTTCCGTAAATGTGTGCGAGGCCGTATTGGATGATTACATTATTGGCCCTTATGTTTTACCTGCCCAGTTGACTGGTAACAGTTACCGAACCTCTATAAAGGAAATATTGCTACCAGTCTGATTAGATGTTCCGTTAGCCGTGCGTAATAATACCTGGTTCCTGCAACATGGTGCTACGAACATTTTTTAATAGACGATTTCCAGGACGACGAACAGAACGTTTTGAGCAACGTCGATCGCAAGCACGCCTTACTGATTTAAATCCGCTGGATTTTTACTTTTGAGGCCATATAAAGGAACTTGTTTGCGCTCAGCAGGTAATGTGGAAGAACTTACGCAAAAGTTTTTCGATGCTGCTAATACAAGAAAGGCAAACGTGGATGTGTGTGAACGAGTGCGACGAAACTGGGTTCCACATAATGAAGCGAATTTTGGGCATTTTGAACACTTATTGTAGTATGGGTGTAAGAGGAAACAAAGTAATGTGTGTTCGATTTTCGTTACGGTACCATTGTAATATAGCACTCCGTTTCAGGCCACGAGTGGCCTACCGGGACCATCCGACCGCCGTATCATCCTCGGTGAGGACGGTACTTTTTTGCAAAAAGAAAAAAGAATTCAATTTTCGTTATGTTAATGTTGTAACAAGAGGGCACAGTTCATTATATTTAATCACAACGAATTAAAACCCAAATGACTTTACACTGCTTGTTTCGGTAGCACTTGACCACCGCGACGCCTCGCGGTAAACGTCGAATCTTTGCGCTTCTGCGGATCGTCCGTTACCTTCCTCTGGCTCACCCATCGATGGCGGCAACACACAAACAAGGTCGTGCACTGTCAGTTGACACCGTAAACAGAAATGCGTGTGCTGTCACTTCTACAAATATCTGTCTTTTACGAATACAAAAATAGAGAACACAATACAACGTTATTGTATTAGACCTTTTTTGTCTAGCCCACTGAGATATGCCGTATGTATAATTTTGGCAGCCTTTACCGTTTACACTCTGCATATGGACATAAAATGTGTACGAGATATGAATGAAAGCGATGTAGACTAAATACGTTCTTTTTTGTATGACATATGTCATGACTAAAAAATTTCAGAAAATAGATTCGTTTTAATGTCTTAGATATGTCATCAACGGAACACATTTAAAGCATTTATTTGGAATGGACAGAAAACATAAACAGAATTATAGATCACTCCTCCTTTGAATGTAAAGATGTGGTACACTGATAAACATGAAAATCGCTACGTTCATCGTAGCCTCTTTCTAAAAAGAACTGTACCGCAGATACTTTTCACTCCACCGACAATAACGGGACCAAAATGGTGACCGTCCACACTGCTAGTAAGGCCCAAACAGATGCAGATGGAGAATGACATTTCTGCGTCTGAAGGCCGCTCGAAGCGTCAACAGGTATGAGGCCCCTTCATCGAGAGATCGCATAGAGCTTCGTAAAGGCCCTGCAGCCAGGACACTTAACATGTATATAGACAAAGGTGGCCGCAGTAACGTAAGTTGGAAGGCGCAGCAATCCGTCGATTGTATGTCCAACTCGACGAGCATCGTTCATAGCAGTTAACAGAGTCTGGTGCTTCTTACGGTCACAGAGGTGGTTCGTAGAGACTCTGAACCCCACTGCTTGCTGCTGCCCACCACTGCTGTGCAGCATTATAATGCACGCCTCCACACGTGCAGGTGCATTTATGAAGCTCAGAAAGAATTCCTTAAGGGCGTTTAATATCCAGAATTTATAAGTCGTTTGTTCCACTGTCAGTCTTGACTCGGGCCAGAACTATTCACCCATGTTGCTGGCTCAAGTGTACCTGAGGAGTGCGGTGTAAAACTGTGACATGGATTGTCTTATCGAATTGTCGCCAGCATCTCCGTTAACGGGCGGGGATGCTACTACTCACTGAATTTGTGCATTGCGATCTGTGTTTACGTTACACAATTTTACGACTATCAAGTTCTTTCCATTAATTATATTTTCCTTTGACGTGACACACGGTCATGAGTGGTAGCGTAGGTAGCTCCTAATGAATGTAACGTCTTCCACGCCCATTAGCGTGCTTGGTGAAAGGGATACCTCATGAAAATGGTTACTAATAAGAAGACGGGAAAATAATACACTACTGGCCATTAAAATTGCTGCACCACGAAGATGACGTGCTACAGACGCGAAATTTAACCGACAGGAAGAAGATGCTGTGACATGCAAATGATTAGCCTTTCAGAGCATTCACACAAGGTTGGCGCCGGTGACGACACCTACAGCGTGCTGACATGACGAAAGTTTGCAACCGATTTCTCATAAACAAACAGCAGTTGACCGGCGTTGCCTGGTGAAACGTTGTTGTGATGCCTCGTGTAAGGAAAAGAAATGCGTACCATCACGTTTCCGACTTTGATAAAGGTCGGATTGTGGCCTAAACGATTGCGGTTTATCGTATCGCGACATTGCTGCTCGCATTGGTCGAGATCCAATGACTGTTAGCAGAATATGGAATCGGTGGGTTCAGGAGGGTAATACAGAACGCCGTGCTGCATCCCAACGGCCTCATATCACTAGCAGTCGAGATGACAGGCATCTTATCCGCATGGCTGTAACGGATCGTGCAGCCACGTCTCGATCCCAGAATCAACAGATGGGGACGTTTGCAAGACAACAACCATCTGCACGATCAGTTCGACGACGTCTTCAGCAGCATGGACTATCAGCTCGGAGACCATGGCTGCGGTTACCCTTGACGCTGCATCGCAGACAGGAGCGCCTGCGATGGTGTACTCAACGACGAAGCTGGGTGCACGAATGCCAAAACTTCATTTTTTCGGATGAATCCAGGTTCTGTTTACAGCACCATGATGGTTGCATCCGTGTTTGGCGACATCGCAGTGAACGCACATTGGAAGCGTGTATTCGTCATCGCCATACTGGCGTATCACCCGGCGTGATGGTTTGAGGTGCCATTGGTTACACGTCTCTGCCACCTCTTGTTCGCATTGACGGCACTTTGAACAGTGGACGTTACATTTCAGTTGTCCGTGGCTCTACCCTTCATTCGATCCCTGCGAAATCCTGTATTTCAGCAGGATAATGCACGATCGCATGTTGCAGGTCCTGTACGGGCCTTTCTGGGTACAGAAAATGTTCGATTGCTGCCCTGGCCAGCACATTCTCCAGATCTCTCACCAACTGAAAACGTCTGGTCAATCGTGGCCGAATAACTGGCTCGTCACAATACGCCAGTCACTACTCTTGATGAACTGTGGTACCGTGTTGAAGCTGCATGGGCAGCTGTACCTGTACACACCATCCAAGCTCTGTCTGACTCAATGCCCAGGCGTATCAAGGCCGTTATTACGGCCAGAGGTGGTTGTTCTGGGTACTGATTTCTCAGGATCTATGTACCCAAATTGCGCGAAAGTGTAATCACATGTCAGTTCTAGTATAATATATTTGTCCAATGAATACCCGTTTATCATGTGCAATTCTTCTTGGTGTAGCAATTTTAATGGCCAGTAGTGTAGAATTAAACTACGGTCAGAATTTGTACACTGGCTTCTGGATAAGAGCGGCAAAGATCTTTGAACTGTATTTACATCTCTCTCTGGAGCCGGTGGTCCCGTCTTTCTTGCATTCCTCGGAAACCAGGTCTCCACGGCTTGCCTGCATCAGTAGATGGATCACATCGGGGCGAACAATTCCGTGCTTCTCTCGCGTACGAATAGTCTCGTACACCATGGATTTGAAGAACTCCATCGCCTTCCGGTCGAAGAATGATATGCCCAGCAGCTGAGATAGACATGGAAATTAGGACACGTTTCGAGAATGGAGGTAGCACACGACGATCAGGTAACACAGCTCAGTGTGGCGCACTCACCTGCATGAGCTTAGGGGCTGTCATGAAGCCGCCGGCGGCGAGCGCTCCGATGTTGGTGACGTCACGGCCCATGCGGTAGAAGGTGTTGTCCGGCTCTGACAGGGAGTCCACCTTCACACCGAATGCCGTAGTCGCAATGACGTCATTGGTAACACGGGTGAAAAAGTCCTTCATCTCCAAAGTCAGCAAATCCTTGTCGCCAGAAGAAGCTTAAAGAAAATACACAATACTGATCAACTTCTTGTTCTGTGGAAATTGACGGCCACATACCTCCTTCATTTCCCTTCATTCTTGGAGAGGACGTTGTGCAATTAAATCCAGTGTTCTGCTACATTTACGGAAATTATAATATGCGATTTTCGATTTATAGTAGTCCTCTGCCTGTCGAACTTTACTGGGCTATTACGAAGTGTCACCTTCCTTTATAACTTTAACCAACATTTCGCCGTTGGAGTCTCCTTCATAGGTTGGTTTCTCTCTTTCGTAGCTCTACACCGAAAGAACGTAGCCAATAAGTGAGGCAACTGTGAACGGAAAGTATTAGTGTACGCGATGAAGAGTTTCTGTTACTTTAAACACGATGTTTCGATGTACTCATTTCTTTATCTGGGCTGTTCATATTATTGTAATCGAAAACAAACCTTAAAGCTTGCATTCGCAAATTTAGGAACATGTATAAATTTTAAGTTTCATTTCTGTACTTCCGTCTCAAAATACTGCTCATCGTTTTCACGTTAGATGAAGAAATACCTTTCTTCTAAAAAGCAGCAAATCATTTTGTGAACGAATTATCCAGATCACTGCATGGTGACTTGTTGACTGACAATGGATGACGGAAACGACAAGTAAACTGCAAAACCGTCGCAGAAAACTGGATAGTATTATATAACGTCCTCTCGACGAATCAAAGAAGTTATGGTAAAATTAATTTTGAACAAAAACAGTGATTCATGCAGAATTCAAAACATGATTACTGCTAGATTACGGTTGGTAAAAACGTTTGTTTTCACTCCGACCGCAAAAGTTCGTTATGCTATTGTACTGTTTCACTTAGAATGTTGGTTTCTATTGAAAATATCACCATCAGGAAGAGAATTTTAATCATAAAAATAAGCACAAAATCAATTTCGCACTTCCCTTAACGACATGTAATCGCTTTAATGCCACTCTCGTAGAAGCGAGTAAGGGAGTCCTTTCATCCCTCTCATATTTAGTGTGAGCGGCCGCTTGCCACGTGCACGTAATTTGTCAGTGGTGCGTGTACATACAGGGTTATTACAAATGATTGAAGCGATTTCACAGCTCTACAATAACTTTATTATTTGAGATATTTTCACAATGCTTTGCACACACATACAAAAACTCAAAAAGTTTTTTAGGCATTCACAAATGTTCGATATGTGCCCCTTTAGTGATTCGGCAGACATCAAGCCGATAATCAAGTTCCTCCCACACTCGGCGCAGCATGTCCCCATCGATGAGTTCGAAAGCATCGTTGATGCGAGCTCGCAGTTCTGGCACGTTTCTTGGTAGAGGAGGTTTAAACACTGAATCTTTCACATAACCCCACAGAAAGAAATCGCATGGGGTTAAGTCGGGAGAGCGTGGGAGCCACGACATGAATTGCTGATCATGATCTCCACCAAGACTCATCCATCGGTTTTCCAATCTCCTGTTTAAGAAATGCCGAACATCATGATGGAAGTGTGGTGGAGCACCATCCTGTTGAAAGATGAAGTCGGCGCTGTCGGTCTCCAGTTGTGGCATGAGGCAATTTTCCAGCATGTCCAGATACACGTGTCCTGTAACGTTTTTTTCGCAAAAGAAAAAGGGGCCGTAAACTTTAAACTGTGAGATTGCACAAAACACGTTAACTTTTGGTGAATTGCGAATTTGCTGCACGAATGCGTGAGGATTCTCTACCGCCCAGATTCGCACATTGTGTCTGTTCACTTCACCATTAAGAAAAAATGTTGCTTCATCACTGAAAACAAGTTTCGCACTGAACGCATCCTCTTCCATGAGCTGTTGAAACCGCGCCGAAAATTCAAAGCGTTTGACTTTGTCATCGGGTGTCAGGGCTCGTAGCAATTGTAAACGGTAAGGCTTCTGCTTTAGCCTTTTCCGTAAGATTTTCCAAACCGTCGGCTGTGGTACGTTTAGCTCCTTGCTTGCTTTATTCGTCGACTTCCGCGGGCTACGCGAGAATCTTGCCCGCACGCGTTCAACCGTTTCTTCGCTCACTGCAGGCCGACCCGTTTATTTCCCCTTGCAGAGGCATCCAGAAGCTTTTAACTGCGCATACCATCGCCGAATGGAGTTAGCAGTTGGTGGATCTTTGTTGAACTGTGTCCTGAAGTGTCGTTGCACTGTTATGACTGACTGATGTGAGTGCATTTCAAGCACGACATACGCTTTCTCGGCTCCTGTCGCCATTTTGTCTCACTGCGCTCTCGAGCGCTCTGGCGGCAGAAACGTGAAGTGCGGCTTCAGCCAAACAAAACTTTATGAGTTTTTCTACGTATCTGTAGTGTGTCGTGACCATATGTCAATGAATGGAGCTACAGTGAATTTATGAAATCGCTTCAATCATTTGTAATAGCCCTGTACATACATACACACGAGTGTAGCAGTCCACCGTTATTGTTGAGAAAAAAATTAAGACGCCAAATGCAGAGTTATCGTGTTAAATTGTCTCTTTTTTAAGCTTGATAGAGGAATACTTTTTTTTCAAAAATGTTCTGTGTTAGAAGAAAAATCTGTGTGGGTTATTAGATTATGATAACTTCAAAGTTTGTTATCTTATGAAACAATAATTCAAACCTAAAAGTGGATTACATTTTATGCAAAAGTATGCAGTGTCACTTCGTCTGTCAAGGTTTGCACATACAATGTACTTCTCTGGGCGGTCATGTTCTTTGATGCTGCACGGATTATCGGTCGGGCACACAGTTTTAATATGCCAGGAAGTTTCATTTGGCCATGCTGTCTCTATAGCTGCAGTCCATAATTGCGAAAGTACTGACAGTGCAGGATTTTGTACGCGAACTGACCTCTTGATTATGTCCCACAAATGCTCTATGGAAATCGTGTCGGGCTATCTGTGTGGCCAAATCGTTCACTCGAACTGTCCAGAATTTTCTTCGAGCCAGTCGCGAACGATTGTCGCCCGATGATATGGAGCCATTGCCATGGGAACATGAAATGCATTAATGGCTGCAAATTTTCTCCAAGTAGCAGAACGCAGACGTTTCAGACCCAGTCCATTCTGTGTAAACACAGCCCACACCATTATGGAACCACCACCAGCTCGCACAGCGCCTTGTTGACAACTTGTGGCTCCGTGGTGTCTGCTCCACACTCGAGCCATACCGTCAGCTCTTACCAAATGAAATCTAGGGTCCAACCGGTACGGTTACGAGCCCACGAGGGGCGCTGCACGCGATGCGGTTTCTGTTACCAGAGGCACTCGCGCCGGTCGTCTGCTGCCACAGCCCCTTAACGGGACGTCTCACCACACTGTCCTTACGGATACGTCCATAGTACGTCCCACAGTGATTCCTGCGGTTATGTCATTCATTGTTGCTTGTCTGTTAGCACTGACATCTCTACGCACAAGTCGCTAGTCTCGGTCGTGGTGAGAGGTACGCACGAAATGTTGTATTCTTGGCACACTCTTGACATTGTATGTCTCGTAACATTGAATTCCCTGACATGGAATGTCCACTGTGTGTAGCTCCACTACCATTCCGCATTCAGAGTCTGTTATTTCGTCGTGCGACCATAATCACGTCGGAAACATCGTCACATTATTCTCTCGAGTCCAAAAGACAGCTGCGCCAACGTTCTGCCGTGCACACCCTGCGTACGCGACACTACCGCCCTCTGTACATATGCCAATCGCTGTCTCATGACTTATATCACCTCGGCGTTGTTTCGAAATACAGCATCTAAAACGTTAGAACCATGTTCTGGTTGACGCTCTGTTGCATCTACCGCAAGACTGACTGATCTTTCGGATTTAACACGACAAATAACTGAATACAGAATTTTGTTCATGAAAGACACACACTACAGACAATGCTATTTATATATGTGTAACAACATGGCTACATTACGAGATCCAGATCGGAGGTGACATAAAATAAAGACTCGCCAGACACAGAAGCCACCTCAGAAAATTTACAGCATCAGAAAATTCACAAAACATTTTTTTTTCTACAGACGTAATATTCCTAGTGACAACTGGTGTGTGTGCATTCCAGGTACTTGCAGAGAAACTTTAATTTGGGATACTCATTACGTTTGGTGTCAGTACGATGCCACAAAATGTAGTGTTTGTAGAGGAAGGCATAGAAGGCAGGATTAAAGCAGAATATAGGCTTTGTATTAGGAATGGTAGAGGAGAAAGACTAATTGAGTTCTGCAGTATATTTCACCTTTTAGTTGCGAATACTGCGTTCAAGAATCACAAGAGGAAAAAGTGTACTTGGGAAAGGCCGGGAGATGCAGGAAGGTTTCAGTTGGATTACATCAAGGTCAGGCAGGGATTCCCATATCAGATACTGGAAGAAAAGGCGAACCCAGGAGGAAATATGGACTCAGATCACAATTTTGTAGTTGCTCTAGTGATGAAGGTTAGGCCGAAGTTCAAGAGACTAGTCAGGAACCATCAATGCGCAAATAAGTGGGATATGAAGAAATACGCTTCAAGTTCTCCAGAGCCGCAGATACTGCGATAGTGAATAGCTCAGTAGGCACCTCTGTTGAAGAGGAGTGGGCATGTATAAAAAAAGGCAACAGCAAAAGCTGGAAAAAAATCTTTTTATGCCATGAAGGTAGCTGCGAAGAAACCAAGGTTATCAGAACCAATACTTCAATTGATCGTCGAAAGAAGGAAGTACAGAAATACAAGTCACTTAGGAACGACAGAACTAGGAAGTACAGGGACGTTAAAGTGGAATGACTGCATGAGAAATATGAAGAAATCGAAGTAGACGCGGTTGTCAGGAACACTGAGGCAGTATACAGAAAAGTCAAAACGAACTTCGGTAAAGTTAAGCGCAAGGGAGGTAACATCAACAATCCATTTGGGATTTCACTCTTAAATACAGAGGAGAGAGTGGACACGTGGGAAGAGCACACTGAAGGCCTCTGTGGTAGGAGAAGAAACAGGAATCCACACGGAAGAGACGGGAGACCCAGTATCAGACTCAGAACTCAGAAGAGCTTTGAAGGACTTAAATTCAGATAAGGTGGAAAGGACAGATAACAGCCCAAATGATTTTATAAAATCACTGGGGGAAGTGGCAACAAAACGACCAAGCACTTCGATGCACAGAATACGTGACACTGGCGATACAACATCAGACTTCCGGGAAAATCTGCCACACATTTCTAAAGACAGCAAGAGCAGATATGTGCGAGAACTATGCCACAATTAGTTTAATAGCCTGACAAGAATAATTTACAGAAGAATGGAAAAGAAAATTGAGAATGTGTTAGATGACGATCAGATTCACTTTAGCAAAGGTAAAGGCGCCAGAGAGGCAGTCCTCACTTTGTACGGTCGATAATGAAAGCAGAGTAAATAGAAATAACGACACATGTTCATGGGATTTGTCGACCTGGAAAAAGTGTTCGACAGTGTAAAATGGCCCAAGATGGTCGGAATTCTGAGAAAAACAGGGATAAGCTATAAGGAAAGATGGATAATATACGGTATGTCCAAGCACCAAGGCGGAACAATAAGACCACAAGACAGAGAACCAAGCGCTCGCACTAAAAAGGCGTAAGACAGCGATATAGTCTTACGCGCCTACCGTTCAATCTGTACCTCAAAGAAACAACGACGGAAATAAGACAAAGATTCAAGAGTAGGATTAAAACTCATGGTGAAAGAAAATCAGCGATAAGATTGGCTGTTGACATTGCCATCTTCAGCGAAATTGAAGAAGAATATTACTGTATCCGTTGAATGGATGAACAGTGTAAAGAGTACAGAATGTGAATTTAATGTAAACCGAGAAAGACGAAAGTAATGAAAAGTAAAAGCAATGCACAGCGAGAAACTCAATATTAGAATTGGTGATCATGAAGTAGAGGAAGTTAAGGAATTTTGCAATCTGGGAAGCAAAATAACCCATGATGGACGGAGTAAGGATATAAAAACTAGACTATCGCTTGCAAAAAAGGCATTACTGGCCGAGAGAAGTCTACCAGTATCAAACATAGGCTTCAATTTCAGGTAGAAATTTCTGAGAAAGTACGGTTGGAGCACAGCAGCATTGTGTGGTCGTGAAACATGTCCTGTGAGAAAACCGGAAGAGAAGAGAATCGAAGCAGTTGCGATGTGTTACTAAACAGGAATGTTGAAAATTAGGTGGATTGACAAGGTAAGGAATGAGGAGGTTCTCCGCAGAATCGCTGAGGAAAACGCTGACGAGAAGGAGGAACAGGATGATTGGGCATATGTTAAGACATCAGGGAATGACTTCCATGGTACTAGAGGGGGCTTTAAGAGAGTAAAAATTGAGGACGTAGGTTGCAAGTGCTACCCTGAGATGAAGAGATTGGCATCGCGGGCGGCATCAAACCAGTCAGAAGACTGATGACTAGAAAAAAAATGACATCATCGCCATTCGCTACGTAACTACAAGTAAGACAGTACATTGTATAACACCAGGAATATGTTTTAGCTTATAGCCGTTGAACAAGGGACTGTCAGTGTGGAGTAAATACTCACCCTCGTAATCAGCAGCTTTCACAGCCAGATAGTCTGCTGCCTGGTGAGCGATCTCTGTCATCAAGGTGAACATGTTCCTCATCTTCATTGTAGTGAATGCCGGGCTGAGTGTGGTGCGCATACCGTGCCACTCCTTCCCTGAGGAGAGGGAGCAGTCTAAGTTTTGCGTAACTGACATGCAGTTGAAAGAACTGTTTTAACAGATGTGTTTCACTCACTTTTCTAGCAATAAATTTTTACTTTTCGAGGATGAAAACTATGACGTACTTTCCTAAATATTTGCGACCAGTACATGGGAATCCAGGTTCAAGTGGCTGATTCAGGAAACATTCAAACCGTAAGATAACATTCGTAACTGAAGCACACTACAATTAGGGTAGAACGTATCGCTAAGCATTGCAAATTATCAGCGACAGCGCTTCTTAATTGCTGGAATGTTTTGATGTGTCATCAATGATTTTTAAGATGAATGAAACTTATTGTACAAGTTAGATAGTTAATCACTAAGTTACTTGTTTTATAGATTGTAATACAATAAATAATACTAATTGCAGTAGTTTTGCATTTTAATTAAAGGAGTGTCCATACCACAATTTTAAATGATTTTCTTTCTGGATTTTTGGGATCACGTAATACACAGTTCATGAAGAAGTCACTACGCAATACATAGAACGCTGACACAAAAAAGGATAGAGATTTAAAATGAGTAGAACACTAGAAATGGCAGTATTAAATACAAATAAGTAACATCAACCCGAAAGGCTCTTAACTACTTTGAGGAACAGCATAAAAGGCGCATATCATAAGGCAGCCTTACAGTTGAAAATCTGGAAGTTATCATTCTAATTTTTCAGTTCTGCTACAACCCTATTGAATCACTACGTGCTGGTCATTGAAAAGCTTGTAAATATTTATTGTTATGCAAAGTATAATTGCAGCTATGAAGCGGGAACGATTCTAGTTTTCATTTAAACTCTTTGGTTGTGTAAAAAATTTCTTTTGTAGGTAGGTTACCAAGGCCTTAAGAGCTTTATACAAAACAATTTTCTTAGAGAATGTTAGCTTCTCTAGGAAAAGACGCTGATTGTCTTTCCTTCAAGAGCTGTTTTTGTAAATATCGCCATTACTGTGAGACTGGTGTGCGTTCTTGATAGAAAAGTCGCATGGGTCCGTTCTGCGGAATTGCTGAAGCGCTTGAGCTAAGCTAATTTTGCCATTACTTTCCCTGGAGTTGTATTAATCGGTTACTTTTTTTTGGTTTCTTTTCGAGAATCGTGTCTGAAGAAACAATGATGTCGTAAGGGATTCTTTTCCGTTCTTCTTTTTTTGGTATTTCCCAAGAGATAAGCTCATCCAGCTAAACTGCAAGATTGTTTTTCTTTGTAATTTTTATGTCTTTCACTCCAAGAAGTCTTCCTTAAATGAAGTTACATGATTTTTGAAGATGATGTATGTAGAATTTCACGCTGTTGGTGACGATAGAAAGGAAAAGGCGAATAACTGTTTTAGCAGGTAGCCTACTGTCCAGAAATAACACAGGAGACACGGGTCTTTGCTAGCATGCCCTCGCTCTGCAGTACATGTTGGAGAGGTCCATTCTCCTTTTCCTGACAGCCAAAGAACATTTGGAGTTCACCTACGTATGTAGCATGTAAGCTGACAGGTTACCCGTCTAAACGAAAGGACCTGTGTGTTTAGCTTCAGTGATGGTGTAAGCTAAACATCTACAACTACATGGATACTCTGCAAATCAGATTTAAGAGCATCGTAATATCGCCCTGGGCGTTGAGGCAGAAAATAATTATATTGAAACATACAAGCATGTGATGACAGCCAAAATGCCAAAAAAATGGTTAAGTTTCAGGAGTTATAAGAAAAACTGAAATCTTTAAAATGTGAACAACTACAAATAAAATTCTAAATTTCTCCCAGTTCCAGAAGCAGCACTTTGGCACCCAAGACTGTCGGGCGCGTCTGAAATACAGATACGTAATACATTACACCTATACGCAGTTCTGTGTGTTAAGTGATGAAATTAAACAGACGCGGTGAAGAAAGTTAGTATCGTCCATTCAACTGACTTTCATTAAAATATTTTTCTGTGGAAAGAATGGTATTTGGAGACTTTTAGAATCAACATTTATCTCCGAGAAAATGTGTTTTCTCCGCAAGAATCTGACTTCTGTAGATCCAGTAAGCAGGATGCTGCGCAGGTTCACGTAATCAAGAACTAGGAACACATCAACAGTACAATGGACTAGGTTACTATGTCTCTTCAATCAAACAGGTCAGATTGGACCTAATCGGACATCCACCTGTGTATTCACTTCGAAGTAACTTCTTTGCAACTCAAAACACCACTTGTCACTGAAGTTATGTACTGAGTGGTTATAATTAAACTTTTCCTATTTAACACGTTACAACACGGAAACGTATTACCGTACGAGTACCAGACATGGTTGCATTAATGTCCAGAGTATGGGGAGCATCATTTTCACGCGCCACAGCGCCAGCGTCCAGTTCCAATTGCGGCCAACAGGTGCTGTGATCAGACATCGCGGTTCACAGCCTCTCACACACCTGACCAGTCGCTGTGCACCTGTTTACGCGTCAACACGAGCTCCGACAAAAGGAGCAGGGCACTGGTGGTGAGGTTCCACTATGAAAACCACAATAACGCTGCAGCTGCGCTTCCAGAGAGTCGCCGGCTTAAAAGATTACGGAAGGGTCCTCTTCCTCCACTTGCTGTGCGGATTGAAGAAATCCGAATCAAATGGATAAATGTGCGTCGCTCCAGGAAGAGGCCGAAGGCCGGTTGCAGCAAGGTGGCGCCTGATGAAAGCGCTAGTGCTATGAACCGTGGACCTTGCCGTTGGTGGGGAGGCTTGCGTGCCTCAGTGATACAGATGGCCGTACCGCAGGTGCAACCACAACGAAGGGGTATCTGTTGAGAGGCCAGACAAACGTGTGGTTCCCGAAGAGGGGCACCAGCCTTTTCAGTAGTTGCAGGGGCAACAGTCTGGATGACTGACTGATCTGACCTTCTAACACTAACCAAAACGGCCTCGCTGTGCTGGTACTGCGAACGGCTGAAAGCAAGGGGAAACTAAAGCCGTAATTTTTCCTGAGGGCATGCAGCTTTACTGTATGGTTAAATGATTATGGAGTCCTCTTGGGTAAAATATTCCGGACGTAAAATAGTCCCCCATTCGGATCTCCTGGCGGGGACTACTCAAGAGGACGTCATTATCAGGAGAAAGAAAACTGGCGTTCTACGGATTGGAGCATGGAATGTCAGATCCCTTAATCGGGCAGGTAGTTTAGAAAATTTAAAAAGGGAAATGGAGTGAGACAGGGTTGTAGCCTCTCTCCGATGTTATTCAATCTGTATATTGAGCAAGCAGTGAAGGAAACAAAAGAAAAATTCGCAGTAGGTATTAAAATCCATGGAGAAGAAATAAAAACTTTAAGGTTCGCCGATGACATTGTAATTCTGTCGGAGACAGCAAAGGACTTGGAAGAGCAGTTGAACGGAATGGACAGTGCCTTGAAAGGAGGATATAAGATGAACATCAACAAAAGCAAAACGAGGGTAATGGAATGTAGTCGAATTAAGTCGGGCGATGCTGGGGGAATTAGATTAGGAAATGATACGCTTAAAGTAGTAAAGGAGTTTTGTTATTTGGGGAACAAAATAACTGATTATGGTCGAAGTAGAGAGGATATAAAATGTAGACTGACAATGGCAAGGAAAGCGTTTCTGAAGCAGAGACCTTTGTTAACATCGAGTATAGATTTAAGTGTCAGGAAGTCGTTTCTGATAGTATTTCTATGGAGTGTAGCCACGTATGGAAGTGAAACATGGACGATAAATAGTCTGGACAAGAAGAGAATAGAAGCTTTCGAAATGTGGTGCTACAGAAGAATGCTGAAGATTAGATGGGTAGATCAGATAACTAATGAGGAGGTATTGAATAGAATTGGGAAAAAGACGAGTTTGTGGCACAACTTGACAAGAAGAAGGGACCGGTCGGTAGGACATGTTCTGAGGCATCACGGGATCACAACTTTAGCATTGGAGGGCAGCTGGAGGGTAAAATCGTAGAGGGAGACCAAGAGATGAACACACTAAGCAGATTCAGAAGGATGTAGGTTCCAGTAAGTACTGGGAAATGAAGAAGCTTGCACAGGATAGAGTAGCATGGAGAGCTGCATCAAACCAGTCTCAGGACTGAAGACAACAACAACAACAACAACAACATTGGAGACAGTGCTGCGTGCAATTGCCAGTCGTCAGGCAATGCGCGTGTTTTGTCACGAGAGGTGAACATCCCGTGGTCCACTGTACGGAACGTGCTTCGAACCATTCTCGAACGGTATCCATACAAGATCCCTATCGTACAGCAGCATGTAATGTGGTTGGTTTAATTTGCTATGAAAGCTGTGCTGATGCTCAAGACCATAAAAGTGGGTTAAAAGCTGTGAGCTGTCTGAGGAAGTTAACCTTGCATTACTGAGCAACTGTTTCACCAGGTATCCAGTCTAGCTTACCAAATTCCCAACCAGACTAACATTAATTATAATCTTTTAATAGTCATACGACAATCGGTGATATATATAAGAGAATTTAAATAAAAAGAAATAAATCAGTTTATATTTGGAAATTTATTTTGACATTGATCATTGAAATTTCAGCATATTAAACGCGAGTCATAACTAAGCTGGTGCCTTATTTAGGACTGTGAAAATGTGAGTTTGTAATGTTACGGAACACATCAAATATGGAGCTAAGATTGGGAGACTGCATACAACACTGCATTCATAAAATAACACACGAAGAACGTTGAAACATATGCAAGAGGAAATTAACCACGACCAACTGATTCAATTTTCACCCAAAGAAGTTACGTTCGTAGCGCAATCCTGTCCGTCATGAAATTACCACGCACTGGTATACTAAATTCATACTAACTTTCTGTGAAATCTTCCCGAAAAGAATAGCTGAGGGCTATTTGATGCTTACACCATATGCTTCACGTGGTCAACTTGGTTTACACAAAGAGTGTAACTCCACAATAATTTTGATAATTAAAATAAATTACATCGAAACGCGATTTACTAAAGAAAAACCTCGAACTGGTTACTATCGTCTTACTATTAACCTGATGGGTCAAACAACTGTATAAGCACGTGGTACTGGTCTCACAAAGTACACGCCACGTGGGTTGAACATAAAGAAAAGTTTCTATATTGAAAAATTTTGTCAAGACGAGACGTTATAATCTCACGCACATTCGCATTTAAGATTTATGATCTTAGTTAGAGTTACTGATCAACGCGTGGTTCCACTTTACTCACAAAGTAGTGACAAAGCAACTACCGGAAGATATTCTGAGCTTCACACGCGAATTACACTGCGTTGCAATTTAAGATAATATTAGATATTTTAGAGCTAAACCTGAAATAAAGGTGATTAAATTTTCAGTTAGGTTGAACTTAAGAAATCCATTGTCCTACGGATTTTACCACTTCAGACGCTCGCCACGGACAGACTGCTCTGGTCCCTTCCTGAGGGTGACTCAAAAATACAAACGGAGGTGGCCAGAGAGGCAGCTTCCTATACCAACATGACAAGGGACGGACAGGACCATACTAAGGATAGAAACCTCTTTGCTTTTAGAAAGCGTAGCTACCTGTTCCGACGTTGGTCCTACTGTTCTACTGTTCTGTAGCAGACAGGCTTGTCTGCTATCATCAAGCATGCAACTAGAAATACATTTGCTCATTCATCCTCTCACACAGAAGGGAAGAGGGATGACAGTATCTTATCATATACAGTATATAAAAGAAAGCGGATGTAGGTTCCGTATGAGACTGTGTGACATGAATTACATATAAACTGTGTTTTAAAGTGTAGTAGTGTGACAGATCGTTCTTGTTTATGTGTAAAAGTAACACGTTCCACTGCTCAGTCTCCTCCCAGATAGTCAGAAACGCCACAGTAAATTTAGAAGAGGAATTTATGCCGTAAATGACAACAGATTTAAGAAATTAACATGAAAGGAATCCAACAGAGACCTTTCAAGCTTCCACCACAGGGCGCACAACGACGTGTTGACTTCGTTCTCAACTTTCTCGCAAGGATTGAAGTTGATGAGGGCTGGCCCTGGAGCGTCCTACGGATAGACAGAGCTCATTTTCCTCTGACTGGTGAGGTGAATACGCAGAATGGCCGAGTGTGGAGATGTTCACCTCCAGTCGCTGTGCATGAAGTTCCTGTGTATGGTGAACTTGTCACTGTGTGGTATGGCTCCACGGCTACGCTCACCACTGGCCCGTTCTTTTTTGAGCAGTCTGGCCCTCAAGGACCAAAGACGTGCAGAGCGGCTGGCCAGCGTCGCTGCGATGTGCTTCGCCAGCAGGTCACGCCCTTCCTACAGGAGAGAGTGACGCACTGAACTCGACAGATTTCATGCAAGATGGGGCCCCACCGCACATCGCTCGTGAACTTCACCTGCTTCTCCGAAACACATTTGGAAACGATTTACAAGCCGATCGTTCCCAAATGCTTGGTCGGCACGATCACCTCATCTCAGTCGCTGTCGTTTCTGGTTGCGGGGGTCCCTGAAGGACAGGCTTTACCAGGGGAACGTTCACACGTGTGCTGATCCAAAGCGCATCATGCCGAGAGACGTAACCACCATAGCTAATGACGTGCTTTGTTCTGCTGTGCCATATTGACCCCCTTTTGTAGCAGTAATGGTAACGGTATGTAATGGTATTATGTACCACAGCAGCACATTAAAAGTGTTTCAGTTGAATTGAATTATTTCTCTTTGCCATTTCCTTGACATTAATGCTACCAAGTTTGGTACTCGTACGGTTATTAGTTTCCGTGCCGTAGCGTGTTAAGTAGGGAAAGTTTAATTTTTTTTCATGTCGTACCCCAGTATCATTACGCCATTGACATAAGCGTAAGCAAATATTCATACGTCGCAGTATACGGACGGGCCCAGATAGGTCATTGTTAGCTTTTAGTACCTAAATCGACGAAACGGAATCGTTGTAGGATCAGTTTGTTGTCGGCTTATCTATCTGTCTGTCTACCTGTCCGAGTGTTAAAACTCCTTTTTCTCACGAATGGGTGACATATTAAGCAGAAATATGTCACATACTGACGTCTGCGGTCTCTCGACAGTGAAAAACATCGAAGCTTACAAGACAATGTAATCAAAGGGTATGGCCATTTATGTCACATATTTTTGTACTCGCAAATCCACTCATCAAAACTTGTAGGGTACTTACCATTGACTCAGAATAATAAAACTTGGTAAGGAGCAGGGTTTCACAGTATAAGTAAAGGAAAGAATCCGAAAATTGTCAATATGTAATTATTTCACACGAAAAAAAATTTCAGTGTCAAACTTGAAATTAAAACAGTCAGTAGTTGTGCATTCAGGCTGGTTGGGTCTCAATGCTAAATGTCAAATATTAGACAAGGAATGACTTTATTGCCCATACGACGCGTTTCGGAATTTATCCATCAGATATCGTTCCTGGTCTAAGCAATAATGTCATTCCTTGTCTAATATTTGACATTTACCATTGAGACCCAATGAGACTGATTTGTTGCACAATAATGATCAGCCACCTGCATGACTTTATTTGGGATTTATATTATTTAAATGAAAACCTTTCGAAAATCTTGTACTCCCAGGAATCTTATCAGTATCTGTGTCGATAACGGGCAAAAGTGAACGAGGTTCTCGATTCCCAGGATGGATGAACTGCCTGTATACACACAGTAAAGCTTTTAAGGAACTCTCACTGCGCGAGTGTCACTCGCACGTGGTCAGTCTTTAGAGTTAAACTGAATCATGCAAGATGACAGAAAAGTATTACGCTGCCACAGTGAGCATAAGAGGTAACGCTGACTGGTAAATAAAAATTTAAATGGACAACTTACCTTTCAAACCGATAAGCATCCTTTGTGCCAGTGTGTTCGACTTGTCAGCGTTGAAGAACTCCATGTGGTCGGTAAAGTGGTCAAAGTCCTTGACCGTGATGGCACGGATGATATCGGGATCTCTCACCATCACAAATGGCGTCGTGAAGTAGACGCCAGCGTACGGATGCGGCTCGAACTTGCGGTAGAGTTCGGTGAGGGCGTCAGCCATGGACTTCCTCCTGAGCACCAGGTCCAGCATGTTCCCCACTAGGGGCAGCGGGGGGGTGGAGGGCAGGCCGCGGCGGGCAAAGTGCGTGGAGTAGCGGCGCCACCAAAGAGCGACCGCGACGGCGGCGAGGGACACCAGTAGCGTCCACCAGTCCGCGGCCATCTGAGGACATCGGAGGGATGCTCCGGCGGTAAGGCGGAGGTGGAGTAACACAACCAGTTACTAACTGCAGTAACGTCAAATGTCGTGTATGGTTGGGAGGCACTGTGATAAAAGGTACTATTACAGTTCCATTCGCGTTGTTTGTTATCCTTGTTAGTGTAGCGTGCCTGCACAGGGTTGCAAAACGTGCACGTCTGAAATTCCGACACTGTTAACGATAACGAGACTGCCTCGATTCCTTGTTGTCCCGTTTTGCCTGTTCTGGGAATCCCGGTAATGCTGGGAGCTTTACGTGATGAATTTAAAGGGCTACTGTATAAAAATGTAGAGACTGTGACATGTCGAGTCCGGGTCGGTGAGGGCAGCGTAGACGAATAGCCGAAGTTATGAGGACGATCGCTCGGAATTAGCAGGACATCCGGGTCCGACTCTCGGCCTAGCACACTTTGATATGCCACTGTTGGGTAGTAGATCTGCACCCGATATAGCTGGAGTCAAGAAATTCGCATTCAGCGAATTAATTTCAAAAATAATGTTGTTTATTTCTGCTTGTAAATACGTGCCACATTATTATCCCAAGAGATGTGGTCAAGACATAATGGAAAGATTCTTTTCCTTCGCCTGATGTGAGCGTTACGTTTTAAATGTATCAGTTTAGTCTATGTGATTGAGTGTGTGTGTGTGTGGACTTCTAGTGACGCGCCTGTGCTGTTGATGGCAGTGAGAGAGGCAAAGGTGCCAGCAAGAAGCTTGTTCTTGTGGAACTGCACCAACAGGGCCACCGAATTTAACGCCGCCATCCGACTTACAAACCAGCGACATCATTGTGATATACACTCCCTGTTTCAGCTACTGCAGAGAGGCTAGGAATTTAATTCAAAAGATTAGTGCAAATTCTGAACATCAGAAACTCTGTGCCTTTCACTACACCAGCTCTTCTTTACCAGCGGTATTTGAGCCGTCTACATTTCCAGAACATCATCACAAAAACGTGTATTACTGACCTTGGGTACAAAAGTCTGGCTGGAAAGCTACTCAATCACAGTGCTTCTTTTCGTTACGAAACGTACCAGTTCTTGACGTTTCATAAATGAAATCTGATCCCTCACATCGAATACTCAGCTTCAAGATCAGTTCCGTAACTGTAATGAATAAATATACCGCCTGGGGCAATCTGAATGTTTTAACCGGATTCCATCTTTGTTACGGGTTGTCCTGAGATCCAGAGATCTAATGAAAGAACAGAAGAAGGTGCACTAACACAAATCTGATCGCAGTGTGACGTAAGAAATAAAACACGTGGCACTACGGAATCAAAAAATGAAACATCATCAAACAATTCCTACCCAATTACTGCCAAACGCAGGTCATCAGCAGGATGAAGATTCAGTTAAAACTACGGAAGTTGCGCAAATATGCTATAAAGAATGCTATGTACATCAGTTACATGTGTAACGCCCCTTACACCTCCATTTGCACAACATAAGTTAAATGCATAAATTTTCCTTTAGCTCAATTTGTACAACTTCCGTAGTTTTTAACTGCACATATCTCATGAACTTAATTCAGTCTCATGGACATCACCTCAGAGGTCACAGTTCCAGAGAGACGTAAAGTCAGTCTCGCAACTGGCGCAAGTGGGACTAATTGAAGACAAACAAACTCCAGGAATTGCTCACCACACAACTATACGTTCTGGAGAACGAAGTTAATGTAATGGTTCCATCTACATCTACATCTACATCTACATTTATACTCCGCAAGCCACCCAAGGGTGTGTGGCGGAGGGCACTTTACGTGCCACTGTCATTACCTCCCTTTCCTGTTCCAGTCGCGTATGGTTCGCGGGAAGAACGACTGTCTGAAAGCCTCTGTGCGCGCTCTAATCTCTCTAATTTTACACTCGTGATCTCCTCGGGAGGTATAAGTAGGGGGAAGCAATATATTCGATACCTCATCCAGAAACGCACCCTCTCGAAACCTGGCGAGCAAGCTACACCGCGATGCAGAGCGCCTCTCTTGCAGAGTCTGCCACTGGAGTTTGTTAAACATCTCCGTAACGCTATCACGGTTACCAAATAACCCTGTGACGAAACGCGCCGCTCTTCTTTGGATCTTCTCTATCTTTTCCGTCAACCCGATCTGGTACGGATCCCACACTGATGAGCAATACTCAAGTATAGGTCGAACGAGTGTTTTGTAAGCCACCTCCTTTGTTGATGGACTACACTTTCTAAGGACTCTCCCAATGAATCTCAACCTGGTACCCGCCTTACCAACAATTAATTTTATATGATCATTCCACTTCAAATCGTTCCGCACGCATACTCCCAGATATTTTACAGAAGTAACTGCTACCAGTGTTTGTTCCGCTATCATATAATCATACAATAAAGGATCCTTCTTTCTATGTATTCTCAATACATTACATTTGTCTATGTTAAGGGTCAGTTGCCACTCCCTGCACCAAGTGCCTATCCGCTGCAGATCTTCCTGCATTTCGCTACAATTTTCTAATGCTGCAACTTCTCTGTATACTACAGCATCATCCGCGAAAAGCCGCATGGAACTTCCGACACTATCTACTATGTCATTTATATATATTGTGAAAAGCAATGGTCCCATAACACTCCCCTGTGGCACGCCAGAGGTTACTTTAACGTCTGTAGACGTCTCTCCGTTGAGAACAACATGCTGTGTTCTGTTTGCTAAAAACTCTTCAATCCAGCCACACAGCTGGTCTGATATTCCGTAGGCTCTTACTTTGTTTATCAGGCGACAGTGCGGAACTGTATCGAACGCCTTCCGGAAGTCAAGAAAAATAGCATCTACCTGGGAGCCTGTATCTAATATTTTCTGGGTCTCATGAACAAATAGAGCGAGTTGGGTCTCACACGATCGCTGTTTCCGGAATCCATGTTGATTCCTACATAGTAGATTCTGAGTTTCCAAAAACGACATGATACACGAGCAAAAAACATGTTCTAAAATTCTACAACAGATCGACGTCAGAGATATAGGTCTATAGTTTTGCGCATCTGCTCGACGACCCTTCTTGAAGACTGGGACTACCTGTGCTCTTTTCCAATCATTTGGAACCTTCTGTTCCTCTAGAGACTTGCGGTACACGGCTGTTAGAAGGGGGGCAAGTTCTTTCGCGTACTCTGTGTAGAATCGAATTGGTATCCCGTCAGGTCCAGTGGACTTTCCTCTGTTGAGTGATTTCAGTTGCTTTTCTATTCCTTGGACACTTATTTCGATGTCAGCCATTTTTTCGATTGTGCGAGGATTTAGAGAAGGAACTGCAGTGCGGTCTTCCTCTGTGAAACAGCTTTGGAAAAAGGTGTTTAGTATTTCAGCTTTACGCTTGTCATCCTCTGTTTCAATGCCATCATCATCCCGGAGTGTCTGGACATGCTGTTTCGAGCCACTTACTGATTTAACGTAAGACCAGAACTTCCTAGGATTTTCTGTCAAGTCGGTACCTAGTATTTTACTTTCGAATTCACTAAACGCTTCACGCATAGCCCTCCTTACGCTAACTTTGACATCGTTTAGCTTCTGTTTGTCTGAGAAGTTTTGGCTGCGTTTAAATTTAGAGTGAAGCTCTCTTTGCTTTCGCAGTAATTTCCTAACTTTGTTGTTGTACCACGGTGGGTTTTTCCCGTCCCTCACAGTTTTACTCGGCACGTACCTGTCTAAAACGCATTTTACGATTGCCTTGAACTTTTTCCATAAACACTCAACATTGTCAGTGTCGGAACAGAAATTTTCGTTTTGATCTGTTAGGTAGCCTGAAATCTGCCTTCTATTACTCTTGCTAAACAGATAAACCTTCCTCCCTTTTTTTATATTCCTATTAACTTCCATATTCAGGGATGCTGCAACGGCCTTATGATCACTGATTCCCTGTTCTGCGCTTACAGAGTCGAAAAGTTCGGGTCTGTTTGTTATCAGTAGGTCCAAGATGTTATCTCCACGAGTCGGTTCTCTGTTTAATTGCTCGAGGTAATTTTCGGATAGTGCACTCAGTATAATGTCACTCGATGCTCTGTCCCTACCACCCGTCCTAAACATCTGAGTGTCCCAGTCTATATCTGGTAAATTGAAATCTCCACCTAAGACTATAACATGCTGAGAAAATTTATGTGAAATGTATTCCAAATTTTCTCTCAGCTGTTCTGCCACTAATGCTGCTGAGTCGGGGGGTCGGTAAAAGGAGCCAGTTATTAACCTAGCTCGGTTGTTGAGTGTAACCTCCACCCATAATAACTCACAGGAACTATCCACTTCTACTTCACTACAGGATAAACTACTACTAACAGCAACGAACACTCCACCACCGGTTGCATGCAATCTATCCTTTCTAAACACCGTCTGTACGTTTGTAAATATTTCGGCAGAATTTATCTCTGGCTTCAGCCAGCTTTCTGTACCTATAACGATTTCAGCTTCGGTGCTTTCTATCAGCGCTTGAAGTTCCGGTACTTTACCAACGCAGCTTCGACAGTTTACAATTACAATACCGATTCCTGCTTGGTCCCCGCATGTCCTGACTTTGCCCCGCACCCGTTGAGGCTGTTGCCCTTTCTGTACTTGCCCGAGGCCATCTAACCTAAAAAACCGCCCAGCCCACGCCACACAACCCCTGCTACCCGTGTAGCCGCTTGTTGCGTGTAGTGGACTCGTGACCTATCCAGCGGAACCCGAAAACCCACCACCCTATGGCGCAAGTCGAGCAATCTGCAGCCCACACGGTCGCAGAACCGTCTCAGCCTCTGATTCAGACCCTCCACTCGGCTCTGTACCAAAGGTCCGCAGTCAGTCCTGTCGACGATGCTGCAGATGGTGAGCTCTGCTTTCATCCCGCTAGCGAGACTGGCAGTCTTCACCAAATCAGATAGCCGCTGGAAGCCAGAGAGGATTTCCTCCGATCCATAGCGACACACATCATTGGTGCCGACATGAGCGACCACCTGCAGATGGGTGGACCCTGTACCCTTCATGGCATCTGGAAGGACCCTTTCCACATCTGGAATGACTCCCCCCGGTATGCACACGGAGTGCACTTTGGTTTTCTTCCCCTCCCTTGCTGCCATATCCCTAAGGGGCCCCATTACGCGCCTGACGTTGGAGCTCCCAACTACCAGTAAGCCCACCCTCTGCGACCGCCCGGATCTTGCAGACTGAGGGGCAACCTCTGGAACAGGACAAGCAGCCATGTCAGGCCGAAGATCAGTATCAGCCTGAGACAGAGCCTGAAACCGGTTCGTCAGACAAACTGGAGAGGCCTTCCGCTCAGCCCTCCGGAATGTCTTTCGCCCCCTGCCACACCTTGAGACGACCTCCCACTCTACCACAGGTGAGGGATCAGCCTCAATGCGGGCAGTATCCCGGGCAACCACAGTCGTAGTCCGATCGGGGGATGCGTGGGACGAGCTGGCTGTCCCCGACAAACCCCCATCCGGACCCCCACAGTGATGACCATTGGCAACAGCCTCAAGCTGTGTGACCGAAGCCAACACTGCCTGAAGCTGGGAGCGAAGGGATGCCAACTCAGCCTGCATCCGAACACAGCAGTTGCAGTCCCTATCCATGCTAAAAACTGTGCAAAGAACGTCTGAACTAATCTACAGAGCGCAAACAAATCGACACAAAATTTAAACTGTTATTAAAATACAAGATTGCCTAGTAAATGCAGTAATGCTGCCACTTGAGCACTGCTGACACACTGCTCGGCGGCGGAAGGAGACTACGCGATTTTACACTATTCAGGTACTAAAACGCGATGCTGCAACTATCAAATACTATAATACGCCCAAAATTTATGAATTAAACAATGCAAGTACCAAAAACACGCAAAGAAATTAAGAATGTAACAAATGAGTGAGCTAGGAGTATACGACTTGCTGCTGCAGCTGCTTATCCAACGGCGGCAGGGAGCACACTGACTGTGACCAACCGACACTGGCCGTTCAAAACATAAACAGAAGACAGACGACTACGCGAATTTACACTATTCAGGTACTAAAACGCGATGCTACAACTCTCAAGTACTATAATACGCCCGAAATTTATGATTTAAATAATGCAAGTACCAAAAACACGCAAAGAAATTAAGAATTAAACTATGTAACAAATGAATGAGCTAGGAGTATACGACTTGCTGCTGCAGCTGCTTATCTAACGGCGGCAGGGAGCACACTGACTGTGACCAACCGACACTGGCCGTTCAAAACAAAAACAGAAGACAGACGACTACGCGAATTTACACTATTCAGGTACTAAAACGCGATGCTACAACTCTCAAATACTATAATACGCCCGAAATTTATGATTTAAATAATGCAAGTACCAAAAACACGCAAAGAAATTAAGAATTAAACTATGTAACAAATGAATGAGCTAGGAGTATACGACTTGCTGCTGCAGCTGCTTATCCAACGGCGGCAGGGAGTTCCATGTCCGTTTCCATTATATCAGTGTATGCTACAAATTGTTTTGCAGAGTGAACAGATATTTTGTATGTTTTTAGTTACCGCTCTTTCCTTGTGTGTCTTCCCCTTTTCCTTCTTGCCATGTGATAGTCTCCTCGTAAGTGCAGGTAGAATACACGATTATCTATTTTTTAAATTTGATTGTTTGCGCATCCGTACACGGTTACCCTTCGGTCTTTCCTTTTTAGTACCCCTCGCAGTTCTCCATACACACCCCTTTTCTTCACACTTCTCTGCCCAATCTCAATTTCGTGTCTTTGGATAGTGATTTAATCATTTGCGGCAACCTCCTTCTAATGTCTGCCTCTAAAATTTTTCTCAAATTTCGGTATTCAGCTCGTTATTATTTTTCCCCTACTACTCTGACAACTATTCTCTCTTTGTGCATGCACTTGTAATCAAACACATACGCTGACTAAATTGCGTATTCCATTCGACAACTACGTAAGACTTACTACAGAACGCTTTCATTGTCAGTCACAGCTGAGTGTGATTGATACAGCTGTTATCTGGTTGGACAGAGAGCCTTGTTGTCCAGCTGTGTCTGCCACTCTCCGTCAGAAGACAACGTCATGCCCACGTACCACAAACAGGTATCTGATATGTTGGTCAGTTATTCCCTACTTAAGAAAAGCACTCTCCCTGCCTGAACTGTAATTTTCTGATAAGCATGAGGCAAGGCCATATGCGACTTTCGACTTAGATACCTCGTATGGGCGTGTACCGCATCCGGGCGAGATGTTAGCATCACCTGAGCGTCCAGTAGCGGTATTCTTGCGTTCCTGGTAATCTGTACGCCTTGTGCTACGAGGTGAGTAGAGGTATGGCCGCGGAGCCGCGGCGTCTGATTGGAATGTCTACTCAGAAGTTGTTTGCAACGAGTTTCCAAGTGATTCGCTGCACTAACAATGAGAGTAGATGGCACTCAGATTTTTGCAATTTTTATGTTTATGGTACGTGAAGCTCACAACTCAGATATCAGTCAACGAAACTGTTCAACGCTCAAAATTTCTCGAGGAAAACGACTTTGAAGTTTTCCGAGCAGCTTTAGTTCCCTAAAGATAAAAGCTAGAAGTTTTTTTTTCCCCTCGGTGGGTGACGCGGTTACGTTCTGGAACTTTCCCTGCCATATGAGCAGCCCCGGTTTGATTCATGGCTGGTGCAATTTTGCAAACAAAGGTACTTCTCATACGAACATTTCCGTGAAGCACGAAATACGTAAGGATGAAACAATCGACAGCGCTCGAGAGTGCTATTCCCTAGAGCGAGTCTTTTTTTTGCTGATAATATTTTTCGCTTTTTTCCTTTCAGTTCGAATAACTACACCATTTAAATATAAAATTTAAGAAATACATATCAATTAACAGAAATATGTTATCGTAATTTGCTATGAATAATGCGTATTATTATTTCTAATTACACACTGCACACCTAATTCCAGTATTATCTGTATATTAAGTGCTTATCTTTTATAAAATATTGTTAGTAACGATTTTTTAAACTAAAATAAATGTTTTCCCGCTTTTTGTATTTGGGAATTCTTCATGCAAATGCTCGTAGAACATGCAACTTCCTTTAAAAGTTTGCATCAGTCAGGAAGGGAACCCGGTCCACCGCCATGACAGGCGATCGGTCTATTACGGGATCACGTGACCCATTGGAAAACCGAACTAGATTTAGCAAATTAAAGATGCTCGGGAAACTTCAAAGCCGATTTTCTCCACAATGTTTGAGAATTGGTAAATTGGCATTTGAGCTGTACTTCATGCAACACAAACATAAAAAATTACAAAAATCGTAGTGCTGAGTGGTGTTCTTGCGAAACTCGTCTGTCTGCTGTAACGATCCTGGACTGTGGGCGACGAGCCCTGTCAACAACACTTTCTGCGGCTGATTTCTGCGGACTGAACCACTTACGAACAGCCTTTGACGTGGCGGTACGTGAAAAAATCGGTGCCCCTGTGACCTCAGAGTCGAAGTGTTCAATGCATAAGACAATCAAACGGTGTGACCACCTTGTGACTTTGTGGTTAGCATTGCTGAATATTGATCACGAAACTCCGGTTTCGATCCCCAGCGTGGTTGGCGATTTTCTGGGCGTGGGTGTTGTCATCATCATCGACGCTTAAGTCGGCAAGTGGCGTCAACTAAAAGGACTTGACTTGCAACAGGTGAACGAACTCCCCAGAAGGAGATTTGCGGGCAAAAATGTCATGCGCGTATTCCAAGCATAGTGTGATTGTGATCAAATTGACTAATATCGAGCATCTTCCTTAGCCCGCGGGCGCCATCATACTGGTTTCCAGTGGAAGTTCTGATGACAGCCTTGTAACTTGACGTACCGAACTTTCCCATCGCAAAGGCGACGTAAATTCCTTACTTTTTCGTCAAGGATTACATCTTCTGCAGTCTTTTGCGTGACCCAGTGAGACGCAGACAGTGCACAGATAAGCCCCTTTAGACGATAAACAGCTACTGACTACTGTCAAGGACAACCGCGTGAGCGTCTCGATGCGAAAACACGGTAAACATTTTCAGATCAAACGGCGAAACGTAACAGTCGACGAAAAATTGCAGTTCATTAATTCAGTAACAAGGATATGGGCAGGTTAGCGGTCACTCACCTTGTTGTGAACAGTGCGCAAACCAGCGGCCTGGCTTGAAACGGGCTTCTGTTGACGCGGCCCGCCCGCTGCTGCTGTCCGCGTGGAGGGGGAAGGCACTGACGTCACGCCAAGGCCGATCCAAATTATCTTACGCATCACCGTGCTGTACGGAGCGCCAGAGAACGGCACCAGCTCCCACACATTCCTGCTTCACATCCAACACATTCTCTACGGGTGATCTATAATTCTTTGCCCTTTACAACCTGTAATTAACCACCAAAACTTCCTAAAGACTAATAGTTGATAAAATCCTTTGACGTACTTCAGGAAATATGCTTTCACGTCGGTGCTCTCACGCATGACCTGCGGTCATAATGTTCACATAAAAAGATCTTAACTTCTTGGCGATAGAAAAATATTGTAACAAAATATTACAGCTATGCCAGGTTAACTGGTTAGTGAATTCGCGAAGACACGCGAAAGGCCTTGCGGTTAGAGATGGGTCGAACTCGTTTATTTCCGTGAACTACTTCATTCATTTCACTCTTTGCCGTGAAGCGTTCAAATGAAGGAGTTTAGTCATGAAGTACGGAAGCCTGGCGAAGTTGCCCAGTTCGCCGCTCAGCCGCCGCTTCGCGTCGCTCGTACAATAAAGCTTCGTAATACTTCATAATTTTACCAACAGATGGCCGAACTATGTAGTAACATGCACCTAACGTTTTACGCTCTTACAGCATCTGAGTTAACTTAAACAGAGCATGGTCGAAGGGGATAAAGGAAAGATAAACAGAGAAGCCTGTCACATATAAAGAAGGTATTACATTTAATCTCGCTCGACATTTTCTCATGAAGCGCCCAACTATCCGCTAAGTGAAACCTTATTTGTTGTATTCATGGACTGAAAACTAGGGCTACCAACGAAATGCAGCCCAGTTTTATGTTCCTTTTAAAATTTAATCCAAAACAGAATAAGTATGTTTACCACTGTCACAAAGTCTGTATACGTACAGAAGTTTTCCTGTAGCTTTTATTTTCGTTGAGAAGTTTAACCCTCCAAATTCAAAACGTAAACTGTCACCTGTAGTCACTGGTACGATTTCAGGTAAAATCCCTTTTTATTTTATTCGGAAAGCAGTTTTTGTGTCTGTTCACTCTTATACAATGGCCAGTAACTCGCGATCGCGTAAAAGTAGTGAAATTTCGGGTTTCTTCTCCGATTTAGGTGATGGGAAAGCAAAGTGCAACTGTTGTTGTAAGTGTATACCATATAGAGGAGGAAATACATTTAATCCGGCGCGTCATGTTCGAGTGCTGCATCCAACAGTGTCACTGTCAGTCAGGCGCTCAGCGCCCCCTGCTCCTGCATCTTCCGGTATTTCTTGGACAAATAACCCGGACAATCCGGAACCAACATCAGCAATTGCGAGATGCGAACAGCAGTCGGTGCTAGAAAATAACAGTATCACTTCATTATCAGACAGCAGACATCAATATCACGGAACATTACCTATGTATTTTCCGAAACCTCTTTCGAACAAAAGAAATCAGGAGATAGATTTCGCACTTCTGGAGACTGTTGTAAAGGATTATTTGCCCTTCAACACATTTCGCAGAAGGAACTTCACTGGATCCCCGATTCAAATTACACGGTTTTTATGATAAAAATTGTGCTGAGAAGATGAAATTAAACCTGGTCAGGCACAGTGAGAAATTTGTAACGAACACATCCACTGCTACTGCAGCAATCTCAGTTCCAACCACTGAATCCACTTCTAGTCTCTGGCTCGAATTTGATGAAGTGTTTTCCAGGCTGCAGAGTAATCCACACCCGCCAGCTGCTGCAACAGTGGAAGTGGACAAATACTTACAAGAGCCCCTGCTACAGAGACAAGGCAGTCCAGTGGTGGTTTGAACGGCTGTCATTATACCCCTCGCTCTTTGAACTTGCAAAAATACGACTGTGTACTGTTGCAACCTCCACGCCGTGTGAAAGAGTGTTCTCGAAGGTAGGACACCTTATAACTGACAGAAGAAATCGCTTGACAGGAAAAAAAGTGGAACAAATTATGTTTGTAGACGGAAATCTCTGAGCATACGCCACAGCCGTTGATGTTTATTCATAAATACATATGTATTTTTTAAATTTAATTAGGACAATCGTCAAATTGACATTTAGTGTAAATATTTCAATAATGTGTACTGCTGCCGGAGCAGCGCGAGTGCGGCGCCGCCTGCTGCCAGCAGCAGCCGGGCCTCGCCGGCCCCTCCCTCTCACCCTCTCCCTCCCTCACCCCCTCCTCACCACCTCCCTCTCCCCCTCCCTCTCCCCCTCTCTCTCCCTCCCTCTCTCCATCCCTCTCTCTCCCTCGCTCTCCCCCTCCCTCTCCCCCTCTCCACCTCTCTCCCCCTCTCTCCCTCCCTCCCCCTCCCTCCCTCTCCCCCCTCTCCCCCCTCTCTCTCCCCCTCTCGCTCCCTCCCTCTCCCCCTCTCTCTCCCTCCCTCTCCCCCTCTCTCTCCCTCCCTCTCCCACTCTCTCTCTCCCTCCCTCTCCCCCTCTCTCTCCCTCTCTCTCTCCCTCCCTCTCCCACTCTCTCTCTCTCCCTCTCTTCTCTCTCTCCCTCTCTCCCCCTCTCTCTCCCTCCCTCTCCCCCCTCTCTCTCCCTCTCTCTCCCCCCTCTCTCTCCCTCTCTCCCCCCCTCTCTCTCCCTCTCTCTCCCTCCCTCTCCCCCTCTCTCTACCCCTCTCTCACTCCCCCCTCTCTCTCCCTCTCTCTCCCTCCCTCTCCCCCTCTCTCTCCCTCTCTCTCCCCCTCTCTCTCCCTCTCTCTCCGTCCCTCTCCCCCTCTCTCTACCCCTCTCTCACTCCCTCCCTCTCCCCCTCTCTCCCTCCCTCCCTCTCCCCCTCTCTCCCCCTCTCTCTCTCCCCTCTCCCCCCTCTCTCTCCCCCTTTCTCCCCCTCTCTCTCCCCCTCTCTCTCTCCCTCCCTCTCTCCCTCCCTCTCTCTCCCCCTCTCTCGTGACGCAGCCGTCCGCCCGCCAGGCTGTAGGAGGCGGCCACCCTGCTGCAGCTGCAGCTGGCCGCGCGCCCCCCGCCACGTTTACCTATCGGACGCTACAGGTGTCAGTACCGCTGCCACTGCACTTTGTTATGTTTCTGTAAGTGGCTGAGAAACACTTCCTGCTGCTGGTATTGGAAGCTGTGGGGCGCTGCTGAAACATTTAGACGGTGTATTTTAGCGGAATCTAGGTCGGGTTATTCTACCGGTACTGTTTCATGCAAGCAGATTTGTTCATTTGGTAAACAGACACGTTGGTTATAGAACTCTGCTGGCAGTCGTTTTCCTTAATATACTGTTACATATTTCGTGATTTGAGGTGGTGCATTCTCAAAATCGTTTATCTGTGTACTAGTTGGGGCGTTGAACACGTTCAGTGAACATTAACAAACGAGTAAGTAGCAGAAACTGCAGAAATTAAACTGACCTCAGCTATTTATTAACATTTCAGTTTTTGGCAGATTCGTAAATCTAAAATCTTTAAAATTTTGCCCTATGGGTATTCAGAAACTATTAACAACTATTTTGCTTACTAGTCAACTGTGAGCAAAGACGCACAACAATTATGTGTTCAACTGGACAATGTAGAAGTGAATAATATAACATATACGCTGTTAGACGTGCCATGTAAAGATGAGTCCATGCTGTTTGTGTGGTATACCATTCAAGTAGACTAAAAGGGGCTCGGACTACTGCTTGCTCCGCAAAGCCTGTGCGTTATCACAAAGAAGTAAAGCAACAATTAAGTGAAGATTACTGGAAGAATTGAAACTACAACTATGTAGAGCAGCAGTCATCAGGTTCAAGAGGGTACGTACAAACTCTACCACGCTATTCCCAGGTTCGCAGAGGTCCGCTCTCACAGACGCCAGAAGCAATGTCTGAATAAAGGCAGCTGCAATACATACACTGGCGATATCGACATCAGGCAGAAATGATGTACGTATAGTCGTCAATCCATATTATACTGTCGATATACAGACCATGTTGATGAAGTTTAGTCTGTCACGGTAGCTGCACAGTCAGAGCGGTGGCTTGCTAACCGAAATGGGCTGGATTCGATTCCCGGCAAGGTGGAAGATTCTCTCTGCTCGGGGCCTGAGCGTTGTGTTGCATTTACGTTCATATCGTCATAGTTGACATTCTACTACTGAGATGGCTGAATGGGCACGGTCCGAAAGGCAATAATTGGAAAAAAGCAAAAAAAAAAAAAAAATGCTGCTGGTATATCGATCTTTCATAATACTCTTTGTCGTATACTTCTACTGGATATGAGATGTAAACAGTCCCTGATTTTTCGCCCACCCCGTCCAGTATTATGGCGAGAGTGTGAGGTTAAGTCAAACGACGATCCCGGAACCCTGCGGCGCGGCTGCTGTTGTTCCTCACGTCCTGGACGGCGTCAAAACTTCCCCAGCCCAAGGCGAAAGCAAAGGGTGCGAGGCGCAGGGGCAGCTGCCCAGCAGGCACGCAACACCTGTCCCTCCCGGGTTTGTGGCGTAGGGCGGGTGCGGCGCGTTGCTGGCCGGCTTCGGCCGCGACGTGCTGTGCTGTGCCTGCCCCGCGCTGCTGCTCCCCAGAACGCAGGGACACGCAACCGAACATCTGTGTCTCTGCTGCCGGTGGGTGCCCGGTTTGCCGTCGTGGTATCTTGTCCCGAGTCGGCTAGTATACCTCGCCGCGCTTGTTGGTCTTCTGAGGCGTGTTCCGCCGAGCCCAGGAGGTGGTAACACGGCCTGGGTCAGGTTAGATGGGTGCAGACCCCCGAACGACTAGGTGACCGGCCCACCACCTGACTAGGAGTGGGTCCTCGGCGGCAAGGTGGAAGCTCGGGCTACCAGGGGGCGAGGGGCCAGAGGCGCATCCGCCTCTGCAGAGTGCGGGGCATACCTGCCGATACGGGGAGAGTGAAATTGGCGGTGACCGGGAACTGGAGGGGACCAGTGCACTGGAAACGGCGCGTTGAACACGGGGTCCTTCCAAAAACCATTACCTGGCCAAGGCATCAAAAAAGTTCAGGAGGTATTTGCCACCACTGTAAACCCAGTTAGAGAAAAAATTAAAATTAACAGAGTTAAGGCTACAAAAAACGTAGTTATAATTGATGTTGCCTCAGAAGATGACAAAAATAAACTATTAACTAACCAGAAGCTATGTAAGTCACTTAGGTGTGAGCCACCCCGTAAAAGAAATCCACTTGTAATTTTGTATGATGTCCCCACGTCATTAACAAAGACTTATACGAAACCCTGCATCAGCAAAACCTGCACGACATGGAAATGGAGACTTTTATGATAGACTTTAGGTTAAGATTCAGAACAGGACCAAGGGACCAGGACATAGTTCATAATGTTGCTCAAGTCTCAGGGGCTTTGTGGAGGAAATTAACAGCTCTGAGTAGAGTATACATAGGGTTTCACGCGATAAATGTGAAGGTATACCTCGTGGTACCTCGTTGCCACAACTGTGGGGACATGGACCACATACACAAATACTGCAGTAGGAAGCCGGCTTGCTCCAAATGTGGATCTGAAGACCACCTGAGAGGGGACTGCACTAAACGGGGCGTCTGTATACCATGCACACGCAGGTCCAAAAGGACCTGTGGAGCAACCGGAAGAAATTGTCCGACGTATAAATTGCTGGAAAGCGCCTTATATCTAGACTAGATTAACGCTGATGCTGTCTCCGAAATAGATACAAGAAGATCCCCAACTAATAGTAGGACGAATCCTGAAAGGGCATGTACAGTCATGCTCAAAAGTATCCGAACGACCTGTATGGCATTTCGCCTGATTCGCATGCAACCCACATAACGCAGCTGTCTAGCAGGACCACTAATCGCTCCTTGGTACAGTCGTTTGACTATTGAAAATAGTTCCAACAAGTCACCACTAGAAAACACTGCTCTGTATCGCAATAACTCAAGATGTAAAGTAATACCAAGGTACTACAAATATCAGGGAACACCTTTCCACAGATAAGACCGTCCTCAGGGCTTGTAAGCTCACATTTATTACATACAATAAATGACATACCTGAAATGTTACCACTCTCATTATTACGTCAGATAGGTATTGCACGTGGTAAGTTCGTCGTATTCATGATTTCCTCTTCAAAGTAACGTACCGTACTTATTATTTAACACAAAATGAGATTAAAAATGTAAGTTATTCATGAGCAGCTAGTGGAGAATATGTATGAACTTCAAATGACACGACGAACCGTCTCGTTCTGCATATGGATTCAAACCCAAGTCATGCAAACTAAGATTTCGTGACTGACGGAACCTAACAGTCATTCCTCATTAGGCATACAGTGAGTGATATACCTCGATTTTAGACAGTATAAGGTAGCAAATATCAACTTTAAATCGCATAACGCAAACATTTTTAACGGACGCGAATTCCTACCCAGCATTTATTGTCCCTGTTAACGAACTACGAGAGGTCTTAAATATTGCTTCTTCACAAGTAACTTACTTGACTTGCCGTGAGGTACAGCTTTGTGTTGGACCGGGATTCGAACCCAGAACCTAATCGGATAGATATCGACGCACAATCAACTGTGACATATCTGATTGTCTCGGCAGTAGCTAGATGTTTTAACTGAAATGATGAGACGAAACATTAATTTTTTTTCCTTCCCAGGACTCCAACCCGGCGCCTATCGCTGTTATATTCTAGAGAAAACGAACGTTAAATATGGGTTTGTTGTACCAGCAGCGACATGTGAGCATGTTTGAACTAGAAATAATATGACGAAGAGTTCAGTGCTGACTGGGAACAGAGCTCCACACATACCGTTGTTGACTACACACAAAGAGACGTCAGCTACCGAATTTTTCTCCAGCTCGTAATAACATCTTGAACTTACAGTGATCTCGCAAATAGTTCTGTGTCTCACTGGGAGTCAAAAACGTCACATATCGTTAGTGTTGACAACGAATGAAAACACATTACAAATCAAAATTGATATCCATCAGCAGATAGGTGTTCTCATGTTAGAGCTTGATAATACATAATGAAATCTTTAGTGCCGGGCCAGGATTCGAACCCATTCACGCGCAATATGTGGAGATGTTGAGGAATCTGCAGTTTTGAACAAACAACAAATTGTAGCCGAGCAGTATTGTCACGAAGGGATCAAATTCCGCGTTAAGGACGGTCTGAGTTGCATTTCCAGTTCAGAACCGGTTTTATCGACATACAGATCCTCAGATAAAAGATGGAATAAGTGTCCTGTGAGCCTACATAGCGTTTGTTTCATCACTAGAAATAAATAACTAGTATTAGAAGAGTTACTGGTGATAGAGTTTCTACATGTCGTCACTCCAGACTTTATTGTGGTTCAACCTAACGTCTACTTTGCAGAGAAGGAAAATCATTTTTAATGTTAATTTCAGACCACAATGTCATTGTATCTTCTTCACTTGGTGTAGCCAGAAGAGAATGGAATCTGTCTCTCCCTATCTAAACTCATTGACAGAAGTTGCAATCGAGCCCAGACCATAGATATACAAACATATCATCAGTCCAACAGACCACCAAACCCTCTTCTCTGTGGCCCATTTTTCTATCGTAACACCGTTTCGCCACACTGGTTGAGAATTCTGACACACAGGCTCCCTGTAGTAATTTGCAGTATGTTCAGTAAATTCATTTACTTGGTTGACCGAATCAAATGGTTCAAATGGCTCTGAGCACTAAGCGACTTAACTTCGGAGGTTATCAGTCGCCTAGAACTTGGAACTAATTAAACCTAACTAACCTAAGGACTCACACACATCCATGCCCGAGGCAGGATTCGAACCTGCGACCGTAGCGGTCGCTCGGCTCCAGACTGTAGCGCCTAGAACCGCGCGGCCACTCCGGCCGGCGGTTGACCGAATCACCATGAACTAGCTGCCTCAGCTACCCAGCGCATACATTCGACTTCATTTTGTAATCACCGAATTAAAATCACGTAACTGCCACCTACGCAGAACCGCCAACAGTGTAGGATGCAGAAATTGAAATAGGTAGTGTTTCTTTCCACTTGAGCTACTCTATTGCGCTATCTCTTTGTTGAAAATGTCGTGCAGTGCAAATATGGCATTTCATAAATAAAGTTTTGTATTCCTAGAAACCCAAAATTTGCTTGTCAGCGGCGGGAAGAGGAGTTACCTGTTGTGCAGCATTGTAAGTTTTTCACCATTGCACTATGAGCCGAAAGCATTTTCTTGCGATTTCCTTATCGATGTTCGATCTGACTGCTTGTAGCTCTTCCACAGAAGGGATAAAAACGGTACAGTCAGTGAGACTGGAACTGCGAACCATAACAGACGCTTTTTTACAGGTCAGCACGTTACCACACAGCTGGCGAAGAAGTAAGTGCATTAGCTTCCTCTTACGAGATCAATAGTGACTAGAACTTGTAAACCGCTATTTAAAGGACGAGATTAGTTGTAATTTCCACGTGCAACGACTTTCCTGGGCTGAAAACCGTAAATTTACGATCTTTTGTTACACCTCAAGCGATAATAACTCAGATCATTCAATGGAAATGACAGGAAAAATCTATTGAACTTTGAGGCTTAATTCCGTGCACACCAGGAAGTAACTCGTCGATCACAGGGTTGCCAAACATACCTTGCCTTGTTGCCAAATCTCAGTTACAGTACCAGCAGGAAGAAGACGAGATGATGTGATCCTACAGCAGGCTGGGAATTGACCATAGCTGGTGTCTCCAAGTCGCGGCTACTACGGCCTGGAATACGTAATGCGTCTGATTCGCATTTCTGTAATTAGGTTTAGGGACTGGAGCGTAGTTACTAATAATACCCAGAACTGACTGCAAACTAAGCATCATAAATCAGTAACTCTCATATTTGTTTTTATATTTCTTTCGTAAGTGTACTCAAAACTAAGAAACTCATTCACAGGCGTTTTCGTGCCTCGCCGATAGTCGAGCACAACAAACAAATAAAAATAAAAAAGAATGTGTGTGTGTGTGTGTGTGTGTGTGAGAGAGAGAGAGAGAGAGAGAGAGAGAGAGAGATAAAAATCAAAAAGAATGAGAGAGAGAGAGTAAAAAATTGTTGTAAAGAAATTGAATCATAGTTTGTAAAGAAATCTTTCATTAAAATGACACGTTCCACATCATTACGAAACATCGTTTTCATGATCTATGAAACAAGCATTGATCTAATCTAACCTAATCTAATCATATCATATTGATGACTAGCCATGAAGAGCCATGAATTACCGAAATTTTTACCAGTACCAGTAGCCAAATCTAAACTTGAAAATAAAAGACGACAATTTTTGTAATAAACCGGGACTACTATCAAGACCCTTTCGTCCCTGTTAAGTAACCACGAAAGATGTCTCATATACCTCCATTCTGAAGTAACAAAGAGTGCATGCATTTAAAGATGAAGTGCATGATGTGAAGTTCTGTGACGGAGATACGAACCCAACACGTAATAGGATTGTTAACTAAGTAAAATGAAATGTTACGTATCGGTTTTTCTTACCAGCTAGGTGTTTGAATCTAAAATAAGGATACAAACTTCTGTGCCTAAGCGACAATCGAACTGCACACCTACCGTGCATTCATCATAGTAATTTGGTAATTGTGCCTAGGGAAGTGGACCAGACGGCAAATAATGGTGTAGACAGTGAAGCAATTAGTGAACAGGACAGTACTGCCGATCGATCGGTCGGCAACAGCTCGCCCCAGGAGCCCGAAATGACGGGACAAAATCTTGCAAATATTGTAGATTCAAGTTTTGCGTCCTCACCTTTTTCTCAGTTAAGTCAAGACCTACTCTCTGCTTTTCAAAATGCGAATGTTGCCGGTGCAAATGCACTGCCGAAAAGCACAGAGGAACATGTTGCAGACACTAATACATTGTTATTGCAACTCATGCAACGAATTGGACAAAATCAGAAACAAATGGGACAGCAGCTTCAAAAGTTAGACGCAATGGATCTTTCTTTATTGTTTTTGCAAGCAGAATCTTGATTGAAAACAGAAGTTAAAATGAATGGGTAAATCGGTTGGAACCATTATTGCACAGGGTATGGGAGAGACCTACCCAGCTGCTGGATCTATTTAATGACAAAATTTCGCATGATTTTATTCTACGAAGAGGTTGGATTATTAAGTTAGCCATAAATACAACTTTCCTGATTTCTGTTGGAAATAATTGCGAGAAGAGAAACATAACCACCCATTTACACAGCACATCTTAGCATGTTCTTTCGCGCAGCCGTTTCAAAAGTGTTTGTTGTATAACATGTCCCTAATTCCAGTGGTTCAGACTGTGCGCCATCTATGAGTCGGTCAGATGGTCGACAACGGAGTCGCCCAAGCGAATCGTTTCTTGAATTTGTGTTAACAGAATCAATACGCTGTCTTCGCTCTTCGTCAGTCTCATTGACTCGACGATCATATAGCTAGCCTGCGTTGCGCGTGTGCCAACCGATATTTCGAAACGAAGGAAATACACCACGAACTGAAATCAACTTAATGATTGCAACACACCAAATTACCACGAACAGACATCAATTTTGTCTTTGCAACACACCAAAGATATAATCGCCACCGATAACACACTGAAATATCGTTTTCAATTGTATTCGTTTTCGAAAAATATCAAAATTCAAAGCGGCATTTTTTGTTATGAAAATATGCGACAGCAGAACTGTCAAACTGAACATTACAATATTTTTTTTTATGAAAAAATGTGGCAGCAGAACTGTCAAACTGACCGTTACATTTCTTTCATTGAGCTTTCCATACAAAAGTACCGTCCAAATTACAGACTATTTTGCAAGCTTTTCCAAACATTTTCCTTGATACAAGCCTTTTCCTAACAACAACAAAAAAAAATCAATCAGATCGGTCAAGCCGTTGTCAAGTGATGATCTTTCGTACAAGATTATATATATTCGTACAAGATTATATATTTATATAGATATACGCAATTAAGTTTATGCGGAACCTTCAAAATGTGACTTCCACTCGTACTTGTCCGTTCTCTTTCTCAATTCGACAACAGTTAAGCATAAAGAGACTATGATTAGCAATACAACCGTTAGGAATCATTAAAAGATGGCTGCATTGGGTGATCTATTTACATCCGGAATATCAGTGAAAATCCTTCGGTAGTGGACGGATGAATCACTGAGTGAGGCTCTGAATGCCCCAAGGTCTAGCACGTGACAACTCACGCTCATCGCCTCAGTCGGTTTTATCTTATCGAAGGTCTGCTCTGCGCACATATCCGGGACGCCCATGACGTAATGTGCCCCCCCCCCTCCCACTATCCCCTCCTCTGCCTCATCCGAGCCTCCCGCCACCTCGTGCTCTGTGTATCAATCAACAGAGGCTCGCTTCGTCCTGGGAAGCTTCGGCAGTTTCAGGCACGCCCCGCGCCTGGGATAGTGAGTGTGCTGTTACAAGTGCGTGGTCTCATTGTTGCTAGAGTTATACTGTGCGATTAATTTGTAAGGTTTCCTGCAATTGTTGGGGAACGTGTAGAGGAAAGAACTTGGCAGGAAATAAAGGTAACTGCAGTCTGGAACCGCGTGGCCGCTACGGTCGCAGGTTCGAATCCTGCCTCGGGCATGGATGTGTGTGATGTCCTTAGGTTAGTTAGGTTTAAGTAGTTCTAGGGGACTGATGACCTTAGAAGTTAAGTCCCATAGTGCTCCGAGCCATTTTTTTGAAATAAAGGTAAGACATAGTGAAATAGGTTGTGCGAATGTTAATCCATGTTATTTGAAGGAAGAATAACACTGATGTCTTCTTTTTTTACACAGAAATATTCTTATAGAAGATAAGGTAGCACTAATCTGTGATTTCGCATTGTAGTCGCAGAACTGAGAAACTTTCTCCCACTTCCGATGCAAAGCTGTAATGACAGAATATTTTGAATTTCATCTTTTTGCTAGATATAAAATGAGGAAGAGTGTTGTTCCTAGAAGATAGTGTACGTAGAATATTTTGCTCGGTGCTTCAGGCTAGTGACTGACTTCAGGATCACATAAAGCAAAAAGCGCCAGAGATCCCCATACGCAGTTTCCGCCATTTTCTACAGTTTTTGTTGTTGTTGACATTAGGTTATGTTTTGTGCAGCACTTCTAAATATTTCGCCTTCTACACGTGTAACTGGTGCGTACTCTATTAAAGCTATTTGAAATGTACTGATAAATCTTGAGCCACAGAATGTTACCGTGTTCGTTTTTTTAAATAAAAACCGCCTTTATCTTGCTGCAGTGTATTTTATTTGTTCCAGAAGCTTTTCGTCTCCTACTTTAAGGCATCTTCAGGGAAGTCCAGGATGATAAAGGTTCGTTTGATATGCGGCATTTGTAGATTATAAGACGGTCAACGTCTTGCTTTATAATCTACAAATATCGCATATCGAAACGAAAGTGTATCGTTCTAGATTTAACAGAAAATGCTTTAAAGTAATAGAGGAAACGCGTCTGAAATAATATAAAATACAATGCAGAGAGAAAAAGGCGGTTTTTCTTTAAAAAACCAATATTTCTGTGCTTGCAGTGTATGATGGCCACGCAAACAAACCTGTTAAAATGCTATATATTTTTAAAACTGTTTATATGACATAAGTCATACTTATTCGATCGTGCACCATCTTGTACCTTGAATCAGGAGGTCTTATAGCATGGAACATGTGATACTTGCAAATGAATTGTGTTTCTTTCATGTCTTAACAGTTTTACCTGTCATGAAAATGGAAACGGGTTTCAGTTGCAATAGCTTCTGTTTCAAAATCAGTTTTAACTTGTAACTGGTTTCTGATAATACCTCTGTTTGATTTGATTTCACTTATTGATTGTTGGGGTGTAGTATAGGAATAACGTAACAGATAGACTATTAAATACAGTACTGACAAGATTTTCTCGACTGCAGTGGTTTTTAATTTGAGTCGAATTTTTGTTCGCAAGTACACGACCACTGCTCTGTATTTTGAGGTCAATTTTAGTGGCAGAATATCTTCTTAGAGTGACAGAGGATACAACGCTTCACTTCGAAGTTTGATAGCATTCGGCTTACCTACAAGCCCCAAATCACCTTTAAGGTTTGTTGACTGTACAGGCCAACACATACGTGCCCAATACAGATATGGCCAATTCACAATGAGTTGCAATATATTTTAGAGCGAGGATTACCACTTAAAATCGAATCGACAAAACCAAATTAAGTACTCAGTCTGCCCTCCCCCCCCCCCCCCTCCTCTCCTTCCACCTCCTCCTCCGTCTGGAGGACTTTTAGAATCCAATATGGTCTAAATCAACTTTGGGACCGTCACATTCAATTCGTCGATTCGTGTTGGAAAACAGATTTGAATCATTCGTGCAGTACAGATTGTCAGGGTCGTCAGTACTGTAGACTGGCCATGGCAAGGAAAGCGTTTCTGAAGAAGAGAAATTTGTTAACATCGAGTGTAGATTTAAGTGTCAGGAAATCTTTTTCGAAAGTATTTCTATGGAGTGTAGCCATGTATGGAAGTGAAACATTGACGATAAATATTTTGGACAAAAAGAGGTTAGAAACTTTCGAAATGTGGTGCTAGAGAAGAATGCTGAAGATTAGATGGGTAGATCACGTGCTGAATAGAATGTGGGAGAAGAGGAATTTGTGGCGCAACTTGACTTGAAGAACGGATCGTTTGGTAGAAAACGTTGTGAGGCACTATGTGGTCTCCAATGTAGTACTGAAGGGAAGCGCGGAGGGTAAAAATCGTTGCGGGAGACCAAGAGGTGAATAGACTAAGCAGATTCAGAAGCATGTATGTTGCAGTAGTTACTCTGAGATGAAGAGGCTTACACAGGATAGAGTAGCATGGTGAGTGTTGTGACTAGGCAAGACAGCCAAGCCACTATGAGGAAGCAGAAAGGCACGCGTTTTAGCTCACGCAGGCTGGCGTGAGGTCTGGAACAGTTAAAGGGATTGAGACTGGCAAATAAAGTACGTAGTTGATGGAATACTTAACTTTAATCCATAATTGGTGAACATTGGTCTGACGGTAGATGCATCACAAGATAAATAGCAAATGATAATGGCGCCTTGCTAGGTCGTAGCAAATGACGTAGCTGAAGGCTATGCTAACTATCGTCTCGGCAAATGAGAGCGTAATTTGCCAGTGAACCATCTCTAGCAAAGTCGGCTGTACAACTGGGGCGAGTGCTAGGAAGTCTCTCTAGACCTGCCGTGTGGCGGCGCACGGTCTGCAATCACTGACAGTGGCGACACGCGGGTCCGACGTATACTGGATGGACCGCGGCCGATTTAAAGGCTACCACCTAGCAAGTGTGGCGTCTGGCGGTGGCACCACAGTGAGCTGCATCAAACCACTCTCTGGACTGAAGTCGACAACAACTACAACAACAACTGAAGTTTATTAAAGCCTAAGGGGTATAAACGTCGTAAATGTAATTAAATGTTGGTAAAAGCTACAAGAAGATTAAATAAATTAAAGTTCCTGAAAAGGTGAGGTATTTTTCAATCGGATCGAATTTCACTGGAATGTGTAAGTATTCATGTGCAGAAGCATAGACAGTATAGACAATCGTCGCCATTGAATCAGTACCGTGGAGGAAGTCCCCTGTCGGAATTGTTTTAATTTTATCTCTAATTTTCCCCCAATCTGGAGCCTTCATTCAATAATCATCGGAGTGTAGTACTGCACCTACCAAGTGGCCACGTCTGTCGACAGTGAAGCTGTGTGAACAAAGAAGGTTCCAGGGAACGACGGAGCCCAGAGACATCAGCGGCGCGGATCAGAACGAAGCTGCGACGTTCCAGCACAATTGTCTTTCAGATTACGGCGACTATGGAAAGTGAAGTGATGTAGATATATTTTCAAAACTTGCTCGGTAAACTCTGTCCTGATGAAGGATGCTTAGACATTCAAGAGCCTACACAGGCGTTTGAGTATTACATTACAAATATAGCAGAAATATTTAAAATTTCATTAGTTCATGAGTGATAAGTGAATATAAGACCATTAAAAGTGGCCTACCCCTTGTGAGTGTATCTCGTTGCTTTGTCCATAGCATCCTCGGTCGTGATGTCTTTTCCAACTTCCAGACATGTTACAAGGAGGAAACATCACCGAGAAATGAGGCGTTTCTACCAGAGCGCTCGAGTTATTTCTTCGAACCATTGCTATTATTCGTGTTAGTCGGAACCGACAGACGACACTCACCACAGTTTCCCGCACACTCTTCCAGAGCATGGTCCCGGACTGGTGGACTGTGTGCGCTTCGGCGGTGGCGGGCCTGCTGGTGTTCGCCGCCTTCCGCTGGTGCCGCTACCACACGCACTTCGCGCGTCGCGGCCTGCCCTACGCACCGCCGCTTCCCTTCGTCGGAAACATGCTGGACACGCTGATCGGCAGGTGGTCCCTGACTGATCACGTGATCGTACTGTACAACAAGTTCCAGAAACATCGATATGCGGGAGTCTACTTCTTCGGAAACCCCCTCGTCATGGTGAGGGATCCGGAGATCGTTCGCACCATCACCATCAAGGATTTTGATCACTTTACCGACCACCTTGACATGGCGAATGTCGACAAGGAAGATATTCTGCTGCAAAAGATGTTAATCAACTTGAAAGGTAAGAGCAATAGTGACAAATCGATCTTCTTTCAGTTAGTATTGTTTATATGCCAAGCTTCCAAGGCTGTGAAAGCTTTTCGCGTCACATAAAATTGTGGTGACAGTAACCAAGAAGTGTTGAAAGGTCTTTTGGATTCCTTTCATGTTAATTTCTTAAATCTGCTGTCATTTACGGCATAAATTCCTCTTCTAAATTTACTGTGGTGTTTCTGACTATCTGGGAGGAGACTGAGCAGTGAAACGTGTTACTTTTACACATAAACAAGAACGATATGTCACACTACTACACTTTAAATTCATGTCCCACAGTCTCATACGGAACCTACATCATCCGCTTTCTTTTATATACTGTATATGATAAGATACTGTCATCCCCCTTCCCTTCTGTGTGAGAGGATGAATGAGCAAATGTATTTCTAGTTGCATGCTTGATGGTAGCAGACAAGCCTGTGTGCTAGAGAACAGTAGGACCAACGTCGGAACAGGTAGCTACGCTTTCTAGAAGCAGAGAGGTTTCTATTCTTAGTATGGTCCTGTCCGTCCCTTGTCATGTTCGTATAGGGAGCTGCCTCTCTGTTCACTTCCGTTCGTATTTGTGAAGCACGCTCGGTAGGAGCCCAGGTCAGTCTGTCCGTGGCGAGCGTCTGAAGTGGTAAGATCTCCGGCTAAGCGCGTCTCTGCTAAGTCCGTAGGACAATGGATTTCTTAAGTTCACCCTAACTGAAAATTTAATCACCTTTATTTCAGGTTTAGCTCTAAAATATCTAATGTTATCTTAAATTGCAATGCAGTGTATTTCGAGTGTGAAGTTCAGAATATCTTCCAGTAGTTGCTTTGTCACTACTTTGTGAGTAAAGGGGAACCACGTGTTGATCAGTAACTCTAACTAAGATCATAAATCTTAAATGCGAATGGGCGTGAGATTATAACGTCTCGTCTTGACAATATTTTTCAATATAGCAAGTTTTCTTTACGTTCCACCCACGTGGGGTGTACTTTGTGAGACCAGTACCACATGCTTATACAATTGTTTGACCCATCAGGTTAATAATAAGACAATAGTAACCAGTTCGAGGTTTTTCTTTAGTAAATTGCGTTTCGATGTAATTTATTTTAATTATCAAAATTATTGTGGAGTTACACTCTTTGTGTAAACCAAGTTGACCACATGAAGCATGTGGTGTAAGCATCAAAGTAGCCCTCAGATATTCTTTTCGGGAAGATTTCACAGAGAGTTAGTATGAATTTAGTATACCAGTGTGTGGTAATTTCATGACGGACAGGATTGCGCTACGAATGTAACTTCTTTGGGTGAAAATTGAATCGGTTGGTTGTGGTTAATTTCCTCTTGCATATGTTTCAACGTTCTTTGTGTGTTATTTTTATGAATGCAGTGTTGTATGCAGTCTCCCAATCTTGGCTCCATATTTTGTGTGTTCCGTAAGATTACGAACTCACATTTTCACAGTCCTAAATAAGGCACCAGTTTAGTTATGAATCAAGTTTAATATGCTGAAATTTGAATGATCAATGTTAAAATAAATTCCAAATATAAACTGATTTATTTCTTTTTATTTAAATTCTCTTATATATATATATATATATATATATATATATATCACCGGTTGTCGTATGTCTGTTAAAAGATTATAATTAATGTTAGTCTGGTTGGGAATTTGGTAAGCTAGACTGGATACCTGGTGAAACAGTTGCGCAGTAATGCAAGGTTAACTTCCCCAGACAGCTCACAGCTTTTAAACCGCTTTTATTGTCTATCAGCACCGCTCTCATAACAAATTAATGCAACAACGTTACAGTGTGTCTTGATGGCCTAGACCAGCAGTGGCCAAGAATTCGGCTCGTGGACCGTGCCATTGAACTCAGCGTAACTAGCACGTTTCCCCACCACCACGCCACGCTGTTTGATCGTGGGGAGGGGGAAGCTGCATAAGACTGTTTTACTCGTATATTTCACATTTCTTGACAACATAGATAAAAAACAACTTTTCAATACGTTTTATTGGTGTGCTGAGCACATAAGATTTTCATCTAGTACAGACTGTTGGCATGCGGACAGACACAGATAATTTCCCAGACTTTCACCCTCAGGTTGCCACGTAATATGATTTATGTAGTTGCATAATAGAAGAAACTTCTTCGACACGTGTATGTCGATCGAAATGTCGTTTTGCAGCCTCATTATGGAGACGTGGAAACTATATCTGAGGAAAGCAGGCCATGAGGACTTTGTGTCTTCTGGTTCTGATAATTTTCCGCTTCAACTCCACCTGTTCCCGACGTGATGTATTGTCGAAAGCTCATAGCTTTTCCTTGGATACAGGCTAATACAGGCAACGCCTTTTGATCTTGTGTGTTTTACAGGCTGAGTAAAAGGAGGGATCTGGTCTTTGCCTAATTATATTTGGTCTAATTCTAGGCCTTTCGTTGACTGCATTCCACGAGCCCTCTCTTTATTCCTCGTAGCTCAATAATGGATTCCCCACCCATACCTAGGTTTGCTCGAACAACAGATACAGAAGATTCTCTATTACAGACAGAAAGTGTCGTGCTTATTTGTCAGAAACACAGATTCTTCATTTATTGATAGAAACTGATCCTGAATGTTCTTCAGCTGCGAACTGAAAAGTGTATTGTCAGCTAATAGTGTGTTTTCTTAAGCACTGTGTTTTATAAGTAGTAACATATCTTTCAAATGTGGAAACGAAAAAGAAATTTTTTGTTTGGTTTTTGACGAATTCACTTGGCAAATACAGAGGCGAAATTTCACTCCTCGAATTAAAAGACCTTACGAGTGTTATTTTGACAGTAAAATACACTAGAATAAGATCAGGACTCCAGAAATCTGTTGTGTCAAATGTGTAACATTATGAACTGGCTGATTAAATGGATCTTGTCCCATGCCTTTTTGCATGCTGTGAAATGACTGGAACCCAAGAATCAAGCATCTGACTGCTGATTCTGCTTGACAAATATATTTCGAATTAGTTCATAGCCCAAACATACTGTAGATATCCGTCTGTAGAATCAGAAATTCGACTAGCTCCTCATGGACCAGGTCTTCCCAAACTAACTCGACCAGACGACAAATACGTACGCGAAGATCGTGAAAGTGTTGATATTAATGAATTACAACAACAGAGCGATCCAGACTTTCTGAAAGGCGTTACTACAAATTAACCTCACTTTCTGACATACGAGGATTTGATGGATTTTGGTTGTTGAATAAAATCAGAAGGTTGACGCCTGTTCATTGACTCCTCGAAAAAGAGCTTGAAAGGGGTTTTACCACGTAAAGTAAATAAGTTTCCATCCATTCTTATGGCCCATGCAGTTGTTATTGAGGAAAATTACATGAACATGCTTTTCTTTCTGCCACGTATCCGTTATTATTACTGTTCATGGTAGATACGTGCAGATTTTAAAGTGATACCTATTCTGCTTCGATTACAACTTGGTTATACAAAATTTTGTTGCTTCTTGTGCATTTCTGATAGAAAAGATAGAAGCAATCAATTTATTAAGAAAATCTGGCCAAAGAGAGAGTCGTTCAACCTAGGACAGGTAAACGTCGTTCATCAATCGCTTGTAGGCTGACAAAATGTTATTGCCTCCATTACATATCAAAATATGTTTGATTGAGAATTTTGTGAAATCAGTGGAGCGTGACAAGAAAGCATCTCTCTTTCCAAAAACCCAATACCCGAAGATTACTGAAGCGGAAATAAAAGAGGGAATATTTGTTGGTCTTCAGATTACACATCTTATAAATGATTCACACACTGGAAGCCTTTTAAGTATGCAAGAATCGGCTACATGGAACTTTTTAAAAGTTGTCATAAAAGTGGGAAACTGCAGGCCTGAACATTACAGAGAACTAGTCAGGAAGTTGACTGAGAACTACAAGGTCATGGATTGTAATCGTCATTGAAAATACATTTGTTGGTCTGCCATCTTGATTTATTCCCTGAGAACCTCGGCGCTGTCAGCGATGAACATGGCGAGCGTTTCCAACAAGGCACAGCTGAAATGCAAAAACGCTACTAGTGGAAATGGAGTCAAAATATGTCGGCGGATACTCAAGGTAGATGTTGCTCAAACGAAGTGTAGTCGAAAATCTGCTTCACATACATTTTAGGTAGGTAACATGTATTCCAGCTAAGATTTTACATTTACTCAAATGGATGATTACCAAAAATGTTATTCATGTGATTTTTCACAAACAGTGAATAACGAAAAAGCTACTTAAAAGATTTATAATCGGCAGAGAAAAACTCAGTAAGGCCCGCCCATTTTACTTCTTTTAACATTTAAAAACTTAAATGTTATTGAACTGTGTTATCAACGAAGCGAGCAAAGAGATGGAGCCTCGTACACTTCAATTATATCACCAGTATTGGTGAAATCCTTCGACATTAATATCCTTAAGATGACCCACTCTGAGTGAAAGGAAGTTTTTATTCGCTTAAATAAGCGAGATTCGGAATGGTTAGTGTCACAAAACCATTCCCTTCTTAATACTGTGGATTGCTGTGGCACCATGATAGTTCATATTTGGAAGTTTCCTTCAATAGTTGTCAAGCTATTACAGAAACATTTTCTTGCAAACTGTAAAACAGTTTTACAGTCACATGCGTCGCATCATGCGAGTGAGTCTTTGCCCTGGTTATCTAAGAGCGTCAGTAGCTTAGTGGCTTCTGTTGAGACCGTTTTGGAAACAAACAGGAGCTTGCTCGGAAGAGTAACATTGAGTCTTCTCTCGCCTTAGGAAAGGAATGGCACGACATGCGGACCACGTTGAGCCCGGCATTCACCACTACGAAGATAAAGAATATGTTCGTGCTGATGACAGAGACTGGACAGCAAATGATCAGTTATCTTTCAGAGAAGACAGCTGAACACAAAGGTGAGTAATTACTCCATTGGGGTGACTTCTTAATCAGATATATTGTCGAGTAGCGTAAGTAGGAGAAACGTGCACTTCAGATAATTTCAAATGGAACCTAATGGTGTTAGTAAATATTAATCGGAGAGAATCCGTGGTGCGCAAATGTCACTCTATAACATCCAAGACATGCTAAAGCACTGAGGACTGGTAACCTGAATGCCAACACAAGAACCGTCACGTCCATAGCCTGTTCGTAGTGTGGTGTATTGTTTTGCAGAAGACGGAGGTGGCATGTCGGAGTGCTGTAGGCGAATAATCGTGTGCGCACGACCAAATATTACACTTCTGCATCCGTCCCACGTACGAATTCTGACATAAAATTTCCATACAACAGCTCCTGTAATTTTACCTCACTTTCAATCTTCTTCTTCTTCTTCTTCATCATTCACGCGATCAGGCCCAGAGGACCGCGCGCCACCACAGTTAGAGCTCTCCATCCGTCTCTGTCTTCTGCTGTCTGTCTCCAGTTTTCCGTGACTCCCAGCTGCAACAGGTCTTCTCTCACTCCATCGATCCACCTCTTTCTAGGTCTTACCACTGGTCTGCTGCCTGATGGAATCCAGTCCATTGTGATTTTGGGCCATCTTGTTGCCTCCATTCTAACAACATGTCCAGCCCATTGCAGTCTTTTGCTTCTCATCACTCCCAAGATGTTAGGCTCCTTGTACAGCTCTTTTAATTCAGTGTTATGGCGTCTTCTCCATTCTCCAGTAGTCTGATCTCTGACTGGTCCAAATATTTTCCTGAGGACTTTCCTTTCAAATGTTAGCAGTCGCTTCAGGTCTTGTTTTCGAGTGCTCCAGGTTTGAGAACCATAAAGTACTACTGGCATTATTAATGTCTTATACAACCGTAGCTTTAGTTGTTGCGAGACACTTCTACATTTTAATATAGGGTCTAGAGAGTGATAGCATCTGTTTCCCGCCTGCAGTCGTGCTTTTATCTCTGCTTCAGTTGATGTTACTTCTGTAAAAAATGATCCAAGGTATTTGAACTCTTTCACATGTTTATACCTGGTGGTGTTCACAATTAAATCTTGAGAGTTCTGGATCTTTCTTCCTATGGTCATATACTCTGTCTTTTCAGACAGAGTATATGACCATAGGAAGAAAGATCCTCACTTTCAATAAGGGTAACAATGGAATCAGCAAATATTATCATTCGTATCGTTTCCCCCGAAATTTTAAGCCCCCTTTTGCACCTTTATCTGCTTCACTGCTTCGTCAGTGGGTGGATTGATGAGTAAGGTCGAAAAAGTGCATCCTTATCTTATACCCTTCTTATCCGACCACACCGTTCTTCGTTTTACATAGTTATTTTTCACTCTTAGTTGTTGTAAAATATGTATCTTACCCATTTTCCCCGTAACTGACTACCGTTTTTTGTGAGAATTTCGAAAATGCTGTGCCCTGCTACACTGTCAAACGCTTTTTCTAACTCGACAGATGATATGATTTTCTTAAGTCTAGAATCCGTTATCGAGTGCAAGTCAGAACAGCCACTCTTTTGTCTTCATGTTTCCTAAAGTCAAACTGATCGCAGTCTAACATATATTGAATTTTGTTTTCAGTTCCTGCGTATTCTTCTCAGGAAATTGGATACATGAGCTGTTAAGCTGATTTAACGATAGTTGTCATACCTATCTGTCCATCTTGTTTGTGTGGATGGTAACTTACCGTACGTCAGATGATACGAATCAAGTCTCATACAGTCTACATACCTAGCTGAATAGTTTGTTGCCACTTCCCGCAATAATTTTAGAACGTCCGTGGGGCGTTACTTTATTCTAAGTCTTTGAAAATCCTGTTAAATTCTGGCTCTTTTGTTGGATCTCATGCGTCTTCCATATCGACGTTCATTTCTTCTTCTGTCACATCAGACTCGCCTTTCTCTCATTGAAGCCTCCAGTGTACTCTTTCCACCTACCTGCTCTTTCCTCTGCATTGAGCAGTGGAGTTCGCACTGTACTGTTAGTATTGCCGCCTTTGCTTTTAATTTCACCAAACGTTGTTGACTTCTCTGTATCTTACACAGTAATCTCACAATGATGATGTTTCTGACGACCCCCTCAGTATGTCTCTTGGGCCTTAAATCGGTCCAGCCCATCCCAGAACAATTATTTGTTTCCCAACATATTTGTACAGGGTCCTTTTTTTTCTAGTATTGACGAGAATTTCTCCTTTAAGAATGTTGGTAACTCTTCTTGAGCCTCTTGGACAATTAATGCAGCTGAATGGAGCCATTGTGTAACCACTCCAGTAATATCAAAGAACCAAAATGTCATGCTGGAAACAGCAAATAATTTGGAAAGAACGTATTTTCATCTTGGGCAACCCTAAAACTCATTAAGTAATACAACAAATAGTTTTAAGTATCTAGTTGAGACGGTATAAGCTGTTGAGCATAGTTGCTTTTATTTCCGCAAGGTTCCAGTGGGAACGACGTCCTGACACTGGAGATGAAGGAATTTTTCACTCGTGTTACCAACGACGTAATAGCTACCACAGCTTTTGGTGTCAGGGTGGACTCGCTGTCGGAACCCAACAACACTTTCTACAGTATGGGCCGTGCTATGAGCAACGTGAAAGCGCTTGTTGCTTTCGGTTACTTTGTCTCTCCGAAGCTCATGAAGGTAGGCATTTTATTCAAACGCACAGTACATGGGTTCATCATCTCCGCTCCATTAATATAATTTCTCTGTTTCATGCACGGTAGCTGTTGAACATTCCGTTGTTCGACCGAAGGGCGGAGCAGTACTTCAGGTCAGTAGTTGCAGATACTATCAAGACGCGAGATAAAGAGGGAATCGTCCGTCCAGATGTTATCCAACTGCTGATGCAGGCTATGAGAGGTGAACTGAAGCCAGAAGAGGACGAACAGAACGGCACCAGTGGAGGCCGGCGCATGAGTAAGTACAGAGTGTTCACGAACAACCACTAAATTTACGGAAATCTACCACTGAACGGGAGTCGGAATGCAGCAAAATAGCAAAAAATGACATATTTTTTATACCTGTAAAAAGTTTTTGATTTTTTACTTAAAATCCTCCAAAATTCTTTAAGAAATTCTGGTCAGAAATACCTTCCCCGTTTATCTAAATTATACGTGTCCTCAGTAAAAAAATCACCTACCTTACGGTGTGTTCGTATTCAAACCTCCGCATTTTCGTATACATGAGATAGAAGTCAGTGATATCACTCCTTTGCAGTAGAATCTTTGATATTTCCGTTGGTATCATCGTCATAAAAGCCAACTAAGTTTACTGTTCGATTTTTGATTTGTGATTTACTGTTTTGGATCCTGAAGCTAAGAACATTAGAGGATGCTTTGAGAGATAATACAAAGACACTTTAGCAGTGCTATAGCATGGAAATAAGACATAATGTAAATAATTTGCAGTTAAGGAAGCAAGCTTATAGGCAACATGTTTTCATCGATTATCAAGTGACGGCAATCCTCCACATTTTGATTGTCCAATCGGTCCTAAGCTGTAGTACCAAGAAAGAAAAGTTCAAACTATTGGAGTTATTTATCATCACGAAAATGCTATCACAGGAGCAGTAATGTAAACAATTCAACCAGAACATAACGCTTTGAACCATTTTATCTGATCCCCCCCCCCCCCCCCCCCCCAAGAACCATGGACCTTGCCGTTGGTGGGGAGGCTTGCGTGCCTCAGTGATACAGATCGCCGTACCGTAGGTACAACCACAACGGAGGGGTATCTGTTGAGAGGCCAGACAAACGTGTGGTTCCTGAAGAGGGGCAGCAGCCTTTTCAGTAGTTACAGGGGCACCAGTATGGATGATTGACTGATCTGGCCTTGTAACACTAACCAAAACGGTCTTGCTGTGCTGGTACTGCGAACGGCTGAGCAAAGGGAAACTACGGCCGTAATTTTTCCCGAGGGCATGCAGCTTTACTGTTTAGATAAATGATGATGGCGTCCTCTTGGGTAAAATATTCCGGACGTAAAATAGTCCCCCATTCGGATCTCCGGGCGGGGACTACGCAGGAGGACGTCGTTATCAGCAGAAAGAAAACTGGCGTTCTACGGATCGGAGCGTGGAATGTCAGATCCCTTAATCAGGCAGCTAGGCTAGAAAATTTAAAAAGGGAAATGGATAGGTTAACCTTAGATATAGTGAGAATTAGCGAAGTTCGGTGGCAGGAGGAACGAGACTTCTGGTCACGTGAATACAGGGTTATAAATACAAAATCAAATAGGGGTAATGCAGGAGTAAGTTTAATAATGAATAGGGAAATAGGAATGCGGGTAAGCTACTATAAACAGCATAGTGAACGCATTATTGTGGCCAAGATAGATACGAAGCCAACACCTACCACAGTAGTACAAGTTTATAAGCCAACTAGCTCTGCAGATGAAGAAATTCAAGAAATGCATGATGAGATAAAAGACATTATTTAGATAGTGAAGGGAGACGAAAATTTAATAGTCATGGGTGACTGGAATTCGTTAGTAGGAAAAGGAAGAGAAGGAAACGTAGTAGCTGAATATGGGTTGGGGCTAAGAAATGAAAGAGGAAGCCGTCTGGTGGAATTTTGCACAGAGCACAACTTAATCATAGCTAACACTTGGTTCAAGAATCATAAAAGAAGGTTGTATACATGGAAGAAAATGGCTCTGAGCGCTATGGGACTTAACATCTATGGTCATCAGTCCCCTAGAACTTAGAACTACTTAAACCTAACTAACCTAAGGACAGCACACAACACCCAGCCATCACGAGGCAGAGAAAATCCCTGACCCCGCCGGGAATCGAACCCGGGAACCCGGGCGTGAGAAGCGAGAACGCTACCGCACGACCACGAGATGCGGGCTATACATGGAAGAAGCCTGGAGATACTGGCAGGCTTCAGATAGATTATTTAATGGTAAGACAGAGATTTTGGACCCAGGTTTTAAATTGTAAGACTTTTCCAGGGGCAGATGTGGACTCTGCCCACAATCTATTGGTTATGAACTGTAGATTAAAACTGAAGAAACTGCAAAAAGGTGGGAATTTAAGGAGATGGACCTGGATAAACTGACAAAACCAGAGGTTGTACAGAGTTTCAGGGAGAGCATAAGGGAACAATTGACAAGAATGGGGGAAAGAAATACAGTAGAAGAAGAATGGGTAGCTTTGAGGGATGAAGTAGTGAAGGCAGCAGAGGATCAAGTAGGTAAAAAAACAAGGGCTAGTAGAAATCTTTGGGTGACAGAAGAAATATTGAATTTAATTGACGAAAGGAGAAAATATAAAAATTGCAGTAAATGAAGCAGGCAAAAAGGAATACAAACGTCTCATAAATGAGATCGACAGGAAGTGCAAAATGGCTAAGCAGGGATGGCTAGAGGACAAATGTAAGGATGTAGAGGCTTATCTCACTAGGGGTAAGATAGATACTGCCTACAGGAAAATTAAAAGGACCTTTGGAGAAAAGAGAACCACTTGTATGAATATCAAGGGCTCAGATGGAAACCCAGTTCTAAGCAAAGAAGGGAAAGCAGAAAGGTGGAAGGAGTATATAGAGGGTCTATACAAGGGCGATGTACTTGAGGGCAATGTTATAGAAATGGAAGAGGATGTAGATGAAGATGAAATGGGAGATATGATACTGCGTGAAGAGTTTGATAGAGCACTGAAAGAACTAAGTCGAAATAAGGCCCCGGGAGTAGACAACATTCCATTAGAACTACTGACAGCCTTGGGAGAGCCAGTCCTGACAAAACTCTACCATCTGGTGAGCAAAATGTATTTTGACAGGCGAAATACCCTCAGACTTCAAGAAGAATATTTTAATCCCAATCTCAAAGAAAGCAGGCGTTGACAGATGTGAAAATTACCGAACTATCAGTTTAATAAGTCACGGCTGTAAAATACTAACGCGAATTCTTTACAGACGAATGGAAAAACTGGTAGAAGCCGACCTCGGGGAAGGTAAGTTTGGATTCCGTAGAAATATGGGAACACGTGAGGCAATGCTGACCCTACGACTTATTTTAGACGCTAGATTAAGAAAAGGCAAACCTACATTTCTACCATTTGTAGACATAGAGAAAGCTTTTGACAATGTTGACTGGAATACTCTCTTTCAAATTCTGAAGGTGGCAAAGGACTTGGAAGAGCAGTTGAACGGAATGGACAGTGTCTGGAAAGGAGGATGTAAGATGAACATCAACAAAACCAAAACGAAGATAATGGAATGTAGTCGAATTAAGCCGGGTGATGCTGAGGGAATTACATTAGGAAATGAGACACTTAAAGTAGTAAAGGATTTTTGATATTTGGGGAGCAAGATAATTGATGATGGTCGAAGTAGAGAGAATATAAAATGTAGACTGACAATGGCAAGGAAAGCGTTTCTGAAGAAGAGAAATTTGTTAACATCGAGTATAGATTTAAGTGTCAGGAAGCCGTTTCTAAAAGCATTTCTATGGAGTGTAGCCATGTACGGAAGAGAAACATGGACGATACATAGTTCGGACAAGAAGAGGATAGAAGCTTCCGAAATGTGGTGCTACAGAAGAATGCTGAAGATTAGATGGGTAGATCACATAACTAATGAGGAGGTACTGAATAGTGTTGGGGAGAAGAGGAGTTTTTGGCACAATTTGATTAGAAGAAGGGATCGGTTGGTAGGACATGATCTGAGGCATCAAGGGATCACAAATTTAGTATTGGAGGGCAGCGTGGAGGGTAAAAATCGTAGAGGGGGACCAAGAGATGAATACACTAAGCAGATTCAGAAGGATGTTGGCTGCAGTACGCACTGGGAGATGAAGAAGCTTGCACAGGATAGAGTAGCATGGAGAGCTGTATCAAACCAGTCTCAGGACTGAAGACCACAACAACAACAACAACAACAACAATCTAATGAAATGTCTTCACGGTCGTACTCAGAAAAAAAGAGTTATTTATTGAGGCCACGTGAGTAGATTAAGGGTTCTGGAAAGGGTCTGCGTTGTTCCTGTTGTTAATACCATCAGAAGGTTGTCTGGACAGCACACGGACAGTGTGTGAGTGCACGAGGTTCAGTGTCAGCTGAATTAAACAACAAGAATGCACGGGCGACAAAGGGAAGAGAGCTTCCACGTAAACAAGAAGAACCGGGAGATGACCGGGATTTTTCTGCTGGACACTTTTTGATTATAAAATTAGAGTTATTTGTGAATTTTCATAACAAATTACTTTAATCGAATTTTGTAACATTTCACATTTTCAGTGTGATACTTATCTTTGCCCCAGAAACAAATTAACCATGATATTCAGAATTTCAGAAATGCTACAGAATATTAGTAGGAGCTGTTCAATTACAATTGCGACAAGTACAAGCCGTTCTCTGAATTAGATAGAGTTCCGCAGAAATGTTTCCAGTTGAAAACGGCTTAACGGAAAAAATCATATGTATGTTACCAAGGAAGAAAAAATATTGATTCTAATTCAGTGAAATAAAAATACCTGTTGAAAATAGCAGTCCAAATTTAAAAACTCTAGCTGCAACAAATCCAGAGATAAAGATACATAAATATGGCAGGTGGTGACACCCTTGGTTTGTGGGTAGCATCGTTGATTAGTAATCTGTATTGGGTTCAAACCCCGCCACCGCTTAAATTTTCAATAAAAAATTATCTGTACCGGCAGCCGAAGACTCCCGGCATAAGAAGTCTCCCTTATTCTACCAACGACTTTGTCTAAGAGGGTGGAGGAACGGACAGAGATTCGGGGCACTCTCTTGCCTTGGAGTGGGAAACTGGCCCTAAAGGCGGGAGAATCGGCTATCACCAGCGGCATGAGGATGCAGAAAGCAGTGGAAACCACTGCTTTAAAGGCACGTAGTGTTTATTGACACGACGTGTGGCCTGTATTGAAAAAGTGTCATGATGACCACTCTATTGGCAAAAGATTCCGGAATAGTCCCCCATTTGGATCTCCGGGAGGTGACTCCCAAGGGGGCGGTGACCATCAGAAAAAGATTGAATAACCAACGAAAGGATAACGTACTACGAGTCGGGGCGTGGAATGTCAGGTGCTTGCACATGCTAGGGAAGCTAGAAAATCTGAAAAGGGAAATACAAAGGCTCATTCTAGATATTCTGGGGATCAGTGAAGTGAAATGAAGAGCACACGAAATACAGGGCAACTTCAACAGTAGCAGAAAATGTTGTAACGGGAGTATGCTTCGTTATGAATAGGAAGGTAGAGCAGAGAGTGTGTTACGATGAACAGTCCAGAGATGAGGTTGTTCTCATCAGAATCGACAGCAAACCAGCATCGACAACGATATTTCAAGTATTCCTGCCGAAGGCACAAACTGAAGATAAAGAGACAGAGAAATTATATGAGGATACTAAACGGGTAATTCAGTACGTAAAGAGAGATGAAAATCTAATAGTCATGGGGGAGTGCAGTGCGATTGTAGGGGAAGCGGTAGAAGAAAGGGGTTACAGGAGAATGTGGGCTAGGTACAACGAATGAGAGAGGAGAGAGGCTGATCGAGTTCTGCAATAAATTTCAGCTCGTAACAGCGAATACTCTGTTCAAGAATCACAGGAGCAGGAGGTATACTTGGAAAAGGCCGGGAGATATCGAAAGACTTCAGTTAGATTACATCACGGTCGGGTAGAGATTCCGAAATCAGATACTGGGGTGAAAGACGTACCCAAATGCAAATATAGACTCAGGTCACAATTTACTAGTGATGAAGAATAGACTGAAGTTTAAGAGGCTAGTCAGGAAGAATCAAAACGCAAAGAAGTGGGATACGGAAGTACTGAGGAATGAAGACATTTGCTTTAACTGGTCTTTGGCTATAGTGACTGCGATAAAGAATAGCTCTGTAGGCAGTTCAGTTGAAGAGGAATGGACGCCTCTGAAAAGGGCAGTCACAGAAGTCAGAAAAAACATTGGTGCAAAGAAGGAAACTGCGAATAAACCACGGGTAACAGAAGAAATACTTCAGTTGGTAGATGAAAGAAGGAAGTAAAAAAATGCTTAGGGAAATTGAGAAATATATATTCTTCTCATTTTCCATGCACCCATTTCGCCTTAATTTCGCTGTGACTCCCATTTATTTCATTCCTAAGCCAATGAAAGAACTGACACAAACAGAAAAGTCAAAACAACCATCGATGAAATTAAAAACAAGGATGGTAACATTAAGAATGCAATGGGAGTTCCACTGCTAAATCCAGAGGAGAGAGCGGATATGGGGAAAGAGTACGTTGAAGGCCTCTGGGAGGGGCAGATTTGTCTGATTTGACAGAATAAGAAGTAGGAGTCAATAGGTAAGAGATAGGGGATCCAGTATTAGGATCAGAATTTACAAGAGCTTTGGAAGACTTAAGATCAAACAAGAAATATATTACATTCCATCAGAATTTCTAAAATCATTCTGGGAAGAGGCACCAAAATGATTATTCACACTGGTGTGTAGAATATACGAATCTGGTGATACACTATCTTACTTCCGGGAAATATCATCCACCCAGTTCCGAAGGCTGCAAGAGCTGACAAGTGCGAAAATTATCGTACAATCAGCTTAACAACTCATACATATGTTGACAAGAATAATATACATAAGAATGGAAAAGAAAATTGAGGATATGTTAGATGACGATCAGTTTGGCTTTAGGAAAGGTAATAGCAACAGAGAAACAGTTTTGACATTGAGGTTGGTAATGGAAGCAAAACTAAAGAAAAATCAAGACAGATTCCTAAGACCTGTCTACCTGCGTCAGGCGTTCGACAGTGTAAAATGGTGCAAGATGTCCGACATTCCGAGGAAAGTAAAGTGGGTGTGAGCTATAGGGAGAGAGGTGTAATATACAACATGTACAGAAGAAAGAGGGAATAATAAGAGTAGAATGCCAAGAACGAAATGCTCGAATTATAAAGGGCGTAAGATAAGGATGTAGTTTTTCGCCCCTACTGTTCAATGTATAGATTGAAGAAGCAAAGATGGAAATAAAAGAAAGGTTCAAGAGAGGGATAAAAATTCGAGGTGAAAGGATATCATTGCTAATATTCGCTCATGACATTGCTGTCCTTAGTGAAGGCGATGAGGAGTTACAGGATCTATTGAATGGATCGAGCGTTCTGAGTACGGAATACTGATGGAGAGAAAATCGAAGGAAGATGATCGTAATGAGAAACAGCAAAAACGAGTACAGAGTGAAACTTAATATCAGAACTGGTGAGGTTAACGAATTCTGCTATCTAGGTAGACAAAATAAATACGATGGACAGGGCAAGGAGGACATAAAAAGCGGACTAGCACTTGGAAAAGGGCATTCCTGGCCAAGAAATCTGCTAGCATTAAACGTAGGCCTTAATTTGAGGAAAAAATTTCTGAGAACGTACGTCTGGAGAACAGGATTGTATGATAGTGAAACATGGGCCGCGGGAAAACCGTAAAAGAAGAGAATCGATGCATTTGAGATGCAGTGCTACAGAAGAATGTTGAAAAATTAGGTGGAGGTGATATGGTAAGAAACGAGGAGGAAAACAATGACAAGAAGAAGGGAAAGGATGATAGATCATCTGTTAAGACGTCAGGAAATAACTTCCATGGTACCAGATGGAGCTGTGGAGGGTAAAAACTGAAGCAGAAGACGGAGAACGGAATGTAACCAGCAAATAACTAAGGACGTAGGTAGCAATTGCTGCTCTGGGATGAAGAGGATGGCACAGGAGCGCAATTCGTTGCTGACCGCACCATTCCGATCAGAAAACTGATGACTCGTATTTAACATTAGCTGGATATGGCGTTCCGTCTCCTCTAGAGGGAAAATAAGCAACGATGATGTGACATTATTACCACGATTCCTTTTCCTAGCCGTTTAAAATATATCAACTTTCAATGTAACAGTTCATTTCATGGCCATGCCAGAACTCATCACACAAAACAAATGAATACGAACCTTACTTAAGATTAATTTGGTGGGTCTGGAGTACATGATTACGTAAGTGAGTGCCTGTACACACTGCATACTTTGCGTATTGAAAAAATTCTACTGATGCGCTTTCACATATTAAGAAAACACACTTCTCAAATGATGTGCTGTTGCAATTGTCAGCTCACTGTGATTACATTCGAATAGCTTTGACTCTGGGTCTAAAGAAATCGTCTTCAGTGTGACTGTAACCAGTTAGATAAGAAACAGATACGAATAACAGTCAGGTGATGATGTATTTTCATGGTACATCACCGTTGCAGTTACTGGTATCCGTATTACGTCATCTCCAGTTCTGATACACAGCGATGATGCACGGTCAAGCATATAACTTGTCAACCTGTGGGAACAGCTCTCAGTGATGCTGACTACGAGTTTCATTCATAGCACTGAATAAACTGCATACAGCCCACTAATACGTCAGTATTGTTCTTGCCTGACGAATTTCGTTGCTTTCCAAACTGTTGAATAAATCGTTGTCAGTTCTGTTGACGTCTTGTCCTACGTTGAACAGGACTCACCGACGAAGACGTGGCTGCGCAGGCGATGCTTTTCTTCTTCGCTGGCTTCGAGACCGTGGCGACCGTGCTGACATTCTGCAGCTACCTGCTGGCGACGAACGGCGGCGTGCAGCGGCGGCTGCAGCAGGAGGTGGACCAGCTGATGGAGATGAGCGGGGGGCAGCCCGGCTACGAGCAGGTCGTGGCCAGCCAGTACCTCGACATGGTCGTCTCTGGTAAGCTGAAGACACCGGTTCCACTCAGAGATGTTTTGTAAGAGCGTGCATTCCACAAGATCTTACTAGCGTGCACTCGTAAAGCCGCAAACTCACATCCGACGCAGTGTATTCGTAGATTATAAGTCTGTCCACGTTTAGAGACTGCTGTTGATTCGCAACTGTAAGCTCAGTCACTGAGAGCCCGCTGCACTTGCTGATATCTTCTTTAAGTCCACGCACCTGAATGTCTACTTAAATAAAGAATAAATCAGCAACTGGTGCGGTTTTTCGTTAACCAATACCCGTAAGTGCCTCTTACTCCCTAAGGGAATGATGCATTCCTTGGCTGCCATTGTACTTCTCAGTGTCGTAGTCCATAGTGACTCTTTTGGAGACCGATAATCCATGTAGGAACCATCACGTATTCCGCAAGCAACAATTGTCTGAAACTGTGCTTGCTATACCCGTTGACGACATATGGAAAGCCTTCGATATGGCTCCGTATGTCGACTAGTAAGATATGATATGTGTTTACGGGAGATCGGAACAAGGTGTTTCAATTGAGGACTTACTAGCAAGAGGAATCTCAGTGGATAGCGCCTAGTAGCGAGACATGATTCCAAGTGAAAGGAACACCCAGGGTGTGTACTGAAGAAAGTGTAATACTGTTCAGGCTGTATACTGAGGTGACTTGTGGCCATATCGGTTGGACCCTAGACGACTGGAAAACCGTAGCTTGATCATATGAATCCCGATTTCAGCTGGTAAGAGCTGATGACAGGGTTTGAGCGTGGCGCAGACCCCACGATGTGCAAGCTGATAGTGGTCCTGCCTCGGGCGTGAGTGTGTGTGCTGTCCTTAGCGAAAGTTAGTCTAAGTTAGATCAAGTAGTGCGTAAGCTTAGGGACCGATGACCTCAGCGGTTTGGTGCCGTAACATGTTACCGCAAATTTACAGATATGGCTTTGATCACTACATGTGACGCGAGGCGGACCCGCCGTTTGTTAAAGGAGACGAAGGCTATTGTGCTGTCAGTAGAGAAGCACTAACACAATAATGGGTTGGCAAAGAGAGCTCAGTGCCTTCGTATGTGGAATATTCATTGGATGTAACTTGAGTAACAAATCCTTTGGAACATTTCAACTATTCTGAATGTGCCAAAATGGACTGCTGCTAATGTCATTGCGGAAGGGAAACCCAAAGGAACAACCACAGGTTCACTAAACCAGAAGACCTTAAGCGCCGACGGGCAGGAACCAGCCGAACACTGCGGAGGGCGGCTGTGAAACGTCGCACGAAACAAGCAGGATGATGAATCACTCGTGGGTTACAAAGTGCTTCCTCCTCATTTTGTCGTGTACGATTGTAAGACCAATTTGATGCTGTTTAAGGTCACGCTGTGTGATAGATTGTCACGTGTACGTAGTGTCAAGTCGTAGACTTTCGAACCACCGAAGAGAAAAGTGAATTTCTTTTGCATCTCATGTTTTTGCCTTTTCTTCCTGTGATGACGATCTGAGACACGGGAAACAGTAGAGGATAAAGGTTTATTTGTTCAGCTGTTGGTTACAAATACCGTTCTTTAAACGCTACCAGCAGTCTAACAAGCACAATGGCTGTGCATAGGAAGTTAAAAGGAATGGGTACAATGTTCGAGCACCTCCTGATAGACCGCACAGATTTGTGGCCAATATTAAGCGATACTTGAAATGATGTAAACAGGGACGGCACTGGATTGCAGATGACTGGAAACGAGTGATACTGGATTAGAAATCGCACTGCGCCTTGCGACAGCTCGATGGAAGGATTGAGGTTTGGCGGATGGCTAGGAACGTTACCTGTCTTTGTATGTAACGAAGTACGGGAGAGGTGGTGTTACGGTGTGGCTATGGTCTCCGTGATTTGTGTGTGTGGTGTCCTTGTTACTGTTAACAGAACGTTGAATGCGGAAGAAAACGAACACACTTCACAACACAGTGTGCAACATGCAGTAGAGGAACATTTGGAGACGATGATTGTGTCAATACGACAATGCACCTTACCATAAAGCAGTGGTTTGTGCGCAACAGCATTCCTGAAACGGAGTAGACCGTCCAGACCAGCGTTCCTACCAGAACCCAGGGGCTTACCTTTGGGATCGGTTAGAAAGTCGACTCTGCTCCAGACCCAACCGTCCAACATTCACCACCTTCTCCGGTTTCGGCTCCTGAGGAAGAGCGGGTTGCCATTCCTCCACAGACAGCTGGCCACTGTGGCCGAGCGGTTCTAGGCGCTTGAGTCCGGAACCGCGCTGCTGCTGCAACGGTCGCAGGTTCGAATCCTGCCTCGGTCATGGATGTGTGTGGTAGGTTAGTTGGGTTTAAGTAGTTCTACGTCTAGGGGACTGATGACCTCAGAAGTTAAGTCCCATACTGCTCAAAGCCACACCTTGTTGAAAGTGTACACAGCAGATTTCAAATGGCTGTGAGCACTATGGGACTTAACTTCTGAGGTCATCAGTCCCCTAGAACTTAGAACTACTTAAACCCAACTAACCTAAGGACATCACACAAATCCATGCCCGAGCCAGGATTAGAACCTGCGACCGTAGCGGTCGCGCGGTTCCAGACTGTAGCGCCTAGAACCCCTCGGTCACTCCGGCCGGCGCAGATTTCAAGCCGTTATAAAGGCAAAGTGTGGGCACGCCCAATATTAATCTCCACTAATAGTTGTCCGCATACCAGTGATGAGACATCGTAACTACTTGGGCACCTGGTCTTTGCTATAGAGACGCAGCCTCCAGTGAATTGTACAGTGTTTTGTATCTTACGATTATACTCTGCGTATGTTCCTCAGCCGCATGCGCTTCCTGCAGCCCAGTCCGTATTGTGAATGTAAGCTCCTGGCGAGCGGGAACCGACGGCTGTGGTCGTGTCCACAGAGACGCTGCGCATGTACACCCCTGGCGCCGCCTCAGACCGCAAGTGCGTCAAGCCGTACCGCCTGCCCCCCACCGACAGCTGTCCGGACGGCCTCCAGCTGGAGCCTGGAGACGGCGTCTGGATCCCCGCGCACGCCTTCCACCACGACGAGAAGTACTTCCCTGACCCCGAGCGCTTCGACCCGGAGCGCTTCAGCCCGGAGAACAAGCACCTCGTCAAGCCCTTCACCTACATCCCGTTCGGCGTGGGACCTCGTATTTGCATCGGTAAGCCATTTTCTGTTCCTGTTAATGTCTTCATCTTCTCCACACGTTCTTATTTAACGTAATTAACCCGTCGATACAGATTTTCCACTGCACTGTTACTATTGATGATTAAATGTTTAATGAAAGCGAGTGACAAAAACTTTACGTGTATTTCGCCCGTCATGCTCGCTATTACTCAAAACCATCTGCACTGTGTTTATTGCACTTGCTACAGAATTGTTTAAAAACACACTGGGTGTCATTATGTGGCTGCACTCAATTTTGGCATTTAAGTGGATAGTATTTCGCTTGAGGCTCTGATTCAATGGAACGTTATTTTGATCCTCGTTAAACTATAAATGTATTTTTAAGTTTACTTGCAAGTGCCTAGTCTCAGATATTGCTGTGTTATTTTGTCGACCGGCATTGACTGTAGCAGAACACAGTCTTATGACAGCTGTGTGCCGGTACTGTGAGGCCAGCGCAGCGTACCATTTATTCAGTGTAGTCGTACAAACTTTTTTAATGACTCTGGCGGTAGTCTTCTCAGAAACCTTCGTCCGCTGTTACACTTTCTGTCAGTTCGTGACCCCTTGAGAAATGAATACAGCCAGAGCGGCGGTAACAGTTAATTATACGCACTGCACAACATAGACTAGCATCGAGAGCTGGTTCAGACAATTTTTCGGACTGAAGACAACAACAGATTCTGCATTGAACGCTCATTTGGGTCTGTGTTTTTTATGTGTCGCATAAGAGGGGCATTTCAAAAGTCCTGCACGCTGCACATGCCCGACTGTTAAGGTGGCGTTATCGCGTTGAAATTCATGTCAGTTGTGAGCGAGATTTTAGTTGTGACGGTCGTACATACTGATCATCCAGAACATTATGACGACCCACTTAGTAGCCGGTTCGTTCATCTTCGGCACGGATAACGGCGGGAACGCAATGAGGCTTTCGTGGGTGGCTGGAGGGAGTTGGCACCACATCTGCACACACAGGTGACCTGACACCCGTGAATTCCGGTGTGGGGGGCGGTGACCTCTGACGCCACGTTCAGTCACGTCCCAGATATGTTCGATCTGGTTCATATCTGACGAGCTGGGGAGCCAGCACATCAATGTGAACTCACCACCGTGTTCCACGAACCAGTCGATCACACTCCTGGCCTTGTGACGAGCCGCAATATCTTGTCGAAAAAAGCCATTGCTGTAGGGAAACAGGATCGTCATGAAGGGTTGTACGGGGTGTACAATACTCCTCGGCCATCGTGGTGCCTCGCACGACCTCCACTGCACCCACGGATGCCGGAGCCGCCGCCAGCTCGCCTCTGTCGCGCAGCGCGGGTGTCAGGCACCTGTTCCCCTGGAAGACGACGGAGTCGCGCCCCCCGACCGACATGATGAAGAAGGCATGGGGGTTCATCAGATCATACAACGCTCCACCACTGTACCAACGTGCGCACTTCGGTCGTACTTGCCGACGTCCTGGTTTTGACATTGACACACGCATGCGTAGTCGGCTATGGGGGCCCATTGTTAGGAGTGTTCGGTGCACTGTGTGTTCAGGCACACGTGTACCCTGCCCAGCATTAAAAAATCTGGTGTTAGTTCCGCCACGGTTCGCCGCCTGTCCTGTTTTACCAGTCTGCCCAGCATTCGACATCCGACATCCGTAATGAGGGGCACCGCCTAGCCCCACAAAATCCGGACGTGGTTTCACTTAACAAAGGCAAGGCCTCCGGTCCAGATTGTATAGCAGTCGGGTTCCTCTCAGAGTTGTTGTTGTTGTGATCTTCACTCCTGAGACTGGTTTGATGCAGCTCTCCATGCTACTCTATCCTGTGCAAGCTTCTTCATCTCCCAGTACCTACTGCAACCTACATCCTTCTGAATCTGCTTAGTGTATTGATCTCTTGGTCTCCCTCTACGATTTTTTCCCTCCACGCTGCCCTCCAATACTAAATTGGTGATTCCTTGCTGCCTCAGAATATGTCTCTTCTTCTACTCAATTTGTGCCACAAATTTCTCTTCTCCCTAATTCTATTCAATTCCTCCTCATTACTTATGTGATCTACCCATCTAATCTTCAGCATTCTTCTGTAGCACCACATTTCGAAAGCTTCTATTCTCTTTTTGTCCAAACTATTTACCGTCCATGTTTCACTTCCATACATGGCTACACTCCATACAAATACTTTCAGAAACGACTTCCTGACACTTAAATCTATACTCGATGTTAACAAATTTCTCTTCTTGAGAAACGCTTTCCTTGCCATTGCCAGTCTAAATTTTATATCCTCTCTACTTCGACCATCATCAGTTATTTTGCTCCCCAAATATCAAAACTCCTTTACTACTTTAGGTGTCTCATTTCCTAATCTAATTCCCTCAGCATCACCCGACTTAATTCCACTACATTCCATTATCCTCGTTTTGCTTTTGTTGATGTTCATCTTATATCCTCCCTTCAAGATACCATCCATTCCGTTCAACTGCTCTTCCAAGTCCTTTGCTGTCTCTGACAGAATTACAATGTCATCGGCAAACCTCAAAGTTTTTATTTCTTCTCCATGGATTTTAATACCTACTCCGAAATATTCTTTTGTTTCCTTTACCGCTTGCTCAATATACAGATTGAATAACATCGGGGAGAGGCTACAACCCTGTCTTACTCCCTTCCCCTCGCTGCTTCCCTTTCATGTCCCTCGACTCTTATAACTGCCATCTCGTTTCTGTACAAATTGTAAATAGCCTTTCGCTCCCTGTATTTTACCCCTGCCACCTTTAGAATTTGAAAGAGAGTATTCCAGTCAACATTGTCAAAAGCTTTCTCTAAGTCTACAAATGCTAGAAACGTAGGTTTCTTCTAAGATAAGTCGTAAGGTCAGTATTGCCTCACGTGTTCCAGTATTTCTACGGAATCCAAACTGATCTTCCCCAAGGTTGGCTTCTATTAGTTTTTCCATTCGTCTGTAAAGAATTCGTGTTAGTATTTTGCAGCTGTGGCTTATTAAACTGATAGTTCGGTAATTTTCACATCTGTCAACACCTGCTTTCTTTGGGATTGGAATTATTATATTCTTCTTGAAGTCTGAGGGTATTTCACCTGTCTCATACATCTTGCTCACCAGATGGTAGAGTTTTGTCAGGACTGGCTCTCCCAAGGCCGTCAGTAGTTCCAATGGAATGTTGTCTACTCCGGGGGCCTTGTTTCGACTCAGGTCTTTCAGTGCTCTGTCAAACTCTTCACGCAGTATCGTATCTCCCATTTCATCTTCATCTACATCCTCTTCCATTTCCATAATATTGTCCTCAAGTACATCGCCCTTGTGTAGACCCTCAATATACTCCTTCCACCTTTCTGCTTTCCCTTCTTTGCTTAGAACTGGGTTTCCATCTGAGCTCTTGATGTTCATACAAGTGGTTCTCTTATCTCCAAAGCTCTCTTTAATTTTCCTGTAGGCTTCTTTCACGAACAATACAAGACTGGAATAGAAGGGAGAACCGATAGAGGTACTGAAGGTACCCTTCGCCACACACCGTCAGGTGGCTTGCGGAGTATGGATGTAGATGTAGATGTAGATCTATCTTACCCCTAGTGAGATAAGCCTCTACATCCTTACATTTGTCCTCTAGCCATCCCTGCTTAGCCATTTTGCACTTCCTGTCGATCTCATTTTTGAGACGTTTGTATTCCTTTTTGCCTGCTTCATTTACTGCATTTTTATATTTTCTCCTTTCATCAATTAAATTCAATGTTTCTTCTGTTACCCAAGGATTTCTACTAGCCCTCGTCTTTTTACCTACTTGATCCTCTGCTGCCTTCACTACTTCATCCCTCAAAGCTACCCATTCCTCTTCTACTGTATTTCTTTCCCCAATTCCTGTCAATTGTTCCCTTATGCTCTCCCTGAAACTCTTTACAACCTCTGGTTCTTTCAGTTTATTCAGGTCCCATCTCCTTAAATTCCCACCTTTTTGCAGTTTCTTCAGTTTTAATCTACAGGTCATAACCAATAGATTGTGGTCAGAGTCCACATCTGCCCCTGGAAATGGCTTACAATTTAAAACCTGGTTCCTAAATCTCTGTCTTACCATTATATAATCTATCTGATACCTTTTAGTATATCCAGGGTTCTTCCATGTATACAACCTTCCATCATGATTCTTAAACCAAGTGTTAGCTATGATTAAGTTGTGCTCTGTGCAAAATTCCACCAGGCGGCTTCCTCTTTCATTTCTTAGCCCCAATACATATTCACCTACTACGTTTCCTTCTCTCCCTTTTCCTACACTCGAATTCCAGTCACCCATGACTATTAAATTTTCGTCTCCCTTCACAATCTGAATAATTTCTTTTATTTCATCATACATTTCTTCAATTTCTTCGTCATCTGCAGAACTAGTTGGCATATAAACTTGTACTACTGTAGTAGGTGTGGGCTTCGTATCTATCTTGGCCACAATAATGCGTTCACTATGCTGTTTGTAGTAGCTTACCCGCATTCCTATTTTCCTATTCATTATTAAACCTACTCCTGCATTACCCCTATTTGACTTTGTGTTTATAACCTTGTAGTCACGTGACCAGAAGTCTTGTTCCTCCTGCCACCGAACTTCACTAATTCCCACTATATCTAACTTTAACCTATCCATTTCCCTTTTTAAATTTTCTAACCTACCTGCCCGATTAAGGGATCTGACATTCCACGCTCCGATCCGTAGAACGCCAGTTTCCTTTCTCCTGATAACGACATCCTCTTGAGTAGTCCCCGCCCGGAGATCCGAATGGGGGACTATTTTACCTCCGGAATATTTTACCCAAGAGGACGCCATCATCATTTAATCATACAGTAAAGCTGCATGCCCTCGGGAAAAATTACGGCCGTAGTTTCCCCTTGCTTTCAGCCGTTCGCAGTACCAGCACAGCAAGGTCTTTTTGGTTATTGTTACAAGGCCAGATCAGTCAATCATCCAGACTGTTCGCCATGCAACTACTGAAAAGGCTGCTGCCCGTCTTCAGGAACCACGCGTTTGTCTGTCCTCTCAACAGACACCCCTCCGTTGTGGTTGTACCTACGGTACGGCTATCTGTATCGCTGAGGCACGCAAGCCTCCCCACCAACGGCAAGGTCCATGGTTCATGGGGGGGGGGGGGGGGGGGGGGGGGGGCTCTCAGAGTACGCTGATAAAATAGCTCCATATTTAGCAATTATTTACAACTACTCGCTCACAGAAAGATCCGTACCTAAAGACTGGAAAATTGCTCAAGTCACGCCAATACCCAAAAAGGGAAGTAGGAGTAATCCGCTGAATTACAGGTTCTTATCACTAACGTCGATTTGCAGTAGGGTGTTAGAACATGTACTGTATTCGAACATTATGAAGTACCTCGAAGAAAACGATTTATTGCCATATAGTCAGCACGGATTCAGAAAATATCGTTCTTGTGATACACAATTAGCTCTTTATACTCACAAAGTAATAAGTCCTATTGACAGGGGATGTCAAATTGATTCCACAGTTTTAGATTTCCTGAAGGCTTTCGAAACCGTTCCTCACAAGCGTCTTCTAATCAAACTGATTGCCTACGGAGTATCACCTCAGTTGTGCGACTGGATTGGTGATTTCCTGTCATAAAGGTCACAGTTCGTAGTAATAGACGGAAAGTCATCGAGTAAAACAGAAGTAATATCCAGCGTTCCCCAAGGATGCCTTATAGGCCCTCTATTGTTCCTGATCTATATTAACGGCATAGGACACAATCTGAGTAGCCGTCTTAGATTGTTTGCTGTCATTTACCATCTTTTAAAGTCATTAATGATCAAAATGACTTGCAAAATCATTTAGATAAGATATCTGTATGGTGCGAAAAGTGGCAATTGACCCTGCATAAAGAAAATTGCGAAGTTATTCACATGAGTACTAAAAGAAATCAGCTAAATTTCGATTACGCGATAAGTCACACAAATCTGAGGGCTGTAAATTCAACTAAGTACTTAGGGATTACAATTACATATAACCTACGTTGGAACGATCACATAGATAATATTGTGGGTAGGGCAAACCAAAGACTGTGATTCATTGGCAGTACACTTAGAAGGTGCAACAGGTCTATCAAAGAGACTGCGTACACTACGCTTGTCCACCCTATTCTGGAGTACTGCTGTGCGGTGTGGGATCCGCATCAGGTGGGACTGACGGATGACATCGGAAAAGTACAAAGAACGGCAGGTCGTTTTGTATTATCGCGAAATAGGGGAGATAGTGTCACAGACATGATACGTGGAGTGGCAATCATTAAAACAAAGTCGTTTTTCGTTGCGACGGGATCTTCTCATGAAATTTCAGTCACCAGTTTTCTCCTCCGATTGCCAAAACAATCTGTTGGCACCCACCTACATAGGGAGAAGTGATCATCACGATAAAATAAGATAAATCAGGGCTCGCACGGAGAAATTTAAGTGCTCGTTTTTCCCGCGTGCCGTTCGACAGTGGAACGGTAGAGAGGCAGCATGAACGTGGTTCATTGAACCCTCTGCCAGGCACTTTATTGTGAATAGCAGAGTGATCACGTAGATGTAGATGTAGATGTAGACCTTCGCTTCGCCACGTGTTGAAGACACTCGCCACGGCGCTCCTCGAACACCCGACAAGTCGCACAGTTAGCGAAATGTTCGTGCCGAGCCTCGGCGCCATCACAATCTGCCCTAAGTCAGATTCAGGTAGACCACGCGCCGTCCCAGTTCTACACACGGGCCCGCATCTCGTGGTCGTGCGGTAGCGTTCTCGCTTCCCACGCCCGGGTTCCCGGGTTCGATTCCCGGCGGGGTCAGGGATTTTCTCTGCCTCGTGATGGCTGGGTGTTGTGTGCTGTCCTTAGGTTAGTTAGGTTTAAGTAGTTCTAAGTTCTAGGGGACTGATGACCATAGATGTTAAGTCCCATAGTGCTCAGAGCCATTTTTCTACACACGGACAGCCTGCTCACCGATACTACAGGCACCGTGCGTGTGTCTGGCCAGCAGTCGTTCCTCGCCAGGTGACGCTGCTATCGCCTGGACGGGTTTGTATCGTCATCAGGTCAGTGATCGTAATGTTCTGGCTGATCAGTGTATCTGGGTTTACCGGTTTGCGTGGCTGTATCGTGACCCATTCAGTTTTAAAACGGAAGCTGAAACCGAGTCAGGTCGAATTACAGGTAGTGGGCAGCGTCCTACATCAAAACCGAGTCGAGTACCTGCGTGTAAAGAACGCAACGCAAATTCACAACGCTTTGAGAGCGGTGTGTGGGATAGTGTAGTGGATCATAGCACAGTATCACGGTGATTTCCACGTTTCCGTGAATGGTTACTGTTAATCACGTTTTCCGAGAGGATCGACGAAAGACACGCGAGGGAATAGCGCATGAGGTCAGAGTGGCTGAACCTCCAGTTTGAAAAATAAGAACTGAATAGTTAAAGGTGAGAGAAATGGCTGCCAGTTGGGTTCCGCATGATAAGAGTGAAGAGCAGAAAGGAGGTTGCAAAAGAATCGCAGAAGAATTGCTTCAGCGTTATCTGGCAGCAGAAGAACAGTTCCCGAAAGTATTGTCACACTTGTTGAAATCTGGATACGAGATTCTGAGCCAGAACCGAAGTCCCAATCGTCAAAGTGGAAAAGTTCCCACTCTCCACGCTTGCAGCTGGTGTCCTGGTTTCTCGCGATAATGCAAGAGCGCAACTTGTCCTACCACTGAGAGAAACGCTCGACAAATGTGGATGGTCAGTACTTCACCACCCACCACACAATCCTGATACGAACCCATCAGACTTTGATTTGTCTCCCAGATTGAAGAAACAACGTTGTCGAAAACGTTTTGGTACAACTGACGAAGCTCGCACTGCTGTTATCGGAGTAATCAGAAATCTCAACAATTAAGATGGCCTATCCGGCGTACAGAGATTGCCAAAACGTTGAGAAGCTGCCATAAGCAAGAATGGAAATTGTACTGAAAGCCCGTAAAGGTATATTGTGAAATAAATTATTTTCTTCGATTCTGTCTTACAGTGTGCATAACTCCTGAGGCGACCCTCGTAGGAAGTTAATTAGCACCGTTGTTAGGTGTAAAAGTTCAATTATTGATACTCCCACAACTGCTAGTCAACCTACCCCAAAGATCATAAGAAATCAGAGGGTTGCCATACACAACAGAATTAAGCCAGCTGCACGTTGAGGATAACTTGGTTTATATTTGGGTGTTTCATAAAACAGTACAGCTAAACAAGTTATATGGCAAAAAAGCTCCCGGACACCCAAATGAAGTTACCTTTTCTGACGTTAGGTTGTGCATGGAAACGTGAAGTCGAAATTGGTCGTCACGGTAGGACTTTTTACCTAATAATAACCAACCAGAAGAATTAAGATAAAACAGTGCATGATCATACGGACCCACGAATCCCGACATTCCACCACGAGAAAGATGGTGCATGCGCACAGCATCACAATTAGCGGCATTATTGTGAAGAGGCTACTCCAGGAGATCACTGAAAGCAGTCGCAGCTGTGGTGTGTTAAATTGACCGATGCGTCCCGCCAAACTTTAATCTGGTACATTTGTGCGAACCTTAAGACACCATCTCTCCACCCAGTGCAGGAGAAAGTCAAGCTGTGAAAACGTCTTCCATAAGCAGCATTCTGACTACCTGCCTCCCAGTCTAGCCCCAACGTACACTTCCGCGTTAACAACCTCTGTTACGGCGACAAGTCTCTTCTAAGTACAGAGACGATAGAATTCTGTCTTCTCTGTTCAGCTGCTGCTCGGAAGCCATTTCTGACAGCTACGATCGGTTAATCATTTAGACAACTTGATCATGGTACGAAGAGATTCGGAAACGGGACATCGATTCTGAAAATGCAGTCGCATCGCAGATACAGCGTGTGCAGCTTGCTGCTAATGATGGCAGCACCCCCTGCACTCACTTCAGCCGAAACAGTTTAGATTGATTTAATATTTTAGAGGGTAGTGCCTATCACAATGTAACTGGAAAAGCCAAAAAAATTTTATTCAAGAGAAACCTTAATTCTACTGAAAGTGTCATTACATACTATTGATCTGAACTTCCTTATTTTAATGCTAAATAGGAAATCACTTTCTAATGTTCTGCAAAATTACATTTGTTTGGTCGCAAGCCAGCTTTCGGGTCTTAGGCCATCTTCTGGCGATGATAATTACTTGCGACCCTCACAGATACTATTCGTACAAAAGATACAAAAATGGCGTCTAATGTTTAGATAGGAAAACATTTTTCTTTTTTGCACACTTAAAATTAAATTACATTAACTGAAAAGGTGGAGGAACAAAATTCTTACGTTGAGATATATTTAATAGCTTATGTATTTATGGCTTGAATCTAGTATTTGTAACAAACGTAACAAACAGGAAAGAGTACATTCAGTCTGATCATTTAACATTATATTGTGTGTCACGTGTTTGGTTTATCTGGTCGGAAATACATGGCACAGAATGCCAGCTTCGTAGTAAGTGGTCAGACTCAGTTTCCTTTTTCTCATTTGTTAAATTAAGTTATTGATACTAGGTTCAAATTGTAAAAAATCACCTTGCTTCTTATCCACTGTTAAATGCACGTCCATTTAAAAACTTTGTCCCCTCCCCCCTTTTGTAATAAAAAAATTATAATGTTTTGCTTTGTTAACATTATGCATCAATTTTGTATCTTTTGCACAATCAATTATGCGTTTAAGTCGCACATCATTTCTTACTGTTTTTGCGACATTCGGTTGTCACCTGCAGACGGCCTAAGAACCCAAAACATGAACAGTTAAAAAACAAATATAATTTTGCAGAACATAAGGAAATGTTTTCCCATTTAATATTATCAAAAACTACTATCATGTTCTGCCATGCACCAATGAAAAGTTTTCTTGGAAAAAAAGAAAAGAAAAAAACCTCACATAGCTGCTTGTTATGAGAGTCATACTTCTATCATCTGGCTGTGTTTGAGTTACCAAACAGACGTACCTGAACATGTAAAGTAGCTGTCGTAAGTTAAAGGTATAGGCTCATACCATACTCGTCTTACCTACAACCAGTTATTCGCGTCCCTGCATCCCATCCCATCTCACTGCTGCCTCACCTTCAACAGCAGCCTCAGTGACCAATTACGCTCCTCTTACAGCTCTACCCTAATTTCTATTTTTCTGACTCATTTAGGTATTGTTACTCCTAGCTATTTATATAATTCCTTTCATTTTGTTATTTTTTTTTTTTTTACCATAAAGAGAACAGCGTTTTCCATCACTTGAAATGTAATACTAAATGCAAAAATTGCTTCTAGAGGAATTTGTAGGGCTAATAAGTACTACAGACAGGAGGAAGCTGTAAGTGTACTGCAAAATCTAACAGAGCATTTGAAGTAAGTTGTGGCTAATTTTGCGAAGTTTAATACAGAACTGAAATTTTTCTGTTGGTCAAATGCTTCTGTCCCAAGAAGATGGCTTTCACAAGAAACTCAAAGTTAACATTTCTGTGTTATGACATAATTACAATGAGCGTTGTAATACATTAATACTTTTGTAATGTTAAGTCAATTCATTATGTTGCACGTGAATAATATGAACAGTCTGACTTCTTTGCACATCTCACACTGTCCATCACGTCTTCAAGGAATACGAGTAACGTCATACAATACTAACAAACCACCTCAGTCGCAGCTGGACTGTTTTTATTACCGCTACTGGGTTCAGGGTGCTTATGCCATCTTCAGGCATGTGTATTATGTTGCTTTATACCTTTGCCTAAAATCATAACAATCTGCTTACAAGTATCGGAGTATTCAAATCCTAACTAAACGGACGCCACATTTTAACAGATGGACTTCCCATATGATGAGCATGCAGTTTTCATCACGATAATCAGTAATAATAGAAATGTCTACGAAAATACGTGCATTTTTTGTGTGTGCTAAGTTTTACCTGTACTCAGCGCTGGCTATTTAGTTTACGTACGTTTCTTCACTGGATGAACCATCCGTGTTCCAGCCCAGAGGTTCGCACTGCTGGAGTTGAAGGTGATGCTGGTCTACCTGCTGTCGAAGTTCACCCTCCGCGTGGTCGAGAAGACGCCGATACCTCTGCAGATCAAGCCGAACAGCTTCATGCTGTCCATCAAAGGTGGCGCCTGGCTGGGAATCGGTCCCAGATCGTGAAGCATTAAAAAGTGATTGGAAGAGCCAAAGCTACCTGATATATAATCTGTGATTTGCACTTAAGCATAACTTAATTCACCTCTAGATACCACTGAATTACCAACACCTACCGACGTCAGTGTAGCGTCTGACTTTCCGATGACAGTGTCTCTTGATGGCTTGGACTCAGCAAAATGCGAAAGCTTGCAGCAGAGAACGTATATCGCGCCGTTGCTGTTATTGGTCTCTCATATTACGCTTTTTCAAGTCTGTAGAGTGTGAAACACCAATTACGTGGCGTCCTACGATTTAACACGTTCTACTCCTCAGGGGTAGGGAGACGAGCTTGTTGCAAACATCGTCTACCAACAGGTCTGTGTATGATTTGTGTGTTGCCGCCGGTATCAGATGAGCTGCGAGTTCCAATGCTTCCAACACACCACACCCAGTGAAAGTAGAACCAGTTCACATGAACTCAGCAACTTTTAGCTGCTGAGTAACCGAACTCCACAACTTTTCCAAAACCGGCCATACCGCTAGTACGCGAATTTCGCAACCAGCAGCAGATTTTCGATTTTCTCTTGGCCACTCTCCGAAGCACTTCAGTAAGACATGTTGTGGGTATATAACAACGTGAAGCTAAAAAATAATATTGCATTATCATTACAAAATTGAGAAGAAAACACTTTATTGTCAGGAATATCCTAAATGGCAGAAGGAAGTTGAAAAAGCTATCAAAGGAAATAACTTGTACAAAGTGTTTCACTATTATAGGTGCAAACGACAGGGGTGAGTAGAGGACTATTTTCCCGGTACAACATATACGACCGAGTACATGAATACCCCACAACTGAGTCCTTCAGGATCCAAGCAGCAGATACATGCACGAGGGCAAACACATTGCAGTTGTTTGACATGGACACCGTTCAAGTGAAAACAAGCTTGAGCACATCTCCTCATCGATGCCCATACACGTTAAAAAATCCCAGACATGTCCAGAATGCTTTGTCAACCATACCCTGGCTCATCGACACTAACAGCAGGTCTAAAATACACCGAATATTTTAAATATAACTGCACAAAAAATGTAGACGTAGCCTTAGATGTTAACAGTGTCGTAACATTGACATGACTGCACTTGTACAACATCGTAGCGGGAAAAGAATTCGTATCTGGACCTGTCTTTACTAGGATTATTTGCTTGTTTCATTCTTCTCCATGCGCCCCTTTGTTTTGTACCTATAACAGTGGAACACCCTGTTAACAACGAGCTTCAGGTATAATAAATGGCTCTGAGCACTATGGGACTTAACATCTATGGTCATCAGTCCCCTAGAACTTAGAACTACTTAAACCTAACTAACCTAAGGACATCACACAACACCCAGTCATCACGAGGCAGAGAAAATCCCTGACGCCGCCGGGAATCGAACCCGGGAACCCGCAGGTATAATAACGAGCGTATATTCGGAAGGTATGTTTAAGCTAAGCATAGCATTTAAATTATGTAAGAGCCATATTTCAGTTTGCGCAGTCTGCCCATTTCGTCATTGCAGAGTTCTGTTCTGAATGAATACTTGTCTTTCTTTAATAAGGCACGGGACCGGAGCCGACAAAATTTAGTGTACTGTACGAGTCTCTTTATACTCTTCTCAAATTACTGACAAAAATCTGTGTGTTAGAGTGAAACGATTCAAGCAAATTAGTTAAAACGAGAATGAATACTCTCTCTGTCATCTGTACTTCTCAAAAGTGCAGAAGACTCGTCTGCCCAAACGCATAAACGCGCTCTTCTACCTGAAGGACAAGGTATGCGATTCGGGTACGGGGTTAATGTATCCTCCTTCGACCTTTTATGTATTGCGGAGTTCCTGTGCGCCCAATACAGCTAGAACTCCAGCGACACACAATTGGTTTCCGACGCTCTGTTTACTGCTGTCGACATGTGGCAACTGTGACGCGTGGTTAACGTAGCTACTATTGGGGAACGGTGGCAAACGTAGTTCGTGGAGAGGAGATGAGGATGCGTAGTATAGTTTCACATACGTTCTTGCCGTGGAACAAAGAATCGGCGGCTGTTGTGCGACGCAGCAACTTCTCTGCTTGCTGTTAACGACTTTATGTAGCCCACGACGACTTCCGACAATTACGCGTTACCATAGCAGATGAGACTGTGGTGGTGGATGCATCTGAGTCCAAGTGTTCGCGGCAGGCTTTTGATATGACGGCACATGAGATGCGATTGCTTGAACGATATTAGGAACAGAGAGTACGTGCCCGTGGCTATCAGAGGTAGAAGTAACACAGCTTACTATCGTACAACGTATTAAAGTAGATTTGTAAAGACTGTTGAGTTTTTCAAAATGCACATTCCCCCATGGCATTACCTTGTGCCGCCTCTTTTAGGGAAATGACAACGTTGCAGTGATCCAACACACAGTGCTACTTCCTACTGCCCTCCCAGCGTTTAAAGCTGAAAATAGGGAGAACCGTAAGTAACAAGCTTCTGTATCCCGCCCAACACTCGAGCATGTGATTTGTTGTTGCAAAACGAGTAAGAGTGTAGTTTAAGTTAACGCTGCTCTAATGACAGATTGACTTAAAAGCATTATTTGTTGTAATAAATTATTTTTCTAACAATGTCTCAAAGACAGCTGATTTAATGTGTGTGTTACAGCTATAATGAAATGCAATGTATTCTATTATTTATCAATAAAATACGCATTGTCTTACGCCACTGAATTTTTTCCTCGCTCGTAGTTAGAACAGTTCACTATTTAAGAACTACAAATGAAAAAAAAATACACATTGTAATCTTTAAGAAAGGAACATGTAGCTTTTAATTTTTTCTAAATCTACAAGACTTCGCGTTAAGTGATTTTTATGAGTTCATACGATTGACGATACAATAGCAAAAAGCTAATTCCTTGTGAAGCTTTTTTTTTTTTTTTTAAACTCATCGCCTATACTTGTCCAATTGACAATTGAGCTAGTGTCCCACAGGTGTAATCACGGTATTGCTGGAAGGATATGAGCAACATTCATTTTTTTTTAAGTTGTGCCGGAACATGTTACATCGAGGGCCAACCAAGGAAAAAAAAATTAACCCTGCTTACAGGGAACACCTTGAGTGCGAGGACGCTAGTTCAGTCTTCATTAAGGCTCATTTGAAAGTTGTGTTGACAGTTATGAGAGGAAAAAATATTAGGTGCTAATGACACAACATCTGCATCAGAAGGGTGACAGAAAATGAATATCCGGGAGGTGCAGAGATCAACCTTCTCTGGGAGTTATGTATTACATTTCACAAAATTGACATCATCGACAGTCAAGGAATGCTCAAAACGAACTGCTAACTTGCCCCATGAAAACGAAATGAAAAGTGACGCGCCAAAGTGAATCACAAAGGTTCTTACCAGCAAGATCTTCTTGGGCGTTACAAACGATGCAGGACTTCCACCTAGGTATCCACTCTTAAAGGCTGCATGTAGAATCGTATTGGTGTAACGGAGTAGTGAGAACTGATATAGTGTGATGGCGTGCAACGGAATGCGAAACGGTATGTCGTGGAGCTTGTCGTGAAACCAGCTCCACACAGTACGACAATATGTTTTGTAGGCACGAAAAAAATCTTTCAGAGGCTGAATTTGTGTACTGGTACCAGGCCACACGCACTGCAGTGTCAGGGTTAGTTTACTCAAGGTTCAAATGACTCTGAGCACTATGGGACTCAACTGCTGTGGTCATAAGTCCCCTAGAACTTAGAACTACTTAAACCTAACTAACCTAAGGACAGCACACAACACCCAGCCATCACGAGGCAGAGAAAATCCCTGACCCCGCCGGGAATCGAGCCCGGGAACCCGGGCGTGGGAAGCGAGAACGCTACCGCAAGACCACGAGATGCGGGCTTACTCAAGGAGTATGGTTTTTATATGCAGACCGGCAATCAATAAAAAAAAAAAACAAGTTATTTTGACCATAAGCAGTGCTCATGCCACAGTTTTAGTTCTCTTACGCCCATTTTCCCATTCTTGGTTGCTGCGACGTAAATTTTCTTACTGCCCCTGCGAGATCACGCACACAAGAAAGGATGGAAGGGAGGTGAGCAGCTCCAGCTTTCTGCTCCACAATGTGACTTTCCTTCCAATTTAACATCCACATTAACAGTCGGCGTAATTGTTGAGGAATACGTTAAGGCCATGTTCTCATTCAAATGAACGAAACTGGCAGTGTTTTGAAAGTTTTTGAGACAATGAGGACATAAAACGGATTTATTTGGGGTTATGATTGATAATACTTTCAACTTTGCTCTAGATTTTCGGTGCAAAAAAAAAATGCTTCTGTAATTATGATTTGGTCAAGGGCCTGCGAGTTTGACGTACGCAGACTGCGTGCAGAATAGGCCTTCACGAGTTAAATCAAAAAGGGATAACATTGGTCGACGCCACCTTAAATTCATGGAAGCTTATATCTAACCACAATGAAATAATCTTAGTTTTAACAATATGGTACTAACCCGAACAATGAGTTCAGTTTTTGGGGGTTTGTTTCACTTTTTATTGCTTTAAAAAATATTTAATAGTAACAAGTTTCGTATATTATAGGTGTACGCTCCCAAGAAAAGTGTTTACTTTTCAGGGGACAAAGGTAGAAGTTATATTATGCCATATGTAGTTTTGAAACATTTCTCGATAAATCCTGTTTAAAGTTCATGAAAAACTTTTATATGTATTATTAGTTCAATTTGCATAAAAAGTACATCCTAATATGTATTTCTGATGGTGCTGAACACAAGTCTGAAGTCAAATTTTCAAAATTCAAAATGGCTTATCCAGTACTGCGGACCAAAAGTTATGTTTTACCAGTTTTTACCAAAATATAATTTGAGGAAATGTTTTTAATACTTACACTTAGTCTGCAACTCCAGGATCGTATATCAACCCTTCCTCTAACTCGAATTGTTCAAATGGTCCAAATGGCTCTGAGCATTACGGGACTTAACTGCTGAGGTCATCAGTCCCCTAGAACTTAGAACTACTTAAACCTAACTAACCTAAGGACATCACACTGATCCATGCCCGAGGCAGGATTCGAACCTGCGACCGTAGCGGTCGCGAAATTTCGGACTGAAGCCACTAGAACCTCTCGGCCACGGCGGCCGGCTGCAGGATACACTTGAAAGCTTCCGTGCTTGCTCAATTCACAATATTGGGTAGATCAACGGTCGCCGATTGACTGAGGACACTCCGCCGCGGCATTATCAAATGATCAGATTTACTTAACTTGAGCCAACACGATGTGGCTCGTAGAGGACCCAAACTGCGATCCAACCTGAACGTCGTGCGGCGACGGAAATGACACCCCAGCAGAAAGAAAACGCGTCTCTGTTCTGGGTCGAGGAAACAGGAATGCGTCGTCCGCTGCCCAGTCTACTCTGCCAACGCACATCAGAAGGGAACAACAGTCAGCCCAAATATGGCTACAGACGAGAATGCTTGAGATGTGGGGAATATTAACCTGTTGCGAAAGCGACTACTATCAAGTTACAAGCTTAACACTCCTCAAAATTACTTGAAGATTACACGGCGAAATATCACTGCCTGCTAACGCAATGACTTGGTTATACACATCTATAAAAGGTGCCTTGCCTTCGACTCAATGTTAGAATTTGTATTTCATCAGCTTAATTTATAACAGAGAATTCTCGTACTCTTGCACGTAATATGGCCTGGAACAACAAATTACCATCAGTAACACTGAGTGATGACCATACACACAATCAATCGGAGGTGCGTTAATGTAACAGGTCCAATTCCACATGGCCTTACGACAACAAGTACCAAATTAGAAAACAACACTCAACTCGATTCACATGTGTACGAGTCTGCTGACAGTTGTAAAAGGAAGAATTTTTGTCATGATGAGCAGAATGACGTGGGGTAATCGCACCTGTAGCTGTTGGCTCCCTACAAAATGCAGATTTGTGCTTCCATTATTATTCATCAACGTAATATCCAGGAAATCAATTTCCTCGTTACTTCACTTTCATATGTAAACTGTGTATTGGGATGTAGAGTGTTGAACACCTCAAAAATTTTCATTAACCCCTCATTCTCTTCATTAAATAATAATTTATCACCAACATATCGATAATGGTATATGATTAAACCATTTAACTTCTGCTGATGTGTAAAAAATGTTTCTTCCAAATGATTGACAAACATATTAGCTAGCGTTCACGACAGACAACACCCCATTGCTAACCGTCATGCTGCTTGAAAAACTCTCCTCTAAATGAGAAGTAATTATACTACAGAACTAGCTCTAACAGTTATAAAAAATCAGTATCACCTATGGACATACGTCTGTCCTTAATAAAATTCAGTCTTACGTAAGAAAAGACTTCATTTACAGCAACATTTGTGTACAAATTTATGATCTCTAGCGACATCCACATGTAATTATCAGGTATCTCAATATCCTTAATTTTCCCAACCAGCTCATATGTATTCTTTGCAGAGAATTGTCACACAGTGATCAAAATCTCATTTAACTTACTGCACAGTCTACAAGCAGGACTGCCTATATAATTAACGATGGGCCTCATTGGGGCATTCGGTTTATGAATCTTTCGTTATGTTCGTAAACAGGGGGCATGTGTATTCATTACTTCGAGGGACCTGCAGGTTTTGTCATCAAATGAGAAAGAAGTCTCGCTAATACCATTTTTGGCTTGTTTAACAAACTGTTTAGTGGGATCATGGTCTAGTTGTGAAATATTATTATCTTCAAAAAAGTTCACTATATTCAGCGATACTTAATATTACCAAGTTATTCACCTTATCAGCTTTCACAATTAATTGTTGATGCTCTTTCAGTTTAGAATTGATAATACAAATTAACTGTACATCATTATTTGCCTAACCCTTACTCATTCTCTTATTCATAGTAATTCATCAGTCAACTGATTCTACAACTCTAGAGGTAATGAAGTCATGCTGCGCCTTATCAGCCTTACAAAACTTGGGAGTACTTTTAATCTCTACTAATCTCTACTAACATTAACAAACATTAATTTAATGTTTTTATTCCGTACCACTCTGTTCACAGCGTATGTAGTAATTTTAATTCATCATTATTGAAAAAATATCAGTCGTGTTATCTACCCTGACATAGAGTACATGACTACTATATGAATACTCTGTCCTATGTACCATAAGTCGCCTAAGTTTTAATTTACAGATCTTTCCATGATTGCTAACAACAGTTTGCAACTTATTATCTACTACCTCACTGATGTAACCCATTGTCCTGTCAAGCTGCTTCGCATTTCACGTCTCACAAAGTTGTAGGTGATATAAATAAACCTGTTATGAAGGCAGTCATGTTTCTGATATAACTTCTTAAGCTCAGGTTATACCCACAACCTCTCAATAGTCTGCTTTACTTTCTGTCCGATGCTGTTATCTCCTCTTATTCACACTAGGGCGTAGTTGGGAGTGACGCCTACGGAGACATCTGTTGTTGAAGTTGATGGCTGCTGCTATCTTCATTAGCTTGATCCTGTTGCTAATAAACCTGCAGGACTGTCCCATTACCTGGTAAGGCACATCAAGTTTTTGTATGACCATCCCTCTCTCTGGAGGTCTTTGAAACGATGTCCATTTAATATCATGAGAAAATAAAACGCCTACAGCCGTCCTTGTGATTTTATTTATTTTGCTACAGCCAGTTTCGGCGCTTTATTGAGCCATCTTCAGGCCTGTATGCATAAAACAGTAACGATGGCATTATCAGCTTATCAATCAAGCAACACAAAAACAGATTAAAAACAGAATGAAAAACAGGGACAAGACTCTACAAGTGAATTCACAGCAAACATTTGATAGAACGAATAGATACGACTATTGTCACATACCTAAATTATTGTTGTTGTTGTGGTCTTCAGTCTTAAGAATGGTTTGATGCAGCTCTCCATGCTACTCTATCCTGTGCAAGCTGCTTCATCTACCAGTACGTACTGCAACCTACATCCTTCTGAATCTGCTTAGTGTATTCATCTCTTAGTCTCCCTCTACGATTTTTACCCTCCACGCTGCCCTCCAATACTAAATTGGTGATCCCTTGACGACTCAGAAGATGTCCTAGCAACCGATCCCTTCTTCTAGTCACGTTGTGCCACAAACTCCTCTTCTCACCATTTCTATTCAATACCTCCTCATTAGTTATGTGATCTACACATCTAACCTTCAGCATTATTCTGTAGCACCTCATTTCGAAAGCTTCTATTCTCTTATTGTCCAAACTGTTTATCGTCCATGTTTCACTTCCATACATGACTACACTCCATATAAATACTTTCAGAAACGACTTCCTGACACTTAAATCCATACTCGATGTTAACAAATTTCTCTTCTTCAGAAACGCTTTCCTTGCCATTACCAGTCTACATTTCATATCCTCTCTATTCGACCATCATCAGTTATTTTGCTCCCCGAATAGCAAAACTCCTTTACTACTTTAAGTGTCTCATTTCCTGATCTACTTCCCTCAGGATCACACGAGTTAACTCGACTACATTCCATTATCCTCGTTTCGCTTTTGTTGATATTCATCTTATATCCTCCTTTAAAGACACTGTCGATTCCGTTCAACTGCTCTTCTAAGTCCTTTGCTGTCTCTGACAGAATTACAATGCCATCGGCGAACCTTAAAGTTTTTATTTCTTCTCCATGGATTTTAATACTTACTTTAATACTTACCTAAAGTATACAATACTGAATTTCGACTGAATACACTGTACAATTATGTTATTTATTAATAACTTCTTTAAATAACTATTCCATGAATTTGTATTGGCCAGTCGCACATGCATTAGCTGCACAACCCTGAAATAACCTACTGAAAGACAGAACAACTGTAGAAGATGATAAATGAATAAAGGAGCCAATACCTCATAAACAAGTAAAGGGAAGGAACATGACCTGTGTGTCATGTCAAAAAATGAAATACGCTGTTGAACACAGTTCAGGCGCATACTTTTGCCATACTCATACAATGAACGTCCAAGACGTGTCAGGAGACAGAATATAAGATCCACCTCAGGTCATATGTAGTACCCACAAGAACCTGTTTATGACGAAAAACGTTCATGTGCGAATGCATCTACATATCTTGCACTGCTATGAAACAATCACACACAGGGACACTAAGTAGCCTGCAAGGATACAGGGCATCATAAAGGAGACTCAGCAATATATATACATACATATCATTTGTCGTGTAAATTCAAGATCACGTAGAAACCTGTTCAAGGAACTTTTTATTGTAACCAGTGCTTCTCAGTATATTTATTCCTAAATGAAATTTGTTTCAAGTAATATATCCCTATTTCTAGTCAATAGCTCAATACATAATAGGCCTATTAATACTAGGAATAAGGATCATCTACACTAATACCTAAAATCACTTACCAAGTGTAATGTGCGCGTGGAGCACACAATACTTATTAATGCCTGTGCTATGGTAAGTGAGCTGGATTCACCTTATGAGAAAGGATTTTCGCATAGATATCGACTGCGTGTACCTGAATGGTGGCAAATCAGACTTACACCCACTCTGTAATAACAATGATCCGTCAAGTAAGTTCGAAATGCAATTACACGTCAGGATGGTCCAAACGCAACACTGAAGATGCTACCAATTTAATAATAATACGGTCGCCAGCCTAATTAGGCATTAACTGAGTTTCTTCCCTGTACAAGTTGGTGTATATTCATGCAAAACAACACGTAGTAACACTGCATAATGTAGTAGAATTTCAGAACCAGAAAATCTATTAAACTGATAGTTTCACGTTCTGTACTGATATGGAAAAACCATGAATACATAACACTACACTATAATGTATACTACAAAACTTTATACTGTCTATTAATCTGATTAAAATCGGGCATAGGTTACCCTAGAAATAACACTTTCGAGCCACACACAAAATGTCAATTTTGAGAAAGATAAAATACTGATAAATTTTGGCTTTTATATTGACTTTAACTTTTGCTGGTCAAACCAATTTAGAACACTTCAGAATTCATATGAATAAAAAGGGGGGGGGGGGGGTTCTGAAACTGTTATGATCACTGTATAAAAAAATTGATTACTGAAATTGTTATGCGTTCAAGATTTCCAGTATATGAGTTACTACTCTTTTTATCTTATTTACTGCTCATTTAAATACCTTTATATCTATCTTGAAATAATTAAACTTCATTACTATATCAATGTTAAAGTTATCTTTCAACTTCGTTAGACCTTCGTTATTCATTTACTGGTTCATTAACAAAACACTTCTTTAAACACCATTCTAACATAGCTAGGACTGCAAATAATTATTATTATTAACACAAAATTTAATTTTTCATTTCGGGACACTCGGATTGCACAACATTTGGAAAGGACCCTGTGTAGGTTAGTTGTGAGGATAATTAAATGATGGGAAAGTTCTGGTAAAATTTAGGTTATTATTGAACAGTTCACTCTATGGTCCATACGAATACAGTACTAAAAGTTTCAACCTGCTTGTATCGATGCGGCGGTTGGCGGGCGGCGAGATGGCGAGGCACAGAGCACACATACAACCACAGCTATGGCTCTTGACGTATCGGCACTTTAATTCTTCTTAGCGTAGCAATACTTTTACATTTAGTGCCTATGGAATTTTGCCACGCTGTGTCAGCGTTGGAACAGCATACCCGAAGCTCAGTGAAGCTACGTCTTCCAGGAGAGCCTCCTCGTTCCAGAAGGTGTTGCTCAAACCAGTGCCAAACTCCAACTACTACTGCTGAGCCCGTTGTGCCGTGCAGTGCCCGCGTGCATTTTCCCGCGCTCGCCTGCCATCCACCTTTTACCGCTCCCTTGCAGACAGGGTATTCACCCGAGGTTTTGCATTCTACATATCCTAACATATTGCATACGTATGGACCAGACGCACAGTTACAATTTTTAACATCTTACAACAGTCTCAACATTTGTTACATTTCAATTCTATCACAATATTGCTTGACACTTGACATAAACATTAATATTCACATTGAAACTTATTTACAGTTTTCTTAACACAATGACATGAAACAAAAAAAAGAAATGAAATCAGATCATCAATTAGACAAGTTTATCGAAAAATCAGACGAAAAGTACAGCGTCGTTGTTGTTACACAAGGTACAAAAAGGGGTTCTATATTCAGGAACACACATCTTCAATAAATAGCCAGCACGTATTAAAAACTTGGTTTCAGATAAAGCCCGGTTTAAACAGAGTTTGAAAGACTTTTTGATAGGCAACTCTTTCAACTCTATAGATGAATATCTTAACAGAGACTGTTAAGGCAGCTTAAGTAAAAATGTCTGTTAGTATCCAGTTTTGACAGCACTTGGTCACAACAGTCAACATTAAGTATTTTGTGTATTATAAATTTATTAATAGTTCATAAGAATGTTTCATTCTGACAGCGTGTTAATTCTGTAAATATTAGATATTCCAATTGCCGCACTGCATTCACCTATGTGGAAAATCTCCTGACAAATGATCAGGGTAATAAATATTATATTCAAATGTTTTATGGTTTTATGTTATACTTTCTGACATGTTCCACACCCACGACAGTCATCTCTTTTCTGGGTCCATGGAAGGTAAACTGAATCTAATCTAATCTAAACATGAAATATCAGAAAAGCTTTCTGGCTGGCGCAAAAAGTACTCATATGTGTTAAACATAAGTGACCACAAAGAAATAAATGAGATGTAAAATAACCTACAGCTATGAATGAATGTACTGTAACCAGCACACACCTAGCTCTTTGGATGACATTAAAACCAAAAGCCATTACATCCACGCAATTAAAGTTTCAAAAGAAAGTACCTGTCATACAAATCGTGTAAAAAGTCTAGTCACATTATGAACTGACCTGTGAAGAGGCCACACAGCATGCCAGTTATTAAATCTTAAGTAATTGAAATACGTCTGTCAAATGTAGAATGTGAACGTGTGACAGCACTCTATAAGTTGGCAGTACATGCACTATTACAACAAAAACCCTGGAAACGTCGCGAGTCGTATGTAGCGGGACTTAAGTTTGGGTAATGTAAATCCACGTAAAATAGAAGACAGGTACACAGTCACTAAATGTGTCACATAGGACTAAAGTAATTGTATGTTAAAGAAAAGGAGGCATTTAAAGATATCTGGATACAATTGTAGGGCCAACATACACCATTCTTCCACCAAACACTCAACTAGAGGCCAATAACAGCAACGTTCACATCAGCTAGCTTCCTTACCAGCAACCCACTCGAAAAGTACTTTTATATATGAAACACAAGTAAACACGCAAAAATGCAATAAAATTTAAATTGCATATACCGACTGGTACAGGCCAAAGAAAAACTACCAGGAGAATGGAAAACAGCTCTGATTTGTCCAATACATAAGAAGGGCGACAAATTGAAATGTGACAACTATCGAGGAATCGCACTGCTTAACGTCTGATATAAGATCCTGTCCAATTGTCTCATACACAGAATTCAGCCAGTGGCAGGATCGGTGACTGGGGAGTACCAGGGAGATTTCCGGTCAGGACGGCCAACAGTAGATCACATCTTCAGTCTCCGGCAGCTCACTGAGAAACTGGGTGAAAATGGTAAAGGTTTGCATATTTTATTCGATGACTTTAAGAAGACCTGTGACTGCATACATCGCAAGAGCCGGCTCAACTGTTTAAGGGAGTTTGGCATAGCTGAGAAACTCATCAATCTGATAAAGATCTGTCTGACGAAACAAGTGAAAAGGTGAAGATGGGAAATCGTGTAACTGAGGAGTTTGAAATTGTGACAGGACTCAGGCAAGGAGATGGGTTGTCCCCTATCCTGTTCAACTTTGCCCTCGAGAAGATCGTACGTGAGATCTTCCAATAGAACGAAGGGATTGAAATCGAAGGAAAGAGACTGGCATACTTAGCCTATGCAGACGACATCTGTTTAATGTGACTTCTGAAATTTTCCCGGCGTATTTCTTCTTCTAATAATTTCCGGGTATGCAGCCGGATCCCGTCGACATTCTGCCACGATATTTCGGCCCAGAGACGTCCGGCCATCATCAGGTGAGTACACAACTACTGAAGAGCCCAGGTGCAGTCGCGGTATTTATGCCGAATCTCGCGCATGTGAAATGTACTGCCATCCTACAGCGCATGCGTCAGGTGTTGACATGCGCAGCATAGCCGAGTTGTACGTGCTGCCCTCGGTGGTGGAAATAAAGGTTCATCTAGTCATTGAGTATCGAATGACACTGTCGATTCCGCTGTGATTGTATAATTTTAATAACAGGATTCCAATTTTTATCCAGCTGAAATCCGTTGTCACGATTTATAAGATTATTGGCAAGACGTATTTCCACTGATTCCTTGATTACGGAATCCCAAAAACCGGAAACCGGGGATAAAATTTTTGTTACATTGTATTCCATTGAATGTCCCAAAGAAATACAGTGCTCTGCTACTGCCGATTTTGACGGTTGCCGCAGACGGGTGTATCTTTCATGTTCTATACATCGTTCATGGACAGTACTTGTCGTCTGGCCAATATATGCAGCGCCACATTCACAGGGAATTTTGTAGACGCCTGCCTTCTTCAGTTGTAAATCGTCTTTAACGGATCCAACCAGGGCCCGGTTCTTAGCTGGTGGACGAAAGATAACCTTGATTTTATTTTTCTTCAGTAATCGGCCTATTTTCGACGACACATTCCCGGCGTATGGAAGGAACGCAGTTGATTTAAAGTCATCATCTGCGTCCTCAGTGCGTTGCTTCTTGTTATGGTAGTTGCGCATGGCCTTCCGTATTTGGCGAGAAGTGTAGCCATTCTCTTTGAAAACCTTCTCCAAGTGTTCTAATTCTGCGTGGAGATTTTCATCATCCGATATTATATGCGCTCGATGTATTAAGGTACTGAGAACACCGGCTGTTTGTGCTGGGTGATGGCAGCTTGACGCCTGGAGATACAGATCTGTGTGAGTCGCTTTCCTGTACACAGAATGTCCTAATGACCCATCATTTTTACGGCGTACTAGCACGTCTAGAAATGGTAAAGTGCCCTCTTTTTCAATCTCCATCGTAAATTTGATGTTCTCATGTAATGAGTTTAAGTGATGAAGGAATTTCTCCAGTTCCTGTCTGCCATGAGGCCATACAGCAAAAGTATCATCTACGTACCGCCAGAAGACCGTAGGCTTTAAAACAGCAGATAAAAATTGGAATCCTGTTATTAAAATTATACAATCACAGCGGAATCGACAGTGTCATTCGATACTCAATGACTAGATGAACCTTTATTTCCACCACCGAGGGCAGCACGTACAACTCGGCTATGCTGCGCATGTCAACACCTGACGCATGCGCTGTAGGATGCCAGTACATTTCACATGCGCGAGATTCGGCATAAATACCGCGACTGCACCTGGGCTCTTCAGTAGTTGTGTACTCACCTGATGATGGCCGGACGTCTCTGGGCCGAAATATCGTGGCAGAATGTCGACGGGATCCGGCTGCATACCCGGAAATTATTAGAAGACATCTGTTTACTCTCTAGGTCGGAAGAGGAGTTGGAGCAAATGACCAAAGCAGTAAAGGAGGCTGCCAGCAAATTTGGGCTAAACATAAACGAAGCCAAGACAGAGTACCTCGTTATGACGCGTGGTCATTGTCAGACTGCTGATCATCTACAATCATTGCAGGTTGGGGACCATTCCTACAAGAGAGTGCAAGAATTTAAATACCTAGGGGCACTTTTCACTGAGAACTCGTCATGTGAAGCAGAGATCAATGGCAGAATACAAGCAAGAAACCGATCTTACCACAGCCTAGCACAACTGCTTCGGTCCAGATATCTCTCCAGACAGCTCAAGATTCGACTGTGCAAAACCCTGATCCAACCCGTTGTTCTATATGGCTGTGAGTCATGGAGTATCCGGAAACAGGACCTCCATAAGCTCCTTGTTTTTGAGAGAAAAGTGCTTCGGAAGATCTTCGGTCCGGTTCTGGATGCAGATGCAGGGGAATGGAGGATCAGATACAACCAAGAGCTTGAGGAACTATACCAGCAGCCCAACATAGCAGGAACTGTCAAAGCCAAACGAATGCAGTGGGCCGGATGGAGGATCACAGATGGCCTCGGAAGCTCCTGGATTTCACACCTACAGGAAAGAGACCGCCAGGGAGACCCAAGAAGCGTTGGAGGGATGGACCCCGTGAAGATTTAAACCAAGTGTCAATGGATGTGAACGGATGGCGGATAGCAACAACGGACAGAGTACGGTGGAGGAGGAAACTTGTAGATGCGTGCGGTCCACTGGGCCTGATCACGTAGCAGTAGCAGTAGTAGTATGAGTAAATGTACTGTAACCAGTCGACACCTTGTTCTTTGTCCCACATCAAAACTGAAAACCATCATAGCCATGCAATCAAACTTGCAAAAGAGCCATACAACCCATACGTATCGTCTCACAGAAAACCAATTTATCACTTGAGCAGTGAGGACTCCACACAACATCCCAATAATTAAATCTAATAAAATCAGAAGGATGTCTGTATGCGTTATATTTTCTCACAAAGGTTGTACGCGGCGTGCGCTGTTCTTCCCGCGACTCAGCGCTGTCAATCTTTAATCGAGTCGGCAAAGCCTGTCCCCGACCGACTTAACCACTCGCGGCTTCTGGAGGCCCGAACCGGGCAGCAGGAGTCCCCCAAAAACCAACGACTTGCCAGCCACGTGCCATCCAGCTAACTGTCAGTCCCAGGGCCGGTCAAAGACAAACAACACACGCCTCGATCTAAGACTCTGACCCCCGGCGTATGACCAGGATCGATACTGAAAGCCCGTGTAGTTAGTGGCGCCAGCGGAGCTTCGTGCCCGCCAAAGTTAAAGCCGCCACGGCTCACACACCTTTGAAAAAATGTAAAAAATAAAAATCGAATTTGGACCATTTTGAATGAGAACCTGACCTTAAGGCGTTGGTGTTAGTTGAACTTGATACAACTCTCCCGGAACCTTTAATTTCCAGTGTTCCCTTGATATGCATTTTCTCTTTAAATCAAGAATGGTTGGAGTTGGAAGCAAATTTCTTGCTGAACGATGGGAAAGTTTGTTTTCCAGTCTGCATACTTTCGCGCTGATTTCTCAGTTCGCTGTGCATCGTGAAGTTGACGTTTTGTTTGAAATTTCGTTGTCTTACGTCTTCCAGTTCTGTAGCATTGTTTGAAGTTATGCAACTGTCCACTGCTTCCCTTGAAATCACTGTAATCTATGTCGTACGCAATTCGATGTGCATAACGTAGCACGTCACTATCACGTTCATTCTGTAAATTGTACCGAACGCGCTTTAAACGTGCAAACACCAGTTTATTTTCTAAAAAGTGCGCCTTGGCCTCCTTTGAATATCCGTAGTTTGTCTTATGCACTACACGGTCGTATTGCTGCAGACTTGGTCGAAATCTGTTTGTAACCCAATTTTTTTAACTATGCCTTGGATGATCTTAGTACCTGCTGCTTTGATGACGACAGTGCTTTACTACGTTCTACTGGAGGCGGGATTTGTGGCTCCCTGTCCGACAAGGATGACAAACGCCGTGGCTCGACACGAGTTTCAACAGCACTTTGACTTGTTAAGCACGTATTGTCATCGTTTTACTCCTCATGTACATTGTCCGCACAGTCGACATATAGGACACCACACATTCCACTGACTCATTTGCAGAAACGTTACTATTTCATCTGTCACTTCTTTGTCACTCTTTAAAGTTCCTTGTGCTCCTTTCTGACCAAACGTCAACATCGGCAGCTGCTGTTTTAGATATAATACAGTGTCTGCTTTGTTTATCTTTTATATTGCTCTACTTTGTATCAACATCACTAACACTGCAGCACTGTTGCCAGTTACTCGTCGGCTAAGCAGTTCAGCTACGCTCCGTAGCCTCAAGCTGTGCTCACCACTCCAGTCCCTCCGCCTGTTACCATTAGCAGCCAAAATTGTAGTTGCATGGCAGACAATGTGAGGGACACTGAATGCCGTAAACATCACTGGCCTTTTGTGACCTCGCACTCAAGGCGTTCCTTCTTAGTGTAGGTGAATACTCGAAATCTGGTGAAGGCATGTCTTATGCTAGAAGTCAGTACAACCATGAGTCCAAATCAGCAGTTTCCAGTCACCCACTGCCTACATCAAGCGTCACTTACCTACAGAACGCTACGATCGCAGTTTCGAATCCTGTCTCGGGCATGGATGTGTGTGACGTCCTTAGGTTAGTTGGGTTTATGTAGTTCTAAGTTCTAGGGGACTGATGACATCAGATGTTAAGTCCCATAGTGCTCAGAGCCACTTGAACCATTTTTTTGAACTACAGAAATTATAGGGTAAGAGGAGCTGCTCGGCCATTCTGCCACATTCTTTTTAACTCCCTGCTCATCGTCATTGCGCTAGTTGCCGGTAGCGCTCTAGAATTACAAGTGACATTCCATTGATTTCAGGCGATTTTCTACAACCACTCACCACAATCCTCGATGGTTCCTGTCCATCTGCACACCCTGGCCTCGATCTAGCTGCGGTTTTTCCTTCGCGTTTCATCTCACAGTGATGTCTCCAACAGTTGATGGGGCCAGCCTTAGAAGGACTGAAACCATCCTGATGGATCTGAGGTGGCATCCAGTGACTTGTCCACCCTCGAAGGCACTGAGATTTCCTGACGGACCCATTGTATTATTGGGCATAGCTTCTTCATCTCCCAGTACTTCCTGCAACCTAAATTCTTCTGCATCTGCTTAGTGTATTCATCTCTTGGTCTCCCTCTACGATTTTTACCCTACACGCTGCCCTCCATCGCTAAATTTGTGATCCCTTGATGCCTCAGAACATGTCTTACCAACCGGCCCCTTCTTCTTGTCAAGTTGTGCCACAAATTTCTCTTCTCCCCAATTCTATTCAATACCTCCTCATTAGTTATGTGATCTACCCATCCAATCTTCAGCATTCTTCTGTAGCACCACATTTCGAAAGCTTCTATTCTCTTCTTTTCCAAACTATTTATCGTCCATGTTTCACTTCCATACATGGCTACAGTCCAAAGAAATACTTTCAAAAACGACTTCCTGACACTTAAATCTATACTCGATGTTAACAAATTTCTCTTCTTCAGAAACGCTTTCCTTTCCATTGCCAGTCTACATTTTATATCGTCTCTACTTTGACCATCATCAGTTATTTTGCTCCCCAAATAGCAAAATTCCTTCGCTACTTTAAGTGTCGCATTTCCTAATCTAATTCCCTCACCATCACTCAACTTAACTCGACTACATTCCATTATCCTCGTTTTGGTTTTGTTGATGTTCATCTTATATCCTCCTTTCAAGGCACTGTCCATTCCATTCAACTGCTCTTCCAAGTCCTTTGCTGTCTCTGACAGAATTACAATGTCATCGGCGAATGGATTTTAATACCTCCTCCGAATTCTTCTTTTGTTTCCTTAAGTGCTTGCTCAATATGCAGATTGAATAACATTGGGGAGATGCTACAACCCTGTCTCACTCCCTTCCCAACCACTGCTTCCCTTTGATGCCATCTGGTTTCTGTACAAATTGTAAATATCCTTTTGTTCCCTGTATTTTGTCCCTGCCACCTTTAGAATTTGAAAGAGAGTGAAACGTCCCGTTTGAAAAATTATACATGACTGTGCTTAAACTGACGCAGAATATTTTTTTTTTTTAGCGCAACGCAATCTGACTTTCAAAAATCCCTACAAAAGAATGGCACTGACTAACATTAATCTATACCTTTCACAAATCACTTACCTCACCAAAAATCTCCGTTACTCGAACTACTGCAGTACAGCGAGCGCCACTACTGCCAGCTAAATAAAAGATTCAAACTACGGAAGGCACTAACTACTGATAGGCATAGTTAGCAAATGAAAGATGTTAATAGAGAACAAACATTGTATTTACCTTAATAGTCATAATATATATAGCAGTTCATAACATCCATTCTTACAAATATCAAAACTCCGCCATTTCTCTTCACACATCCACCACTGCTGGCGGCTCACCTCCAACTGCACAACGCTACGCGCTGTTCACATCCAGCTGCCGCTGCCCAACACTATAATGGCAGACAACAATGCAAACTAGCCACAGACTGCGCACAGCACAGCCAGAGATTTTCATACAGAGCGCTACATAACGTTGCCAATAAGAAAACATAAACAGCCTACTTACATAGCCCCCATGCTCCCCACAAAAAATTTTACAAATTGTTTTGGGCAGTGGCCAATAATGATTTGAAAAAATTTTTCATAATTACAATAACAAAGATATCAAATGCACACACTTATTTATACAAAGTTGGTCAAAAGCTAAAATTTTCTCACAGTTCATAAAGACAGTCCAGATTGTTCATCACAGTAAAATTTCAGTGTTTTTTTTTTTTTTTTTCAAAGTCTGAGCAGTAAAAGACAATGCACACGGAAGTAGTGGATTTCCATGCAGTCTTGAAGAAGTAGTGTTGTCCTTCCAACTGAAAGACAGTGCTGACTCTTGACATGCTGACAGGTAATGGGCCACAACAGAGCAAACCCACAGCAGAGTCATTCGACGTTTTGAAGAAGATTGGTAGGTAGGTCATCACAGAGCAGACCCACTGTAGTCCTGGTAGAGATTGTGGTATTGGTGGGCCACCAGAGGTGCAGACCCACTGTAGTTCTTGTAGAAATAATTGTATTGGTGGGTCATCAAAGGTGTAGACCCACTGTAGTCCTTGTAGAGATGGCCAGCAGCCATCTGCTGCGACTGTGCAGGTGCACAATCACCATCGAAGAGTCTTGCAGAGAAGATAGCAAGTCCATAAACCACCACTTGTGCACTCACGAAGTTTTTGGAATTGTCCTTAGAACCAGTAATGCTGTTATCCAGTCCCTTGCTGAATTATTAACACACGTGCAAACACTAACAGTCCCTACTTCTCACATATTGTCCATATACTATGACCAACTGAAACGTGTGCAGTGAAATGTAACTTACAAGTTACTTAATTTGATGAAATGGTGTCAATTACAATATTATAACATGAGAATACAATTACAAAGGTACAAAATACATAATTAAAAACATAACAATACAGATAACATTTGTAGAAATACAGGCTTTACAAAAGAATTGAAATAACATATACATCAGTGTTACAGGAATTATTACATGAGTACATACATAAAAGACCAGAATAATTATTGAAACATCAACTTCACACATGAGCATTAAAACAAAACAGAACAAATAATGTCTAAACATCTTTAAAAGGTAAATAACATATTATTAATGCCAATTATATTTGAGGAGAACAGTATTCCTCATCATAGTGAATGTAGCTTAATATTAAAAGAAGAAAAAATTCTGTGAAACTACACAGAGACAGGAAGAAAACAAATACACAAGGGTACACAAACACATAGTGGGATAACACAAAAGGAAAGGACAGGGTTTGTTTTCAGTGTAACATTTGGTACTGCAGTCCACCCCAAAACTTCATTCCATAGATCTTTTTTTTTCTTATTTCGATATTTGCTCCAGCCAAAAAAATCCTATCCAAGCATGCTTTCTGTATTTTTCTCGTATAACCTCTCAGTGCATTTCTTCAAATTCATTGCAACTCATTCTCTTATAGGCTACCCCCTCTTAAGCTAACTTAAATCTACTGAGCTCAGATGCTAAACTAAGGGACGAGGCAATGCAGCAGCACAAAACAATTAACACAAACATCAATGACAAAAAATTTAAATAGGCAAAGCAATTGCAATATTACAACAAATATAAGGCACTGTGCAGCAAACAAGAAAAATAAATCAGTAGTAAACTGGCTTAGCAGAGTAACACAAAGTCAAATTCAGTAACACTATGCCTGGCAAACAGCAGCAGCAGCAAATTATACCTAAACATGACATAGCTCAAGCATAAAAAATATTACACTAAAGACTACAAGGCAGATAAGGGAAATGTATATTCACATCTTAATGTCTATGTAATTAAAGTGGTGCACCACAACAACATGTTGTAAAAAAAAATATTACCATGTACTTGAAAAGAATATTATGTATGCAGTTACTGTTACTAGTCCCTTCTTATTGTTCTTTCCTTTCCAAGTGCTCCTTTTTTGAAGAATGTGGATCACAAAATTATTATTTAATAGATCTGTTGACAGAAAGTGTTCACATTAGCAAATGCATTTTATTTTATTTTATAAAACCAATGCTGCAACACAGCTGTAAACTAGATATTAAATGAAATAAGCAACTACGAAAAGCAAAGCATAAAAATATCATTCAATAGTCATGTGGCATTTCATAAGTTCGTAGAAATTCTCTCAACTCTCGTAGAAAGACGCATGTCATAATCAGGTGTGCAGATGTAAGTATCTTTCCAAGTAATGAGCGTGTCGTATTTGCGATGCTTTCTCTAAAGGAATGTCAATGGCGAGGATAATGGCCTCCCCTTTTTTTTTCTACCTGTGCGCTGGAAAGCCACACCCTAATGGCTTTTTCTCCAGGTGTCTGACACAGCTGGGTGCCCACGACGCATTACGTGCAGGTGGTCACTTAACTTTCTTACCGAAATATTTACGACAGCAGTTTCCGCTACAGTGACAGTCTCATATAAAAATATTTCACAGGTCAAGAATTTGCGTTACAAACCTGTGGAAACATAATGCTATTGATATAACAGAGTCCAAAAAACTTTCGTCGGCACTGTGATACATTCACGCATTTACACACGTTTCATAACTCTTAAGGTATGATTCTTGATTTCCAACAACCTTTTCACAAATCAGCGTCCCTAACCACTACTCATTATTCCTTACCTTATTACACATATACATATTCGTCGACACTTCTTCAATATTTCATCATAACAGATACGTAGCATAATCAAATAACTCATATAGCATCAGCCTATTAATCATAAACATACCTCAGCAGCATAATACACATCATCGTCATAATAATAACATCATAACACCTCAATGAAATCTCAAAAACGTCGTAGCTTTCTGCAATAATTTCAAAATCTAAAGAAAATTCTCTGCTCATTTCAGTAGTGTCATCTACCTCAAACGTACTTTAAAAATCATGATCTCATACCAAATACATCATTCAAAGCTCTCATAGTATCACAATGGTTCTAAAAAAATATGAACAGTTCACAAGGTACAGACAAAATACAGTTTCATAACCGTGAAGTTATCCAACTGTGTAATTACATAAACATGTGTTACTGATGTAAAAAAAAGTTTATCTCTCAGTTAAATGATCAGATAGCTGTGTAATTTGTGTGTTAGAGGAATATGGTACCGATGTGTAAAGTTGTATAAGCAAATACCTTATTAGCTAGGGCTCCTTGTGCTTGCCAAACACATGGTACACAAAGTAAGCGTGTACCCCCCTGAGGATTAATGTAATTGTACCCTCAGGTGTTCCAGATTACAGCAATGGAATGAAATTTATCACGGAAAACTTTCTTTGTAATTCAAAAATCTTTAAAAATAAATGTTTTAAGTACAAAATTAATCACTGAAATGCGTGTCCTGTAGCGCTAAATGTGCATCTTGTTGTAAGATAATCTCTGTGGAAGTGTCGTAGTTATTGTCCTCCAAAAGCTAAGTTCTACAGAAGCCAATGTACTTACCTCATGTTAGACAAAAGTGAAATGCTTTCCGTATAGATATCGTAGTTAATATGCTTATTGGCGTGATGAAGAAAGTACTGTACTGTAACATATTGTTGTGCTACGGAAAAGGCTGTCTCATTGTAGCTATACCACAAAAGTTACTATTAAACATGTTTTGCTTTCCAGAAGAATTCAGAAAAACTGTGCAGATATAAAACAGATACACTGCAAAAGCAACATTGTAAATTGTCACCCATTAGTAACGTCGTGATATAATCATGTAGCTGTCACATAAACTAACCACTGTGTCATCTGGTATCTCTCAGAAAGTACTTTAATTCAGAATGTATTTTCAAGTACACCAAAATGTTGCATTAAAATCTCATTAGCAGTACTGGTAAATGTTCTAAGTATGTGAGCCTTATAGTCGTTACGTAATCGTGCAACTAACAAGCAAGAATGTACACACACAATAACACTGTGTCGTCTGTTCACTATAACAATGCATTCGTAATTTCTGTTTAAGTAAGTTCTCTTGGTTCTTGAGTGGATATTGAACTTCAAAACATTGTTGCATGTTAACAGTTTCTCAGTGTGACAAATTGTACAAGTAGCGTGAAGTGAAAATTGCAAAGACTAAGTTAAAAAGCAGATTATCTGTCAATAAATGGTTTTACATGTGAAATGTGGTGTAAACCTTTACTCTTCCTAGTACGCAGAGTTTCAACTTCAACGTAATTATCATGTGGTATACGTCGGATTCTGTAAGGTCCATTGTAAACTAGAAAGAATTTGTGACTCAAGTGTTTCTTCTTATGTGACAATGAATGTGCTTTAATGAGAACTTTCTGATCAATATATAATTTCTTTGCATTTGCTTTACTGTGTAGTTTTCTCCTTTTGTCAATTTCCAGTTCTTGTAACAGTCCCTGAAAAGCTTCAATGTCGTCTTTGCAACGTCCTGCTAAAATAATATGTCGTAAATGTTCAGGCAGTTTGATTAAGCAAATGCGGATGAGTTCTGAGGGGCTGTATGGGTTTGAAAGATACTGATTCTTATGCAACATGTCTTCAAAATATTTCATAAGACTGGAAAATTCAGATTGTTCGAAATGTTTCATCATTATGATGCTATGTTTTACTCGGTCTTGTGTAGCTTGAGACCAATATGCTGAGAGGAATGCATGGTAAAATTCTCCTTCACTGTGACAATCGTGAATGACCGATCGCATTCTTACAGCTGGTTCATTCTCCAAGTAGCCACACTGTGCTCCAGTGACCAGTTGGGAGGAAAACAATGAGAGAATTGATGGAGCCACGCTTGTGGATGAATGTCTTTGGCAGAATTCTTAAACGTTTTGAATTTACGTGTAGTAATGAACAGGTTATAGTCAAAATCATCGTGTCGGCGAGTAGCATATCGGTCATTGTTATGTCGTGTTGGCGGTTCCATCTCAAAATTCGGTGTACCTTGCCAATTTCTTTCATAATTTCCGAAGTGCCCTGAGTTATTATTTTGTGGCTGTTCCGTATTTCTATGTCCCTCTTCCTGTATTGGAGCGCAAGTGGCCTCTGAAATACGTAATTCTTGTATTACCAGTGTCAGCTGAACTTGTACTTCCCGGATTTCTCTTTGGTGTTGCGTATTAATTTGATTCTGATTTTGTTTGAATTTCCTAATTTGTTCGCACTCTTCTGTGTCATTAATGACTACTGGTTTTGTGTCATTCAGATTATCATACCTTCGTAGATAAATTATTTAGCTGATCCGAAAGTTCAACTACTTTCTCTGATAATGAACTAATTTCCTCCATGTGTCTTTCTTCTGTGTCCTTTAAGTTTTCCTGAGTTTTTGCAAGTTGCGTAACCGAATCGGTAGATGCAACTGAGTCCATTTTAGCTTGCAAGGTGTCATGATTTTCATGAACAATAGTTTGCAGTTCTTTTATGGCTGCTTCGTGATTCTGTAATGCATTTTCATGACGCGAAAAGCGTTTTCATGATGCGAAAAGATAGGTTGAAAATACTCACAAATTTGTGTTTTTACGTCGTTACAGACTTTTTGACATTTCGATTCGATTTTATGTAACTCAGTAGTCAAATCAGTGTTTGTTCAAGCGTGATGTGAAGATTTTGTTCCATTGCGTCTAACTGTTGCTGTGATTGTCTCTGTGTGTGTCTAACTTTTGAAGCTTTTGCTGTGTTTGTCTCTGATTTTGTTCCATTGTGTCTAACTTTTGAAGCTATTGTCCCATTTGTTGCATTAATTGTAATAACAATGCACTGGTGTCTGAAACATGTTCCTCAGTGCTTTTCGGCAGTGAATTTGCACCGGCAACATTCAAATTTTGAGAAGCGGAAAATGTGTCTTGACTCATTTGAGAAAACGGTGAGAACCCAAAACCTAAGTCTACAGTATTTGCAATATTGTGTTCTGTCATTCCTAATTCCTGAGGCGAGCTGTTGCCGACCGATCGATCGATAATGCTTCCCTGTTTACTACCTGTTTCACTGTCTACACCATTATTTGACGCCCGCTCCATTTCCCTATGCACAGTTACCAAATTACTAGTTTGAAAATTAGTTAATTCATTACATGGTGGCGTTAACACACTGCTTTCGTCTTCACTGTCATTTCTCAGTTTACTTTGGAGCCTAGTGTTACGTTTTTCACACGCCATTACTGTCACAATATTTCACACGACAACACAGAAAAACACAATTTGAAGAGCAAAAATAGGGGAACACATTAACATAGCACTGAAAACAATATCTAGTTAATTGCAAGCGCAGCTGCGAAATACTTGGTGCAAATCTACATGCATGCCACAACTGTTTTACTGTACAACAATGAAAGACTGCAACTACAAAGGAGATTCTCTCTACAATTACGCAATAGCAATAAACAAAATCTACACTAATTATACAAACTACAAGAAAAAATCAGAAGATTCCAGTGAGGTATCCTCGGCTAAGGGTCGACATATGAAATGTCCCGTTTGCAAAATTATACATGACTGTGCTTAAACCGACACACAATATTTTTTTTTAGCGCAACGCAATCTGACTTTCAAAAATCCCTACAAAATAATGGCCCTGACTAACATTAATCTATACCTTTCACAAATCACTTACCTCACCAAAAATCTCCGTTACTCGAACTACTGCAGTACAGCGAGCGCCACTACTGCCAGCTAAATAAAAGATTCAAACTACGGAAGGCACTAACTACTGATAGGTATAGTTAGCAAATGAAAGATGTTAATAGAGAACAAACATTGTATTTACCTTAATAGTCATAATATATATAGCAGTTCATAACATCCATTCTTACAAATATCAAAACTCCGCCATTTCTCTCCACACATCCACCACTGCTGGCGGCTCACCTCCAACTGCACAAAGCTACGCGCTGTTCACATCCAGCTGCCGCTGCCCAACACTATAATGGCAGACAACAATGCAAACTAGCCACAGACTGCACACAGCACAGCCAGTGATTTTCATACAGAGCGCTACGTAACGTTTCCAATAAGAAAACATAAACAGCCTACTTACAAGAGTATTCCAGTCAACATTGTCAAAAGCTTTCTCTAAGTCCACAAATGGTAGAAATGTAGGTCTGCCTTTTCTTAATCTAGCTTCTAAAATAAGTCGTAGGGTCAGTATTGCCTCACGTGTTCCAGCATTTCTACGGCTTCTCTACTGGCACCAAAATACCCCCTGTCTCCTTTACACCGGCGCGTCCGTCCCGCGTAACGTCTAGTGGTCGATTGTGCCTTGCACCAGGATTTCGAATACTTCTGATCAAATAATTTATGTACGTGCAGAATTTACTCAATACTATTAACGAGGAAAGTGCGCTCCAACCCCAAAGCGGTCAGTTCATCAGTGCATCATATATGCATTCGGCCAAAGTAACATGTAATGTATTATCCGTACATGAAGCATTAAAAGTTTTAGGATTTCAGATTGAACATTTCTCTTCGCAGTGGAATATGTACTGCATGAACCTGACTGACTGTTGCCATCTGAATTCGAATTGGCTGTTATGACCTGCATTGGAAACATAAACATTACATTTCTCAGCAAATTTCGAGCTGTTTGTAGTACCTCATGAACCGCCGCAGAACTACACTTACTTCTCCTATTACAGAGATTCTCTTGTATACATGGCTGCATTAAATGCCTGACAGGAAGGGTGGAACGACGTGACCGCTATTTTGCTGTTGGTTCCAGATCGTTGATTCTATAAAATTGCTTTTACTTTGTAGATAACTCTTAAATTTTTTCTTAAGTTCTTTCCTGCCCTATCAGTAGTGCCATGGTTGATAGTTCAACGAAGCGTGCAGAGAAGGCTGTGTGTAGTTGGCAAAGGAGTGCACAAGTAGGGGAAGGTTAGAGCTCTCCGTCATCTGCTCAAGTGATTACGGATAGCTCAGGTGGAACATCGATGTTCTTACAAGGGGAACATCTAGTTAGCAACTTTTACTGACAATGAGAACTCATCCTTCGCGACAGTTACCCATTCCCGATTTCACCAGTGACAATGCTTGCTACCTAATTCTCCTCCTCTTCTTTCTGCGAGTTTTCTGTACAGTGTGGCGTCTCTCGTGTCGAAATTTTCACCTCTTGTCCGCCTGCTTAGCTTAGTGGTAACGCTTTTGCTTCTCATGCAAACGGCCCAGGTTGGATTCCCGTCCGACTTGCAGATTTTTTTTCCACTCGTGGGCTGGCTGTTGTATTGCCCCAATCATGATTTCGCCATCACCAACACGCAGGTTGGGCCTCACCTGGAGCAAGACTCGCAACTCGCCGCCCAACTTCCGCAGCTAGTGCCTCCGGACCATCAATGCCACAATTTTTTTCATCTCTTTCTGTCTTGCAGATTTATGAGTACGGGTTATAATACACTCCTGGAAATGGAAAAAAGAACACATTGACACCGGTGTGTCAGACCCACCATACTTGCTCCGGACACTGCGAGAGGGCTGTACAAGCAATGATCACACGCACGGCACAGCGGACACACCAGGAACCGCGGTGTTGGCCGTCGAATGGCGCTAGCTGCGCAGCATTTGTGCACCGCCGCCGTCAGTAGTGATGGACTAAACTGCGATTTTCCGATATCAGTGATTTCTGTGAATGCTACTTTTCAGTATCTGTTATTCTTAACTGTGATTTGTCGCAGTTAAGAGTCGCAGTTAAGGAACATAGGTCGTGTATCCCTCCGCCACTGCTATTTCTGCGATTTCTGCTACTTCCGCGATTTCTGCTACTTCTGCGATTTCTGTGACTTCTGCTACTTCTGCGATTTCTGCTACTTCTGCGATTTCTGTGACTTCTGCGATTTCTGTGATTCCTGCGACTTACCACCGTATGAAAAAGTTACATCTGTCAACACAGAAAATAGCATCTCAACAAACCTGTCATTGGCAAGTATGTTTTAGTTTTTTCTTCCGTTGGCTTTAATTTTGTATTAAAGAAACAACTGTGAAAATATTAATAGTGTAATTAATATGTAAGTAGCCGTACAGTACCATAATAGTTCGTATTTAGAAAATGAATTCTAACATATTGTTATGTTCACAGGTACCTGAACTACATTTCAGTCACTCAGTAAAGTGATAACTCAAAATATCATTGTCAACAGATCTGAAGAAATTGCCACTGCGTCTTTAGAGCGTTTTCGTTAGACGAGAGGTTAGTTTCTAAGTGTTTCGATGGACTTAATTACTTCAGTGAGATCGTTCTTGCAAATGTGATATTCATTATAGCAAATATTAGCAATCTACTCTGTCAATTATATTGCTAGTAATTAATGACAGCAAAAATTGTTTAATAATCCTTGTGTTTTTGCAGACACAGTTCTGACTCTGATTACTGGTTGCTGTACGTATCTATCCACATCAAGGCTGTTTTTGAGAGAGACTCTTGAAGATTCAAGACAGCTCTTAGACGATTTGCAGTTTAAAAGTGAAATAATTGTGAAATAAGTGTGTGAATGATTAAACTGTGTTTTATTGAAGTTGTGCGATTTTAAAGGAATAATAAATGTCAAATACAGTGAGTGAATTATAAAAATCTCATTTTCCACATGTTTAAGCCGTCCTATACCCATAATTTTCCGCCACTTACTTATTGGTAAACACTTGTTGGAGAGTGACGTGCCGCCCCCCCCCCCCCCCCCCTTTCTCCACAATCTTGGTGTGACACTGACCTGTAACATATCCCAAAGTCTACAATATGCATTTTGAGGCTGTTGATATGAAAGTGGGAAGTACAGATCTTCCAGTGAAATCGGGAATAGCTTAAGTGCATTACTTGAAAGTAACACAGGAAAAGCTTACTTATGTAGGTGGTAGTAGTGTCGGCAAAAAGTTCTTGTGTGTGAAGTTGCCATGTAGAACACCAGGTGTAAAACTTTTCTCCCGAGTCTTGAACTGTGTCGGAACAAAAGTGAGGCATTCGTATGACTGTTTTCATTTCTCTACACTTATACAGATGTCTGAGTTGTGCTGTTTTAACATTGCAAAGTCCTGTAGGCATGTGGAGTATTAACCAAAACTGTCATATTGGAAGCAGAATCAAACACATTTGTTATGTTACTTGATATTTTCAGGAGAAAAAGGCAATGTTGCTTCTTATTAATATAATACATTCAGAGTCACAGCAGTATTTGACCAACCATAACTGATGCTGAATGTGCATGTCGTCATATAATATGAAGGGCTTATTTCAATAGTGGTACAAGTCCATTAGCTCCACTTTTCTGTTTATAATGCTTCTGAAATTAGTGTTCCAAACAAACATAAATAAAGGTTCATCTCTAGCAAGAAGCCATATGCTTGAATATTTCTGGTATCTCAAATGCAGATTTGTCAGCGCTCATTTAACTTTACGACTCTGTATCTCAAAATGAACAAAATTGGACTTGTACCACTATTGAAATAAGCCCTTCATATACACACACAGCACATCGATCTCATGAGGCACCAGGCTCTCATAACGAAGTACGTACGTCGGTCAACAGATGACACTAGGAAAAGTATGTTAACTGCGCTTTTTAGTTGCTACTTGCGACTCTTAGTTGCGATTTGTCACAGAAATCGCAGTTTGACTCGGTAGCGAATAGCGTAGTATGAACTTTGCTCAACAGATGGCAGTGCTAACTGCGCTTTTTAGTTGCTACTTGCGACTCTTAGTTGCGACTTGTCACGGAAATCGCAGTTGGACTCCATAGCGTACCGCAGAGATGGACGTAGTACGAACTTTGGCAACAGATGCCACTGTTAACCGCGCTTTTTAGTTGCTACTTGAAACTCTTAGTTGCGACTTGTCACTGAAATCGCAGAAAGCAGTGCTACATTCGACCAATAGATGGCTCACGTCTTTGATTATGAAATACTACTTGCGACTGCTAACTGTGACTGAAATCGCAGTTAGATTCTGTATAGTTGCTACTGTGATATCTGTGACTTCTCAGTCACTGTGATTTCTAACAGATACGCGATTTCCTGCCCACCACTAGCCGTCAGTGTCAGCCAGTTTGCCGTGGCATACGGAGCTCCATCGCAGTCTTTAACACTGGTAGCATGCCGCGACAGCGTGGACGTGAACCGTATGTGCAGTTGACGGACTTTGAGCGAGGGCGTATAGTGGGCATGCGGGAGGCCGGGTGGACGTACCGCCGAATTGCTCAACACGTGGGGCGTGAGGTCTCCACAGTACATCGATGTTGTCGCCAGTGGTCGGTGGAAGGTGCACGTGCCCGTCGACCTGGGACCGGACCGCAGCGACGCACGGATGCACGCCAAGACCGTAGGATCCTACGCAGTGCCGTAGGGGACCGCACCGCCACTTCCCAGCAAATTAGGGACACTGTTGCTCCTGGGGTATCGGCGAGGACCATTCGCAACCGTCTCCATGAAGCTGGGCTACGGTCCCGCACACCGTTAGGCCGTCTTCCGCTCACGCCCCAACATCGTGCAGCCCGCCTCCAGTGGTGTCGCGACAGGCGTGAATGGAGGGACGAATGGAGACGTGTCGTCTTCAGCGATGAGAGTCGCTTCTGCCTTGGTGCCAATGATGGTCGTATGCGTGTTTGGCGCCGTGCAGGTGAGCGCCACAATCAGGACTGCATACGACCGAGGCACACAGGGCCAACACCCGGCATCATGGTGTGGGGAGCGATCTCCTACACTGGCCGTACACCACTGGTGATCGTCGAGGGGACACTGAATAGTGCACGGTACATCCAAACCGTCATCGAACCCATCGTTCTACCATTCCTAGACCGGCAAGGGAACTTGCTGTTCCAACAGGACAATGCACGTCCGCATGTATCCCGTGCCACCCAACGTGCTCTAGAAGGTGTAAGTCAACTACCCTGGCCAGGAAGATCTCCGGATCTGTCCCCCATTAAGCATGTTTGGGACTGGATGAAGCGTCGTCTCACGCGGTCTGCACGTCCAGCACGAACGCTGGTCCAACTGAGGCGCCAGGTGGAAATGGCATGGCAAGCCGTTCCACAGGACTACATCCAGCATCTCTACGATCGTCTCCATGGGAGAATAGCAGCCTGCATTGCTGCGAAAGGTGGATATACACTGTACTAGTGCCGACATTGTGCATGCTCTGTTGCCTGTGTCTATGTGCCTGTGGTTCTGTCAGTGTGATCATGTGATGTATCTGACCCCAGGAATGTGTCAATAAAGTTTCCCCTTCCTGGGACAATGAATTCACGGTGTTCTTATTTCAATTTCCAGGAGTGTATATTAGCTTCTGTTCCAGAATACATGAGCACACAAAATAAATTGACAGAATTACAGGAGCCCCATTCTACAGCACACGAAACACAGATGAACAACGAAGTTTTTCACAACCTGTACACACACAGAAAACACCACGTTAAGCTTCAGGAGCCACTTGCCCACACATGGTGCAATGAGGTACAATAAATAAACTACCACGTCGCACAAGTGACGTAAACTGCATACAGCTTTACCATTTAGACTAGTCTCACATTTAACACGACCCGACTCCGTCTCTGGGCTCAGTGAGACGGTAAGGCTAATAGCGAACTATCGGTGAGAATTCACTTCGTAGCCGATCTTACGTAACTGGACTAGTTACTTTACTGTGCTTCTGACGAGTTTTTGGGTAACCAGGACGGTGACCACAGAGACGGCCAGATCGGACAACAAAAAACCAGCCATAAAACAAAATGATCTCCGTCATTTCTAAGAGCTGATGAGGAAACCAACAGCAGCCCCAAATAACTGAGACTCCTAACAATTCGATGCTGTCACCATACAGCTGTCGTTCGGGAACCAACAGTCTGTAACCCACAGGCTGCCCTTACAATCAATATTCGGAACTTACTCACAGGTAGATTCACAGCACCAGGAAGGTCCAACCATCACGCTGGAACAAGTTTCCCACTGGACGATATTCACTGGTTAAACAGCACCTCCAAGTAACTGAGAGTGCTAGGAAGCAGGTACTTTCACCAAATAGCTGTTATGCAGGAACCAACAGACTATAATCCACAGGCTGCCCTTACAGCCAATGTTCAGAACTTACTGACAGGTAGCGAAACCACCACTGCAGTTGACATAGGGTTCGTTCAGATATTCAAATTCAGAGCACCGAGAAGGTCCAAACATCACATCAGAACAAATTTCCCAGAGGGCGATATTCACTTCCCAATCAGCTGCCCCAAGTAACTGAGTTTGCGAGCAAGTGAGTGCTTTCACCATATAGCTGTCATTCAGGAACCAACAGGCCGTAATCCACAGGCTGTCCTCAGTACAAATGTTCGGAGCTGACTTCCGGGTAGCGAACTGGCCACCACAGCTGAGATAATTAGATTCAGAGTACCAGGAAAGTGCAAGCGTCACGTCGAAACGAGTCTACCACCGGATGATATTCACTGGCCGCCAAACAGCAATAGTCGGCAAATCAGAACAGCACAGGCTATCGTTTGAATGGTAGCTGCTGCCCATGGCTGCCACACCACCTGAACAGACAGCCCAAGCCCGCAGCTGGTTGCCTGCTCGGAACGGACTGCGGCTCCTGACCACCGCTGCAGCCCTTGAACCGCGCCTCGCAACACGCGACCTCCTCTCTGGTGGCTGATGCGCCGCTCCTTCCACGTCCACAACAAGTGCTGCTGCCAACCCGAGGCACCAATCAACAGAGCGCGAAAACAAAAAATCGCCCGCCACAGCAAACATATACAGGGTAGTCCGTTGATAGTGACCGGGCCAAATATCTCACGAAATAAGCTCAAACGAGAAAACTACAAAGAACGAAACTCGTCTAGCTTGAAGGGGGACACCAGATGGCGATATGGTTGGCCCGCTAGATGGCGCTGCCATAGGTCAAACGGATATCAGCTGCGTTTTTTAAAATAGGAACCCCCACTTTTTATTACATATTCGTGTAGTACGTAAAGAAATATGAATGTTTCAGTTGGACCACCTCTTTCGCTTTGTGGTACATGGCGCTGTAATTGTCACAAACGTATAAGTACGTGGTATCACGTAACATTCCGCCACTGCGTACGGTATTTACTGCGTGATACATTACCCGTCTTAAAATGGACCGTTTACCAATTGCGGAAAAGGTCGATATCGTGTTGATGTATGGCTATTTTGATCAAAATGCCCAACGGGCGTGTGCTATGTATGCTGCTCGGTATCCTGGACAACATCATCCAAGTGTCCGGACCGTTTGCCGGATAGTTACGTTATCTAAGGGAACAGGAAGTGTTCAGCCACATGTGAAACGTCAGCCACGACCTGCAACAAATGATGATGTCCAAGTAGGTGTTTTAGTTGCTGTCGCGGCTAATCCACACATCAGTAGCAGATAAATTGGGCGAGAATCGGGAATCTCAAAAACGTCGGTGTTGAGAATGCTGCATCAACATCGATTGCATCCGTACCATATTTCTGTGCACCAGGAATTGCATGGCGACGACTTTGAACGTCGTGTACAGTTCTGCCACTGGGCGCAAGAGAAATTACGGGACGATGACAGATTTTTTGCACGCCTTCTATTTAGCGACAAAGCGTCATTCACCAACAGCGGTAACGTAAACCAGCATAATATGCACTACTGTATAACGGAAAATCCACGATGGCTGCGATAAGTGGAACATCAATTGCTCAAACAAGAACTGTAATGCCTATATTTTTACAATTGGAAGTGATTACAGCTCTTTATTTTCTGTCGGACCCAATAATAATTTATTTCATACTTACGCCCAGATCCTCAGAAAATACGATGGAAAAGTTTAAGACTGAATTATAAACACAGATTTTAAAAGTCGTTTCTCTTCTATACTACAAAACATACTTGAAAATAAAACATATTCTATAGCAACTGGTACATGTAATATGCATAAGACGTCATTTTAAGGAGACATTGTATGTCCTATGCCGCCATTGTTAAATTATCGAATTTTGTGACCCATTATCTTGGAAAGTTCTTGAGACACCAACTTACAGTTTTCCGCAATTATTGAATGCACCTTTCTAGACACACTGAACTAGAATTATTACTAAAATTGTATTGTGTGGCATGTTATCTTTTTTTCAAACATTCGATTTTTGACAGAATTTTGTAAATACATGAACATAAAAACAAAACAACTCAGGATATTTTAATTATTCTAGTTCCATAGTTGCCATCTCACACTTGGCATGCTGTGAAAATTTCGTGTCTCTACCAGCAAGATTAAGGAAAGGCAAACATACGTTGCTAGCATTTGTAGACTTAGAGAAAGCTTTTGACAATGTTGACTGGAATACACTCTTTCAAATTCTAAAGGTGGAAGGGGTAAAATACAGGGAGCGAAAGGCTATTTACAATTTGTACAGAATGCAGATGGCAGTTATAAGAGTCGAGGGACATGAAAGGGAAGCAGTGGTTGGGAAGGGAGTGAGACAGGGTTGTAGCCTCTCCCCGGTGTTATTCAATCTGTATATTGAGCAAGCAGTAAAGGAAACAAAAGAAAACTTCTGAGTAGGTATTAAAATCCATGGAGAAGAAATAAAAACTTTGAGGTTCGCAGATGATTGTAATTCTGTCAGAGACAGCAAAGGACTTGGAAGAGCAGTTGAACGGAATGGACATTGTATTGAAAGGAGGATATAATATGAACATCAACAAAAGCAAAACGAGCATAATGGAATGTAGTCGAATTAAGTCGGGTGATGCTGAGCAAATTAGATTAGGAAATGAGACACTTAAAGTAGTAAAGGAGTTTTGCTATTTGGGGACCAAAATAACTGATGATGGTCGAAGTAGAGAGGATATAAAATATAGACTGGCAATGGAAAGGAAAGCGTTTCTGAAGAAGAGAAATTTGTTAACATCGAGTATAGATTTAAGTGTCAGGAAGTCGTTTCTGGGAGTATTTGCACGGAGTTTAGCCATGTATGGAAGTGAAACATGGACGATAAATAGTTTGGACAAGAAGAGAAAAGAAGCCTTCGAAACATGGTGCTACAGAAGATTGCTGAAGATTAGATGGGTGGATCACATAACTTATGAGGAGGTACTGAATAGGATTGGGGAGAAGAGGAGTTAGTGGCACAACTTGACAAGAAGAAGGGACCGGTTGGTAGGACATGTTTTGAGGGATCAAGGGATCATAAATTTAGCATTGGAGGGCAGTGTGGAGGGTAAAAATGCTAGATGGCGACCAAGAGATGAATACACTAAGCAGATTGAGAGGGATGTAGGTTGCAGTAAGTACTGGGAGATGAAGAAGCTTGCACAGGATAGGGTAGCATGGAGAGCTGCATCAAGCCAGTCTCAGGACTGAAGACCACAACAACAACACCCACTAGTACTTTTTTAGAAAACGGACCATTTATTGCAAAAAATGTAGCTCAGAGATATTGAGGTTTAAAACTTTTTTCTTACAAATTCTTATACAGACTTACATTTCTGCATCTTTTATGTACTAGAATTGCCCTGACCCGTAGTCTGTGTCTTCTTCAGTGTCACAACATACCAGTGCTTGCCTCCTTCTTTCCTTTCTTGCTTCTCTTGTCATTTGCTGAGCAGCTAACTCTGCTTCACATACACGAAGCTCATCCAGTCCCCGCAGTCCTTTAGCTGTGTTCTGTCCAAATGTTACCCCTAACTTCTCCAGAACCTTAAGTCTTTCATAGTACCCACCATTAAAAGTTATTACAGCATCAGACACTGCTAACGTTACAGTCAAAAGGCCAACAAATACATTTTTAGGCACACAGCACCACACAATGTTATTGAATGACTCATTCATGTTCTGGGTCTTCCCATGTAAACACTTATTTAATAGCGCAGGAGTTGCCAAATCTCTGTAAATAGGTTTGATTGCGCACATTACTGCCAAAGGAAGAGAATGTCACCCGTTTCTAAAGTTACTTTCCTTTTCGATGCACTATGGGGCGTGGTCTTCTTCACTGCTAGTACGCGTGTTTTCTAGTACTTTAGAAGAAAATGCGCGTCTCAGATAGCTGTTACCCACAAATTTCAGTTTCTGGAAGTTACGGTTAGTAATTTTATTTACATATAAAGAGCAATGGAAGTTACCTTACTACAAAAATAGCCGATAATCACACAACTTTCAACGAAAACTAGTATCAGAAACAAAGGACTGATTTGTTTATTCGTAATGCCAACTTCTGAGACGTAGCAGTAGGCACAAAACAAAGCAATTCACAGCCTTCTAGACTATGTAGTTCCCAAGAAATGACGACTCACCTCTGGCAGTATATGTGTAGCTGCGAAATTTGTCAGTCACATGCCAACATTCAAAATATTGTTTGAAAGTCTCAAAATTGTCTGATTTTAATGTATTATACAGCAAAGTGTTAAGGAAAATGCAAAGTACATTATGGAGTAGAAAACAGAAAATGTCAAATTTCAACGATTTTCACGTATTATGTCCCATTAACGAAAAGGCCATTGTGCAATAGTCTTGTAGATGTAGATATGCATCATAAAAGATGGAAAAGTTCGATATAAACGTTAAAACAAGTAGAACTAGTTTCACTTGCGTATGTAAGAGGGAATATCGTACTGTTTTGTATAGGCGAATGGTGGCGCTCTTGCTGTTCTTCTGGCAGTGGAATGTTTTGTTGACGTCTGTCATTTGCACGGCGGCTGGCACAGGGCCGGGCAGCAGGCATCTGCGGCCGAGCGAGGCCTCGGCGTGCAGGTAGGCCGTGTGACGTAGCCAGCAGGCGGGTTCCATGCAGACAATGCAAATTCCACAGACTCCTGGTTTGGTGCAAAATTCACTGCGAGCAGTTTTATTTAATGTGTTGCGGCTGGCCAGCCAACCCCACTGCGGCTGACGAGGCGGCTCTGCTCCGGCCATCTGTGACGTGACACAGCTGCATCAGTGTGCCCTGGTCTCGCTGTCGGATCGCCATCTTTGATTTTTTGAATTTCCAGTCAACTTATGCCTATGGCCACAACCCTATTCCCACAGGAGTGGAGGAGAACCCCACCAAAATTTTAATTACGGCCAAAATTTGAATTACTGCCAAAATTTGAATTTTATACTTAGGGAAACTAGCATTTGTCAAACAAGGAGAGGGTGGGGAGATCTCATGACTCATTGATGAAGTCATTGACGACGTCGTCGATGGGCTAAGCACTCCAGAACGCCCTCTGTCTGAAAAAACTGAACTTGCAGACACTTGGTCGGCCGCAGTGGTCTAGCGGTTCTAGGCGCTCAGTCCGGAACCGCGCGACTGCTACGGTCGCAGGTTCGAATCCTGCCTCGGGCATGGATGTGTGTGATGTCCTTAGGTTAGTTAGGTTTAAGTAGTTCTAAGTTCTAGGGCACTGATGACCTCCGATATTAAGTCCCATTGTGCTCAGAGCCATTTGAACCATTTTTTTGCGGACACTTGGAGATAGGCGTAAACTAGCATTTGAAAGCCCAGGTGCAAAGTTTCAAGAACCATTATCGTGGAACGTAGGGATGTATTGCAGCCTCTCGCATATTGCTTCCTTAAGAATATAGCATGCACTGTGGTTGCACAGTATAGATTGAGGAGATACATGAAACAATGTTGGATTAAATTAAAACTAATTCATATCTGAAAGCTATATTTCTGAAAATTAGAAACAAATAATGTTGACTATGTACGAGGAAAATGTACGTAGTGTTTGAAGGAAAATGAAACAGAAGAAAAAAAAACAGGAGGACGATCAGTTTATGTCAGAGCGTCTGTTAAAATGTATCGCTACAGTCTAAATGATGGTAGGGCAGAGAACTGTTTATTATGCACCATTGTTCAAAAATTAACTGATCTTCGATATCTTCCAAGTAGCATGAGTGGATTAATGTGTGCATTACAAGTTGTCCCGGTATTAAGTGTTGTGTAGTGCTGTGGATACAAGATATACCAGGAAACTGACCTTTGGTCGTGGCTGGTAAGTACCACGTCTATATCTACACAGAAAGCTTCAATGGGTAGTATGACGCTACTGTGTGACAACAGGGGATGCGCAAAGGCCCTTCTACAGCGTGTTATCAGTCCTCGCAGCAGCGACTCAAGTTGCTGGACGAGGTCTCTCTTCGTGTCAGCAATGCTCCATAAAAGCCCCGTTAGAGTGGCAGTCGTTCAGATTTCAGTCTCTAATACCACATGTGTACAATCGGATTTGAGTCCACATATGAGACGGCTCATGTGGGTGAGTGCCATTCCGATCTCCCACCGTGTTGCTACAGTGAACGACTGTATGTCCCTGTAAGGTGCGCTTACGCCACCGGAGTGCCGACCAGTGGGATCAGAGGAGGCAACGGAGGCTGGGCCTCCTCACTTTCCTGTGCAGAAATGGTCCTAGTACAGTGGTTCCCAATCCCTGTTTCAATTAGACGTCAGCTAGTATCCCCGCCCTTCCTCCTCCCACTGCCGTCTGTTGTACCCTCTTCCCCACAATTATCACCAACTATTTGTTTGTTAGAATGAATGATGAAGGAATTCGTGGTGCTTTGCAAGTGATACTCACAATTCCTTCTTAGATAAGGAAGCTAACTATCCACTGGGAGGGTAGACACTTGTTACAAAACATACTTCCCCTGCATTGACCCTCTCCATTGTGGCACTTGCTTAACCTGCACTCTACACTTACAGTCCGTGAAGCACTTGATCGTTGCACTCCATACTTCTGTACTGGCGAAATTTGAAGACTTCAGGCTGATAATGCTTTGTGTCTGACCACAGCCACAAATATCAATAGTAATAATAATAAGAAAAATAATAATTGCTGTGTGCAACACTCTAGTAGGCCTTACTTAGTTACTGCTGTGTTGCCATGTCAATTAATTCATTTATCTGTTTCGAAGTGAGTAATGAAGCAGTTTCTGGACAGTTACAAGTACTATTTACAGCTTGGAGAAGACAATATCTGTTACGTATAAGCCGGCCGCGGTGGCCGAGCGGTTCTAGGCGCTTCAGTTTGGAACTGCGCGACTGCTACGGGCTCGAATCCTGCCTCGGGCATGGATGTGTGTGATGTCCTTAGGTTAGTTAGGTTTAAGTAGTTCTAAGTTCTAGGGGACTGATAACCTCGGATGTTAAGTCCCATAGTGCTCAGAGCCATTTGAACCATTTTTGTTACGTATATGCCCCACTTTTACCATCAGCAATGTATGGGACAAAGTACAATAGGTGTGTTCAGTGGGTGGACGATGTGAGGAACCTGTAACCTCCACTGCATTAATGCTACTAATTGAGAAAAGAAATTATTCATAACTTATATAATTATTAGAGTCTTACAAAATTGTTATCATAGTAACGATTTTTTGAAAACAATTTAATTTTGCGAGTGAAACAGAATCAAATAGTTTAGTTTTTACTCATCAGAAAATTTAATTTTAACACTCAGCAGGTAATTACCGTCAGGTGTCAAAATAAACCTTCATGCACTTTTATCAGTGAGTGCGAAACGATTAGCTTGTGTTATTTCTTCCAAACCGCCAGCACTCGAGAGCAAGTGCGAAAACTTAAATCTAACAGAATGCAGACGGAGGTACAAAGCGTATGGAGAGGAGGCCAGCTACATGGCAGGCCGCCTGTAACTATGACGTCACCACTAGGAGCACAAGAGGGGGTACAGACTGTCGTAGCGATGATGCCGTGCACTTTGGCGGCATGGGGGGCGGCAGCTGTGGTGCCGTCTGTCTACAGTCTGCTTTAAAGTAGCTGTCGCTTGACGTTGCGGCGTTGTCACGTCCAGCACTGGCTGGAGGCAGCCGCCTCAGCGCATCGCTACCCCCCGGCGATAGAAAATCGTTTTAAAGCCTGTATCTTCTACAGAAAGTAAGTAAAAAATTTCAAACCCATATAGGATGTATATCTCTACAATGTCTCTCAATCTGTCAAATATCTATTCTTAATTTTAATTAGGACAAAGGTCACGTTAATTTGTTTGAAACCATTTAAATTATCGATTTCGCAAACAGCTTCTAACTTATTACGTCAATACTGAAAAACTATTGGTGTTACAGCAAAATATTTTTTTTTTCCATTCATTACCAAAATAATGCACTCGGCAAAGAATCCTTAAAAGTTTTCGTAGTGCATTACGTTTCCTGTATATAAATTTCTCAAAATAGCGCTTTTGAGCAACCCTATTGTTGTGTCTAGACAAGACAGCCTAGACACAATGAGAGGGAGCCGAAAGGCACGCGCTTAAACTCACGCAGGCTGGCGTGAGGTCTGAAACTGGATACGCAATGAATGCTATAAAGAAAAATACGTAGCTTCTGGAATACTTAACTTTAATCCACATTTGTAGAACATCGCTCTTGATGATACATTAATAGGATCTCAATATCTATACTGGTAATGTCGCCTTGCTAGGTCGTAGCAAATGTAGCTGAAGGCTATGCTAACTATCGTCTCGGCAAATGAGAGCGTAATTCTCAGTCAACCATGGCTAGCAACATCGGCTGTACAACTGGGGCGAGTGCTAGTACGTCTCTCTAGACCTGCCGTGTGGTGGCGCTCGGTCTGCAATTACCGACAGTGGCTACACGCGGGTCCGTCGTATACTAGCGGACCCCGGCCGATTTAAAAGCTACCACCTAGCAAGTGTGGTGTCTGGCGGTGACACCACACCTATCAGTACTGAACTCGGAACAAGTATGACGTTTAAATCTCTATCTCCTATAAATATTATGCAGATATTTTGAAATTTACGTACAGTATGGCTCTCAGTGGTATCTATAAGCATATCAAACATCTTTTCTTAATTTTAATTAGGGCCGTTGTTACACTAACTATTGAAGTGTGAGAAATTTTCGTGTCCAGTAAAGTTTTCTTCTTTGGACTGCAAATCTCGAAAACTATTAAACACACTGAATAACATCTTGGTGTATATACAAAATGAAATAGAATTAAAATTCAGTCTAACTTACCGTAAGCAGATGACGAGAGCTGGCCAAACAGTATTTCTTAGTCTCGCGACAAGAATAGGAATTAATCGAAATAAATTCACAAACACGATATTTAATGACAGTAAGTACACTACCCACTAATCAGACAATGCGAAAACACCGCTTAATTCAGACTCAGAGTCAGTGGAACTATCCTTGTCGCTGCTCGTATTTACAGATATAATCAAGTCTTCGACACTTTGTTGTAAGATACCTTCATTGTTCGATGCGTCCTGTATCACTCCTTTCCCGTGATGCACTACCTTTTGCCAGTCTTTCGATGTCACAATGTCAACTGCCTCTTTCAAAAGGCGTTCCACTTCGGTTAATGTGAATTTCTTATTTTCTGTAGCAATGTGCCGTTTAACCTGAGCCCAAATCAGCTCTATTGCGTTCAAATGGCAATGGTCAGGAGGCAATCTAAGCACTTTACGCCCGTATTTTTTGCTACTTCATCCACAATGTAAATCGGGTTCTTTGGCTTGTGTTGCGATACAAGTTCTAATAATTCTGCCCTTGTCAAATTACTGTCGAACTGTACCTTATGTTTCTGTAACCAGCTAACAATGTAGTTTTTCCTCGTTGCCTTTGCGGGTGCTTTATCTTGTATTACTGAGTGGTAGGGAGCGTTATCCATAACAATGATAGAATTTTTTGTTAAGTTCTGGAGCACACAGTCTTCAAACCATTTCACAAAAGTATTGTGGTTCATCTCTTCGTGGTAGTCGGAGGTCTTATTTGAACTGAATAGCTGCAGACAATTTGGAATGAAACCTTTTGAATTTCCGGCATGTGCTACAGTTACCCTTTTTCCCCTGCCGATCGGAGCTGCCATACTACCGCTGATGGTACCGTCTGTCCAGCCTTTTTTTTAAACTGTGTCCTGCATTCACCCACGTTTCATCAAGCCGAACGATATCATCAAAATTTGTCCCCACTAATTCTATAAGAATGCGGCATCGCCAGGCTGCAGTATCTTGGCGTTCCATTAGTAACTTTCTGCCAGAGATGGATTTATAGCGGAATCCTAACATTTTCACGACTCATAGCAAAGACGATTTACTACCCTGAAACAGGTCAGCCGCTGTGAGGGTAGCATGTAGTTTTTTGAGTGTCGGATACTCCTTCCTCGAATAAAATGCGTGTATTTGACGACGAATGGCATCTGCCTGAAAAGAGTCAAGTTTTGTGACCATCTTCTCTAGTCGCCTCTTTTTCCCAGGTGTCTCCAATTTAGATGATTCACTGGAGCCTTCTTTCGTGAGTTTCTCCTTGCAGATCCTTATTACTGATCGTTCGCTAACTTGCAGAGCAGCTGCAGTTCTCTCCACCACCTTATCCAAAGGAACGAGAGGCCCTCCTGCATCCCTCTCTCTGTCTCAAAATACTCCCTTAAGGAACACACGTATTCACGCGCCTGACTGCGTATAACGACGCCATGTCCGCCACTTTTTGGAGGTTTCCGAGGAGTGTGCAGCCTTGGCCTCCCTCTCTTGCGACTGCTTTCATCAGACATCGTAAACACGCGAAGCTATGAGTCACTCAAATCTCTCACCCGCACGTCTACTTGTACAACCGCTCGCTGAGGACTGGCCGGCACAATGCCTCAGTCAGCCCAGCAGAGCGAGGTGGCAACGCAGTGTCAGACAGCTTAGGGGAGCTGCAAGCATAGCGTGCAAAGCTAATGTACCCTGTTTATTTCCCAGTTTCATTGTTGTGTAAGAAGAATCAAATGACTATACTTCCAGCTTACATAGAACGTAGTGAGAATCCCTACACTCAATACCTCTGCCCACAGGTACGGTTTAAGGTACACTGAGTGGTCACTTAAGTATGTGCCATGTAACTCCTGATCATTCCACGTTGCCCTTCAGTTTACATCACGACGACGATTCTCCGTGGATCTTGCGATGTGTGTATTACCACAACGACGCAAACAATGATGGCTCAAAGCAATATAGCATTCTAGCAGTCTAAACCATACGAGTCATTTACTGACAATCACATCACAGTAACGGTCCAAGACATTAAATTTCTTGTATGAAACTGGGAGCTTATTATTTCATTATATTTTTAATATTGCTTAAAGAGTTAATTGACAAACTAATAATAATGATGCTGGCTGAAACGGTGAATTAAAATTTGTGCCAACAGCAGGACTCGTGCACAGGACCCTTGCTTACTAGGAAGATGAGCCACGCTTTGCGCCACACTGGCGTTCCAGCTGCAGTACCTGCACTGACTACCATAGTATGTCCCCCTCCCCCCTGACAAGCATTCCAGTTCACGCCCCCAGCCCACTGCTGTTCCCTCGTACACATGCATCAGTATTTCCAGCTGGTACAAATTTTAATTCATTGCTTCAGCCTACAACATTATCGTAGATATAGGTGGGACTCAATATGTCTGAGGAACATCAACTGTATATGTTTAAATTATTAACAGATATGTACGCAGTTTCCTTGTGTAGAATTACATCCTTCCAAATATATATATTTATATGCAAATATTAGGTCTGGATCTTTAATCCCCACTGCTACGAAAACTGTGCAACGAATATGTATGTCTGTGGTAACTGCAGAGGCGACAGGATGTTTATAACGCAAAGTATATTTTATTGATATAATAAGACATCACAAATACTGTATATATGATCACAAAAATCGTTAACATACTCATGGAAATGTTTGATCCATAGCAAAATAAATTATAAAAATACTGTAAATTATAAATATCATATACATAATATAATTAACATATCTGCTTGATAAATAAAAACCCTAAGTCTTCATAGATATAAAAAATACAGCAGTGGGTATCCTTTTTTATATTTGTCCTGCAGTGAAAGCAAATCAAAATATTGTTTATGAATAATGAAATTACATTCTTATCTGGTATCATATTTAGTATTCAGTCTAATTAACTTAGAGCATATATCAAAATTTCGAAACTCTCTTTGGTCAGATGCTACATTGCTGAGAAAATAATCGAACAGTCAAAAGCTAAGATTAATCCATTAGATTCCCGTTACGTCATTACAATGGTAGATAACACTAATGGCAGAGTATTCTCATCGTAATTAATTTTTACTCCGTATTCAAAACTATTATAGCAGTTCTTGAGAAGAAGTGGTTACAGGGAGCGACTTTCAGTGTCGTATGTGGCGGTTACCCTTACGTGATCGACACGTTCCGAGTATCTGCCGTGACTCAGTTTGTATACATTGTACTGCATTCAGAGAAAATCTTCGGGAGTCATCGTAAAGTCTTGAGAAGGGACTTTTACAGGTGGAGTCTGGATTCTTTTGATATTTTCATCCTCTTAACTTCTCCTTTGTCATATAAAGTATTCTGAGCTTAAGTGTAATAACTACAAATTATTTCTTGACGCAGCTCGTCGTAGTATGGCAATACTTGAGTTCACTCTCTCGCACGTCAGACAAGTGTTCAAGACCTACGCCGAATGCCAACCCAAGCGCCGCCCTTGATCCCGAGCGACAGGTTGTTGGGCTGGATCACAAGCGGCACGGGCGTCTTCTCCACCACGCAGAAGCTGAACCGCGACAGCAGGTGCGTCATCACGACCTTGGTTTCCATCAGCGCGAACCTCTGGGCTGAAACACGACAGTTGTGGTAAGAGGCAAACTGTATAGTATTGGAAATTTTTTGCAGACGTGAACATCGGCTTTGTAATCAACACCACGACACATTTTCCGCCGTTAGTAAACAGGATATCCCAGGAGGAATGGTCGATGTTCAGCGATTTGACAGGAACGTTCACTCGAAGCAAAGAAGTCTTGTAAACAAGGGTTGTAAAATTCATACCTTAACAGCTATGAGTGCTTATTCATATTTGCTACTGTGAAACACGTCTACTGAACAACTGTTCATACCTCTGAAGATACATACTTTAGAGGCCACGCTTACCTTTTTTTTTGTTGTTGTTGTTGTTTTGCTTTGTTGTTGTCCGTATTTTCACCTCTCGAAACATAGAAAGTAAAGAGCTTGCTGTAGAAGTAATTCGTTGCACAATATCGAAGACGAGTAAGCGCTCAGATGTGCAGTTAAAGTCCATGTTTACTAGACTTTTTAACTTCGAATGATCGTTCCTGTCGTTTCACAGAATACTCACCATTCCACTCTGAACATTACAGAGAATTATAGCAAACGAAAATGTAAATGGCTATACTAAACCTTGAAACAATTCTAGAGGAAACAATGTTGGTCAGAAACGGATATCATTCTGACAATATTGGCCACGAACATTGAATGCGAGGAGCAATTGCAATTTCAGAAATGATAATACCACTGGATCATGGCAATTAAACATGCAAAACTTCACGGAGCACTACTGCTGCCCCCAAAGTCTCTGCTCTTGTAATTGGAGACCCTTTGTTGAAATCCTGAAGGGAATAGCAAAACCTTAAAAGCCTTTGGTGACACCTGGGGAGTGAGTGTGGTGACTGGCTGAAGGACACAGCTCCAAATTTACTCATTCTCGATACTGACCGTGATAGATGCTCACTGAAGAGGATTGTGACGAAATATAAGAGTATATGTGGTGTCTATTCTTTCAGACATGACCAAAAGAACAGACACCATTTTGATCTTGCAGCTACAATGAATCAAGACTCAATGGAATGAAAGACATCAGCTGCCAGTAGGCACTGATTTATATCAGTACGGCAAGTTGAAAATTTGTGTCATACCAGAATTCAAACTGGAGCCTCCTGCTCACGAGGCAGATGCACAGACCACTACGCCATCTGGAGTTGGTGGTCAGCGCAGCTGTATCTATCATTGGCCGTCATCGCCTTAGTTATATATGTGGTGTCTATTCTTTCGGGCATGGTTCAAACGGCTCTGAGCACTATGGGACTTAACTGCTATGCTCATCAGTCCCCTAGAACTCAGAACTACTTAAACCTATCTAACCTAAGGACATCACACACATCCATGCCCGATGCAGGATTCGAACCTGCGACCGTAGCGGTCGTGCGGCTCCAGACTGTAGCGCCTAGAACCGCTCGGCCACTCAGACCGGCTTTCGGACATGTCCGAGACCATTTTGGTGCTACAGCCACAACATAGGACCACCTCTGGCTGGCGCTACACATCGCACACGCTGCACGTTAAACGATGCAGGTGGCCATCGGTGCTCTGGGACGCCTTAGATCATCACTTGAGAAGCAACGTCGCGCGTCCAGCCTGCTACTGCCAAGTTTGTGTGTTGTTTGGACTGCTGTAGCTTCATGTACCACTGCGACCTAGGGCTGTCTGCGAGATATCCTGCTCCAGGTGTCCACGGCATGCAATTCCCATCGTAACATTGGCTCAGAAACTGGTTTTGATGGTTCTGCATTCGCTGACAGCAGCAATTGTTGGCGGGCTCGAAACCAACTGACTCACAAGACGTGATCCACTCGGTTACGATGTTACTACGACCGCTGTTGTTACATCATGTTAAAGGACTGCGAGTTATACGCCACGCCCTGTTGGCAAGCTGAAGAGTCCGCCCTGATGCACGAACAACTTCGGCTGTTTCATTCACGAAGTGTTCATAGACACATCTGAACACGTGATCCTTAATGCCACTCTGTCATGTCTACATGTGTGCTGAATCTGTACAACCGACTGGGATATCCACGACTATGTTCGCTTTGGAGCGTACCCGAGCATCTGGTACCAGTTTCTACAGCATCTGCAGTGTTCCGAAGAGAGCAGTATGGGGCTATATTTTGTTCAATGAGATTCCAACAACGTAGATCTCTATATTTTGTTCAGTGAGGTTACTGTAAGATAGTTAAACCAAGAAAATTAAACTGTTAACTATAAACAAAGTCACACGATTCGTTTTTAACTTGCAAAAGCTCAAGAGAGACAGTAAAACAGAGGCACAACAAAGACTTACCGATGCAGACGCGAGGTCCGGACCCGAATGGGTAGTACGTGAACGGTTTGATGAGGTGCTTGTTCTCCGGGCTGAAGCGCTCGGGGTCGAAACGTCCGGGGTCCTCGTAGTACCTCGGGTCGTGGTGAATGCCGTGCACCGGCACCCAGATGCCTTCTCCGGGCTGGATCTCAACACCGGCGCAGCTCTCTGTGGGGGGCAGCTTGTAGGGGCGCACGCACTTGCGGTCCAGCACAGCGCCGGGCGTGTACATGCGGAGCGTCTCTGTGTGCAGCGAGAGGACAACTGTGAGGCTGCGCCAGTGAAAATACTGCCGGGGTCCACCGCCGGTGCACGGCGGCGTGCGCCTCACTGTTGTAACATGATTGTAATGAGGACGACAGAAGAGAACAGAAACGACTAAACACTAAAATCGACTGAAAGTGCAAAATGGCAGAGCAAGAATGGATAGACAGGAAATGCAAAATGCTGTAGAAGCACGCACGACTGTAGAAAAGATAGGCGCCACGTATAGAGAAAACAGTACCACTTGCCTCAATACTAAGTGCTCAGACGGCAACCCGTGACTGAGGGTAAAAGGGAAGGTCGAAAGGTGGAATAAATAAGTAAAGACCTATACAATGGCAATAAACTTGAAGACAGTATTACGGAGTTTTTTTGAACGCTTTTCATTCCCTACCCCTAAAGACTATGGCTCACTGTCGAGTTTGCAACTCAGCAGCCAAATAACAGACGAGTCCCAATTGGGAATATTTGGGAAGCGATTACTGATCACAGCATTTGACCTACGACAATGGGAAACGTACCGAAAATAACCGGGGAATGGGAATTATTTTTTTTAATGTGTGTGAAATGTTATGGGACTTAACTGCTAAGGTTCATCAGTCCCTAAGCTTACACACTACTTAACCTAAATTATGCTAAGGACAAACACACACACCCATGCCCGAGGGAGGACTCGAACCTCCGCCGGGATCAGCCGCACAGTCCGTGACTGCAGCGCCTTAGACCGCTCGGCTAATCACGAGCGGCGGGAATTATTTTTAGTTTAATTCTGCGACAATGTGTCCCAAGCAAAAAATATGAAAACATAGTGTTGGTGATTGCGTATATGTTTATGTGTATACAGGCTAAAATTGCAACAGGAGTAGACTAAGAGTACATTCCTGAGAATTGTGGAGATACTTCGGGAGCTATCCGCGACAAAATCATTCCATCAGGTATAACAGGCGAAACATTCTTAGACTTCAAGAGGAATGTGTTGATTCCATTTCAAAAGAAGGCAGCTACTGACAGGTGTGAATACTAATGAACCATCAGTTTAATAATACTTGAATGATAAGTCCTCATACGAATTATTTACAGAAGACTGGAAGAGTTTGTAAAAACCGACCTCGGTAAGATCTTTTGGGTTCCGGAGAAATCTAGGAACACAGGGAGCAATGTTAACTGCACAACTTTTCATAAAATATACTGAGAAAAGGAAAATCATAGCGTTTGTAGGATTTTTTGACAATGTTGATTGTAGGATAAAGTTGCCACCAATGGACCTTCCATGAATGGACCGTCGCCATATTTTTGTTTGGTCAAGAACTGCTGCCATCCGACTATGCTGAACCGTCTTACCAGTTCAGAAACACGACACTATCTTAAAGTTGTAGGTTACAGTAAAGATCTAATGTAAATGCATGAAGAAAATCGTGTTGATTGATACAGCGTCGGGTTCAAATTGGACTGTGTATGGTGATAACATCGATTATTCTCGGTCTACTTTTTATTATTTGCCACAACTTCCTATCTAATGACGTGCATAGCAAACTTAATGGTGCTGCCACCATTGAACTATGCTAGTTCTCATGACTTGACCACTGGTGCATTGTTGGAAACACCGAAAAATAACTTAAACATATCATCTGTTCATACAGTGGTAGGATTTATTTATTTTACTGACAGTAAATATGTGCAAGAGGTCATTCCTGTTCGTCTGATTGGTATATATATATATATATATATATATATATATATATATATATATATATATATATATATATATACACTCCTGGAAATGGAAAAAAGAACACATTGACACCGGTGTGTCAGACCCACCATACTTGCTCCGCACACTGCGAGAGGGCTGTACAAGCAATGATCACACGCACGGCACAGCGGACACACCAGGAACCGCGGTGTTGGCCGTCGAATGGCGCTAGCTGCGCAGCATTTGTGCACCGCCGCCGTCAGTGTCAGCCAGTTTGCCGTGGCATACGGAGCTCCATCGCAGTCTTTAACACTGGTAGCATGCCGCGACAGCGTGGACGTGAACCGTATGTGCAGTTGACGGACTTTGAGCGAGGGCGTATAGTGGGCATGCGGGAGGCCGGGTGGACGTACCGCCGAATTGCTCAACACGTGGGGTGTGAGGTCTTCACAGTACATCGATGTTGTCGCCAGTGGTCGGCGGAAGGTGCACGTGCCCGTCGACCTGGGACCGGACCGCAGCGACGCACGGATGCACGCCAAGACCGTAGGATCCTACGCAGTGCCGTAGGGGACCGCACCGCCACTTCCCAGCAAATTAGGGACACTGTTGCTCCTGGGGTATCGGCGAGGACCATTCGCAACCGTCTCCATGAAGCTGGGCTACGGTCCCGCACACCGTTAGGCCGTCTTCCGCTCACGCCCCAACATCGTGCAGCCCGCCTCCAGTGGTGTCGCGACAGGCGTGAATGGAGGGACGAATGGAGACGTGTCGTCTTCAGCGATGAGAGTCGCTTCTGCCTTGGTGCCAATGATGGTCGTATGCGTGTTTGGCGCCGTGCAGGTGAGCGCCACAATCAGGACTGCATACGACCGAGGCACACAGGGCCAACACCCGGCATCATGGTGTGGGGAGCGATCTCCTACACTGGCCGTACACCACTGGTGATCGTCGAGGGGACACTGAATAGTGCACGGTACAGCCAAACCGTCATCGAACCCATCAATCTACCATTCCTAGACCGGCAAGGGAACTTGCTGTTCCAACAGGACAATGCACGTCCGCATGTATCCCGTGCCACCCAACGTGCTCTAGAAGGTGTAAGTCAACTATCCTGGCCAGCAAGATCTCCGGATCTGTCCCCCATTGAGCATGTTTGGGACTGGATGAAGCGTCGTCTCACGCGGTCTGCACGTCCAGCACGAACGCTGGTCCAACTGAGGCGCCAGGTGGAAATGGCATGGCAAGCCGTTCCACAGGACTACATCCAGCATCTCTACGATCGTCTCCATGGGAGAATAGCAGCCTGCATTGCTGCGAAAGGTGGATATACACTGTACTAGTGCCGACAACGTGCATGCTCTGTTGCCTGTGTCTATGTGCCTGTGGTTCTGTCAGTGTGATCATGTGATGTATCTGACCCCAGGAATGTGTCAATAAAGTTTCCCCTTTCTGGGACAATGAATTCACGGTGTTCTTATTTCAATTTCCAGGAGTGTATATATGTGTGTGTGTGTGTGTGTGTGTGTGTGTGTGTGTGTGTGTGTGTGCTTATTGTAAACAATAGCTGCAGTTAAATATTTATAAATATTTAACTAATGACATTATTTTATTCCAGCAAGCTGAGTTAAAAACATTGGTTAGTTATATTTAGTACTACAACAGAGGGTGACTTGTGAAAAATCTGGAACATTTTATAATTTTCATAATTTTTGTAAAAAATTTCTAAAACTGACTGAATTGTATTTCTTTAAGCATAATAAATAAATATAAGCACTGAAATTTTTTTTTGTTTTTATTTTCACCATTTGCCAAATAAAGGGTTATACAAGGATCGATTAGGTCACAGCGCTAAACCTTCTGCTAAGCTAAAGAGGAAGCTGGTTAACGAAACAAGCGAAAAGTCCCAACACGGATGACTGATTTTGTGAACTAGATTTAACTCGATCAGTGGAAGACATGATTCAGTGCATGGCATGCTAGAAGTGGGTGCATGAAAACTATGCTTGAGTTAGGAAGAATACTGAAAGATACTTTTAATGGCATACAGAGTGTATCCTTGTGTTATGGAAAAAAAAGTCTGAACTGCATCATAGTTTGCCCACAATTATTCGCGATGGCAATTATTTCATTAAGCACCCTAAATTTCTTTTAATTTAGCTCCTTTTTATGTTCAGAATCAATATTTTTCTTTCATATTAAGATTAATTTCTACTAAACCACCCATTTATTTTCTTAATTATAAAGCGTGGCCACGTCCAAATCCATTCAGCCGTTTTATACTCGAAAAAAAGATGTTCAATCACGAAGTTTCGGATATACATCTAATGACACATTCATGGATTTGAACTGGGATATTGATGGAAACGGGATCCATAAATGGATCTTTACGGAAAATAATTCAGCATTGTTCCAGATGGTGTTAAATATGTCCCAAGAATAACCGTTACACACTGCAGTGTACACTGATAAGACAAAATATTACGGCCGCTGCCCACCGCAACCTTGGATTACGCCTGGCGGCACTGCGGCCACGTGACGCAGTAACAAAAGTCTGTAACCGGACCAGACACGGACGGGGGATCACCCTAGCGAAGATATGGGCTGCAAGTGGCGAAATACATTGAGATAACCATGGACCTCGCCCTTGGGTGGGAGGCTTGCGTGCCTCAGCGATACAGATAGCTGTACCGTAGGTGCAACCACAATGGAGGGGTATCTGTTGAGAGGCCAGACAAACGTGTGGTTCCTGAAGAGGGGCAGCAGCTTTTTCAGTAGTTGCAGGGACAACAGTCTGGATGATTGACTGACCTGGCCTTGTAACACTAACCAAAACGGCCTTGCTGTGCTGTTACTGCGAACGGCTGAAAGCAAGGGGAAACTACAGCCGCAATTTTTCCCGAGGGCATGCAGCTTTACTGTATGGTTAAATGATGATGGCGTCCTCTTTGGTAAAATATTCCATTCGGATCTCCGGGTGGGGACTACTCAGGAGGACGACATTATCAAGAGAAACAAAACAGGCGTTCGCGGATCGGAGCCTGGAATGTCAGATCCCTTAATCGGGCAGGTAGGTTAGAAAATTTGAAAAGGGAAATGGATGGGTTAAAGTTAGATATAGTGTGAATTAGTGAAATTCGGTGGCAGGAGGAACAATACTACTGGTCAGGTGAATGCAGGGTTGAAAACACTAAATCAAATAGGGGTAATGCAGGAGTAGGTTTAATAATGAATAGGAAGATAGGAATGCGGGTAAGCTACTATGAACAGCATAGTGAACGCATTATTGTAGCCAAGGTAGACACGAAGCCCACGCCTACTACAGCAGGACAAGTTTATATGCCAACTATCTCCACAGATGACGAAGAGATTGGAAAAATGTATCATGCGATAAAAGAAATCATACAGATAGTGAACGGAGATGAAAATTTAATAGTCATGAGTGACTGGAATTCGATAGTAAGAAAAGGGGAGGTCTCATGGGACCAACTGCTGAGGTTAGCGGTCCTTAAGCTTACGCACTATTCAATGTAACTTAAACTAACTTACGCTAAAGACAACAAACACACCCATTCCCGAGGGAGGACTCGAACCTCCGACGGGGGAAGGCGCGCGGACCGTGACAAGACGCCCCAGACCGCGCGGCTACCCCGACCGGCTAGGAAAAGGAAGGGAAGGAAAAGTCGTAGGTGAATATGGAATGGGGGTAAGGAATGAAAGAAGAAGCCGCCTGGTAGAATTTTGCACTAATCATAGCTAACACTTGGTTCAAGAATCATAAAAGAAGGTTGTATACTTGGAAGAATCCTGGAGATACTAGAAGGTATCAGATAGATTATATAATGGTAAGACAGAGATTTAGGAACCAGGTTTTAAATTGTAAGACATTTCCAGGGGCAGATGTGGACTCTGACCACAATCTATTGGTTATGAACTGTAGATTAAAACTGAAGAAACTGCAAAAAGGTGGAAATTTAAGGAGATGGGACCTGGATAAACTGATTAAACCAGAGGTTGTAGAGAGTTTCAGGGAGAGCATAAGGGAATTGACAGGAATGGGGGAAAGAAGTACAGTAGAAGAAGAATGGGTAGCTCTGAGGGATGAAGCAGTGAAGGCAGCAGAGGATCATGTAGGTAAAAAGACGAGGGCTAGTAGAAACCCTTGAGTAACAGAAGAAATATTGTATTTAATTGATGAAAGGCGAAAATATAGAAATGCAGTAAATGAGGAAGCCAAGAAGGAATACAAACGTCTCAAAATTGAGATCGGCAGGAAGTGCAAAATGGCTAAGCGGGGATGGCTACAGCCACATCACCGTAATATCCTGTCTTGCAGCAGTGTAGTCTTCCAATGTTGGTAGGAGAGCTCCTGTGAAGTTTGGAAGATAGGAGGCGAGGTAATGGCGGAAGTAAAGCTGTGAGGACGGGTCGTGAGTCGTGCTTGGGTAGCTCAGTTGGTAGAGCTTTCCCGCGAAAGGTAAAGGTCCCGAGTTCGACTCTCGGTGCGGCACACAGTTTCAATCTGCCAGGAAGTTTCAAGAACCTGATGCACAACGGTACCCACAGACATCCTTCGTCCTCATGCGTTACCTCTCACGCGACAATATCCTGGTACCATTTTTCAGCAGGACAATACTCGTCCACATATGGCACGTGTCATTATGAATTGCCTGCGTGATGCTGAAATATTTCCGTAACCAGCAACAGCCCCAAATCTGTTCCCGAAAGAAGACGAGTGGGAGAAGGTTGTACGTCAGCTCTGTCTCAGTGCCAGTATCTTCAGTATCGAGGAGCAGTTAAAATAGTTGTGGGACAGCTTGCTTTAGGAGAACTACAAGAACTTTATGAGACCGTTCGAATCAGCGTATGCGTCCAGGCCAGAATGGGTGCAACGTTATACTGGTAAGTGCGATCATTTTCCCAAGTTCTTTACAAATTTGACTCGATTTTGTAACCACTGAAAGAACATCACATACGCTCTCAGATCCGTGAAGTTTCATTTAGTTTCCTCCTGCCCCTTCTGTGTGCTTCATTTTTTTCTTTTGTCAGGCAGTGTATGTGTCGGCGGCGTACTTGTGGGATTTGCAGTAGTGTGAGAATTATTTCGTCGCACTCGATCCCACAGCTGGCGACATACGACCTGTAGCTCTGTCTGGTTTCAGCTCTTACGACTCTGCATACAAGTGGAATAGACTTGTCTCTAATGACCGCATTTACTTTTCTTTTCTGGAATAAACAGTAAATAATTTTACACTAGAAAATAATGAAAACGGAAATAACCCAAGAAAGCAGAATACAGTTGTGCGAAACTTGATCGCATTGTTACTTGCTTCCACATTTGCACTTCGCAAGCTGTGGGACGGCGTGTAGCAGAAGATACTAAGTGTACCACCGTTCCATTTGCGATTGCTGCTCGCCAAGAACGAATGTGGGCAAGCTACCTGAAATGATACATATTGGAGGAAGCAATTGGTTACTGCGTTCCTCTACAAAATAAGATTTCGAAACTAAAGCGAAATTCTGTCTTGCAGCGTTTGCCATTGGAATTGAATGATAACCGCCATGAGGTTTTCGTACTTACCGAACAAACCTTTGTCTATTAATCCTACCGGGTAACTGCCCCGAATGACGAGTAATAGGTCAAACGAGGGTTTCATAAGCTGCTTCCTTCGTGGGTGATTTACGAACTATTAGGTTTGTTAAAGTTACACAACATTACCACACGTAGCCTAGCACTATTGAAATCCGCTCTCGTCCTCTGTGCGAAACAGACAACTGTGACCGTCAGCTTAATGGAGCGACGTCGATCGTCATCTAGTGGACGAACTGGAGTGACCGGCTATTTGCAAATATGAGACAGACCATCTCGGTCGGAGGTTGTTAGGAGGTTGTGATTCTGCTGAGCGTAATGGGGGGGTAAAAATTTCTGACATGTTCGGCTTGTAGAAAGAATACAGAAGGTTTGTAGAAGGTTGTTCAGCAATTAAGACATGCACGGATGATCAGTATTTTTGGTTACCCATTTCAAAGTTCAAGATCGTAACCATATGTAAGTTACGGTCCGTGCTTGGTACAGTCAACAGAGGAACTACGTCACAAAGTACAGTACGTGGATTGCTTCATGAAAGTGGTACGTATGTGAAGAGAGCAGGGACACCTACGACAAACATCTGATGCTACGGCAAATCAAACTCATATCTGTGTGAAGTTGTCACGATATGCTCCTTGCGTCTGCCGATGACGATCTGACCGCTACCAACACACAGACACACGACGTAAAGTGTGGGCTCCTGTAGTGCTTTCTCCATGGTCATGAATTTTAGGCTTTCATAGTGCTTCCTTCATGATGTTGATTTTTTTTCCATTACTATAAGATCTATTAGCTTGTGATGACACAAGGAAAACTCTCCAACTGAAAATAGACAAACACACACAGTAACTTCACATGTAGCTCTTAAGATACGGGGTGTGTTCAAAACTTATGGGAATTTCAGAGTTTTGGAAGGACTTTCCCTTTTGCCAACGCTGTTTCTTCCACTTCCCAAAACAGACTCAACGTGTGGGATAGCTTTTAGCTCTCTTAGCGGTGCGTTTTTAACCTTGTCTGTGCTTGTAAGACGACGTACTTTTAAGGAATTTTTTTAAAATTTTTGAGAGCAGAAAAAAGTTACATGAGGTAGTGTCTAGCGAATATGAAACTTTGGCACTGTTTTTGGCCATAACTCACTAACAAACAACGAAGTGAGTGCAGAGGTTCTATTTTTCTTCAAAAGCTATGATTTTTTTCTTGCCACAAATCCGGGCGTTTTTTTTTTTTTTTACTTTTATATTTCCTTTTTTGACGCACATGCCCGCCACCAGGCTGTTGGCTTGTCTATGGGTAGAGTTCAGTTTTCCTTCCCACGGGAGAAATGAACGTTTAAATCCTTGGGTCTGAGCTCTGATTTCTCTTCGCATTCGGAGGAGATAATTTGTGACAGAAATTTTATCTGAAAATGCTCCCGTAACAAAAACGCCTTTGTGTTAATGATTGCCACCGCAATTCGCGTTATCATACCCGTGGCAGTCTCTCCGCTGTTTCGTGACAATACGGAACGAGCCGCCCCTCTGTGAACCTCTCCTGTGTCCTCCGTCAGTTCTGCCAGATGAACACCGCACACCGCGCAGCAACACTCCAGGAAAGAACCGGCGAGCGCAGTGTAGGCAGTCCATTTAGATTGGAAATTAGATTAGATTAGATTAGTACTTGTTCGATAGATCATGAATACGACACTTCGTAATGATGTGGAACGTGTCAGGTTAATAAAAGGTGTCTATACAAGATATTACATGACATTTAATATTTTTAATTTTTTGTGGGGGTTGGTGAAATTACTCACATACTATACCCAAAAATTCATCTAATGAGTAGAAGGAGTGGCCATTTAGAAATTCTTTTAATTTCCTTTCAAATGCTATACGGCTATCTGTCAGACTTTTGATGCTATTAGGTAAGTGACCAAAGACTTTTGTGGCAGCGTAATTTACCCCCTTCTGAGCCAAACTTAGATTTAACCTTGAGTAGTGAAGATCATCCTTTCTCCTAGTCTTAACAGACCTTTTGCATTTCCTAAGTGTTCTGCCAGTAAATTGCAGTCTTTGGTTCCCTTGCCCCACAACATTATCGATGTGATTGTTCCAGCTTAGGTTATTCGCAGCTGCAATGCCTAAGTATTTAGATAAACTGGGAGGCTTGCGATTTGTGTGATTTATTCTGTAACCGAAATTTAGCGAACTGCTTTTGGTACTCGTGTGGATGACTTCAAACTTTTTATTACTTAGAGTCAATTGCCACTTTCCGCACCATACAACTGCCTTGTCTTTATCATTTTTGTAGTGCCTTTGATCATCTGATGACTTTGAAAGACAGCAGATGACAGCATTAGCTGCGAACAATCTGAGAAGGCTCCTCAGATTGTCTCCTACATCGTTTATATAGATCAGGAACAGCAGTGGGCCTATAACACTTCCCTGAGAAATGTCAGATATTACTTCTGTTTTCCTCAATGATTTAATGTCAGTTGCTACGAACTGTGACCTTCCTCACAGGAAAACACGAGTCCAGTCGCACAACTGTCCAGTCCCACAAGTGAGACTATATTCCGTAGTCACACCATTCGTTCAGAAGTTGCTTGAAAGGAACAGTTTCAGAAGCCTTCCGACAATCTAAAAGCATGGAATCAATCCGAGATCCTCTGTCGATACTACTAGTTACTGCGTGTGAATAAAGAGCTATTGATTTTCCACATTAACGATATTTTCTGAACACGTTTGACTATTTCTCGATAAATCGTTTTTTTGGAGGTTTAAAATGCTCGAACACAATATATGTCCCAAAATCCTTCTGCGAATCGACGTTAGTGACAGGAATCTCTTAGTCCTATTTCTTTTCATGAGTTCTGATTCTTCTTATTGGCCCTTCGACCTAGTGGCAAGAATTCACGGTTCACTATGCCATTAAACAAGAGAAACGCAATGAGCTTATCCTTCACATTTGATGGCACCTATCACGCTTTTTTCCGTCTCGGCGATACAGAATGTTTTCACTGCGGCTGTGACACATACGAATAACTCCACATCCTTGTGAGCAACATTTAACATTTCTGAACCTTCGCTGCACTCTGTTCCGCTCTTTTCGCAAAATCTAAAACAACTTCGCTGTTCCATTTTTATACAACATAAATAACCGCCAATACTTCAGTTGCACAATTCTGGAACACGTTTTATGCTTACGTATTGTGACTTTTCCGGAGGCCGAAGATCTCCTTTGTAGCACCCCACAAGGGTTCCGGAAACAAGCCGGCCGGCGTGGCCGAGCGGTTCTAGGCGCTTCAGTCTGGAACCGCGCGACCGCTACGTTCGCAGGTTCGAATCCTACTTCGGGCATGGATGTGTGTGATGTCCTTAGGTTAGTTAGGTTTAAGTGGTTCTAAGTTCTAGGGGACTGATGACCTCAGATGTTAAGTGCCATAGTGCTCAGCGCCATTTGAGTCCGAAAACGACTACCGCGTGAAACCCAGCTCGCGCAGTCCGTCCAGGAGCCTCGGGCGCCCAGGCAGATGCCGCGTTCCTTGACTTGCGGAATTCGCTCGATACAGTTCTGCAAAACCGCCTGATGAACAGAATACGAACGTACAGAATATCAGACCAACTGTCTGATTGGACCAAAGAGTTCCTAGCAAACAGAACATAGCATGTCATTTTGAAGAGAGAGAAGTATTCAGACGTAAAAGTAACTTCGAGCGCGCTACAGGGAAATGTTGAAGGACCATTGCCGTTCACAATTTATGCCCTAGAAGATAACGTCGGAAGATCCATGAGGCTTTTCGCAGGTGACGCTGTTGTATTCAGGGAGGTCGCGAAGCTAGAAAACTGTAGCGAAATGCAGAAAGACTTGCAGGGGATCGATGCTTCGTGTAGGAAGTAGAAATTGACCCTCAGTATACAAAAATGAAATTTAATGCGAATACATAGACAGAAAGACTCTTTATTGTATAATTACAAGATTGCAGAAAAGTCACTCGAAGCAATTAATCCCGCAAAATATCTAGAAGTATACCTACGGAACGATTTAAAATTAATCGCGAGTAAGAGCAGATGCCAGATAGACTCACTGAATGAATCCTGAGGAAATGTATTCCATCAATAAAGGAAGTAGCTTACAGACCACTCATTCGACAAATACCTGAAAATAGCTCGACAGCATGGGAGCCACGAAAGGTAGGACTGACAGTAAGAAAAGAGATCCAAGGAAGAAAACTGGAAATTTGTGGTAAGTTCCAATGGGACCAAACTCCTGAGGTCATCGGTCTCTCGTCTTACGCACTACTTAATCTAACTTAAACTAACTTACGCTAAGGACACACACACAGCCGTGCCCGAGGAAGGGCTCGAACCTCCGACGGGGGAGCCGCGCGAACAGTGGCAAGGCGCCTTGGACCGAGCGGCTACCCCGCGTGGCTCCAAATAAGAGCAGCGCGTTTCGTTACAGGTGCATTAACCGCAAAATCGTCAGCGAGATAATCACCGAACTTCAGTGGCAGACGCTGCAAGAGAGGCGTTCTGCATCACGATGTGGTTTATAGTTACGAGTTCCGGGAGCGTGCGTTCCTAGAGGAGCCAACCAGTGCGTTGCTTCCTCCGGTGTGTGTCTCGTGAAAAGACCAACGAGCCCACAAGGAGGCTTACCGGCAGTTCCCGCGAACTGTTTGCGACTGGAACAGGAAGGGAGAGAAGTGACAGTGGTACACAAAGTGCCCTCCGCCACACACCGCAAGGTCGCTTGCCGGGTAACGCTGTGCAGCTACTTTTCAGACATTATCTTCAACATAACAACGAAAAACTAGCGCGTATCGGACTAACATAACACGTCAAGTTTTAAACTTCTTGCTAAGTTCTGAACACAGGGTAGTGTTACGTTAATGATCTGTTGTGAAAGACTACGATCACACGTGGTTCTCACCCGAGATCACCATGTCGAGGTACTGGCAGCCGACCACCTGCTCGTAGCCGGGCTGGCCTCCGCTGCTCTGCATGAGGGCGTCGATGTCCTCCTGCAGCCGCCGCTGCACCTCCTCGTGGGTGGCCAGCAGGTAGCTGAGGAACATCAGCAGCGTGGCCACCGTGTCGAAGCCGCCGAAGAAGAACAGCATCGCCTGCGCCGCGATGTCGTCCTCACTCAGCTCTGTCGTCACGGCAACAACCGAAACAGTATTGTTAGTAAATAAACACGAATGGAATATTCCAGAATTTGAAACACGAACAGCTGCAAGCATGAGTTTCTTAGAAGTAGATACCTTAGGGGTTGCGAAGCAACTCAAATCGCTTGATACGGGCAAGTCTTCAGGTCCAGATTGTATACCGATTAGGTTCCTTTCAGATTACGCTGATACAATAGCTCCCTACTTAGCAATCATATACAACAGCTCGCTCACCGATAGATCTGTATCTACAGATTGGAAAATTGCGCAGGTCGCACCAGTGTTTAATAAGGGTAGTAGGAGTAATCCATCTAACTACAGACCTATACCATTGACGTCGGTTTACAGTAGCGTTTTGGAGCATATACTGTATTCAAACATTATGAATCACCTCGAAGGGAAAGATCTATTGATACGTAATCAGCACGGTTTCAGAAAACATCGTTCTTGTGCAACGGAGCTAGCTCATTATTCGCACGAAGTAATGGCCGCTATCGACAGGGGATCTCAAGTTGATTCCGTATTTCTAGATTTCCGGAAAGCTTTTGACAACGTTCCTCACAAGCGACTTCTAATCGAGCTGCGGGCCTATGGGGTATCGTCTCAGTTGTGCGACTGGATTCGTGATTTCCTGTCAGGAAGGTCGCAGTTCTTAGTAATACACGGCAAATCATCGAGTAAATCTGAAGTGATATGAGGTGTTCCCCAGGGAAGCGTCCTGGGACCTCTGCTGTTCCTGATCTATGTAAATGACCTGGGTGACAATCTGAACAGTCCTCTTAGGTTGTTCGCAGATGATGCTGTAATTTACCGTCTAGCAAGGTCATCCGAAGACCAGTATCAGTTGCAAAGCGATTTAGAAAAGATTGCTGTATGGTGTGGCAGGTGGCAGTTGACGCTAAATAACGAAAAGCGTGAGGTGATCCAGATGAGTTCCAAAAGAAATCCGTTGAAATTCGATTACTCCATAAATAGTACAATTGTCAAGGTTGTCAATTCAACAAAGTACCTGGGTGTTAAAATTACGAAAAACTGCAGTTCGAAAGACCACATAGAAAATATTGTGGGGAAGGCGAGCCAAAGGCTGCGTTTCATTGGCAGGACACTTAGAAGATGCAACAAGTCCACTAAAGAGACAGCTTACGCTACACTCGTTCGTCCTCTGTTAGAATATTGCTGCGCGGTGTGGGATCCTTACCAGGTGGGATTGACGGAGGACATCGAAAGGGTGCAAAAAAGGGCAGCTCGTTTTGTATTATCACGTAATAGGGGAGAGAGTGTGGCAGATATGATACGCGAGTTGGGATGAAAATTATTAAAGCAACGACGTTTTTCGTCGCGGCGAGATCTATTTACGAAATTTCAGTCACCAACTTTCTCTTCCGAATGCGAAAATATTTTGTTGAACCCAACCTACATAGGTAGGAATGATCATCAAAATAAAATAAGAGAAATCAGAGCTCGAACAGAAAGGTTTAGGTGTTCGTTTTTCCCGCGCACTGTTCGGGAGTGGAATGGTAGAGAGATAGTATGATTGTGGTTCGACGAACCCTCTGCCAAGCACTTAAATGTGAATTGCAGAGTAATCATGTAGATGTAGATGCAAACACTAAGGAAAGTAAACGTTATACGCCAGTGTTTGAAGATCCCGAGGCGTTTAGTCGCTTAATGTGGAAGAATATCTACCCTGCGAAAAGTGTCTCTTTTAGGTTATGTGATGTGTGGATTTTGTGCCAAAGCGTATTCGTTTGTCGTTCTACGTCTACACTCCGCAACCGGACTCGACGGCAGAGGGACTGTAATGGGCATACACATGCTGTAATGGTGTACTCGTGTCACCAGCGAGAAAAGGGAGGTGGGCGAAACCCTATGCAGACACGTAACCTTGTTGCGTGGAACAATGCCGAGGAGGCCTGCCAGGTTCAGCAGTGGGCTACATTCCCGGCAACACAACCACACGCCGTCACACCGTGGCTGGAGGTTTCGTGTTTGGAACAGGACACTGCCGCGTGGCCAGACCAAGAACTGTACGCCAGGTGTCTTCCCTGTGTCAACCACATCTGGGTGATGAAACTCCCTTTTTCCACAGGGAGTGTAATTGGTGGACACTAGCAACCTAAGTTATGGGCACCGGGCAGTTACGCAATGCTAGTACTCGAAAGCAGATTTATTTTGCAATCAACAATTTATCTACTACCAGACTAGTTTTCAATAGTTTCGGTATGCTGATCGTACACCTTTTGCGACTGTTTACTGGCTGTATTTTCTCCTCCAGATTTTCTCGCATTTCATCCCTGCACAGTTTTTACAAAGCAGAACTTCTCCTCCTGCTTTGCATTTTACCAGTTTACTTCCTTTTTACGTCTGATTGTCGCCACATATTTGACACAATAAGACTGAAAATACGACCTCCTTAGGCCGGCTCATGTTGTTATCCCATTAGCGGACTGGTTCGCTCTGTTTGTGAAAAACACTCATTCTTCTTAATTACTTTTTGCAGGACTGTTTCAGCGCTTCTGTGACACCTTCAGTAGCTCATTATTCTTATTGCATACTTGAAATTGTTAAACACGCTAACAATATGAGTGGTGACTAAAAAATTAGGGATAAACCTTTTACTGTTCTTATTGCGATTTTTTGCGTCAACTACAAGATTGCTTAATTGAGAAGGTATTCAACAGTTGTAGGGAGTGTGACAACTGAAACGATGTATTTTTTCAAGAGGGCGGTTACACAAAGTAAAATTCCCTTCAATGTTGCTGTTGTTTGAATATTTTCGTAGGTACTTACCGTGTTTTTCTCGGTAAAAAATTTCGTACCATAACCATACTGAAAGGGATTTTGCTCAACCCGACACCCGTACTACAACATCACGTTGTCGCAAATGACACACATACTCTCTGGCCAGAACAATCTGATGCGCTGAGCAAAAAATTATAATAATAATGACAAATGTGTTATCCCTATTTTTCCAGTCATCATTGACCTTATTACGAGTTATAATTCTCCTAGAGTTATAGTAAAAGGAAGGACGAACTGATGATAGCACAGCAGAGGCAAAACAAGACTGGGCAAATAAATTAAAAAGATTCGTGAAAGCAAACATACTCCTGTCCTACTTTTTTCTGCAACCACATCTGTTTTAGAGCATCAAACACCTAGATATGATTAGCTGTCATCTCATTAAATACAAGCAAATCTTGCGATGCCTAGTGAAACTCGATTATATAAAAACAGTGGTATTATATTCAGTGTTCGAACATACTATTATGGATATGTTGCTAACAACAACCATTTCTCATCTACACAAACTTGGTAACAGACGCAATAAAAAGTTTAAGAAGCTATACTGTGTATCAAAAATTTATCTTTCCAGTGTTCTGTGTAGGTTTTCCATTTTCAGATTTTAATTACGACATTTGGCACATTAAATATGGTACTGCCCAAATACTTAACCACTTCAAAAAAATTACCTGCAATTATATAGCAATGTGTCTCTCAAAATCGTTTTACAAAAAAAATAAAAATTTCCTTTCAAAAGAAAATTATGGAAAAGTAAAGTTTACTCTGCGTTACAAATCATTTTTCTTCTGGTTTCAATGTCACTCATTAATACTGCTGTTGAATGTTTTTACTGATACTTTACAGTTTACTATGAATAACTTTACGTCCTACGGCTAGTTTACAGTTTGCAACAAGCAGCATAGCATCTTACTATTGCCACTATTAGTAATAAACATTACAATTAGAAGAAATAAAATAAAGCAAATCATTTATAACATAAAAATTCCTTATTCAAACAATGTTAGTATAGATGTGGTTAAGCCCTGTATTTGGAGTGTAGCACTTTATGGCTGTGAAACGCTGACAATAAGCAAAACTGAAATGAAATCTCTTGAAGTATTTGAGGTATACCGCTAGAGTGCAGAGTCATGTTAAAGACGAAATGGACAGAAAAGAAACCACCAGCCGGATATCTTGCAATTAACTGGCGAAGAGAGGCTATATGGACGACAATAGCACGAAGAAGACTCGAGTGTATTCGTAATTAATACGGCACAACCAGTTCCTTGTTAATGTCCTACAAGGAACTTTACAAGGAAAGATAGCCCGAGGAGACTGCGACAGTTGAGTTCTAAAATAAGCCGTAGTCCCTAATAACGCAGAAATGAAGAAACTAGTTTCTAATAGATCCAGAGATTTCTGAGAAAGAAGACGATTAATGTTAAAGATCTTTTAGGGAACTGAACTATTCAGGAAGAATTGTTATCTGCTAAAATTTGAAATACATTACTGAGTAATTTACATTTACGCTGCACAGAATACAGAGAAGCACCGTGTAGAGATGCACTGTCCAGCAACTACGTATGTATTCGGCTTGTCGAATACATACGTAGTTGTAGAGATATACGAAGAAGTTTCTCACAGAAGAATTCTTTTGATGGGGAACGTAATTATTGGAACAATACACCTGTCTCATTTCCCCGGATAAAAACATTATTAACTTAAAATACTTTTTAGGGACGTAAACAAATTGATACAGTCTTTATCGACCCATTACTTTCATCATAAGCTCACAAAATTAGGAAAGTACCTCGAAATGAGATCTATTTTCACATAAATTTTCATATAAAATACACTGTTCTGGGAATTGTTTGAAAACTTGTTGCTAGGAAACAGTGTAATTCTTGATCTAGTGGGAACGAAGTAGCTCCTGTCCTCTTGTCGATATGTAGCAGCCATTAGCATAATACTGTACGAGTATGATGGTTATAAACGTTGAACCCACAGAACTTTCTCCCTGGTATGTTAGCTCAGATGCATGTACATTGTTAATAACAGCAGTTCAGTGTATTGGTTTTATTGTATTTGTAAGTACAATCTGTATGAAGTGACAAAGAGACTAGAACCTTGTACATCTGTAACGGAATGCCAAGTTACACCAACCATCCACCTGGCTGACATTTGGCGCCATTTATGAACTATTTAGTAAATAAGAGGAACAACATACCTGTCATGATGTTTAAATAAAGAGAGAAAATAATACAAAGGTAAAAACATTTAAATCAGATCACCTCTAATAGTTGCATATAGCATGTGCCTTCTTGTGTCTTATAATTTTTTTTAAAGGTTTTATCCATCTGACGTTACTTACGTGTTTAAAGAATAAAACAACTGACTCAGGAATGAACCTGTAAACTTCTTTATATTTACTGTCAAATATGAAATAAGTAAAGAATTTTACTTATGTTTTGTTTTTCGTAATTCCCATGCAAATTTGAAGCTTTTTTACTTCTCTTAAATATTAAATGCATGGTTCATATAGAGGGTGCCATACATACAACCAGCCGATGTGTTCTCCTCACAGCCTATCTTCTTCATAGAGTAGGATTCAAAGAAATATGACTGACGCCCGAACAACAGGGACTTACATGCATCGAGAATAGAAAATAGTGGTATTACAGGGTGTTTCAAAAATTACCGGTATATTTGAAACGGCAATAAAAACTAAACGAGCAGCGATAGAAATACACCGTTTGTTGCAATATGCTTGGGACAACAGTACATTTTCAGGCAGACAAACTTTCGGAATTACAGTAGTTACAAAAATGGTTCAAATGGCTCTGAGCACTATGGGACTTAACATCTATGGTCATCAGTCCCCTAGAACTTAGAACTACTTAAACCTAACTAACCTAAGGACAGCACACAACACCCAGTCATCACGAGGCAGAGAAAATCCCTGACCCCGCCGGGAATCGAACCCGGGACCCCGGGCGTGGGTAGCGAGAACGCTACCGCACGACCACGAGCTGCGGACCCACAGTAGTTACAATTTTCAACAACAGATGCCGTGCGGTCTGGGAAACTCTATAGTACGATATTTTCCACATATCCACCATGCGTAGCAATAATATGGCGTAGTCTCTGAATGAAATTACCCGAAACCTTTGACAACGTGTCTGGGCGGAATGGCTTCACATGCAGATGAGATGTACTGCTTCAGCTGTTCAATTGTTTCTGGATTCTGGCGGTACACCTGGTCTTTCAAGTGTCCCCACAGAAAGAAGTCACAGGGGTTCATATCTGGCGAATAGGGAGGCCAATCCTGTATGTTTCGGATAGCCCAAAGCAATCACACGATCATCGAAATATTCATTCAGGAAATTAAAGACGTCGGCCGTGCGATGTGGCCGGGCACCATCTTGCATAAACCACGAGGTGTTCGCAGTGTCGTCTAAGGCAGTTTGTACCGCCACAAATTCACGAAGAATGGCCAGATAGCGTGATGCAGTAATCGTTTCGGATCTGAAAAATGGGCCAACGATTCCTTTGGAAGAAATGGTGGCCCAGACCAGTACTTTTTGAGGATGCAGGGACGATGGGACTGCAACATGGGGCTTTTTGGTTCCCCATATGCGGCAGTTCTGTTTATTGACGAAGCCGTCCAGGTAAAAATAAGCTTCGTCAGTAAACCAAATGCTGCCCACATGCATATCGCCGTCATCAATCCTGTGCACTATATCGTTAGCGAATGTCTCTCGTGCAGGAATGGTAGCGGCGCTGAGGGGTTGCCGCGTTTGAATTTTGTATGGATAGAGGTGTAAACTCTGGCGCACGAGACGATACGTGGACGTTGGCGTCATTTGGACCGCAGCTCCAGCACGGCGAACGGAAACCCGAGGCCGCTGTCGGATCACCTGCTGCACTAGCTGCGCGTTGCCCTCTGTGGTTGCCGTACGCGGTCGCCCTACCTTTCCAGCACGTTCATCTGTCACGTTCCCAGTCCGTTGAAATTTTTCAAACAGATCCTTTATTGTATCGCTTTTCGGTCCTTTGGTTACATTAAACCTCCGTTGAAAACTTCGTCTTGTTGCAACAACACTGTGTTCTAGGCGGTGGAATTCCAACACCAGAAAAATCCTCTGTTCTAAGGAATAAACCATGTTGTCTACAGCACACTTGCACGTTGTGAACAGCACACGCTTACAGCAGAAAGACGTCGTACAGAATGGCGCACCCACAGACTGCGTTGTCTTCTATATCTTTCACATCACTTGCAGCGCCATCTGTTGTAGAAAATTGTAACTACTGTAATTTCAAAAGTTTGTCCGCCTGAAAATGTACTGTTGTCCCAAGCATATTGCAACAAACGGTGTATTTCTATCGCTGCTCGTTTAGTTTTTATTGCCGTTTCAAATATACCGGTCATTTTTGAAACACCCTGTATATGCAATCCATATAAGTTATGGCATTACTTGTAACTTTTCATTAAATCACATCACTATGTACTTCTTGTATGTTAGCATTGATAATGGCTAGCCACTAGCCGAAATCTGGATTTGCATAATAAAAACTAAAAAAGGACGACTTATTGCTGCGCTCTACAGTTTATAAGCCACACGACAGTCGATGAGTGCACCCACTTTCCCAATGAAAGGTAACCTAGTGTACTTTCATGTTCAAGCAACTTTTGCTTAAGCTTGTCGCAGAGTTGTAACAAACCAGCGGTGAAGTTATCTACTCTACAGAGACTAAGACAGAACTCCTTTACTGGCCATGATACAGTATGTACCTACCTCTGCCCTTGGTCTCACTGACCCCGTTCTTGTCTCCATCGTGGGAAGAGAGTTCTCCGCGACGAGACTGCATCAACAGGTGAATCATGTCATGGCGGACGATGCCTTGCTTCTCCCTCGTCTCTATGGTATCCGACACCATGGTCCTGAAGAATCCCACAGTCTTCGGATCGAAGAACGGTATTCCCAGAAACTGCCGAACACAACAGAAGTATTAACCCCCCACGTGTGACAGCTGGCGGCAGGCAGGTAGGCAGGCAGGTAGCGCCCCCTACTCACCTCCATGAGCCTGGGGGACATCATGTAGCCGACTCCGACCAGCGGCCTGATGCTGATCAGGCTGCGGCCCATCCTGTAGAACTGGTTGCCGGGGTCCGACAGCGAGTCCACCTTGATGCCGAAGGCCGTCGTCGCGATGATGTCGTTGGTCACGCGCGTGAAGAAGTCCTTCATCTCCAGTGTCAAGGTTTTACCTTTGGCGGAAGAAAACAAAAACAAACGAGATTAAGTACACTCACTCCTCGCTACAAACCGGAAAAGTGAATCAGGCCGTAACCTTGTTTTACATTTATCACGCGACGCAGATTAGATTAGACTAGATTAATACTTGTTCCATAGATCATGAATACGACACTTCGTAATGATGTGGAACGTGTCAGGTTAATAAAAGATGTCTGTACAAGATATTGCATTACACAAAATATTGCATGACACTAGTGTTTAAGTTGGGTTTTTTTTTCCTCTTAATTTATATCTAAAAATTCAGCCAATGAGTAGAAGGAGTTGTCATCTAGAAATTCTTTTAATTTATTTTTAAATGTTAGTTGGCTATCTGTCAGGCTTTTGATGCTGTTTGGTAGGTGACCAAAGACTTTTGTGGCAGCATAATTTACCCCTTTCTGTGCCAAAGTCAGATTTAACCCTGCATAGTGAAGATCATCCTTGCTCGTGGTGTTATAGCTATGCACACTGCTATTACTTTTGATCTGGGTTGGATTATTAACAACAAATTTCATAAGTGAATATATATACTGTGAGGTTACTGTGAGGATTCCTAGATCCTTAAATAGATGTCTGCAGGATGACCGTGGGTGGGCTCCAGCAATTATTCTGATTACACGTTTTTGAGCAATGAATACTTTTCTACTCAACGATGAATTACCCCAGAATATGATGCCATACGAAAGCAGTGAATGAAAGTAGGCATAGTAAGCTAATTTACTGAGATTTTTATCACCAAAATTTGCAATAACCCTAATAGCATACGTAGCTGAACTCAGACGTTTCAGCAGACCATCCATGTGTTGCTTCCAGTTTAACCTCTCATCCAAGAATGTTTCATCTACAGACAGCATCTCAAAGCTTCTGCGTCAGATTGAATCAGGTGATGGTTGGTCCACTGTCGAGTATATTGACGTATGGAGCCAATGCTCCGAAATGCATATTTATTGCGTTATGGACGTACATTAAGGTGACAAAAGACATGGGAGGGGGATATGCACATCTACAGATGGTGATAGGGCAGTGTACTGGGGGAGCTGTCATTTGTACTCAATTGATTCATGCAAAAACATTTCCGACGTGACTATCCTAGCACGACGGGATTTAACAGACTTTCAAAGCGACATGGTACTTGGAGGTAGACGCAAGGGACATTCCAATTCGGAAATCGTTAGGAAATTCAACATTCCGAGATCCATCCACAGTGTCAAAAGTGTGCCGAGAACACCAGATCACAGGCGTTACCTCTCACCACGGATAGCGCAGTAGCCGACGGCCATCAATTAACGACCGTGAGCAGCGGCGTTTGCATAGAGTTGTCAGTGCTAACAGACTTGCAACAAGTAACGTCCCGTCGGTTAGTGAGCAGTTAAAAAATGGTTTAAATACCTGTGAATATCTTGCATTCAGTGACCCTCGACGATTGTATACACGATCTAAAATATGGTTGTTTAATAAATACAGGATACCATAATGGATTTCACTACAATGATGTTGGCCACAACTGAAGTTAAGTATGTACGTAGCACAAACACCTTAAGGTATATACAGACCCTCGACTGACCTACCCCATTCTCTTATTTATTATCTATAGAGCAAGTACGGGATACGAAAACTCTCCACCTGAAACGGCCTCGAAAGGCCCAGCGGAACCGACCGACCGCCCTGTCATCCTCAGTCGAGAGCCGTCACTGAGTGCAGGTAGGGGGAGCATGTGGTCACCACAAAACTCTCAGTTTTCGCGACCGGAGCAGCTACTTCTCGGTCAGATAGCTCCTCAATTGGCCTCACACTTACCAGTAGCACTTGGCAGGCCCTTTTGGTCACCCACCCAAGCCCGACGGCAGTTAACTTCGGTGATACAAACGGAAGTTAGCCTTCCTTAAGTAAAATGGTCGAGTGCCCTCCCTCGCACAAACTTCAGTTCATGCCTTCAGCTGAAGATGTGAAGTTCTGTCGTGTCCTGACATACCTGGGAGACGGGGAAAAGCGGTTACTGGTCACTCTGCGCATCCGAGCGGTACAGAGCAGAAGGCAAAAAGACAATTCACAATGAAGGCATTTGATTGTTTTCTTCTCTCTGAGCCGACGCTGGTACAGGCATTTACTAGGAGTGCAGATGGTGAGACTTGGTAGGAAACTCGTTGTGGAGACTCTTGGACAAACAGGGTTTTGAAATAGTTGTTTAGTCCAGACAGGACTAACTAATACACTGGAGGCTAGTTCTAGGGCTAGAAGAAGCGTGAATAACACTGTTACAACAGAAGCCACTGCAGAAGTCCCAGGAGTAGACGCTAAACGCAGTACCAAACACTAGCAGCACCTTAAGGCAACAACTTAGTTGCGAAACAAAAAATACTGACTGTGACACTGTTCACTGAGGCACTCCAAGTGAGAGAGCAGACTTACGCGGAGCTGGACCGAGGCTGGAGTCGACGGACGAGGATTAGGCGCCCAGATCGTCTGACTGAGAACTCCGCCAAGATGAGAAATCTAGGGGCTTTAAAGAGTCGCGTGGGGGCACTGTTTTTCCCACTTAAGGCCGTCCAGCCAGTCCCGCAGGTCTCCTGCAGGCGCCTGCCAATCACGGTTTAATTAGGACCCCTGTACTGCTCCTAAGGCGGGGATGTTAATGCAGTAGCACTAAATCCGCATTTGGTATCAACACTGTTCAGCTGAAAGCTAAACGTAACTGCTCTGCCAAATAAGGCTTGCAACATTATTGTTATACGTCATTTAGCCGGGCTTCCCGGAGTAGGGACTGCCGGGTCAACATGTTTTTGGCGTCTTCGCTCTCTTTCTGACCCTTGTGAGTCTACTGACGTTGCTGTTCTCAGGGCTGGTATCAGGCTGGCTTCATACGCTAGTACGTGCCTGTTGGTTACAAAGTTATACGGTGACAACCTACCACAGCGTCTAGACGACGTATGAAGTTACATGTTAATTCCTTCAAGAGTAACTAGCGCCCTGGGACCGCTTCTGGGGGCGTCTGCATTTTCGCGAGGCTCTCCCCTCACGTTTTCCTTCATGTAACGACATCTCTCCCAGTTTCGTCTGCCCTCAGTATCGTCCCTGCTTCCACGCCTTGGAGCGCCTGTCCTCCTTTCTCACAGCTTCAAGACAACACTACAGCAGCAAGGAATAATCAATATATTACAGTTTGTGTTACGGAGGGCATTAGACTTAGGTAGTCCATGCTGCTGTGTTACATATACTACTACTGTGGTGTAACGGCTAGCACACCTGCTTAATAAGCAAGAAGACACAGATTCAGGTTCAGGTCCTGCCTGTGCCAAAAACTTTGCTTCATTTCTTCAGCTTCCGTCATTGTCATTTACTACACGTTGAGTAATGAACATCTCTATAAGATTTGGTGTTTCATGGTGTAACACATTTCATTTCCATGAGTGTATATTCCAATCTTTCCTACTTCTCACTTTGCAAAATCGTGCCACCCAATAGCTATCCAAGTTTCCTGAATAATTATTTCTAAAAGTGTGCTTTAGTTATTTGATTGCAAACTTTTAGCAATTTTCTGTAGCACCTCATAACTAGGAAGACTATGACCTTAGCACCACCAACTATGACGCCTACAACAGTTCTGTATTGCAATTTCTGAAATCACGTTACCGATAATTTACTATTCAAGAAGTGTTAGACCTAGCATAACGAGACATGACATCGGCTTCTGAAGTCTCAGTGTAACAGCTAAAGTAAAAGCTGAAACTAAAACACAGTTTCCGTCAGTGAGTGATGGAAACTACCCAGATTATAAAACTGCAGCTGAAAATTTATTAAATTATGAAAGAACAAACAGTCTTGGTTGTAAAAATAGGATTTATGTTTTATTTACCTTCCAGTTTTGCAACGAAGACTGCGTGTTCTTTCATATTGTTACCACTGGTTGCTGTGTCACACCGCCTGAGAGCAGACAAAGTGACATTCATCAAATTATTTTTAGTACTTTAAAGTCTTGCTTTTGTTCAAAAAATTCTTGATTTTATTCTCTCTCAGTGATCTTTTCGTTCATGCGAGTAAACTTTCACTGGTGTGAAGAACTTAAGGAATAAAGTAACTTTCGCGTGATGTGTCATTGGCAAGTAACATAGGTTGGACCATAGACAGAGAGAACTGCTACATTACAGTGCCGAAGATACCTCAAAGAAATAAACAGTGAGACGAACGAAAATGGCACTTTTGTTTAAAGACAATAAGTACACTGAAATCAACGCGATTTATAGTGGTGCCCGTGATATTACCAAAGGTGGGACACGGTTCTGATTAGGCTGTGCGATCGCTACGGATGGCAATGCTCTGCAACTTACTCTCGTGCTGGCCACAACATTCGTAAGGAATTCTGGTGCCGGGGGGTTCCGTTTGTCCAGCAGCACGATTCACAACTGCTGCATGGACGGTTAGTCAATATGGACGGGCTGCAGTACGTCTTCCCAAGAAATCTCACACGCTCTCAGTGGCATTCAACTCTGGGGAACCATCCGTCGAAAATCTTGCCGTTAGAAGAGCACCTCTGTGCTATTCGATGCGGTCGCACATTGTCATCCATAAAAATAAAGCCATGTCCGAATGCACACTTGAAATGACGTCTATGAGTAAGAAGTATAGTGTTACAATAACACTGACCTGTCGGTGTACCGTGTTCAAACATTTAGTGGTCAGTACACCGATGGAACATTATGCCCCTTCGCACCATAACAGCTGGACAACGTTCGACAACGTCCCTATGTGCATTACGTGTTCCTATCTCTCCCCATGTGAGTGTAGGTCCAGAATCACTATACAGACTGAACCTGCTCTCATCCGCGAATAGCTCGTGACCCTGTAACAACAACGACTCTGTGCTGTTGTACATATGAGTAATTCTTTTCATCTGATTTTACGATAAACTTGTGTAATTGATGTTGAGAAAACTGTAAATAAGTTTGAATGTGAATATTAATGTTTATGTCAAATGTCAAGTAATATTGTAATAGAATTGAAATGTAATAAATGTTGAGACTGTAGTAAGATGTTTAAAATTGTAACTGTGCGTCTGGTCCATACGTAGGCAAAGTGTTAGGATATGTAGAATGCAAAACCTCGGGTGAACACCCGGTCTGTCAGCGAGCGGTAAAAGGTGGATGGCAGGCGAGCGCGGGAAAATGCGCGCGGGCACTGCACGGCACAACGGGCTCAGCAGTAGTAGTTGGAGTTTGGCACTGGTCTGAGCAACACCTTCTGGAGCGAGGAGGCTCTCCTGGAAGACATAGCTTCACTGAGCCTCGGGTATGCTGTTCCAACGCTGACACAGCATGACAAAATTCCATAGGCACTAAATGGAAAAGTATTGCGACGCTAAGAAGAATTAAAGTGCCGATACGTCAAGAGCCACAGCTGTGGTTGTGTGTGTGCTCTGTGCCTCGATATCTTGCCGCCCGCCAACCGCCTCATCGACACTAGCAGGTTGAAACTTTTAGTACTGTATTCGTACGGATCAGAGAGTGAACTGTGTTTGTTTGGTGCAATAATAACCTAAATTTAATCAGAACCTTTCCATCATTTAATTATCCTCACAACTAACGTTGACAGGGTCCTTTCCAAAAGTTGTGCAATCCGAACTTACTTGACGGTTCATTGTTATTACAGAGTGGACGTAAGTCTGATTTACCACCATTCAGGTATACGCGGTCCATATCTATGCGAAAATCCTTTCTCATAAGGTGAATCCCGCTCACTTACCATAGCACAGGCTTTAACGAGTACTGTGTCAGGGATTACAACCCCACTCCTCAGTGGTACAGTCCCTACGCTACGCTCCTGGGATCGCCCCAAACGGCGCCGCTGATGGGCGGCTTTCATCGGAACACGAGGTACTGGTCGTCAGCCAGATGGACCAGCCCCATGCAGTGGCCGTGCCACTGTGCAGCGTGAGACTGCGAGCCTTGCAGTTCTGTTAAATGTGGTTGCAACTGCACCCGCTGTTTGACGTGGGTCGCTTCTTGCCAGCAGTACGACGTGGCGGTGATCCGCTGCTGCTGTAGTTGACCCTGGTCGGCTACCTCCTATCCTTCGTGCTGCAGTCCCCGTGGTTCGAAACGCTGCCCACGCACGTGAAACAATGCTGCGAGCAGTACCACACCACTCAGCTACTCGTCACTCTTCGTCCTTCTTCCAGTGTCACGATGATAATTCACCGTGTGAAGCCACTGTCTGTGGCCCGCGTTGTAACGAAGAACGTCACCACAGAACGCCGTAACAGCTCGCCGATTGGCACATCCTGTCTTCTCCCGTTCCTTCAAGTGCCTCGTGTTGCGGGGCCAGTCCTATTTGGCGCTACAGTCGCAGGTGGTCCCTTGCTTTATGTACACGACTGGGACGCCACTGGGACTTTCATTTTCACCGAGTTCTTAATACGTTGTGTTACTTTACCTACCTCGTCCTTACGTTCTGAAAAACAGTGTATTTGGGTGTTCTCGCTAAATATTTTTATGCTAGTGTGCATACGATTTCTTCTAGGCGATTAATATCGAGTACAATTCCATTTTTACAAAAATCTCCATGCAGATAAGGTAAATGAGCGATATTACCAAATCGATATAACGTAACCGGTGTACAGTAATGAAGCAAAAATCATATGAATCTGCGTCACCGTGCATATTAACAGCATTTCTTTTGCAAGAAGGCGCTCACCTTCACCGTCGCCGGTTTCCTTCAGCAGATAATCGACAAGTTGCTGCCCGATCTCTGTCATCAGGACGAACATGTTCTTCATCTTCATGGAAGTGAAAGCCGGGCTCAGGGTGGCTCGCATGTCGTGCCACTCCTTTCCTGAGAACACAAAGAACGCAAAATAATGTAATATCAGCCGCATCAAAGCTCAAAGTGTCTTTGGTCGATCACACTGCCGCCTTATCATGAAGCTCACGTGTTCGCAATAAGACGGAAGCAGCAGGATAGCGGCAAGTAGAGAAACCATCAAAACACTTTTTTACTTGTATATTTACAATATATTTAAGTCTCTTACTTGGTAGTAGCAAATGGTTAGGGAATGCTGCAATAATTATATATTTGTATTTGAACATCCACTGAGGAACACATTTTGGGTTAACACGAAATTGCACAATAACATATCTAGATATTCTGTGATTTTGTTGTTTACTCGTCTTACTGTCTTATCTGTTAATACATCACAGAAGAAGTAAATATTTCATAATCGTATCAGCAACAGCTGTCAACATGCGTAAGTTAGAACCAGCTATCCTCGGTGTAGCAAAGCAACTCGAATCACTCAATAATGGCCAGTCTATCGATTCAGTTTGTATACCTATTAGGAGTAGCCGGCCGCAGTGGCCGTGCGGTTACAGGCGCTGCAGTCTGGAACCGCAAGACCGCTACGGTCGCAGGTTCGAACCCTGCCTCGGGCATGGATGTTTGTGATGTCCTTAGGTTAGTTAGGTTTAACTAGTTCTACGTTCTAGGGGACTAATGACCTCAGCAGTTGAGTCTCATAGTGCTCAGAGCCATTTGAACCATTTGAACCTATTAGTAGTATACCTAGTAGGTATACCTATTACGAGTAAGCTGAAATAACAGCTCGATGCTTGGCAATAACATGCAAGGGCTCGTTCGACGGAAGGACCTTACCTAAGACAGGAGACATGCGTAGGTCACACCAATACACAAAAAAGGAAATAGGAGCAATCCGCTGAATTACAGACCCGATATGCCTGGTCTTTCCTGTTTTGACGTATGTCAGCGTAAGTTGATTGACAGAATATATTAGCCGTTAAATATGGTAAACTGTGTGTTAATGGTACCTCATTGTGCATAACGTCAGCCATATTATATACCTTGGATGTGTACTCCTATCCTGTAGCACGACAACTGGTCTAAGAGAGCAGAAATATGGTTTTTGACGATGACATGCCACGAGCACGTCAGACATATGTTTACATTTGAACGCGCACTAGCGAACGGCTACAAAGCCGAACTCATGCTACGAAATCAGAATGCTACTGCAAATCGACGGCAGGAATTTTTTTTTATTTATATTGTACAATCATATCGTGTTTTGACCATTACGAATTACGTCAAAGAAAACTTGCTATTGATACAGAGCGAGAAAGGATTCAGGAAATATCGCTCGTGTTCAGCACAACTAGCTCTTTCTTCTCTTGAAGTAACGCATGCTAGCGACGTGGAATCTCAAATTCACTAGATTCCCAGAAGGCTTTTGATACCGTTCACCACAAGCGGTTTCTAATAAAATTGTGTACCTATGGATTGGTTCAAATGGTTCAAATGGCTCTGAGCACTATGGGACTTAACATCTATGGTCATCAGTCCCCTAGAACTTAGAACTACTTAAACGTAACTAACCTAAGGACAGCACACAACACCCAGCCATCATGAGGCAGAGAAAATCCCTGACCCCGCCGGGAATCGAACCCGGGAACCCGGGCGTGGGATGCGAGAACGCTACCGCACGACCTCGAGATGCGGGCACCTATCGATTGCTGTAACAGCTGTGCGGCTGGATTCGTGATTTCCTTTCAGAAAGCTGACATCCCGCAATGGCTGACGGAAGTAAAACAAAATCGGTCCGCATCTCGTGGTCTCGCGGTCGCGTTCTTGCTTCCAGAGCACGGGGTCCCCGGTTCGATTCCCGGCGGAGTCAGGGATTTTCACCTGCCTCGTGATGGCTGGGTGTTTGTGTTGTCCTCATCATTTCATCATAATTCATGAAAGTGGCGAGACTGCACTGAACAAAGGTTGGGAATTTGTACGGGCGCTGATAACCGAGCACTTGAGCGCCCCACAAACCAAACATCATCATCATCATCAAAACAAAATTGATATCTGGCGTTCCCCAATGAATTGTTACAGGCCCCTCTGCTGTTACAAATCTATATAAGTGATTAGGAGACAGTCTGGACAGCCCTCTCAGATTGTCCCACGCCCGGGTTCCCGGGTTCGATTCCCGGCGGGGTCAGGGATTTTCTCTGCCTCGTGATGGGTGGGTGTTGTGTGCTGTCCTTAGGTTAGTTAGGTTTAACTAGTTCTAAGTTCTAGGGGACTGATGACCATAGATGTTAAGTTCCATAGTGCTCAGAGCCATTTGAACAATTTGAACCTCTCAGATTGTCTGCAGGTGATACTATCGTTTACCGTCTAGTAAAGTCATCAGAAGATCAAAACCATTTGCAAAATGATTTAGACAAGACATCTGTATGGTGCGAAAAGTGGCAGTTGACGCTAAATTATGAAAAGTGTGAGGTGATCCACATGACAACAAAAAGAAAACCGTTAACTTCCGGTTTCACTATAAATCGCACAAATCTAAGGATTGTCAGGTCAACTACGAACAATTTAATTGCAGCTATCACACAGATAAGATTGTGGTTAAAGTGAACCACAAAAATGCGTTTTATTGGCAGAACACTTAGAAGATGCAACAAATCTACTAAAGAGATTGGGTAAACTACTGCTGCGCGCCCTCTGCTAGAGTACTGCTTTTCCGTATGAGATCCTTACCAGATAGGATTGACGGAAGACATCGACAAAGCTCATAGAAGGGCAGATCGTTTCGTACCATTGCGAAATAGGACAGAGAGTGTCACGGATCAGATACACGAGCTCACGTGGCAGTCATTAAAACAAAGGCGAAATTACACTCACCAACTTTCTCTTCCGTATGCGAAAGTAAGCAGTTGACGCCCACCTGCATACGGAGACAGATCAACACAATAAAACAGCAAAAATCAGACATCGCCTGGAAAGATTTAGGTGTTCGCGAGTAGATAGGTAGAGGAATGGTGTTAAGTGGTTTGATGAACCTTTTGCCACGTATTTAGGTGTGAATTGCTGAGCAGTCTTGTGGATGTAGATAGGGAGGCTCACAACATAACCGACAAGATCACTGACCAGAACGGACAGGATGATAGGACATGCATTAAGATATCCAAGAATAATTTCCATGGTACTAGAGAAAGCTATAGACGCCAAAAACTGTATGGGAATCCAGAGATTCAAATATATCGAACAAAAAACTGAAAAAGTTGGGTGCTGCTCCGATATGAAGAGGTTGGGCGCATCTAACCAGTCAGTAGATAAGTAAGCAAACTGGAATATTTTTTTTATTTACATTAACAGCTTACGTTTTACAGCAACAACTTAAACTCACAGCATCTCTTCAAAGTCACGTCAATTCATATCAACGAATTCGTTACAACAACCCATACAATTTTTTCACCCTCTGTGAAAAATCCCTAAATCTATTGCAGGAAGAGGTAGCCAGATAGGATCCAACCAACTAATAACAACTCTTTGGTTTCTACTGAAGTTTTAAACAACAATGACTTCAAATAAGGCAGGCCGGGGTGGCCGAGCGCTTCTAGGCGCTACAGTCTCGAACCGCGCGACCGCTATGGTCGCAGGTTCGAATCCTGCCTCGGTCATGGATGTGTGTGATGTCCTTAGGTTAGTTAGCTTTAAGTAGTTCTAAGTTCTAGGGGACTTATGACCACAGCAGTTCAGTCCCATAGTGCTTAGAGGCGCCGACCGGAGTGGCCGAGCGGTTAAAGGCGCTACAGTCTGGAACCGCACGACCGCTACGGTCGCAGGTTCGAATCCTGCCTCGGGCATGGATGTGTGTGATGTCCTTAGGTTAGTTAGGTTTAAGTAGTTCTAAGTTCTAGGGGACTTATGACCACAGCAGTTGAGTCCCATAGTGCTCAGAGCCATTTGAACCATTTTTTTTTTTTTGCTCAGAGGCATTTGAACCATTTGAACTTCACTTAATCCTAAGAGAAAGATAGCACAGATGAGAGACACAGCCATCAAACTGGCCTCCCGCTCGAGCATCCCTTTCCACTGTAACGATGACCCTCTCTTCTCTTGCCATGATCTTATTATCGATATCCTTTTATCTTGAATTTTAATCCCACTCTTGATTTTTTTTTATTTCCGCCATCGCTTCTATGCATAGCAGCAGGGGCGAAAGACTACATCCCTGTGTTTCATCCTATCTGATCCTAGCATTCCTTTCTTAGTCGTCCATACTTACTGTTGCCTGTTGGTCCTTGTACATATTGTATATTACTCGTCTTCCCTATAGCATAGCTTACCCTTATATTTATCAGGATTTCGAAAATTTTCATCGTCTTGTAACAGATCCTCTATTTTCTTTCCAGTTCTATATTATTCTTGCCAGAAACATGGATGTATGGACTCTTAAGCTGTTTGTACGACAATTCTCGCACTTGCCGGTTCTTACAAACTTCGGAATTGTGCGGATGATGTTTTTCCGAAAAACTGGTCGTATATCCTCCTCATTTAACAGTGTAATTCCCGTTGCACTCTTAATGTTACAACGCTTGCTTTCAATTTCACTGAAGGTTGTTTGCCTTTTCTATTTCTTGAGTCATTACTTCCGAGAGACATTTCTTCTTCGATTTAGTCACATTTTTCATGTAGCAATTTCGCCTTTGCTTCCCTACACATCCTATTTTTTTTCATTCCTAAGTTACTTGTATTTCTGTATTCCTGAATTTCCCTGGACATTGCACTTCACTCATTTGTCGATCAACTCAAATATTTCATCGTTTACCTATGATTTATTCGCCGTTACCTTCCTTGTGCGCACGTTTTTCTCTCCGATTTCTGTGATTACCCTGTTTAAAGATGTCCATTCCTCATCAACTGAACTGTGTACTGAGCTATCCATTATTCGAACATCTATGGCCTCAGAGAAATTCAATCGTATCTTTTCAGTCCTTTATACTTCCATCTCCCATTTCTTTATTTATTAGTGTTTCTTGACTAGTCTCCTGAACTTCAGCCTACTCTTCATCACTACCAAATTATGAATCTCTACCTGCCCCTGGGTACGCCTTGCAATCCAACATCTGATTTCGAAATCTCTGGCTGAACATCTGACTTTTTCCAAGTATACTACCTCCTCTTGTTATTTTTGAACAGAGTATTCGCTATCACTCGCTGAAATTTACTGCAGAACTCATTTAGTCTTTGTTCTTTCTCTTTCCTACTACGAAGCCCATATTCTCCAGCAACCTTTACTTCCCCATCTTCCTCTACAACCGCAATCCAGTCTCCCACGGTTATTAGATTTTCATCTCCCTTTACATACTGAATTACCCATTCAATATCCTCATATGCTTTCTCTATCTCTTCACCTTCAGCTTGCGACGTCGGTATGTATACCTGAGCTACTGTTTGCTGTCGATTGTGATGAGAACAATTGTATCGAAGGAGTGTTAAACTGGACATTTGAGGAAGAAGACACAAAGGAATTAAAGGCATTAGCTGCCATTAGCCATTGATTTAAATCAAGGGCGAAAGTTGAAAATGTGTGCCAGACCAGGACTCTAACCCACGTCTCCTACTGACTACGCAGACGCGCCGACCTCTGCGCCATTCGGACACAGTGGTCGTCACAACTACTCGACACCAGTCAGACCCAAACTCTCAACTCATCCACAATTAGTCGCGGCGTATCAGAAGTTTGGAAGTTCAAATGGTTCAAATTGCTCTGAGCACTATGGGACTTAACTTCTGAGATCATCAGTCCCCTAGAACTTAGAACTATTTAAACCTAACTAACCTAAGGACGTCACACACATCCATGCCCGAGGCAGGATTCGAACCTGCGACCGTAGCGGTGGCGCGGTTCCAGACTGTAGCGCCTAGAAACACTCGGTTACTCCGGTCGGCCAAGTCTGAAAGTGACAGGGTAGCTAGAACAATTGAAAAGGAAAATACTAAGGCTCAGTATAGGTATTGGGGGCGTCAGTGCAGTGAAATCAAAAGAAGACAATGATTTTCGGTCAGATGGGTGTAGGGTGATAATGTCAACAGCAGGAGAAAATGGAATAACGGGACTAGAATTGTGACACCTTAACTTTTCCCGGCGAACTGAATGTTCAAATAACCTACGGGCTTGCTGCCGGGTGACTTCGTCGACCACCGCCGATATTTCGACAGGGGCACACCCTGCCATTCTCAAGGCACAACTGCAAGGAGGAAGCAGTGTGCACGGGAATTTAATATCTCGGTTCGCAGAGGAGAAACAAGGAAGATACCACACACAGAACGAGTAACCGCAGAGTCAACACACAACCAAAGATAACCGACATCAGAAATACCGACAGTGACTATTAATCAACAGGTGAGGTGGCACTAATTCTGTCCGTCTGTGTTTTGATGAGGGACAGAGCCGGATTCCAAGCAGCATTTAAACAAAATCCACCAACTCTGTTTATGAGGTTGCTTGATAGTTTGATTTCAACAACTTCCTTAATAACACTATCCCAATAGCTGGACGTGCAAGCCAGAATCTCCGTGTTGTTGTATTCCATAGGATGACCGGTGTCAAGGCAATGTTCTGCAATAACGGATTTGCTCGGCTGTTGTAAGCGTGTGTGACGCTTATGTTCAATACACCGGTCTTCCACAGTCCTGACTGTCTGACCAATACGTGACATGCCACAACTGCAAGGAATACGATAGACACCAGCCTTACGCAAACCAAGATCATCTTTTACGGACGCCAACAGGGCCTTAATCTTAGATGGTGGTCGAAACACACATTTCACATCATATTTCCGCAAAATACGGCCAATCCTGTTGAAAATGCTTACTGCGTAAGCCAAAAAGGCCGTAGACTTAGGTGCCACTTCGTTGCTATCGTCACTCACCCGTTGCACAGAAGGCTGGGGGCGCAACGCACGTTTGATCTGCCTCTCACTATAACCATTCTGACGAAAGGTGACTTCGAGATGTGCTAGCTCAGCTGCCAAACTTTCACGGTCTGACGTAACTTGGGCCCTGTGAACCAAGGTACGAAGTACTCCTTCACGCTGAGCTGGATGGTGACAACTATCAGCTCGCAGATACAAGTCAGTGTGAGTAGGCTTCCTATAAACAGAATATCCCAACGTACCATCACTCTTCCTTCTGACCAACACATCAAGGAAGGGAAGGCATCCATTCTTTCCCACCTCCATAGTGAACTGAATATTCGGGTGGATTGAATTCAGGTGTTCCAAAAACCGGTTTAAATTCTCACTACCATGAGGCCAAACAACAGAAGTATCGTCTACATATCTGGAAAAAAAACACGCAGGTTTCAAGGTCGCTGACTCCAATGCACTTTCCTCAAAGTCCTCCATAAACAAATTGGCCACAATAGGTGACAACAGGCTTCCCATTGAAACTCCATCAGTCTGTTCGTAGTACTGACCACTGAATAAATTGCGGAGGTTGGATAAACTTCACAGCAGTAGGTTAAGTTGGAATGTGCATTATCGTTTTTATTGAAGTGTCGAAATCATAGTGTGGTTGCAACGTTTGCTAAGGTTGTGCACCTTATTAATTCTCCTGCCGCCAATCGCATCAAGCAACGAGCTGGTTTAACTCTTGTTCGTGAAAGGATCCACTATACTCGCCGTCAATTAGATTTTGTTTGTAAGGAATTATTTCAGCATCATTTAATGTAATCCTGGCGGACGTCTGTAGGTGAGTCAACATACAGATATTCGTCTACTAGTGTGAGAGTGTTCACGTCTCACTACTGATGCAGCACATCCAGCTTGTGAGGCAGTTGTACCATTCACAAGGCCACAATGTGACGTCTTCAAAACTCTCTCAGTTGGCTGTAGGGAGAACGAGAGCGCCTCCACGGTACAGTTACCTGCTTGCTTCACACATACACAGCACAGTGAGCCATCTGGTTGTGAGCTTTCCTATTAAATGGTAGAGACAGATGGCGCTCTGGTAACTATGCCACTGCCCTATCTGTTGGCGGACGACGTTGAAACCATTAGCAGAGTATCGACCATCCCCCATGTGCCACATGTCATCGGATCATAATCTATGTCGTCTTTCCAAGTGTATTAATTTTTTGTTCCGGATGTGTATTTCGATAATTGCAAATCCACTTATCAGAAACTATAGCCTTAGTTCCTGTCGACCTGGAATCATGATATTTGGCAGAAGTAAGGTTTCACAGTACAAGCAACGTAAAATATATATTTTTTTCTTTTACCACTGGTTATCCGACTGTCTATCTGTTCTTCTGTTAAGACCATTTTTCTCAGGAATGAGTAGAGGTACATCTTACTCGTATCGATGAGAAGGAAAAGTCGATGAGATTCTCGATTCCCAGGATAGATGAAGTATCTATATAAACAGTTAAGTTTCTGCAGAGCGAGTCTTACAAGCAGTTAGCCGGATTTGTGTTTCGGATAATGTGTGCGACGTATACTGCTGCGCAAAACAGCAGATGAATTGAGTCTTGTATTTCATTTATTCAGAAACAAAGGAAATTCTGTCACTGTCTGTGTTGACACTTGTGTTGCAAAATACAGAAAAGCAAACAAAATACCTTAAACAGAAAGACAGACGAAAGTAGTCTACACGATGGCTGCTCAAGCATAGGTGGTTTTCGCACGTATATTTACTTCACGAGTTTCAGGGCCAACTCAACGATGAGCGTAATTATTTTTATGAACGTATAATTACCTGAAAGAAATGACTGTAGTTCCGTCGTAAGTTGCATTAAAAAGTAGTTTTTTTTATTTATTGATGGGGACTAGTTTTGGACACGTGTATGCATTTTCAAACCATCCATATCGTAAGTGTGGCGAGAGCCTATGACCAAAAATTGCCCCTGCAGTGATGATCACAGCATCACAGTGGCTTATTCAGCAACAGTTAACACACAGGGCAGACACTGGCGCATGCTGCAAGCTGGTATAAGTATATTTTGATGCTCATAGCTCCTAGTAAAACACGGAAAAAAACTTCTATGAGGAGAGCAATTTCTCCCCATTAGCGGCTGACAGTGATGTTAAGATTCGTGGCAACAGGACGTATAAGGATCTAGATTGTGCTACTGCAATTTCGAAATAAGCATTGAGTGTGTGAAATCATAAACCAACAAACGTGACCTATTTACGCTGTCACGGAGGATGATTTCATGAAGGCAAGTAAAGTATTGTACCTCAATTCCGTCAAATTATAGATGACATTTTTACAGTTTTACACGTGTTTTAGACATATATACTTGGCCAACGAGCTATAGTTTGGTTTGTTTCTAAGTTGAATTTTCAATTCCCTGACTAAAGTCTACCAGCAACTATTGCAACAGAAAATAATATTTCATTCTGAACTCTAGACAGGTATTCATAGCATGTCTGGAAAGTTTTAGTTGTAGTGTGGTGGTTGTAGTGCTAGTGGTACTGAATTCTACAGTTGACCTATAAATCACTCTTGTTATGAGCCAGATATTATACTAAGAAGTAAAAGAAGTCTATTAATAACTATGTGTCTGAAGGCACTGTTTCGAGGTTTTCTATTAACAGCTGAACATAATATTGTGACTGCACTCTTCTTTAGAACAAACTTTTTTGCGACACTGTCACAGCTCGTATTAGACTATAGCAATGGTCGGGTCTGAGTGAAAGTATACTAGGAATCACACGACACCAGATAGAACAGGTTTAGTTACATTGCTTCTTTCTTTGCGCTAATCAGTCCGGAAAGATTTGTTTTATTTATTTTTTATTATGTACCGTTTCGGTTTTTGCCGTAGTGTCAACCGCTCATAATTTCTCTCTTAAAGAGTTATAAGCAGCTGCCTTGTTACCCGTTTCGCTGAATTCCCTACTTTTTAATTTTCCACAAACATGTATGATTCCCATAGAGGTCGATACAGTCTCCAGGACAGTGACGTGAATTTTAAAATCCACTCTGCACCTATGACGACAAACTCATACTCAACAAATAGCTGACTGAAATTCATTTTAGTGCCACATTTGCGGCGATCTTCTGTCCACATAGTCCAGCCTGTCTGCGCAGGTGTGTTTTGAACCCAGAGATATGGGCAATTTCCCTCACGCCTCCAACTCCAATTTCAGATTTACGCACGTCTCAAATCTGCGCAAATGTCCTGCTCTCACGGAACTATCTGTCTGCGCAGATGTGATGTGCGCAGACAATTGAGCAAACAGATCGTTCCATGTGGAAGGGCCTTAATATAATTTTGAGGTATATCATATTTGTATTAAGTCAAATTAACATCCGCTTTGTCTTGTGGTCTACTTGTGGACAGAATATCCTCGCAATTTACTATTAATTTTGGTTTTGCAGCAGATGGACCAGTAAAAATGCTGGTAACTTACTGTCAAAGAAAGGAAACATAGCGAATCAGAAAGATAAAATGGTATCTTACCTTTCAAGGAGAAAAGCATCTTCTTCAGCAGAGGGTTGGCCTTCTTGCTGCTGGTCTCGAAGCCCACGTGGTCGGTGAAGTGGTCAAAATCTTTGACGGTGATGGCGCGTATGATCTCCGGGTCCCTGATCATGAGCAGCGGCATCGTGAAGTTGAAGACGCCCGCGTACCGGTGCGGCTCGAGCCTGTCGTACAGCTCCGCGACGACGTCCGGGATGGCCTTCCTGCCGAGCGTCATCTGCAGCATGTTGCCCACGAGCGGCAGCGGCCGCGCGCACGGCACGCCGCGGCGCGAGAAGTGCGTGACGTAGCGCCGCCACAGCACGGCCGCCAGCAAGAGGGCGCCCGCCAGCAGCGCCGCCCACACCGACCACAGGTCACGCGACATCCCCTGCCGACACGTCACGTCACGTGCACACCCGTGTAGAGGGGCGGCGAGTGCGGCACTGGGGCCGCTCATACATGTGCATCTACAATGATGAGCCAAAACATTACGACCACCGCTCACCGCGACGTCGGATGCCGCCTGGTAGCGTCGCGGGCACGTGACGCGGAAACAAAAGTACGTAAGCGGAGCAGACACAGACGGGGGATCACCCTAGCGAAGATATGGGCAGCAAATGCGGAAATCGATTGAGATGAGCGACTTTAACAAAGGGCAGATTATTATTACGCAGAGCATGTGGACGAGTATCTGAAAAACGGCGGAGCTGGTCGAATGTTCACGTGCTACTGTCGTGAGCGTCCACGGAAAGAGGCAGAAGGACAGTGAAACTGCTACTATGGGCTAAATGGTTGGACTTCCATGGTTCTACACAAAACATGGGGTTCAGAGATTTGTTTGCTCTGTACAGTAGGACAGGTGGTGATCTGTGGCGCCGCTCGCGGGGCAGCCGCGCGGTTTCGGCCATCCTGTCACGGTCCGCGCGGCAACCCCCGTCGGAGGTTCGAGTCTGCCCTCGGGTGTGTGTGTGTGTGTGTGTGTGTGTGTGTGTGTGTGTGTTGTTCTTAGCGTAAGTTAGTTTAAGTTAGGCATCTCTGCCCAAAGAACACAGTGCTGGCGCACGCACAAGTGTTTCGGACCGTTCATCATACATAGTTGATCATGGAGTCGCGCAGCAGACCACCCCTACGTGTTCACACGTTCAGGCAACGACGTCGTCAATTCCGACTGCAGTGGACACGGAATCGTGATCGAGGTGAATGTTGGCTCGAAACGTGCAGCGCCCCACAGGCGCAGGCTGATGGGAGGGAGCAGTATTACGCTGTGGGAGACATGCTCTGTGCTCGCATGCGACCTGTGGCGGTAGTCGAAGACACACTGACAGCCGAGGACCGCTTGCATCCCTTCATGCTTGATGTCTTCCCCGACAGCCAAGTCATCTTTCAGCTGTATAATTGACCATGTCTCGGAGCCAGAACAGTGCTACATTGGTTTGAGGAACATTATACTGAACTCTCGTTGATGTCTCAGATACCAGATTTGCCTGATGTAAATCTTATGGAACCGTTCTGGGTCGCCATCGGGGCGTACGCAAATCAGCGGCCCGTTACTCACGCGAGTTACGTGACCTGTGTGCAGACATCTAATGCCACATACCTCCACAAACCTACCAACAAACAATCTGATCCCTGGTACGCGAATTCACTGATGTATTTCATTCCGAAGACGGACAAACAAGCTATTGAGCAAGTGGCCACAACGTTTTAACTCATCAGTGTACAAACGAACACTGCAGGATACCATAGAGTGGCTGACGGACGGCTACCCTAACCACTACTCGTCATTTCCTTTCCTGTTCCACTCACAAAAAAAAAAAAAAAACAAGTGTGTGAAATCTTATGGTACTTAACTGCTGAGGTCATCAGTCCCTAAGCTTACACACTACTTAACCTAAATTATCCTAAGGACAAACACACACACACACACACACACACACATGCCCGAGGGAGGACTCGAACCGCCGCCGGGACCAGCCGCACAGTCCATGACTGCAGCGCCTTAGACTGCTCGGCTAATCCCGCGCGGCCCACTCACAAACAGAGCGAGGGAAAAACGACTGCCTACAAGTCTCCGAATGAGCCCTAGTATCCTTTATCTTGGTGGTCCTAACGCGAAGTGTATGTTGACGGTAGCAGAAGCACTCTGCCCTAGGCTTCAAATCCTGGTGCTCTAAATTTCGTCAACAGTGTTCTTCGAAAACAACGTCGCCTTCCCTTCAAGGATCCCCGTTTGAGTTCCTGAATCCTCTCCGTGAACCTTGAACCTACCAGTAACAAATGTAGCAGCAAGCCTCTGAACTGCTTCGATGTCTTTTCTTAATACCACGTGGTACGGATTCCAGACACTCGAGCGTTATTCAAGAATGTCGGCATTAGCGTCCTATATGTGGTCTCTTTGACAGATGAACAACACTTTCCTAAAATTCTTCTAATGAAGCGAAGTCGGCTACTGGCATTCCCTGCCACAATCCTCATGTGCTAGTGCCATTTCGCATCGCTTTGCAACGTTACGCAAACGTGTTTTAACGACGTGAACGTCTCAAAGCAGGACTCCACTAATGCTGTATCCAATCACTATGGTTTGTTTTTCCTACCCCTCTGCATTAACTTACGTTTATCTGCATTTAGATCTAGCTGCCATTCATCAAACCAAATAGAAACTTTGTATAACACGTCTAGCATCCTCCTACAGTCACTCAACTTCGACACCTCACCGTACGCCACAGAATCAGCAGCGAACAACCGCCCATCCTGTCCGCCAGACTTTTTCTGTGTGTAGAAAATAATAGCAGTACCGTCATACTTCCCTGCAGCACCCCTGATGGTTCCCTTCTCTCTGATCAACACTCGCTGTCGAGGACAACATCCTGAGTTGTATTAAGAAGTCTTCGAGCCCCTAGTATATCTAGGAACGTATTCCATATGCTCGTACCTTCGTCAACAGTCTACAGTGTGGCACAGTGTCAAATGCTTTCTGGAAATCCAGAAAAATGGAATCTGCCTGTTGTCTTTTATCCATAGTTCGCATTATATCACGTGGGAAGCTGAGTTTCGCACGAGCGATGGTTCTTTAAACCGTGCTGATTCGTCGTCAGAAGCTTCCCGGTATGAAGAATATTTATTAAATTCGAAATGAGAATGTGTTCAAGGACTCTGCCGTAGACCTATGTTAGGGATATTGGCATGTATTTTTGCGGGTCTCCTCTTTTGCCCTTCTTATATGTATGAGTCACCTGCACTTTTCTTCAGTCGCTTGGGACATTGCGCTGGGCGAGAGATTCGCGATAAATGCAAGCAAAGCATGGGGCCAATGCTGTAGAATACTCTTTGCGAAAACGAATTACCACTTCATCCTGACCTGGCGACTTAACTCTTTTCAACTCTTTGAGTTGTTTATCTATGACGAGGATGCTTATTAGTATGAAGGCCATGCGAGTGTATATTCGGTGGCCAAACGAAGGTATGTTTGTGCGATTCTTCTGTGTGAACGAATTCTTAAACGCAAGATTTCAAACTTTCGCTTTTGTTTTGCTATCCTCAACTGCCACAATAGACTGGTCAACAAGTGACTGGATGGAAGCCTTTAACCCGCTTAGCGATTTTACATAGGACCAGGATTTTCTCGGGTTCTCTGCCAGATCTTTCCTTGTATGTTTCGAGCACATGTCTTTTCACAGACGCACTGATCTCTGGTAACCTTTCCCTGCTGTAATTTTTGTGTTCTCTTTTGAACCGAGAGTGCAACACTCCTTGCTTCCTCCGCATTTTGCAAATTTCGTCATTAGACTATGCTGGGTCTTTTTCATCCTTAATCCACTTATTAAGCACATACGTCTGCAGACCACGATTTACAGTATGTTTAAACTTTGTCCTTAATACCTACACATCTATAATATGAAGGCACCTGATGGTGTTCGACGAAGGGCGCGTGTTGTAGCACATTCATTTTCTACAGGGTCTGAGCCGTCACCAATACAGGTTTAGAGGCAAGTCAGGTGAAGACACAATTAATAAGCCGATCTCGCTAGCGACAGATACTGATTTTACGTATGCTTTAGCGATGATTATGGATATTGCTGGCGGTTTCGATAACCTATGGTCGCAGTCTTTCTTTAGTCGCCTTAGGGAACTGAAATGTCTAGAAGCGCTGTACAGATGCATGAGAGACTATTGCCGAGCGGGACATGCAACGTTAATACCCCCATCGAAGAAAATAACGAAGACGGTAACAAAATGCTGTTTGATTATTAACAGATGGTTCCACTGAAATATATTATCGCTAATTTTTGCCGTGAATCACAGAGTACAAGTCAGTACTTCTCACAGAAATTCATAAATTACAAAAACCGGTCAACTCAAACAATGAAACGCAAGAAGTGGATAATGCTAAGTTTCTGAGACTACAGGTAGGCCGTAACCTAAATGGGAAAGCCCAACCCTAGAACTAATGAAGCGCCTTACATGAAACGAACACGTTGATCGTCATTTTTTTCTGTTTTCCGTGTTTATTTAGTTGCTTTAATTTCATGGAGGTATGTTCAGTCTATGCAACTAACATAAGGCAGTTTGTTTATTGGTGTACGCGTTTCGGTTTCTTTATTTGGGAAGCATCTTCAGTGGCGATTTCCAGCGCTGTTAACTCATGCGTGTGGTCCTGGAGATGTATTCGTTAGTTTTCATGCTCCAGCTGGCCAATTTATGGCGTTCTTTCGCCCACCCTTGTCGCATCGCATATATTACTTCCACTTTAAATCGGCCAGCTGGGGCGTGAAAACTAACGAATAATCTCCAGGACCACACGCATGAGTTAACAGCGCTGGAAATCGCCACTGAAGATGCTTCCCAAATAAAGAAACCGAAACGCGCATGGAAATGAACAAATTGCCTTCTTTTAGTTGCATAGACGAAACGTACCTCCACGAATACACAATGAAGTCATGGGCGTGACATCAGTACTGAAAACATTCCGCAATCTTACAATAACGGATCAAACCGCTAGCAAATTGTCAAACTGCCGGAGTATATCGCATGTCTAGCGAGTGTTACGGTCGAATTTAAAGATTATATTAAATGCCCCTCTGCTGGTCATGTCCTACCACTGCTGTGACTGCCTCCGCCGCTGAAAATCGTCTCTCCTGTGGAGTGGTCCCACTACTGCCTGTATGGCTGCCTCTGTACGGCTGCCTCTTCACCTCAGAGTAGTCCTCGACTACTTATTACTCCAAGCTCTGTCTTCAGCAACAGTTTTTACCCTTTTTGTCCCGTATGCTTCTCTGTGCTATCACGAAAGATATTTAAAATAAATCCCGATACTGAAATTAAAAATACGAGATAACAGTTGATGCATTTTCTATAGGCGATTGGGAAAATGCCATACCGAACTCTGGGTGCAGGGATAGATGAAAAAATGATGTGATGTAATCAGAAAAAATTCTAATTACGAGGCGGAGAAAAGCAGTACGATGGGATCCTCGCTGAAAAGCAGTCGCTTAAAAAACAGCAGCAAACTTTAACTGAGTTTAACGTTACATGCAGACGATTGTAGATCTTCCTAGGGCGAACTGCTTCTCGCAGTAGTAGATATGAGGATAATCTGCATGCTAAACTGAACTTAAAAAACCAAAAGAACTTCTGTGATGTTTTGTCTTTTCAGCATACGACCATAAGTTGAACAAAAATATAGCAATATTGACGATGTGACACTTATACTCTACCACACAAGACATTTATTTGAGCACTCTCCTGTATTTTCGTTATAGCCCGTTGCGCAGAAGTCCAAAGATATACCGGTATTATCACCGTCCAGAGTCAAAGGTCTCAGCATACTTCACCGACGTCCCAGATTCTCTGTCGTCCGTTTTAGCTTCCTACCTAACTAAGGAAAACATTCCCTTATAACTTTTGAAATATGCCCGGAGGCAACACAACAGATATCATATAAACGAATATGTAATATTGAGATAACTCATACATCTTTCAGGTCACGTTACTCATTCGTATACTTTTCAGTTTCTTCGGACGAGCATCTTCAGATGAAGCTCTAACGTTCCGATGCCACAAGTTTGCAGGATTTCGATAAATATAACCCTGGATTACAGGGATACATTAGTGTCCTGTGTAAAACGCCATGTTAGTTTCTCTTAGTAATTTTGTGGTGCTAGTACATTAATTTACTGCTAGCTCTACCTGCTTATTCGTTGTTTATGTGCCTTGTACCATAAAGTTTCTCCTAAGATTTTTTTTCGACCTATTATCTGCTGTGTATTTTTTTCCGAATTAATTATTATAAATGCTATGACAGGCAAACAATAGCTCTAACAGCAAATGCAATATTATCGACAGTGGGAAATTTCGGATGTCTAATTCATCATTATTGTTATTACTATTACTAGTACTATTGCACTATTATTATAAAAAAGGTAACAATATTTACTGCTAACACTGCATATGCTGATTTCATGTACTTTCCCGCGCAAAAGAAACAAGGCTCTTCATATGAGGAGGCGGTAGTTTCCGAATTCAGGGTTCCCGGAATTTGACTTTTGCAAGCGAATAGTTACGATTACACTGAAATATCGTTAGGTGTCTGTCCAGTTACACGTGTTGGATCAGCGTGGCAAACGGATACGTGCTGCGTGATATGGCGTGCGAATGTCGACACCGATTCCGGTCTGCATCAACTAGAATTGCACCACAAAATGTTCAGAAAGCGAGGGATCTGTTTCTGCGAGATCGTAGAGAGACCATCTAGGACCTCCACAACACCTTCGGGATAGGTTGCGCTGCACGTGATTCTGTCAGAACAGCTGAACATGAATGAGACTGCGTCGAAGTTTGTGATATAACTGTTTCAAAACAGTCAGAAGTAACAAAGCTTGCAAGTCTGCAGGTTGCTGCTTCAAGACCATACTAACTGTGGTGTCACCGCCAGACACCACACTTGCTAGGTGGTAGCCTTTAAATCGGCCGCGGTCCGTTAGTATACGTCGGACCCGCGTGTCGCCACTATCAGAGATTGCAGACCGAGCGCCGCCACACGGTAGGTCTAGTCTAGAGAGACTCCCTAGCACTCGCCCCAATGGTACAACCGACTTTGCTAGCGATGGTTCACTGACAAAATACGCTCTCATTTGCCGAGACGATAGTTAGCATAGCCTTCAGCTACGTCATTTGCTACGACCTAGCAAGGCGCCATTACCAGTTACTATTGATACTGTAAAACATGTACCGTCAAGAGCGACGTTTACCATTTATGGATTAAAGTTAAGCATTCCAACAGCTACGTCAGTTTTTTTCTACAGTCTAATTTCCTTGTCCTGTTCCAGACCTCACGCCAGCCTGCGTGAGCTAAAACGCGTGCCTTTCGCCTTCCTCTCATACCGGTGTTGGCTCTCCTGCCAACCCACAACACTAACATTCTTTGAGTCACTGGGGAAGAAAGTAAGCAGCGGTCGTCACAATAAACTTGTCCTTCTCGACCACAAAAGAAAAATATTCGACAAGAGTAACATTAAGTCCTTCATGTCGATCTACTGTTTTGGTATTAGTGAGGTGGTCATAAAAAGCTCAAAAATGGCGTACGAACTACTGAGTATTTCACCCTGACAATTGTAGATCGCCTGCAACCTGCAATACTTAAGAATTTTTGACTCGCAAGATTTAACTCAATGTGATTTCATCCTCTTCCCAAATACATAAGTCAGGCTGAAAGAGCGAGGTTTTGTGCAATGGAGCAGGTTCAAGTGAAATCGCCGAGACTACTAAACAGCCTAAGAAACACCTCTAGGCTGCATTTCAAACGTGCCAGAAACACTGGGATCGTTATATTCGCTCCCGATATAAATGTGATTGTTCCGATAAAGACATAGGTGAGACATGTTAATTTTAATGAATTTATTCCGTGAAATTTCGGATACCTGCTCATATTTATCGTGGCGCAATAGTACGCGACTCTTTATCGGAGTCGAACTATATCCTTGTGCTGTGAGAAGTTTCATCGACGTAGATCAGTGTCGTTTTCCATGAGACTGCGCGAGGCCTCGGCCGTTTTCGCCGTCCAGTGGAGCCAACTGCTCGTCCACTGTCAGTGGGTTAATCGCTTTCGATGAACTTGTTCTGTACCGAGGACACAGTTCAAGGTCGGACACAGGCGAACGCTGGTAGCGCTCGATAAGCAATTGCTTAGCAGTGCCAGCCAGCAGAGCCCTTCCAAATACTGCTGTCACAACCTAATGTTTTTGTATCATCATTAATTTCACACTGAAAATAGAGACCATTAGCTACTCTCCTTGGGTGTACCATAGAATAGGAATGGAGAAAACCCGGTCTGCGTCGTATATCGGAAGGTGGACTTCATGGTCCACTAACTTACAGTATTCATTCATTGTTCGTCACGAAAAATATAGGCGAAGTATTGCCCGAATGGTAAACGCGTAAAGCGCAGTCTACGGAACACGGAAAGCTCTCGTACGTCAATGGGAGGGCGATTGATTAATTCTGGGGAGAAGAGTCGCGCAGACCTTACTGACTGTTTCCAGTGTTTTCCCAATATCTTTAAAAGTTTATACGAAGGAAGTTCCTTGAACGTTGCCACAGTCGGTAGCTGTCCCTAACCTTGTACAGTCCCAGCTAGCCCCACGACTCTCATGACCTCGGCAGCGGCTGGACTTACTTTTCTTCAAAACAGTGAACTTCAGCTCTGTTCTTAGATACTATATTTCACAGAGATAAGCCGCACGTAGAGGGTAATATTCGGGCATGGCATTTCGCCTTTCAAGCCAAATGTAGACTTGTTCGTCGCTGTAGTACGGAGGCGCAGTAAAAGGACCAGATACGAACCAACTGCTGGCCGCAGCAGTTGCAGAGCAACCAGTCAATGTCACGTACTGTGTACAGTCGCGTATTTAGTTTACTATGTGTACTAGGCAAACTGCACTGAAGTCCTTTGTGAAATTATTGTACTGTGCATCTATCTAAACACGATAATTACCTAGTTCTTTTTCTCCGACGAACGTATGTAATTAGTAAACATTACTACCGAAATGAAAAATATGAAAAACACGAGTAAACAAGTTTTGGCATTAGCGATACGTGCGGCCACCGTTACCTTACGTAGGCGAAATCAGTACAATGGACGCCGACGTGCCGTTTCGCATCAACAACCCCCACCCTCCCCCCCCTCCTATCCACTCCGGCCTCGCTCCATCCGTGGTAACAACATCAGCGGTAACAGGAGCAAACGAACGTTTATTATGCATGACGACGGTGGTCACTATTGCCAACGTAATATTAGTTAATCTGAGTAACTCAACTTAGACAGACAGTCTGAGGGGAAAAAAATGTTACTAACGGGCCGATAACCACTGTATGTGTGGTGTCCCATTTAGCTTCATCATTCCAGATAGCGTTTGGTCTAGAATAAAAAAATACATCAAGCAAATAATGTTTAACTACCATGATTACTTTTATTATAGTTTTGTTAATAAAGAAGATATGAGCAGCGTCTTTGTTTTAAATAGGGCCCTATATTTTTTGTTCCGTAACCCACTTCTCCTCCTCAAGACCTGTTCAAAAACTATCACATGGTACCACTCACGTAGACATGACTTTATTAAAATCGTAACACAAAACTGACTTTGGGTCTTCTGTATTAGCTCACAGCGCAGATATCCTGAGCTAAGCAACCCGTGCACTTGCTGGAGTTGGCAGTAAACACGTGGAAACACACGGAAAACGCACACCACACCGGCCGTTCAGTCAACTGTTTCTAGCTGAAGATTCGTGTGAGTACGATGTACACCAACGAAGGTGCGCAGCATACCGTTTAAAACATGTTATAGTACTAAACCACAGGACTCCGTATTGTAAATAAGGTAACATTATCGCTGTCATTGCTCTTCTAAATTACATTCTCCATAGAGGAGCAGCAATTTTACCTTCTCTTGAACTGAGAGACGGGTGTCAACTTTCCTTGACTTTCCATATGTTTACTGTGAAATCGAGCAAACATGGGGACCTGCGATGTAACAGGCGAGTCAAAGTCACCTTATTGTTACGTTTGTAATAAAAAAATGTTTGCAAAACGGTAGACTGTGACACGTTTTCACATCGACCGTGAGGAGAAAAAGTATATTACAGAATTAAAAATAAAGGGTGATATTTAAAAAAGATGTTCTCCTGTTCATATTTTCGTAACGAACTAATTTACAAGAGAGGCAGTAATGCTGGTTAATGTCCCCCAGGCAGCTAAACAACATGTTCTAGATACTTTTTTTTTTTAATTTTGCTTCTGGACAAAATGTTATTTCCGGTGATCAAGTCAAAAGCGACCGATGTCAGAAAACCTTGAGGCCGACCTCGAAAACTGTAGTCTCTCAAGATACTTCAGTTACAGTCGATTGCTGAAATACTGGTTGTACTGACGTCACACGTCTTCCAATCAGCCACACAATGCTGTCAGCACTAAGTGAGCCTTAATAATAACTACACAGGCTATCGAAGGCCCACCAAACTGAAAAGTTATACCAAAACGCACTCATCCAGTCCAAACGAACTTGTCACAAGACAAAAATGCACAATATTGATACAGACCGTTACTTAAGAATTATGGTCGCCTGCCTAGACAGGGAAACACACGGAAATGCATAGTACAGTGAGAAATATGAACATAAACAGCCGTCACGGCCCTCTCACCTGTCACGTGGAAATGCACAGTGCAGTGAGACGTGCGAGCGTGAATAGCCGCCAAAGGTTGTCTCACCTCGGTAGCTCCTCTGAAGCAATTGGTAGCGGAGGAACCGGTCGTCTGTTGATATAGTTAGGCGAGCTGCTGGACGGCTACGGTGGGAGGAAGGGAGGGAGGGGGGGGGGGACCGAGGAAGGGGAAGGGATTGATGTCTCGGCAAGGCCACCTCTGCCCCAGGAGACTCACGTGACGCAACAGAGCGACGCGTGGAACTACAGCCAACTGCATCTCAATTTCCTTCTCTTAGTCACCCGCGATTAGCATTCCGATTTCTGTCACCCTGTCCGCACCCACAGTGATAGCAGCAAGTTCAAATAATAATGCAGAATCATAAGGTAAATTTTATGTCACTTATTCACAGATGGCGAAACTGTATTTCGCGGCGGTTAAAATGCAAAAAGTGTTACACTAGTATCGGAATAAGCTGTACATACCATTCGCCAGTGAGAGATACAGGGGTTGGACAAAAATACGCAAACACTGCGAGAAACGCGTGCTTGAACACAGATGCAGATTCTAGTTCAGTCAAAAGGTTGTGCTGCTGTGTCTGACCACGAACGGCACTTGTTCGGTGTTCTCAGTGCGTTGCAAAGCGTCAGTCCTGGTCTGAACAGGGAGCGATCTGTGTGGTTGCGAGCGCGCTATGTCGGAGCCGAGTGAAGTCGAACGAGGGCAAATTCTGAGTGCTCGTGTGGTGGATGCTTCCGTAGTCAAGGTAGCCGAAATTTCTGGTGCTTCAAAAGGCATCGTATCGAAGATTTATGCAGCATACAGGGAAAGGAGAGCAACATCATCCGCGAAGTCACAAAGCAAACCAAAGTGACAGACGATCATTGAAGAGCATTGTGACGATAAGCTGTAGAATTGATGATGATGATGATGATGATGATGATGTTTGGTTTGTGGGGTGCTCAACTGCGCGGTCATCAGCGCCGTACACAGACCCAGCTTTTACACAGTCCAATCTAGCCACTGTCACAAATGATGATGATGATGAAATGATGAGCACAACACAAACACCCAGTCCCCAGGTAGAGAAAGTCCCCAAGCCGGCCGGGAATCGAACCCGGGACCCCCTGATCCAGAGGCAGCCACGCTAGTCATTAGACCACGAGCTGCGGACGAGCTGTAGAACCGAATGTTGTATTCGCGTTCCCTGACAGCACCAACACAACGAGAAGGTAGCTCTGTATACGTAAAACTTGGTCCGAACGCCATAGAACCTGTACTACGTAGGAATGGAAGAAAGTCATTCGGTCGGATGTGTGTCGTTGCACACAGTTTCCAAATTATGGCCGAGTTACGTCCCAGGAGTGAAACAAGGTGGGTCATCGGTGTTGATTTGGGCAGCCAAATCGTGGTATCGTATGGGCCCCATAGTTATTCTGTAAGGTCGTATTACTGCCCATTTTGGCTCAGCATGTCCAAGTTATGGTTCACTCCCCAACGGCTATGCTGTGTTCCAAAACGCCAGGGCGCCTATTCACACAGCTGGCACCATCCAGGTCTTGTTTCACGACCTCGAGGATGAGTTCTTGCATCTTCCCTGCCCTCCATAGTTAACCGATCTCCATGTTATTGAGCCCTTGTGGCGAGATCTCGTTTAGCCTTCATTGGACTTGCCACTATTTTGCAGGAAGAAAGACATCAGATTCTCGTCTAAACCCTGCAAGTGCTGTATTTGACCATTCCGAGATGACTGAAGCTGTTTTAAATACCAACTGTTTCACAAGGCGTATTAGGGATGGTAGTGTGTCGTGTTTTTGTTGTTTCCATGTTTGTTTTAGGCCATAGTGGCTGTTAACTGACCGTGACTGTTTCAGATACTTGAATACGATCTTCAAGACCTCTACCCGTTACAAAATTTATTGATTACTTAAATTATTTAAAGAGGTAAAATGTTTAAAGCTAAAAACAAAATCATATTAACAGAATCTTCCGCCGGTTCTTGGTAGAACAACATTATGATAAATGAAAAGCGCCAGTTTGCTTTTGTTCTAGAATATTACATTTATTGTAAACCGGTTTTCGGCTTACAAGGCCATCTTCAGACATTTATTGTAAATGTGCTTTTCATTTATTAAAATAAAATCTTCAGGCTACAGTCTCAATTCAAAAACAATTTAATAAAAGTATACATAGATAAGAAAATTGTTCAGTACAGTCTCGGCGTTTGCTGCAGTCATTCTGAGGAAATAAAGGATTAGCTGTCAACATCATCATCATCATCATTTAAGACTGATTATGCCTTTCAGCGTTCAGTCTGGAGCATAGCCCCGCTCATACAGTTCCTCCATGAGCCCCTATTCAGTGCTAACGTTGGTGCCTCTTCTGATGTTAAACCTATTACTTCAAAATCATTCTTAACCGAATCCAGGTACCTTCTCCTCGGTCTGCCCCGACTCCTCCTACCCTCTACTGCTGAATCCATGAGTCTCTTGGGTAACCTTGCTTCTCCCATGCGTGTAACATGACCCCACCATCTAAGCCTGTTCGCCCTGACAGCTACATCTATAGAGTTCATTCCCAGTTTTTCTTTGATTTCCTCATTGTGGACACCCTCTTGCCATTGTTCCCATCTACTAGTACCTGCAATCATCCTAGCTACTTTCATATCCGTAACCTCAACCTTGTTGATAAGGTAACCTGAATCCACCCAGCTTTCGCTCCCATACAACAAAGTTGGTCGAAAGATTGAACGGTGCACAGATAACTTAGTCTTGGTACTGACTTCCTTCTTGCAGAAGAGAGTAGATCGTAGCTGAGCGCTCACTGCATTAGCTTTGCTACACCTCGCTTCCAGTTCTTTCACTATGTTGCCATCCTGTGAGAATATGCATCCTAAGTACTTGAAACCGTCCACCTGTTCTAACTTTGTTCCTCCTATTTGGCACTCAATCCGTTTATATTTCTTTCCCACTGACATTACTTTCGTTTTGGAGATGCTAATCTTCATGCCATAGTCCTTACATTTCTGATCTAGCTCTGAAATATTACTTTGCAAACTTTCAATCGAATCTGCCATCACAACTAAGTCATCCGCATACGCAAGACTGCTTATTTTGTGTTCACATATCTTAATCTCACCCAGCCAGTCTATTGTTTTCAACATATGATCCATAAATAATATGAACAACAGTGGAGACAGGTTGCAGCCTTGTCTTACCCCTGAAACTACTCTGAACCATGAACTCAATTTACCGTCAACTCTAACTGCTGCCTGACTATCCACGTAAAGACCTTTAATTGCTTGGAAAAGTTTGCCTCCTATTCCATAATCTTGTAGAACAGACAATAATTTCCTCCTAGGAACCCGGTCGTATGCCTTTTCTAGATCTATAAAGCATAGATACAATTCCCTGTTCCACTCATAACACTTCTCCATTATTTGCCGTAAGCTAAAGATCTGGTCCTGACAACCTCTAAGAGGCCTAAATCCACACTGATTTTCATCCAATTGATTCTCAACTAATACTCGCACTTTCCTTTCAACAATATCTGAGAAGATTTTACCCACAACGCTGATTAAAGAGATACCTCTGTAGTTGTTACAATCTTTTCTGTTTCCATGTTTAAAGATTGGTGTGATTACTGCTTTTGTCCAGTCTGATGGAACCTGTCCCGACTCCCAGGCCATTTCAATTATCCTGTGTAGCCATTTAAGACCTGACATTCCACTGTATTTGATGAGTTCCGACTTAATTTCATCCACCCCAGCCGCTTTATTGCACTGCAATCTATTGACCATTTTTTCCAGTTCCTCAAATGTGATCCTATTTCCATCATCATTCCTATCCCATTCTACCTCGAAATCTGAAACATTACTGATCGCATTTTCACCTACATTGAGCAACTCTTCAAAATATTCCCTCCATCTGCCCAAGGCATCCACAGGATTCACCAGCAGTTTTCCTGACCTGTCCAAAATACTTGTCATTTCCTTCTTACCTCCCTTTCGAAGACTGCTAATTACACTCCAGAATGGTTTTCCAGCAGCTTGACCCAAAGTCTCCAACCTGTTTCCAAAGTTTCCCACGATTTCTTCTTGGATGCTGCAATTATCTGTTTGGCTTTGTTTCTTTCTTCAACATAACTTTCTCTGTCTACCTGGGTTCTGGTATGTAGCCATTTTTGATACGCCTTCTTTTTCCTTTTACTGGCTGCCTCGACTGTATCATTCCACCAAGCTGTTTGCTTCATCCTACTTTTACACACTACTGTTCCAAGACATTCTTTAGCCACTTCTAGTACTGTGTCCCTGTACCTTGTCCATTCCTTTTCCAATGACTGTAATTGACTACATTCAACTAACTGGTACCTTTCTGAGATCGCTGTTATGTACTTGTGCCTGATTTCCTTATCCTGAAGTTTCCCCACTCTTATCCTCCTACATATGGACCTGACCTCCTGCACTTTCGGCCTCACAATCCCAATTTCACTGCAGATTAAATAATGATCAGTGTCATCAAAAAAACCCCTGAATACACGTGTGTCCCTCACAGCCTTCCTGAATTCCAGATCTGTTATTATATAGTCAATGACAGATCTGGTTCCCCTGCCTTCCCAAGTATACCGGTGAATATTCTTATGTTTAAAAAAGGAGTTTGTGATTACTAAGCCCGTACTGGCACAGAAATCCAAGAGTTGTTTCCCGTTCCTGTTGGCCTCCATATCCTCTCCAAATTTACCCATAACCTTTTCATACCCTTCTGTTCGATTTCCAATCCTGGCGTTAAAATCACCCATGAGCAGAACACTGTCCTTGTCCTTTACTCTAACAACTACATCACTGAGTGCCTCCATCTTATCTTGATCTGTCCCTTCACAATGCGAATATACTGACACAATCCTAATTTTCTTGCTAGGCACTGTCAAATCTATCCTCATCAGTCGTTCGTTTACATACCTTATTGCAACTACGCTGGGTTCCATTTCTTTCCTGATGTAAAGCCGTACACCCCATTGTGCTATTCCTGCTTTGACTCCTGACAGGTAGACCTTGTATTCTCCCACTTCCTCTCCTTTCTCACCCCTTACCCGAATGTCACTAACAGCTAAAACGTCCAGCCCCATCTTACTTGCAGCGTCTGCCAGCTATACCTTCTTCCCAGAGTAGCCCCCATTGATATTAATAGCTCCCCATCTCATTACCATTTGTTTGCCAAGTCGTATCTTAGGAGTCCCTGGTTTGTCAGTTAGAGGTGGGACTCCGTCACCTCCAAAGGTCCGAGACATTTTGCTCTGATTGTTGCCAGCATCATATTTAAAGTACCAGGGAAGCAGATTGCTAGCCTTACTTGCCCCGAGTCACATTGGGTTTTACCCCTAACGGCTGAGGGACTAACCGGTGGATTTGGTAGTCTTTGCCGTATGAGCACAAAGGTGACCACGACTCAGAATATGTCCGAGATGGCCAGCCTTATTCCAAAGTATCTGGTATCCTGACTGTCGGGACCACTTACTTGGCCACTCATACGTTGCCCGTAGTTCATGAACTAGGACGTGACTACAGGAACCCACACCCAGCTGTATGAGGGAATATTCGCTCCGTATATTGGTCGGTTGTTCACACAAAGAATTTAAACAATCACTCACTTTTTCGTTCTAAATCGCTACCTTTTGAGCCGTGTGCGGTTACCTCCATTGCTGTGTGTCCTTTCTAAAATTGCTACTTGAAAAGCGTGAATAGCAGCAATAAAAAATGTATCTTCCAGCATACTCGAGACAGATACAGGGAGATAGGGACTATGGACTCGTATTCTGGAGAAACGGGGTTCGATCCCTGTCCAGTCGTCCTAAAATAGGTTTTATTGTGTTTCCTTTCAATCGTTTCAAAAAACTGTTGGACTCCTGCCCATATACCATCATCAGCTTCTTGCTTTATATTTCGCTTGTAATAACCTTGAAATCATTAAGAACTCCAAGCCGCCTTTTACTTTTTCCACTTTCTTACCAATCAGCTTTGTACATAACGCCATTTAATACTTTATGATTCAGGCAGCACGTTTCGCTTCATGTCTGTGCCCAAATTATCAGGAGCGATCCAAAATAGCTCACACGAAAATAAAACGCCCGGGGAATATTATCACTTAACGCAATGGCCACGTATACAACTAAAGTGTTGCGGTACATGTCTATTTGTGTGATGTTCAAATCTCGAACCTTTATTTCGTTATTTTCCACAAGCTGTGGCCTCAGCCATTAAGCTAGTCGAGCAATCTTCTACGAGTGACTAAAATTCTCAGTCCACTCAGTGCGTCTCTCCTGATTTCCGACTGACTTACAGGATCAGCAATATTGCAAAGAACGTTGGCGGCGGACTGTATGCCAGGTCACGAATAGTGTCAACACAAAATAACGATTCTATCAATCTCGCCACTTGTCGCAGTGTCTGCCTTAATATACATCTGAATTATTATTTCATATATGTACATCATCTCCGGTTCTTACATAGCAGACAGTCAATGCGCTAACTTTCCTTGCAGTAATGCCCAAAACTTATACGCTTAATGGTTCGGTAATAGGAGATGTCCATCAAGAGACAACGTTAATTTATGTCTGAGAGGTGTGACTGTACACTCTAAATGTCAAGAACTAAGAACTTGAATTAACATGACAGTGTACTCACTCAACTTCTCTTGTCGTGATTAAAATTAAATAATTTTCCGGGTGCAGTTTGGTAGCACCAGTACCTCAGTATAATGAAATCCAATGGTCGGATTTTACTCTTCTTTTTCCAGTGTCTTACCAAGTTCTTAGTCACCAGACTTGTTCTGTAGAAGCGCTACAACCTTACACATACTCGAGGCTACTATTGAACGTTTAAATTTGCTGATATTTTGTTTGTGATTCTAAGTGAGGCACATACTGTTTTAAAATAATCAGTTTAATTAAATATTCTATTTTAAAACTATAATAAAAGAAAACCTGAATTATACTGCAAAGGTATAACAGGACATTGTTTACTCCGTATCATGAACGAATCTGTTTACAGTCAGAAAACGAGTAATTGTAGCTCGGAGCCACATAGCCTGAGTCAGCTGGCCGTTTCTCTGCCAAATTAACTACATCCTACGCTGTTGCAAAAGTGTGCAGTGTAATAGTGAGGGCTGTATTGACACGAATATTGAAAAGTGTTAACGTACTTGATCAAACAACCCATCTGTGCTATTATGTATCTTCACACCGAAAGACATGCTGCAGCAAACACTACGCCTCCACCTCTGTTATCTTGCTGACAGAACTCTGGAAGTCAAAATATTTTTTTCCTCCGCGACTAGAAGTAGCACCACGGACGTGGTGCATTCGGCGTGATTTGACCACGATATATTCATAAATGCGTGACGTAGACCTAGAATAATGGTGTCACAACATGCATTTTATCCCATAAAGGAGTCGTTCGAAAAACCAAACGAAAAAATAATTTGCCGACCGATGTGGCCGAGCGGTTCTAGGCGCTTCAGTCCGGAACCGTGCTGCTGCTACTGTCGCAGATTCGTATGCTGCCTCGGGCATGGATGTGTGCGATGTCCTTAGGTTACTTAGGTTTAAGTAGTTCTAAGTCCTAGGGGACTGATGACCTCAGATGCTAAGTCCCATAGTCCTTAGACCCACTTGAACCATTTTTTGAAAAAAATTAGAAATGATAGTGTGTGAAATTGGTTAAAGACAAACAGTAGACGAGAACGTAAACAGAATGTGAGCTGTGTAAACCAAAAGGATCTTTGCAAGTACCGTACAACAAAACACGTACCACCTGCTGCTGTCAAAAAAGTAGACAGAATGGGCGGTGAGGATGTGATGAATGTGAGACTGTCAAAACAATACGCCGCCTCTGATAAAATGACAGCTTCCAAAACAGCGAAAAGGAGAAACTGTTTGTCTCAGTTGAACGAGCTCTATCGTGACGATTGCGTCACCCTTCGAAATCCCGACACGATGACCCCCGCTTACGATCCTCACGAATAACAACCAAACCCACAGGACGCCCTCGGGAGCCAACGTAGGCAATACAGTGTTTTGAGGAGTGGTTTCAAATATACACTGGGGAACAGATTTAAAGGACCGCTCTTTCGAAACCCCGTATTCGCCTCCCACTGCTACCAGCAAATTTGAAATTTCTCTCAACGGTGCCTACGCCCTTCCTCTGGAATGTGCCAGATGATGCACTGCAGCTGTAGCGGATATAAGCTAAGTACTGGCAAACTTATCTTTGCTCTGTAATACAGTTATTAAATTTAATAGATTTCAGCGGTGTTGCGTGCCGTTTGTGGCGAAATAACGACTTAATATACTCTCGTAATCGTTCGCTCGCTGTGTTTTATAGTTTTCAGTGCGTTGAAGTCGTTAGTAAATTTCGTGCTTTAGTTTTCAACTAACGTTTATTATTCTTTCTAGTGAAATATTTCAGTAAAATTTTCATTTAGTGTTTTAACTTCGCTTAGTGTTACAGTGGTCGTTTTAATTTTTTGGTTTTAGCTAATAATTTTGTGAAGTTTTGATGGTGTTGGTATCGGCTGTGTTGTAGTAATATTAATACAAGTAGCTGCTTTCTTCGTAGGCAGAGGATTTCGAGACCATTATTGTTAGTTCTTAAATAGTTCTACTGGTGTAACTAACTTTGGTAACGTAGACGTATAGTAACTGTAAAATTTTTACCATAAGTGAAAAGTGTGGGCTCTGTCGTAGGTTTGTGAGTAGTGGATTACGATGTGGGATTTCTTCAAAGTATTTTCATTGGGGGGAATGCAGTGGCGAATCCAGTGGTCATTTTAGAGAGATCCTCTCCTGGGAATGTAATATCTGTAGTAGAAACAAGTTAATAGAGGAGCAGGAGCGCAAGATCTGTGCCCTTCAGGTGCAGTTACAATGCGCAAAGGAGGAACTAGATAGGTTGGGGAGGGTGAAGGGTGGTGGGGAATGGGAACTGACAGTTGGAAAGAAGGTAGCTAGGAAGAGGAGGTATTCAGACAGTTTTACTTTGCATACATGCAATAGATACGACCAACGGTCAGAGTTGAGTGGAGAGGAGCCTCGTGTAGCCGTAGATGTAGGTAACTTGCAGCAGTCCTCAGCAATTAGGAGGCCTAGGTTAGTTGCAAAGTCTAGCAGAAAGAAGGTTCTGCTGTTAGGTAGTTCCCACGGTAGAGGTGTGGGCCAGCAGTTGCAGGAAGTGTTGGGGAGTGAGTACCAGGTCACCAGCATTGTGAAGCCTAGTGCAGGGTTGGCTCAGGTGACTGAAAGCATAGGAGAGTTATGTAAGAACTTTACGAAAGAGGATCAGGTGGTGATAGTGGGTGGAGTAGGGAACAGTCTCGATAGGGACGGGGAATATGATGTCAGTGGTGACTTGGTTAAGATAGCTACTCAAACTGGTGGCACTAATGTGCATTTCGTGCAACTGTTTCAGCGCCATGATCGGCCTCACCTTAATGCGGCTGTTAGGCGCGTTAATGTGGGGCTGGGGAGGGCACTGATGGCGGAGGGCATGGATCACATCTCAGTGGTGCCAGATGGGTCTATCAGTAGATGGGGTTTCACTAGGCACGGCCTGCACCTCAATAGGTATGGGAAGAGGAGGCTGGCTAAGCTTATAGGTGACAGTGTAGTGGGTGGTGGTGGTGGTAGTGGTATCACTCATGGAAAAATTCCTATATAGTTGGTGTTAGAGCTGCACCTTTTTTAGACTGAAGTCAGCTGATAGGAAGTGCCTATAACTAAGGGCTCACCTCCAGAGGATGTAATGCTTCCAAGCAGAGAAGGAATTAGCATATTTCATCAAAATATAAGAGGTATTAGAGATAAAGTTAGTGAACTGCTAATAGATGTTAACTCTGAAATTGTTGGTATATCAGAGCACCACTTAAATAATTTGATAATTAAGAGGCTTCCTTTACCAGGCTACAGATTAGCTGGCTGTTTCTCAAGGAGTTCCTTGCGGGGTGGGGTAGTGGCTCTGTACGTGAAAAACAGTATTTCATTTGAGTACATAGACGTATCACGACACTGCACTGAACAGATATTTGAAAGTTGTGCAGCATTAGTTGAATTTAGTGAAACTAAACTTCTAATTGCTGTTGTTTATAGGTCCCCTAACTCCGACTTCAGAGAATTTTTGCTTAAGCTAGAGAGGGTTCTTGATCCACTTTGTAGGAAGTACCAGGAAGTAGTTATATGTGGTGACTTCAATATTAATTTTGTACATGATTGTGCAAGGAAAAGGATGTTGGTAGATTCTTCATTACTAGATGGTCATTCTGTTAGTAAAAGGGTCAATGGCCTTTCAGACCATGATGCACAAATTTTAACACTAAAAGGTTTTTGTACTCAAACCAATGTCGTATTTAATTACAAACTACGTAGGAAAGTTAATCCAACAGCAATAGAGAGTTTTTCAAAACTTGTCAAGGAACAAGAGTGGCAAGATGTTTATAGTGCCGATAATATAGATGATAAATACAATGCTTTCCATAACACATTTCTCATGCTCTTTGAGAGTTGCTTTCCATTAGAACATTCTAAACGGGGTACTAGCAGTAATGGACAGCCCAGTTGGCTGACTAGTGGGATAAGGATATCAATGGCCTTTCAGACCATGATGCACAAATTTTAACACTAAAAGGTTTTTGTACTCAAACCAATGTCGTATTTAATTACAAACTACGTAGGAAAGTTAATCCAACGGCAATAGAGAGTTTTTCAAAACTTGTCAAGGAACAAGAGTGGCAAGATGTTTATAGTGCCGATAATATAGATGATAAATACAATGCTTTCCATAACACATTTCTCATGCTCTTTGAGAGTTGCTTTCCATTAGAACATTCTAAACGGGGTACTAGCAGTAATGGACAGCCCAGTTGGCTGACTAGTGGGATAAGGATATCATGTAGAACAAAGCGGGAATTATATCAAAATGTTAGAAGTAGTCACAATCAAGCTACAGTAGCCCATTACAAACAGTATTGTAAGGTGGTTAAAAATGTTATTAGCAAGGCAAAAAGTATGTGGTATGCAAATAGAATAGCTAATTCACAGGATAAAATTAAAGCCATATGGTCAGTTGTGAAGGAAGTGTCTGGTCAGCAGCACAAGGTTGACGATATAAAGTCAGTTTGCAGTAATAATATTTCTGTTACTGATAAATCAGATATATGTACAGTATTTAACAACCATTTTCTGAGCATTGCTGGTGAATTAAATAAAAATTTAGTTTCTACAGGAGATCATATAAATTTCTTAGCAAATGCCTTTCCGAGATTGACGTCTGAAATACTCCTCTGTGATACAGACAAGAGGGAGATTGAGTCAATAATTAAATCACTGAAGACTAAGGACTCTCATGGTTATGATGGAGTGTCTAGTAGAATATTAAAGTACTGTGCTGCATATGTTAGCCCTGTATTTAGCCATATTTGTAATTTTTCCTTTAGGAATGGTCAGTTTCCTAAGCGATTAAAGTACTCAGTAGTAAAGACGCTTTAAAAAAAGGGATAATGTAGATAATTTTAGACCTATTTCTATGCCATCACTGTTTGCAAAAGTTATCGAAAAGGCTGTGTATGTAAGGTTAATTGATCATTTTATATCACACGATTTGCTATCAAATGTACAGTTCGGCTTTAGAAGTCGTTTGACAACTGAAAATGCTATATTCTCTTTTCTCTGTGAGGTACTGGATGGGCTAAACAAAAAGTTTCGAACGCTTGGCGTATTTTTTTTTTATTTAACTAAGGCATTTGACTGTGCTGATCTCACAATATTGCTCCAGAAGTTGGATCATTACGGAATAAGGGGAGTAGCTCACAATTGGTTCACCTCTTACTTTAGCAACAGGCAGCAAAAGGTCATTCACAATGTTGATAACGGCTGTGATGTAGGATCTGAGTGGGGTACTGTCAAGTGGGGGGTGCCCCAGGGATCAGTGTTGGGGCTGCTCCTGTTCCTTATTTATATAAATGATATGCCCTCTAGTATTATGGGTAACTCTAAAATATTTCTGTTTGCTGATAACACTAGCTTGGTAGTAAACGATGTTGCGTGCAACATTGACTCGGTTTCAAGTAGTGCAGTACATGACCTCAGTTCATGGCTTGTAGAAAATAAACTAACATTAAATCACAGTAAGACTCAGTTTTTACAGTTTCCAACACAGAATTCAACAAAACCCGACGTTTTAATCTCACAGAACGGGCATATGATTAGTGAAACTGAACAGTTCAAATTCCTAGGTGTTCAGATAGATAGTAAGCTGTAGTGGAAAGCCCACGTTCAGGATCTTGTTCAAAGACTTAACTGCCATTTTCACTATTCGAACGGTATCGAAAGTGAGTGATACTTCGACACGTAAATTAGTCTACTTCACTTATTTTCATTCACTTATGTTGTATGGTATTATGTTTTGGGGTAACTCTTCCCATTCTAGAAGGATATTTTTGGCTCAGAAACGGGCGGTTCGGGCAATAAGTGGTGTGAGTTCACGAACCTCTTGTCGACCTCTGTTCACGAGTCTGGGTATTTTGACATTGGCCTCACAATATGTATATTCCTTATTGTCGTTTCTTGTTATCAATATTAGTTTATTTCCAACAAGAAGCAGCTTTCACTCGGTTAATTCTCGGCAGAAATCAAACCTCAATTTGGATCGGACTTCCTTTAATCTTGTGCAAAAAGGTGTGCAGTATACTGCTGCATCCATTTTCAATAAGCTGCCACTCGAATTCAAAAATCTTAGCAGTAATCCACGCGCTTTCAAATCGAAACTGAAGAGTTTCCTCATGGGTCACTCCTTCTATTCTGTCGAGGAGTTCCTTTAAAAATTAAGCTGATTCTCATTGTACTGCTGATAGCGTTTGCTTAAACTTATGGACTGATTTTCTTTCAGGTTCATGAACATTTATTTTTATCTGTTATTACTTTTATGTTGTAAGTTCATGTACTGACACGTTCCATGACCTTGGAGATTTGCTACTCAGTTTGGTCCTACGGAACTTGACATGTAAATAAAAAATAAATAAATGATGAAAAGACCGTTGCACCTCCTCTTACCAACATTTCATCCCTTCCTCTGACCCCTGTGCGATGGAGGTCAGAACCGCGACGCCCAGCGTCGATTCCCACGTATTACGCGGTCGAAAACGGCAGTTTGCAGTGCGGTGAGCAAACGGAAGGCTTTCTTGACAACCCTTGACACTACAACCCATTAAATGTGATCGCATGTCCTCAGAGAAGAACTGAACGACAGAGGCCGTATGCAGTTTGAGAGGTTGCCAAGAGCGCCGAGTTTTGCTAATCGCAGTGCAAACTGTCGTTTTTGAAATATGTGGAAATCAACACTCCGGGGGGGGGGGGGGGGGGGGGTTCATCGACGCCCTTTGTACCTCGTGTGTGTGTGTGTCTGGCGTGTTTCTGTCGGCCACTCATAATAACATCGCGACGTTTCAGTGCTGTCCGCCGTGGCACTGACCCCCATCGCAGAGGCGTCCAAAGGAAGGGTCAAATGTGAGAGAGGCTGGGACGACTTTCCCTTCCGTTACACGCCCATGGTGGCGTTGGGCAGAATTGTGGTGAAATTTGGTATCGATGTAACTCATCACCACACCTTAAACGACGCTTGAACTTATGAGGTGTGGACCTTTTGCGCATGCGCCGACACCTCCCTGTTTGAAGCGTGTTCGAAACCGAGGGTGATGTCGCAGGGCACCGCGCTATTGCATTCTTACAGAGGAAGGCTGTAAGCAGCTTGGAGCAAAATTTTAAACTTAGGCGTCGTTATGGGAGTCAATTGTCTTTTTCCAAAGCTGTTACACCGAGGAAGACTGCACTGTAGTTCCTTCTCTAGATTGTTGCACAGATGACAAAATGGTAGATATCGAAATAGAAGAAAGAGGGATAGAGAAACAATTAAAATCGCTCAAAAGAGGAAAGGCCGCTGGACCTAATGGGATACCAGTTCGATTTTACACAGAGGACGCGAAGGAACTTGCCCCCCTTCTTGCAGAGGTGTACCGTAGGTCTCTAGAAGAGCGTAGTGTTCCAAAAGATTCGAAAAGGACACAGGTCATCCCCGTTTTCAAGAAGGTACGTCGAACAGATGTGTAGAACTGTACCCCTATATCTCTAACGTCTATCAGTTGTAGAATTTTGGAACACGTATTGTGTTCGAGTATAATGACTTTTCTGGAGACTAGAAATCTACTCTGTAGGAATCAGCATGGATTTCGAAAAAGACGATCGTGTGAAACCCAGCTCGCGCTATTCGTCCACGAGACTCAGAGGGCCATAGACACGGGTTCCCAGGTAGATGCCGTGTTTCTTGACTTCCGCAAGTCGTTCGATACAGTTCCCCACAGTCCTTTAATGAACAAAGTAAGAGCAGATGGACTATCAGACCAATTGTGTAATTGGATTGAAGAGTTCCTAGATAACAGAACGCAGCATGTCATTCTCAATGGAGAGAAGTCTTCCCAAGTAAGAGTGATTTCAGGTGTGCCGCAGGGGAGTGTCATAAGACCCTTGCTTTTCACAATATACATAAATGACCTTGTGGATGACATCGGAAGTTCACTGAGTCTTTTTGCGGATGAAGCTGTGTCATATCGAGAGTTTGTAACAATGGAAAATTGTACTGAAATGCAGGAGGATCTGCAGCGAATTGACGCATGGTGCAGGGAATGGCAATTGAATCTCAATGTAGACAAGTATAATGTGCTGCGAATACACAGAAAGAAAGATCCTTTATCATTTAGCTACAATATAGCAGGTCAGCAACTGGAAGCAGTTAATTCCATAAATTATCTGGGAGCACGCATTAGAAGTGATTTAAAATGGAATGATCATATAAAGTTGATCGTCGGTAAAGCAGATGCCAGACTTAGATTCATTGGAAGAATCCCAAGGAAATGCAATCCGAAAACAAAGAAAGTAGGTTACAGTACGCTTGTTCGCCCACTCCTCGAATACTGCTCAGCAGTGTGGGATCCGTACCAGATAGGGTTGATAGAAGAGAGAGAGAGAGAAGATCCAACGGAGAGCAGCATGCTTCGTTACAGGATCATTTAGTAATCGCGAAAGCATTACGGAGATGATAGATAAACTCCAGTGGAAAGCTCTGCAGGAGAAACGCTCAGTAGCTCGGTACGGGCTTTTGTTGAAGTTTTGAGAACATACCTTCACCGAGGAGTCAAGCAGTATATTGCTCCCTCCTACGTATATCTCGCGAAGAGCCCATAAGGGTAAAATCAGAGAGATTAGAGCCCACACAGAGGCATACCGACAATCTTTCTTTCTACGAACAATACGAGACTGGAATAGAGGGGAGAACCGATAGAGGTACTCAAGGTACCCTCCGCCACACACCGTCAGGTGGCTTGCGGAGTATGGATGTAGATGTAGAATTATGGGTTTCGAATAAGTGATTCTTTAATTCTGCAGTGCAGTGCACTTATCTTCCGTTATGGACGCTGCTTTCAAGAGCAACGTACTCGTCTTGTTATTTATGCGCAAACAGTAGAATCTCGTGTCTAGCCTAGAGGATACTGAGAACGCTGTTTACACCACAGCAGACAAAGCCATTATCTCTCATTAGGCTGGCAGTGTTTGGTACGTCCGCCAGGAACTTGGGGATTGCTTAAACCATTATTCATAGTGGCAGGATAGATCAGAAATTGTATGAATGTCACAATCTTTCCAGCACTCTGCCGAACGAGATGGCGCGTTGGTTAGCGTACATGATACGTATGTAAGAAAAGGGTTTTTAAACTATCGTCCGGCCATCCTGGCCTAAGTTTCTATTGGTTTCTTTAAATCGATCAGAGGCAATGCAAGGATAATTCCCTCGCAATAAAGAAAGAAAGAATGCAAAGTGCAGAAAACTCCTGCATTTATTGATAAAAAAATTCGAACTTTTTCAAACATTTTAAAAGTCCCGCCTCAGAGTTAAATGTATCCTTTAACTTGCTTGGCAAAATGTCTTATTGCTCCACTGACGTCGTTCTTGCATTCTTGCAATTACCTTGCAGGTTCCAGAATGAGATTTTCACTCTGCATCGGAGTGTGCGCTGATATGAAACTTCCTGGCAGATTAAAACTGTGTGCCGAGTTCGAATTTCGGTGCGGCACAGAGGTTTAATCTGCCAGGAAGTTTCAGCTTACAGGTTCATTTGCATATTTAATCATCATGTTCGCCATGCGTCGATTTAATTCATTGTATAAGTATGGCGCACGACAGTACCCTAGCCTTTTATTCAGGAGGAACAGAGTTCAAATTCCTGTGAGACCAGCCTGATTCAGTTTCTGCATGCACTCTTTTGATTAGTCCTGTCCCTCACTAGAGCCCGCCCGCACACCTGCGCAGCTTTCGGGGTTTAAGGGCGAGGGCCGGTGTGTCGACCAGACTGGATGCGGTTTCCCACATCCCACCAGGCGAATACCGGGCTGATCCCGCAGTCTCGCCTCACTTACACAATTGCAAATATATTTCTCTCTTGAGAAAAATCAATTTATAAAACAAAAATGATTTCACATTTCTTTTGCGCTTCAAGCGTTAGGCACTTGTCTGTTGTGACTGTCATCTTTTACGCTGTCTTCTTTCTTCTCCCTTTAAGTTTGTTTTCGTGGATTTGATTTGGTAATCTATAGATGTTGACTCTACTGCCAACAATCATATATCTGATCTACTTCATCATTTTACTGCTCTGAGAAATCTCATTTCTGTTGCCTACGTCTATTCTCATATTTTTCTTATGTGAGTCATTATTCCCTATACTAAAGTACAGCTAGTTTCTGCTTTGTATCTCCGTTATATTCACGTGTCACATCCTTGGTAGTTAGCTTGTTCTAGTATTTCATTACCAACAACTGTTTTTGATCTTTTTGGGTCTTTTCCCTTAAAAGCCACGGTTTTTTGTTTTCCTGTTGATATGTTTACTATATATAGTTTATACAGGATGTAACAAAAATGTACGGCAAAAATTGAGGACACATTCCTCACACGTAGACGAAGAAATTATGTTACATGGACAAGAGTCTGGAAAGGCTTTTTTCCCATCTTGCAACTCGTTTTCCCCAACTCACTGATCATGGGAAACACACACAAACAGAACGCACCAGCGTATCACATGCAACTGTCTCTCACAGGAGGTGTTCAGTATGCCCTCCGTGGGCATTGGTGCATGCGTCAACACGTCGTCGTACTGAATCTCGGATGCACGTATGCACCCCGGAGTGTTTCGTGTAATTTCGCAGTCTTCCAAGAAACAGTCACGGTGACTCTGAACATATTGTACTGGGGTTCCATACGCAAGAGCTTTCAAATGCCCCTACAAATAAAAGTCCATTGGGCTTAGGTCTGGAGAGCGCGGATGCCAGGCAATTGGTCCACCTCTACCCATCCACCTGTCACCGAATCTGTTATTTTGAAGCCGACGGACATTAACGCTAAAATGAGGGGGTGCTCCATCGTGCGTAAAATACATGCTTTGTCGCACAGCTAAAGGCGCATCTGCTAACAGATCAGGTAGAACAGTCTATACGAAATTATGATAACTTTGTCCGTTGAGCATGAATGGAAGAAAGTGAGGCACTACTAAACAGTCACCAACAATGTCGGCCCAGACATTGACAGAAAATCTTTGTTGATGAATTGCTTCAACAGTCGCACGAGGATTGACATCTGACCATACATGCCGATTGTGAAAATTTACAATCTGTTCTCTTTGAAACTCGTTGGAGAAAATGAGTTGTAACATGGAAACAAAGCGTTTCCATATCCACGGTCATTTAACACAATTTCTTCGTGTGCGAGTGAGGAATGTGTCCTGTAATTTTTGCCCTAAATTTATTTTGTATCTTGTTTATTACGCTCAACATGTTATTTCTTTTTATAGCTTATGTTTTTAAGATTCAGTTTATTTTAAGAACTATTTGTATTGGTCCCCGGTATCGTCAAGCTACTACGCAAGTGAGCGAACATTTTTATGGTCGCAAAATTGGTTTCTTCGGATAACTGTCCTCCTTCTCTATAGGAGCAAGGTTAAAAACCGTGTGGAATGGGGAACGGTATCATTTATAGCCTTGTATTAACGAATGTCAAATTGTGACATTATTAATAGCCAATTTCATATAGGAGAGAAGTATAATTAGTCTACGATTTTTAAGCATAATTCCTTTGGCAGTAGCGCCCGGAACTAATATCCCCTACGACATTACTAAACACAAATATAGAATAACGTTTTCATTTCGCGCCACTTTTGGTAGTCACAATCGTAAGAATAGCTGCTGAAGAAAAGCTGCTGAACTGGTTTCCCGTTTAAATTTTTGTCAACATAGAAATTTAGGAGAATGTTACGTTACAAAGAAACTGCCTATTCTTTCGTATGCTCCCTTTTCCTCTGTAGAACGTGCTTATTACTCATCCACAGACGCAAAGTATGACGCTGGTGGAGTGGTCTCGTGGCCAAAGTTGTGCAACACCATTCAGAAACGACTGTCACATGCCGTGGGAGTAGTTCCGGGTAGGCAGTTAATGGGTCTCTTTCGGCATTTTCCTACCGCTTTACCGCTGTCCTCATTGGCATCTGTTTAGCATGTGGGAGAAGTTACCTACTGCTCGTGTGATACTGGTCAAGAATTAGCAATGTGATATCAGTAGAATGTATTCTCCAACACTCATCTCGCCTGCTTGACTCTGTGAGAAAACGCCAAATGCGTAAGGATAATAACAAATTTAACAGCATTATGTCCTGCGTACAATACAATGAGGTGACAAAAGTCATGGGATTCCTCGTACCATCATGTCGGCCCGCCTTTTACAAAGACTGAAGCAGCAGCTCGAGTAGTGTGATCAGAAAAAGTGTTTGGCAGTTCGCTATAGAAATGTCGAGCCATGCTGCCACTATAGCAGTCCCGAATTGCGAATGTTTTGCCAGTGTAGGATTTGTGCATGAACTGACCTCTCGGTTATGTGCCATTAAAGACCGAAACCGGTAATCTGTTAAACAAAAAAGATTGTGATCATAGACGTAAATTAAAGAAACTTATTACATATACGGGTCACTGTGTTTTTTCGCGACAATGCCGCAGCTTGTGAACACAATAAATGTCCAATTATGGACTTATTAATCACATCAGGAACTGCATGGTATCTAGTGTTCCGAGTGTCTCATGCGTAAGGGAAACAACACCAATGAATCACTTGGAAAGGCTATTCTTGCGCTTCGATCTCCTGTAAGATCACTGACAGAGATCAGTCAAGAAACGATACCATATCTGGTAAATGTTCTCGTTGGGAAATGACTAACTATCCTTATCTAAAATAGATGTACTCTCAAGATAGAGTGGTGCAATCTTATAGTGACTCATAGAAGGTTATCTGCATGCAGAGATTTTATAGTTAAGGTGAAAGTGATTAAAAAAAATGGCTCTGAGCACTATGGGACTCAACATCTTAGGTCATAAGTCCCCTAGAACTTAGAACTACTTAAACCTAACTAACCTAAGGACACCACACACATCCATGCCCGAGGCAGGATTCGAACCTGCGACCGTAGCAGTCGCGCGGTTCCGGACTGAGCGCCTAGAACCGCGAGACCACCGCGGCCGGCCTGAAGAGTCTTATATTTCATTGTTATTAGAAGTGTCAAAGTTATATGGTTAGACTAAGACGCTTTGGAAAATATACCACGAATAAAAACCTAGCATGTTTTATTCATTACGCATAGTTCTGTTTTTAATACGCTTCGGCCTAAGCCATACTGATAAATGTGTGGGATGAGAAAACCTAACAAATACTTAAGATTGTTGTGCAATTTAGAAGCAATCTGCGTATATTGTTTTGAAATATCTCATACAAGGTGTGACAATTTTTCGTGTTAGTACAATGCTTCATAAATCTTTCAAATGTTAAAAGCTTTGTAATTCAGTTATCTCATGGTTTTCCGAGAGGAAAACTCCCATGGGGCTTCAATTAGCACTAGCGCATGACTGCGATAATACAGGGTGTTTCAAAAATGACCGGTATATTTGAAATGGCAATAAAAACTAAACGAGCAGCGATAGAAATACACCGTTTGTTGCAATATGCTTGGGACAACAGTACATTTTCAGGCGGACAAACTTTCGAAATTACAGTAGTTACAATTTTCAACAACAGATGGCGCTGCAAGTGATGTGAAAGATACAGAAGGCAACGCAGTCTGTGGGTGCGCCATTCTGTACGTCGTCTTTCTGCTGTAACCGTGTGCTGTTCACAAAGTGCAAGTGTGCTGTGGACAACATGGTTTATTCCTTAGAACAGAGGATTTTTCTGGTGTTGGAATTCCACCGCCTAGAACACAGTGTTGTTGCAACAAGACGAAGTTTTCAACGGAGGTTTAATGTAACCAAAGGACCGAAAAGCGATACAATAAAGGATCTGTTTGAAAAATTGCAACGGACTGGGAACGTGACGGATGAACGTGCTGGAAAGGTAGGGCGACCGCGTACGGCAACCACAGAGGGCAACGCGCAGCTAGTGCAGCAGGTGATCCGACAGCGGCCTCGGGTTTCCGTTCGCCGTGTTGCAGCTGTGGTCCAAATGACGCCAACGTCCGTGTATCGTCTCGTGCACCAGAGTTTACACCTCTATCCGTACAAAATTCAAACGCGGCAACCCCTCGGCGCCGTTACCATTGCTGCACGAGAGACATTTGCTAACGATATAGTGCACAGGATTGATGACGGCGATATGCATGTGGGCAGCATTTGGTTTACTGACGAAGCTTATTTTTACCTGGACGGCTTCGTCAATAAACAGAACCGGCGCATATGGGGAACCGAAAAGCCCCATGTTGCAGTCTCATCGTCCCTGCATCCTCAAAAAGTACTGGTCTGGGCCGCCATTTCTTCCAAAGGAATCATTGGCCCATTTTTCAGATCCGAAACGATTACTGCATCACGCTATCTGGACATTCTTCGTGAATTTCTGGCGGTACAAACTGCCTTAGACGACACTGCGAACACCTCGAGGTTTATGCAAGATGGTGCCCGGCCACATCGCACGCCCGACGTCTTTAATTTCCTGAATGAATATTTCGATGATCGCGTGATTGCTTTGGGCTATCCGAAACATACAGAAGGCGGCGTGGATTGGCCTCCCTATTCGCCAGACATGAATCCCTGTGACTTCTTTCTGTGGGGACACGTGAAAGACCAGGTGTACCGCCAGAATCCAGAAACAATTGAAGAGCTGAAGCAGTACATCTCATCTGCATGTGAAGCCATTCCGCCAGACACGTTGTCAAAGGTTTCGGGTAATTTCATTCAGAGACTACGCCATATTATTGCTACGCATGGTGGATATGTGGAAAATGTCGTACTATAGAGTTTCCCAGACCGCAGCGCCATCTGTTGTTGAAAATTGTAACTACTGTAATTTCGAAAGTTTGTCTGCCTGAAAATGTACTGTTGTCGCAAGCATATTGCAACAAACGGTGTATTTCTATCGCTGCTCGTTTAGTTTTTATTGCCGTTTCAAATATACCGGTCATTTTTGAAACACCCTGTATATGGCCCCTACATACACAGGGTATTTCTGTACAGAGGTTACAGACTTGCAGTAGGAACAGAGTAAACCTAGACGATGGAAAATCACACAGCAATGCACGGTCGGAAACGCGTTCCTGCCGCAGCAGTGACGGAAAAAAAATAGCACGAAATGAAGTAGGAAAACAGGTTGAACAAAATATTTTTATTATACACGGACGGAAAAAAATCGCGACCCCAAGAAGGAGCCTGAGACATGAAGAAAAGCTGGTAGTCGTGTTTCTAAATGTGAAAGATGATTGTTTAGATCTTGCAACAGTCGCGTAACAGTGGCGCCAGTAGCGCCACTGCGAAAATGAGAGTCAGGTCTGCTTTAAATACTCGCTGTAATGGCCGTGAGCGTTAGTTAGCTCTGAGATTCGATTCGGTAAGTTGTTGTTAGTGAAGAATGCCTTTAAAACGACGAAGACACTATTATTAACAACTCGTGAAGTATGAACGATGTCGTGTAGCAGAGCTACGAGAAGCTGGATGTTGTGCGACACTGCAGCAAGACTTGACTGTAGTGTACATGAGTGCTGGCAGCGGTGGTCACGGGAACGTACAACAGCAAGAAGAGCGGGCTTCGGACGGCCACGTGGCACTGCTGCAGGGGGGGAAGAGCGCCGTGTTGGGCGTGCGGCTGTGGCGCGTCGTGCAGCGGCAGTCTGAGCAGCAGCTGTCGCCTCGCCTCAGTGACACAGCCAACCGTCACGAATCTCTTACTTCGTGGACAGCTCCGACCCAGACGCCCTGCAGCGCGCGTCCCACTGATCCAAAAACCACCGCCAATTGCGACTTCAGTGGTGTCGAGCGAGAGCTCGCTGGAGGTCAGGGCGGAGGTTCGTTATGTTCTGTAACACAAGCTGGCTTGTTGTCAGTGATGGTGCTATGCTGGTTAGAAGCAGGTCAGCTGCAGGCCTGCAGACAAACTGTCTGAATGCTACACACACTGGACCTACACCTGAAGTTAAGGTCTGGCGTGCGATTTCGTTTGACAACAGGAGCCCCCTCGTAACTGTCCCACGCACAATGAATGCAGTTTGTACGCCTGGTGATTCGACCTGATGTGCTGTCATACACGAACAGCATTCCATGGGGTGTTTTCCACCAGGATAACGCTCGCCCACATACCGCTGTTATAACCCAGCTTTACAGAGCGTCGGCATATTGCCGTGGCCTCCTCGACGGCCTGATCAGTCTCCAGTCGCAATCGAGCATCACTGTACCACATCTACAGCGTTACCCACTACAGCACTAACCGTCTCTGTATTGACCGATTAGGGGCAACGGGCACGGATCTCAATCCCACAAACTGGCATCCGGCACCTGTTCAACGTAACGGACGCACATCTGCATACTTGCATTCAACGTGCTGGCGGTTACACCGGTTGTCAATGGACCACAATTTCGCATTTAACACGGCTTATCTCGCGTGTAAATTAACCTGTGATTATGCAATGTTTATCATTTCAGCGTGTTACCTAGACAAACGTAATCCCGAAATTTCATTCCTCCGTGTTAATTAGTTTCGGTGCTGCGGCTTTTTCGGTCAGTATAGTACAGTAAAGACGGAGGCCTCGCCGCTGTGGTAACGCCGGTTCTCGTCGCGTCACCGATATTAAGCGTCGCCGGCCAGCTTTTGGATGGGCGACCCTCAGGGTCTGCTGAGCGCTGATGGCTAGCAGGGCGCACTCAGTCCATTTTGAGCTACTTGCTGAACAAGTAGCGGCTCACGAAAACTGACAACGGCCGGCAGAGAGGTGTGCTCACCACATGCCCCTCACTATCCCCATCCAGTGACATCTAAGGGCTGAGGGTGACACGCCGGTCGGTTGGAACTGTCGAGACCAGTTTGGACGGAGAGAGAGAGAGAGAGTAGTAGGGCAGTAACCAAGAAGTAGGTCATCAAAGAAGGTGTTCGAAATTACCAGCCCGGACCTGATACAGGTCTCACACATCTGGCTGCGTCACTCTCCGAGGTCGTAATTTCGGACAATTTCTTTCATGACTATCGTTGCCTATTTTTGTTCTTATTTCTTGGTTTCTGCTATACTGAACATAATAAACATGTTTTCTCACCCTGTTCGTGTCCTTCCTTTCTGGTATTTTTTGTCGTCTCTACCGTTCCAGGAAAGCGTTCCCGACAGTACATTATTTGTGATTTTTCGCCGTCTACTTGTACTCTGTCACTCCTGAAGGTTTGTAACCGCTATTCCGAAACACTCTAATATTTTTGCAGATGATTTTTTAATTTGCTTCTCACTACATGCTTCTCATTTGGCCATACGGATTTCTGATGACGTTTCAGGCCGATATGGCTTTGAAATACAATTTACTTGGTTTTATATAAAGTGTGATTTGGACAGGACCTTTTATTGAAAGTTTGAATATGATCAGGCACCTCTACTCCGATATTCTATTCTCTACACCTCGTTGGTAGGTAGGAATAGGCAAAATGCAACAGGGCATAACAATATTAATCTGCTAATAGTAAACTGCAGGACCGTCTATAGAAAGGTCCCAGAACTGCTCTCATTAATAAACGCTCACAATGCCCACATAGTACTAGGGACAGAAAGTTGGCTGAAAATAGACGTAAACAGTAATGAAATCCTAAACTGAGATTGGAATGTATACCGCAGAGACAGGCTGCACAGTGAAGGGGGAAGCGTGTTTATAGCGATAAGAAGTGCAGTAGTATCAAAGCAAATTAACGCAGATCCGAAATGTCAAATAACTTGGGTGAAAGTCACGGTTAAAGCAGGCTCAGACATGGTAATTGGATGTCTCTATAGGCCCCCTGGCTCAGCAGCTGTTGTGGCTGAGCACCTGAAGCATAATTTCGAAAATATTTCGAGTAGATTTCCCCACCATATTATAGTTCTGGGTGGAGATTTTAATTTGCCGGATATAGACTGGGAGACTCAAACTTTCATAACGGGTGGCAGGGACAAAGAATCCAGTGCAATTTTTTTAAGTGATTTATCTGAAAACTACCTTGAGCAGTTAAACAGAGAACCGACTCGTGGCGATAACATATTAGACCTTCTGGTGACAAACAGACCCGAACTATTTGAAACAGTCAACGCAGAACAGGGAATCACCGATCATAAAGCGGTTTCTGCATCGATGATTTCAGCCGTAAACAGAAATATTAAAAAAGGTAGTAAAATTTTTCTGTTTAGCAAAAGTGACAAAAAGCTCATTTCAGAGTACCTGACTACTCAACACAAAAGTTTTGTCTCAAGTACAGATAGTGTTGAGGATCAGTGGACAAAGTTCAAAACCGTCGTACATTACGCGTTAGATGAGTATGTGCCAAGAAAGATCGTAAGAGATGGAAAAGAGCCACCGTGGTACAACAACCGAGTTACAAGACTGCTGCGGAAGCAAAAGGATCTTCACAGCAAACATAAACATAGCCAAAGCCTTGCAGACAAACAAAAATTACGCGAAGCGAAATGTAGTGTGAGGAGGGCTATGCGAGAGGCGTTCAGCGTATTCGAAAGTAAAGTTTTATGTACTGACTTGGCAGAAAATCCTAAGAAATTTTGGTCTTATGTCAAAGCGGTAGGTGGATCAAAACAAAATGTCCAGACACTCTGTGACCAAAATAGTACTGAAACAGAGGATGACAGGCTAAAGCCCGAAATAATAAATGCCTTTTTCCAAAGCTGTTTCACAGAGTAGGCTGTAGCTCCTTCTCTAGATTGCCGCACAGATGACAAAATGGTAGATATCGAAATAGACGACAGAGGGATAGAGAAACAATTAAAATCGCTCAAAAGAGGAAAGGCCGCTGGACCTGATGGGATGCCAGTTCGATTTTACGCAGAGTACGCGAAGGAACTTGCCCCCTTCTTGCAGCGGTGTACCGTAGGTCTCTAGAACAGCGTAGCGTTCCAAATGATTGGAAAAGGGCACAGGTCATCCCCGTTTTCAAGAAGGGACGTCGAACAGATGTGCAGAACTATAGACCTTCATCTCTAACGTCGATCAGTTGCAGAATTTTGGAACACGTATTATGTTCGAGTATAATGACTTTTCTGGAGGCTAGAAATCTACTCTATAGGAATCAGCATGGGTTTCGAAAAAGACGATCGTGTGAAACCCAGCTCGCGCTATTCGTCCACGGGACTCAGAGGGCCATAGACACGGGTTCACAGGTAGATGCCGTGTTTCTTGACTTCCGCAAGGCGTTCGATACAGTTCCCCACAGTCCTTTAATGAACAAAGTAAGAGCAGATGGACTATCAGACCAATTGTGTGATTGGATTGAAGAGTTCCTAGATAACAGGACGCAGCATGTCATTCTCAATGGAGAGAAGTCTTCCCAAGTAAGAGTGATTTCAGGTGTGCCGCAGGGGAGTGTCGTAGGACCCTTGCTATTCACAATATACATAAATGACCTTGTGGATGACATCAGATGTTCACTGAGGCTTTTTGCAGGTGATGCTGTGGTATATCGAGAGGTTGTAACAATGGAAAATTGTACTGAAATGCAGGAGGATCTGCAGCGAATTGACGCATGGTGCAGGGAATGGCACATGAATCTCAATGTAGACAAGTGTAATGTGCCGCGAATACATAGAAAGAAAGATCCCTTATCATTTTGCTACAATATAGCAGGTCAGCAAATGGAAGCAGTTAATTCCATAAATTATCTGGGAGCACGCATTAGGAGTGATTTAGAATGGAATGATCGTATAAAGTTGATCGTCGGTAAAGCAGATGCCAGACTTAGATTCATTGGAAGAATCCCAAGGAAATGCAATCCGAAAACAAAGAAAGTAGATTACAGTACGCTTGTTCGCCCACTGCTTGAATACTGCTCAACAGTGTGGGATCCGTACTAGATAGGATTGATGGAAGAGTTAGAGAAGATCCAACGGAGAGCAGCGCGCTTCGTGACAGGATCATTTAGTAATCGCGAAAGCGTTACGGAGATGATAGATAAACTCCAGTGGAAGACTGCAGGAGAGACGCTCAGTAGCTCGGTACGGGCTTTTGTTGAAGTTTCGAGAAAATACCTTCACCGAGGAGTCGAGCAGTATATTGCTCCCTCCTACGTATATCTCGCGAAGAGCCCATGAGGATAAAATCAGAGAGATTTGAGCCCACACAGAGGCATATACAGACAATCTTTCTTTCCACGAACAATACGAGACTGGAATAGAAGGGAGAACCGATAGAGGTACTCAAGTTACCCTCCGCCACACACCGTCAGGTGGCTTGCGGAGTATGGATGTAGATGTAGATGTAGGTATTTTGAATTCTATACTTAATGTTGTTTCAGAGCATTTCCTCTTTGTATGAACCGTAATCACTTAACATAGAATCACTGCACAATTTTAATTCGAAAAACTGATGATTTATTTGAATATCTCACTCTTAAGCAGATAAATATATTAGTGTCAGAACTGCAAGTCGTATTCTAATTGATAACACCACGTAGGACTAATTCGCTCCAGCCACGGGATTCAAAATCCGTCTTTCTATTAGAGCAGACATCTTAGCTTCGGCTGTAACGACATACGTACACACTCCTCCGCAAAAGACGTAAGTTTCTTTTCTGGAATAAATGTTAGTATTTCCCTCTAGTTTGCAAGTTCACAAATAATATGCAATCATTATTTTCTGTGACAGTATACTCTCTTTTTCAAATCGGATAACATTAAGAAATTTAAGAAGTTGTCGTATCTTAAATTTAAGCAGTTTCCATTATTTGAAACAAATTTGCAGAGTGTTCTGATACGTAGAGCCGTATATAATGGTAAAATATCGAACAAAGACTAGAAAGAAAAAGTAAAAGTTTAACGTACAACCGACATTCAGTGTAATAGAGAGCGAAAATTAGGTCAGTTCGAATCCGAAATCTTAGATAATTGCTTCTCGCAACGGTGTTTTAAGCGTGAAACCATATTATCGTGCAGTTAATTCGTACATGTCCTCGTAGACGGGACTTCCGAACCACACACAAAAATTTGATGATTGGGGATGAGATTTAGAGTTACTTTAACTCTAAAACAATAAAGGGAGGAAAATCTTACAGTGTTACTGAACCACACCCTACCCTCCTCCCCTCCCACTTACTGAAACACCATTATTTTAGTACTGCATATTTTATTCAAAGGAAGTCGTAATTTATAGTTTATGCACTAGTTAATTATAACTATAAGGTCTCCAATGGTGTAACACATAAAAGTAACTACAAAATTTCCTGTTTTACACCCTACACTGACAATACCAGATGGGTGGCAGTGGCGCATTGGTGCCAACTGCACTCGTAAATTTTACGAGTGTTTAGTAATCTCAGGTTGATTACAGCTGAACTTTCTGTGTATCGGATATTTTATACAGTGGTAATTTTATTTGCTCTCTGCTTTTATTTATACTGAGTGTCATAATGTGTACTTGCATGCATGACAGAAAGAATACACTGTTGACGTTCCACAGCTCCATGAAATAACTCGCCATTAGTTCGCTGAAAACGAATTCGTTGACACATTATCTGTATTAGCACAAAGAGTTTTTCCTGTGGGGCGGCCGCAACTGTACAAGTCCATTTTCTAAAAGGAATACACCGCATACCGGTTGCAGAATAAATAATAGTTTATTATATTATACAGTAAAAGATTGTTGATTTAATATCTCTTGAGCTATGTTAGGTATGTATAGATCTACTACCCAATATTGACGAATGAAAGTTTATGCCAGAATGGCTCTCGAACCCGGATTCCCCGCTCAACCCGAGCGTTCGCCTCAAATATTTCGGTTATCCGCGCACAGCCCACGGACCAATGCAAAGTTCCACAGGCCACACTGTCTACATCCTTACACTGTAGTCACTGAATTCACGCTCGCAGCAAAAGTGAGAATGAGACAACGACGAATTGAAATAAATGTTATCATCGTGCGTAGCTGATCTGATGTCAAGGAATTCGCTTTCGGCGATTTAATGTCGAAGCATTTTGGACAGTTGTGGATCGTTAACAGTGTCTGCTCTTTCTGACATCCATGTATTACCAGCGTAGGGGTGGACGCGACGATTCCTCGTCGTCTGATTCTGCCTGTTGCTGGAATCGAAGTAATGTTGCGAGGTAATGAAGTCGGTGGACCACGATGTAAGGACGTAGACAGTGCGGCCTACGGAAGTGTGCGTCATTCCGTGGAGTGTGTACGGATAGCCGATGTTGTTAAGACGACCGCTCGTGATAAGCGAGAAGTTCAGGTTCGAGTCCCAGTCTGTTCATAAATTTTCAAAATTACTTTTCGGTAATAGATCTACACCTACTACAGTTGTCAAGGAATTCGCCTTCAGAAAAACAATGTCGAATAATAGTGTATAATTATTCTCAGCCTTAATGTGTTTTAGTTTCATTGCTTTTATTCTTAGCGGTTCGCTTAAACACCGTGTGATTTAATTACGCAGGAAGTGGTATGTTGTTAATAAATATTTGCTGTTATTTTGGCTACCCAGGTCGCTGATTTAAAATTAAAGTCACTTTAGTGAAGTTTTTAGAAACTGACACTGTACATAGTTTCTAAATAAAATGTTGAAACGATGTTTTCACTCGTAGCTCATCCCAGCACTACTACTCCCACTACCACCAAAGCACAGCTACACTGAGGTGACAAAAAATCTCAGGATAGCGATACGCACATGTACAGATGACGGCGGTATCAAGTGCACAAGCAATGTACTGGCAGGGCAGTGATTTGTATTCAGGTGATTCACGTGGAAAGATTTCGGACGTGATTATGGCCGCACGACGATATTTCACAGCCTTTGTACACGGTGAGGTAGTTGGAGCTAGACGCATGCGACATTTCGTTTCGGCGCTCTACAGCGTCTGCAGTGTGTCGAGAACACCAAGTGTCGGGCATTACTTCTCATCAAGGACAACGGAGAGGCCGACGGCTCCACTTAACAACCGAGAGCAGCCCCGTTTGCGTCAGTGATGACACACAGGCAACACTGCGTGAAGTAACCGCAAAACTCAACGTGGGACGTACGACGGACGTACCCCTTAGGACAGTGCAGCGAAAAGTGTCGTTAATGCGCTTTGGCAGCAGACGACCGACGCGAGTGCCTTTGCTGACGGCGCGACATCGCTTGCAGCGGCTGCTCTCGGCCGAGTCGGTTGGACCCTGGACGACTGGAAAACCGTAGTCTGGACAAGTAAGTCCCGTTTTAGGCTGATAAGAACTACAGGGAGAAAAATAGAGAGAGACGGGTAACATACAACGTGTACAAGACCCAAGAGGGAAGAATAAGAGTGGAAATGATCGTATGGCATTGTTGGTCGGGGGGCCCCATCCGGGGGAGTTCGGCCGCCGTATTGCAAGTCCTTTGTTGGTGACGCCACATCGGCGACTTGCGAGTCAATGACGAAAATGAAGTTGAAGAACACACAAAGACCGAGTCCCCTGCCGGGAGTGCGACTCCGTAACGTGTTGTTGTTGTTGTTGTTGTTGTTGTCTTTAGTCCCGAGACCGGTTTGATGCAGCTCTCCATGCTACTCTATCCTGTGCAAGCTTCTTCATCTCCCAGTACCTACTGCAACCTACATCTGTCTGAATCTGTTTAGTGTATTCATCTCTTGGTCTCCCTCTTCGATTTTTACCCTCCATGCTGCCCTCCAATACTAAATTGGTGATCCCTCGATGTCCTACCAACCGGTCCCTTCTTCTTGTCAAGTTGCAAAACAAACTCCTCTCCAATTCTATTCAACACCTCATTAGTTATGTGATCTATCCATCTAATCTTCAGCATTCTTCTGTAGCACCACATTTCAAAAGCTTCTATTCTCTTCCCGTCCAAACTATCTATCGTCCATGTTTCACTTCCATACATGGCTACGCTCCATACAAATACTTTCAGAAGTAACGTAGCGGTAGCGTTACCGGCTACCACCCAGCGGGCCCGGGTTCGATTCCCGGCAGGAGATTGCGTGTTGTGTGTCTGTCACCATCATTGACTCGCAAGTCGCCGATGTGGCGTCACCTAAAAAGGACTTGCAATACGGCGGCTGAACTCCCCCGAAAGGGACCTCCCGGCCAACAATGCCATAGAATCATTTCCAATAATGAGAGTGAACGACCAAGAGCGTAGTGCCCGAATTAAAAAGGGTGTAAGACAAGTTTGCACTTGTGTCGTTATCGAGAATGTTGACGTGGTACAATGTACCTAATGAGAAATTTTATATGACTGGCCTAACATTGCCATTGAAAATGACGGAAAGTCAAAACTCGTAAAGTTGTTGGAAAAATAAGTGTGGTCAAGACATAACGAAAGTTACTAAGAGTGCATCCAAATTGCCGCCTCGTCTCACATCATTTTCATGCAAATTGCAGTTGCACCTTCTCTGAGTTAATTAGCGCTGACAGTAGCCGATCAGGCCGTTGAGCGTACAAATTCAAGCGGCCCGCCAGATACCACTCGTGTGAGTTATTCTCACAGCGGAGATGACATGAGACCACTTAGGTTTTGGCTCTGGTTCCATCCTCTCTACGGTCCCATGACCAGTTTTTGTACCGCGGTCTTGTTCGGTTGTAGGAAACGAAACGGAGCACACGCTTGGCGACACAGCCTCTGATACGTCACTTGAAATCGTGCGTGCAGCGGCTTGATTGGCTAATTTCAATGTAGTTAACTAGGAAACGGCGCAAGCATCTAACTTTTTTCTTAAGAATTATTTTTCAGCACAACCTTCCATGCAACGCCCTCACAGGCTTTTCGGACTGTTCCTGAGCGTCATGTATAAATAAGCTAGAAGACAGCGTCGGTAGGGATTTCAGACTTCGCAAGTGATGCGGTTGTCTGTCAGAAAGTTGCAACGCCAGAAGACTATCGATTTACAGAGTGAACTGCAGAGGATTGACGAATGGCGCAGTCTCTGACACTTGACCCTGAATATAAATAAATATAACTTATTGCGCATACAAAGAAATCCACTACCACACAAGTACACTGTTGATGGCAAATTGTTGTAAACAGTTTGTACCCTAAAATATCCAGGAGTTACTATCCAGTGCGATCTTAAGTGGAATGGCCACATAAAACGAACACTAGGAAAACCAGATCCCAGACTGAGGGAGAATCATAAGAAAATGTAACTGATCGTTGAAAGAAGTGGTTTGCTCGGCCATTGCAAGAGTGGCGGTGTGCATCACGGACAGGCTTACTATTGAAATTTCGAGGGAGCCCTTTCCGGGAAGAGACGGACAACATGTTACGTCCTCTCGCACACACCTCGCGAAATCACCACGACGAGAAAATTCGAGAAATTAGAGCCAAAACAGAGGCTTACCAACAATGTTTCGCCACGCGACGCGCCATTCGCTAGAGGAACAGGGAAGAAGGGCGGGAGTGGGGAGAGAGAGAGGGGGGGGGGGAGAGGAGTGGTGCCAGAAATCCTATACCACACAGTGTGTGATGGGCTAAACTGCGATTTTCCGATATCAGTGATTTCTGTGAATGCTACTTTTCAGTATCTGTTATTCTTAACTGTGATTTGTCGCAGTTAAGAGTCGCAGTTAAGGAACATAAGTCATGTATCCCTCCGCCACTGCTATTTCTGCGATTTCTGCTACTTCCGCGATTTCTGCGATTTCTGTGACTTCTGCTACTTCTGCGATTTCTGCTACTTCTGCGATTTCTGTGACTTCTGCTACTTCTGCGATTTCTGTGATTCCTGCGATTTCTGCGACTTACCACCTTATGAAAAAGTTACATCTGTCAACACAGAAAATTTCATCTCAACAAACCTGTCATTGGCAGGTATGTTTTACGTTTTTTCTTCCGTTGGCTTTAATTTTGTATTAAAGAAACAACTGTGAAAATATTAAGAGTGTAATTAATATGTAAGTAGTCGTACAGTACCATAATAGTTCGTATTTAGAAAATGAATTCTAACATATTGTTATGTTCACAGGTACCCGAACTACATTTCAGTCACTCAGTAAAGTGATAACTCAAAATATCATTGTCAACAGATCTGAAGAAATTGCCACTGCGTCTTTAGACCGTTTTCGTCAGACGAGAGGTTAGTTTCTAAGCGTTTCGATGGACTTAATTACTTCAGTGAGATCGTTCTTGCAAATGTGATATTCATTATAGCAAATATTAGCAATCTACTGTCAATTATATTGCTAGTAATTAATGACAGCAAAAATTGTTTAATAATCCTTGTGTTTTTGCAGACACAGTTCTGACTCTGATTACTGGTTGCTGTACGTATCTACCCACATCAAGGCTGTTTTTGAGAGAGACTCGTGAAGTTTCAAGACAGCTCTTAGAGGATTTGCAGTTTAAAAGTGAAATGATTGTGAAATAAGTGTGTGAATGATTAAACTGTGTTTTATTGAAGTTGTTGTGCGATTTTAAAGGAATAATAAATGTCAAATACAGTGAGTGAATAATAAAAATCTCATTTTCCACATGTTTAAGCCGTCCTATACCCATAATTTTCCGCCACTGACTTATTGGTAAACACTTGTTGGAGAGTGACATGCCACCCCCCCCCCCCTTTCTCCACAATCTTGGTGTGACACTGACCTGTAACTTATCCCGAAGTCTACAATATGCATTTTGAGGCTGTTGATATGAAAGTGGGAAGTACAGATCTTCCAGTTAAATCAGGAATAGCTTAAATGCATTACTTGAAAGTAACACAGGAAAAGCTTACTTATGTAGGTGGTAGTACTGTCGGCAAAAAGTTCTTGTGTGTGAAGTTGCCATGTAGAACACCAGGTGTAAAACTTTTCTCCCGAGTCTTGAAGTGTGTCGGAACAAAAGTGAGGCATTCATATGACTGTTTTCATTTCTCTACACTTATACAGATGTCCGAGTTCTGCTGTGTTAACACTGCAAAGTCCTGTAGGCATGTGGAGTATTAACCAAAACTGTCATATTGGAAGCAGAATCAAACACATTTGTTACGTTACTTAATATTTTCAGGAGAAAAAGGCAATGTTGCTTCTTATTAATATAATACATTCAGAGTCACAGCAGTATTTGACCAACCATAACTGATGCTGAATGTGCATGTCGTCATATAATATGAAGGGCTTATTTGAATAGTGGTACAAGTCCATTACCTCCACTTTTCTGTCTATAATGCTTCTGAAATTAGTGATCCAAACAAACATAAATAAAGGTTCATCTCTAGCAAGAAGCCATATGCTTGAATATTTCTGGTATCTCAAATGCAGATTTGTCAGCGCTCATTTAACTTTACGACTCTGTATCTCAAAATGAACGAAAATGGACTTGTACCACTATTAAAATAAGCCCTTCATATGCACACACAGCACATCGACCTCGTGAGGCACAAGGTTCTCATAACGAAGTACGTACGTCGGTCAACAGAAGACACTAGGAAAAGTATGTTAACTGCGCTTTTTAGTTGCTACTTGCGACTCTTAGTTGCGATTTGTCACGGAAATCGCCGTTTGACTCGGTAGCGAATAGCGTAGTATGAACTTTGCTCAACAGATGGCAGTGCTAACTGCGCTTTTTAGTTGCTACTTGCGACTCTTAGTTGCGACTTGTCACGGAAATCGCAGTTAGACTCGATACCGTATCGCAGAGATGGACGTAGTACGAGCTTTGGCCAACAGATGGCACTGTTAACCGCGCTTTTTAGTTGCTACTTGCGACTCTTAGTTGCGACTTGTCACGGAAATCGCAGTTAGACTCGATACCGTATCGCAGAGATGGGCGTAGTACGAACTTTGGCCAAAAGATGGCACTGTTAACTGCGCTTTTTAGTTGCTACTTGCGACTCTTAGTTGCGACTTGTCACTGAAATCGCAGAAAGCAGTGCTAAATTCGACCAATAGATGGCTCACGTCTTTGAATATGAAATACTACTTGCGACTGCTAACTGTGACTGAAATCGCAGTTAGATTCTGTAAAGTTGCTACTGTGATATCTGCGACTTCTCAGTCACTGTGATTTCTAACAGATACGCGATTTCCTGCCCACCACTACCACACACCGTTAGGTGGCTTGCGATGTGTGATGTAGGTGCAGATGTGCATTCACATTTGAGAGGAGAGGCATTCATATCTCCGTTTGGCCACACTGTTTTAGACTTTGTGTCATTTCCCCAAGATACTTAAGGCGTATGATAGGCTCATTAGAAAAATCGGTACAATTTGCTGTGTAGAATGACGGCATACATACGGGACCTTAAATTATAATTTTTTTTCCTCACGTGATTGTCTCTTCGGGATATTCTGTGCAACCACAGATATCATAAAATACTGTACAAGTACTTATCAGTATTTCGCAATATGCGTACAGCTTAACCTTTATTGACGACGTTAAAAGAGCGCTCAGTTCTTGGTCTATCCTCGATTGTCTAGTGTGATTGTCACATGTTTTAACTAGAGATAGCGTTAATAGAATTTCTCAGTTTATAACTTTTTTACATAATTACAACTGACATACTTATCCACATGAATGTGGTTAAGATGATTCGCAAAGAGTGTTCTCGAGAAATTGCTGTAGTTTAGTGACTGCCTGAACGTTCCTGCTTTCAAACTGAAATTAGCATTTGGTCATCGACTTCGTCTGTTTTGACGAAATGCAGCGTTTGTGTGCGGTAACAGCCTTCGTTGCCTGATTTGCGTACTAGAGAGCCGGACAACTGCGTTGCAATCTTGGAAATCGGTTCGTGACTGTCCCACTCCGTTGCCAGCATGTGGCCACACCCGGTTCTTCACCGTCTGAGTGCCACTTGTGTCGTAACGAAAAAAAATGGCTCTGAGCACTATGGGACTTAACTACTGAGGTCATCAGTCCCCTAGAACTTAGAACTACTTAAACCTAACTAACCTAAGGACATCACACACATCCATGCCCGAGGCAGGATTCGAACCTGCGACCGGAGCGGTCACGTGGTTCCAAACTGACGCGCTTAGAACCGCACGGCCACACCGGCCGGCTGTGTCGTAACGAATCGCAAGCGATGCCTCTCGCTGTTCCATACATCTCTCTTGCTTTTAGCTAAAAATACGTAGCTCCTGGATTGTAATCGGCTTTTGTGCCTTTCACTGTTCTTATACACTCCAGAACTGGCATTCGCACACTGCTGCACTCCTTCCGTAACGCTGCATTTTTTAATGCGATTACAAATTCTTTTGATGATAACAGGTTTTCACTTTGGTTCAGTTTGCACGTAAAATCTGATTGTTTCTGTCAGGTCTCTTGACAGAACGTCTTTACTTCTCCTTCACATTAAATTCTTACAACCAGAAAGTCGTTATTTTTCTTTCTACTAAATTCCGCTACCTCCGTCGTCCTCTTTTTTATAATAACACCACAAAAGATTTCATATTATATCCTTGATTCCAAGGCGATACTTTCATTGAGTAGACGGACGAGCATATGTTTGTAAGCGCATCTTCCCCCATTAATGCCACCTATCAAGACCCGAACCACTACCTCTTTTCTGTTAGGTCCTCAACCATGCGTAAGTGCAAAGCTGTCCTTTATCACCAGAAAGAGAAAATCCTTGGGTATGAGTCGTCCGCAACGACGCTTGTAAAATGCTAAAACTCGTGGTGAAAACCACTTGCAAAGCCAGAGAATGTCAATGTTGTTTGTTAACTGTCACGCTCATTCTCTCCACACGATTTGGTCGACTTGCTTATTCCAAGTAGTACAAGGAGGAAAATATTGCAGATTAGCTGTTTTCGTTACAATAAACTAGTTTTAAGGAGACCAAGTTCATATTTTCGGGGAATTACTCTAACTACAGTTTCCACTTCAACAATATAGAAAAATATTTCAGCGTTTCAAAACTGTCATCCAGTTCAGAGGCCGTACAGTTAGCTGCCAACCAGAAATTCTAACACTGTGGGACACCAGTTTCAGTAAGCTGGGGTAGCGGAGACTGTTTACCCCCGCTCTTTCTCAGCGGAAAATGCGCAATTAAGATACTGGGCTCTATAACTACACTGCAACAGCAATTTCGTTTGCAAACAATGCATACGAATTGCAAAATTTAACAGCGCCGCGGCTTCCAGTTCTGTACATTCCTGACCTGAACTGACTCTGCATCATTTCAGGCCCCAGGTGCTGCAACATCATACTGACACCAACAGTGTGCTCGTGCTGACAATTTCATTGTTCGTTTCACTTGATTTTGTAATCACTGAAATAAACGTCACATGGCCTCCTAAATGAGTAGTTTCGTTTCGTTCCTCCTTTCCTTCTGGGAGATTAACTTTCTGTTCAATAAGCTTACTCCCTTCTATCCAGCCAAAATTGGCAAAATGCAGCCAGTAATAGCTTCACAAAGTATATTTAGTGCTGTTTGATTCCTTTTAACGCAGTAACAGGTACAGGAATATAGTTTAACTTGAAAACATATTAAGCAGCACCGTTCATAAATTTACCATGGCAGAAAAGCTTATTGTCCACGTAGGAAAAGATTTGAAAACGAAGTCTCGACAGTCTGGGGCAGATTGATCTTTTCGTCTGATATCACTGCATTACAGTTTGCCTAAGATGTATGATACGTTGTGTTCCTGTAGCTGTGGAAATCATTAGTTGAAACCGAGTTTAACATGTAAGTGTATTGTACTGCTGAATATACTAAACGATTAACAACCGAAGGCTGAGTTCATCCTCAAACTGAGGTGTATTAATAACAGGGAAACCGGAGGAGACCATTTGTCCTCGCCTTCCTCGAATGAGCACTGGAAACCGTATACACAAATGTTTACGATACAACTAGTACTTTCAACGTTATACTAACGTTGTCCTCCTAAATTAACATTCTTTGTTTACAACGAATTAAAATCTGTAGAAGTGGCAGAATTCGGACGCTATGACAAGAGGTCACAAATTCACCGCTTTATCTGCTCTACTATTCTCCCATTTGAATGGCGCGCTGTTAGAGAGAACACAGCCGATCAAAATACGATAGCCCCAGCAGGATTACCTGCAACACAACGTGAATCTAAATTTGACCTCCAATCTCTGAAAACGGTTTCATTATTATTATTACTATGTGTGATGTTTAGAGACAAAATTCATTTACACGATACTCGAAACAGTACTCAAAGCAACTAGTTTATGAAATCTTTTGTCAAAGCATGTAATCGAGAATGAATTTGACTTCCGAGGCGAAGTAAGTGCTCTCCACCTTATACCGCACTTCGTACCTCCCGCCTTGTCAGTAGGTCGGTACTTGAGAAATGTCAGAGCTGAAGCATTTTGACAGAGGCCGCGTTCTTCAGCTTTGTGAAGGTAGTCGCTGTATCAGCACATTTTCCTTTACCCTAGGTTAGAGTAAATCTACGATGTATTTCTAGGTGAATGGGATGTTGGGGAAGGCCACGCCAACTGTCGCCATGGACGCCCACTGCTACCACGGAGGATCAGGACAAAGGATACTCCACGGCAGTGACGAAGACCCTTTCAGGAATAACACAGAAATTAGGAGCACCCTCCAGGTAAGTGTAAGCAGGTCGGCCATTCGTCGTCGTCTCAACGCGAAAGGAACGTGTGGACGAAAGTCAGCGGCTAAGGAAATGTTGAAGCACCAACTTAAGGGTTGCCAGGTTAAATTTGGCACTGGCGTACTGAAGGAAACCACTTGCATGCTGGGAGCAAGTTATATTTCCGGCGGGAAGGTGTTTTCTACTGCACCAAATACTGCAGTCCACGTTCATCGACCAAGTGGATAGTCCTTCAGACAATAAGGTGTGGCCGACATGCCGTCACAGCTTGGGGACGGATATGAGCAAGTGGTCGCGGCGTTCTGTGACGACTGGGCCACCCGTTTCTCGTCGTTACTACCGTGAAACACTGGAGAACGTGATGGTTCCTTCTGTTCGTCTGAGATTGTCTGGAGGCACAATAATCTTCCAACATCACTATTCTGCTGTCAACACAACGAAGTGTGTAAAACACTAGTTTCGAATGGAGACGTTGAGCTGCTGGACTGGTCTACCAAAGGCGCTGACCGCAGTCCCTCAGAGCACGAGTGGCCAGAGATGAAGAAACCTGTGAGGTGCAGAAGACCAGCACCGACAACCAAACCGGCAACCGGCGCTGTCCGCTTCTCACAATACCAGCTTCATCCGGAAATTTGTTGCCTCTACTTCCCGGCGGGCAAATGTCGTTGTAGAGGAGGACAGAACCTGAACATGTTACTGAATTATAGGCAGAGAATTTTGTTTATGACAAATGGACGTTTTGTCATCTCTCAACGAAGAGGAAAATTATTTTGATTTAAAAAGAAAAACAAAAAGGAGCAAAATACACATTATCACTAGGCTATGTATTTCGCTCTGTTTAGTACTTAAATAGACTCGTAATTTTAAATTATTTTACGACTATTCATCAGAAAGATTGAGACAAAAATGAAACTAATTTTTTTTGTCGCATGGTGCACGACAACAATGCTATTGGAGGTATGAATGGAAAAATATTTAGTATTTGCACACTGAGAAAAAGCATCGTATTAATTTTTCTTCTCTTTATATACACGCTGAAAGCACAAAGAAGGTATCATTTGCTTTTAATGCCAACAATAAATCACAACACATGAAGAGAAAAAGTGGTGCAGGACCAGCGGTGTAGACGTGGTGGGCGTCTGCGTCCATTACAGCCACAGTTATGCACTTATGACTGCTTTAAAGTTATCAATACATAATAATTCTCGTTGTCCTTCTAAACCAAAAACTCTTACCACCTGCAGATTACAGACTGACCACTACCCCATTCTACCAATCACATGTGGTATACTTAAGATATGGTGTGATATGATCTGAGATGTCACACCTCGTGCACGAAAGGGAAGCGATGTATTGAGTGAAAGTCGCGCAGTGAGTCTTTGACGGACACGCAGACAGCCCATCTGTCTTTGAATTCCATAAACGGAGCTATGAAGAACGTAAGCTAATTGAAATGGTGAAATGGACACAGTAGATCTTCTGACTGGTTTTATCAGATCTGCTTGTTCTGTAGATGCCGTGTGTGGGAGAGTGTGGAAACATAATAGCTGCTAATGCGTCATAAAATTTCGACACAGCGAAGGCAAAGTTACTCATGCGACAATTCGTGATGCGCAAAATGGCTTGCGAATCTTTGAAGCATAAAGTCTATCACTATGACTGAAATGTATCAGAAAATGCAGCTGAACTATAGTTTTATCATATCTATCTTACGACGAAAGTTTTATGTAATGACAGAAAATAGTTCTTTTCTGTCACAGCTATGAACTCATTCAAGTATATCACACAGTAATCAAAACGTATATTTACAAGGAAAATGTTTCTCTTCTCATGTAAATACAAAAAGAAAGATATGAGAAAGAGTGCAATTCTGCTGTTCAGTACTTTTTCACCTCCAGATTTACCTCAGTATGTTCGTTTTTCTTGGGTGATGATACCCTAAATGACAAGCAACAAACAAATAACTGCCTTTTATGGTCCCTCGGAGCCTTTTCTGAGTCTTTACGGAGAAGCAGCTCAGTATTTCCAAGACAGACACTTCTGCTCACTCCTACAAAGTGTTGAATGGAGGTTGTGAGGCAGCTTATGATGCAGAGTTTGTCTTACGATTTCATCACAGAATTTCATTCTGGCGATTTGCAAATCGAAAATACAAACAATAAAAAGACTTTCAAACTGCAGCATTTCTCCAGCAAGATCCAAACCGATTTTCATATCAACGCATGCATTGGAAATCGAGCGTGTTACCGGTAAGCCAACATAACACTGCTGTAGTATACCTTTTTCCCTTACCTCCATGTCCCTTAATGTAGATTACTCGGAACGTCATAGAAAGCAATCGTAGTTTAGTTGCCAGACGTCAGATCTGGAATCAAACAGTGAATTTTACTTACTCAGCGTCACATCTTAGATGGAAGCCATTCAGAATATTTCATCGAGATGACAAGGAAGTGCAGTATTAGACATAAAACCTGGCCGCTGGGAGGCTGCCGCAGTGACAAAGTCAGTCATTCACTTAGGGCGGCCAATACTGCTGTCAACCCATCGGAATTCTAAGTTCAGCAACACTGACGACGCGGCAACATTGTAGGAGCCAGCCAAATTTCCCTGTGCCTCTCTTTTACCGCTTCTGTGGTTTTTATTTCTGTTTTAATCCCATGTATAGCACCTTTCACACTTATCCATCGTAAGACATGTGAGACAGAGTGATTGTGGAGGGTCAGTGTGAGCGAGGTGGGAGTTAGTGAATGAGCGTCAGTTTACAGGTTTCCTACTCACTGTGTGACAACAATTTTAGTCCGTTTATTCACATTCGTTTGTTTTTATATGTGTAAGGACGCTGGTAACCTCAACGTTGAGTGGCAATAAGTTGAAAACATACACACCACACAATACCGTAGAATGCGAAAGTGTATGTAGGAAAGTCTGTTAGTCTTCTCGAGCTGTTACAAAAACATATCTGCTCATGGTCAGGTGGTAAGCTTTGTGCTCTGTAAACAAAGTCGCGCATTTGAGTCCTCTCCGCTCCCTAGGTTCTTAAATCGCGATCAGATATCTGCTTAAGTTATCAGCGTTATGGAACTTCAAACATAATTCGTTTCATTAATTGCAAAAAGTTTCAGAAACATTTCCGCTAAACAGCTCGTGGCTGCGGTAAGAACTGTACAGTTATCCGCTCAAGGGTTTCCTCAGCCCTCAGCAGTTGCTGGATACCCTCAATACGGCTGGGGCCGCAGTCAGATGTCTTCGGCCACGTGACCGAGGTACAGCACTATGAGTGTATTTATCAATGGCCATTTTCTTATTAGAAGTTCTCGTATTTATCTCGCAGGAACGATTAGAATTTTTCATGCCCGGAGATAATAAACACTGTTGAACACCGTACAAGTGTGATGAAATATGGTCGCAAGCAACTTCGAATTCAGCTTCTACTAACGTGAAAGGAGAGGCAGTTGTTATCAGAAAGTGGAACAAGGAACACAAAACACTGACAGTAATGTCTAGACTAAGTCATCCTTGAGAAAAACTAATACTCAGTCCATAAATACAGAGATAGATATGTATCATACTTTAGTAATGATTAAAATGTGTCGGCTCCTAATGCTTCGTGAGTAAAAACGAAAAGCGCGTATTTTGATAAAGTTTCTGTGTGCCATATGCTTAAGACAGAGAGAACCTACAGTAACAACTAGTTCATCAAGCTGCGTATGGTGCTGAGATTATGTACGTCGCTTCCGCAGAATGTTATTAATTTAGCCTCTACTGTTTTAAGATGAACGACCCTTTTAGGCTATCACAATACTGATATGACAACTTTAGAGTTCTACTGCAGCAGCAAAGATGGGCAGAGGATCCTAGGATTTGCTGAAACTAGCCATATGCTACTGAATCATAACGATGATTAAAACATGAGATGATAGGCCGTAGTTAATTGCTATATGTGAAAGGACTGTTCAGCTGTGGGTGAACAGCATCAACACCACTCACCCCTGACTCTACGCACAGCATATTCCCAGTGTAGTAGCCATAGTGAAATACTGGCTGAGGTGTCAGCTCCACGCCAGCAGAAGGCACCACTGGACGTCGATTTCTGGCATCTCACTGCCGCCATCTTCCCGCAAACACTCCAATAGCCACTTCAGCAGTGAACAGTGAAAACATCATTTCTGTGTTAAGTAATGATAATTTATTTTTACTTAACAGTTTTCTGTACGCATCAGCTCCTGATGATGAGCAAAACATGTCTCAAATAGGGTGCAGTATGTTAAATTAAACTTAAGTGAAATAATTAAGCTGCTTCTTTCTGCCTTAGTCTGTACTACATCAAAGAGAGAGTGTTCACATTCTTGATTCCTCAGTAACAGAGTGCTAAAACGTAGCTTGTGGTGCCATGACTAAAAACGAGATATGATTTTTCCTTTCTTCTACTGCCTTGTTCTTTATAGATATATTTTAGATGACCTATTCTATTTTTCATTGGGTTATACAGGGTGTTACAAAAAGGTATGGCCAAACTTTCAGGAAACATTCCTCACACATAAATAAAGAAAAGGTGTTATGTGGACATGTGTCCGGAAACGCTTAATTTCCATGTTAGAGCTCATTTTAGTTTCGTCAGTATGTACTGTACTTCCTCGATTCACCGCCATGATTTCATACGGGATACTCTACCTGTGCTGCTAGAACATGTGCCTTTACAAGTACGACACAACATGTGGTTCATGCACGATGGAGCTCCTGCACATTTCAGTCGAAGTGTTCGTACGCTTCTCAACAACAGATTCGGTGACCGATGGATTGGTAAGGCGGACCAATTCCTTGGGCTCCGCGCTCTCCTGACCTCAACCCTCTTGACTTTCATTTATGGGGGCATTTGAAAGCTCTTGCCTACGCAACCCCGGTACCAAATGTAGAGACTCTTCGTGCTCGTATTGTGGACGGCTGTGATACAATACGCCATTCTCCAGGGCTGCAACAGCGCATCAGGGATTCCGTGCGACGGAGGGTGGATGCATGTATCCTCGCTAACGGAGGACATTTTGAACATTTCCTGTAACAAAGTGTTTGAAGTCACGCTGGTACGTTCTGTTGCTGTGTGTTTCCATTCCATGATTAATGTGATTTGAAGAGAAGTGATAAAATAAGCTCTAACATGGAAAGTAAGCGTTTCCGTTCAAAATGGTTCAAATGGCTCTGACCACTATGGGACTCAACTTCTGAGGTCATCAGTCCCCTAGAACTTAGAACTACTTAAATCTAACTAACCTAAGGACACCATACACATCCATGCCCCACGCAGGATTCGAACCTGCGACCGTAGCGGTCGCGCGGTTCCAGACTGTAGCGCCTAAAACCGCTCGGCCACTTCGGCCGGCTAAGCGTTTCCGGACACATGTCCACATAACATATTTTCTTTCTTTGTGTGTGAGGAATGTTTCCTGAAAGTTTGGCCGTACCTTTCTGTAACACCCTGTATAGTGTAGAAGTTGAAGTGTGACTATGTTTACTTTGCGGTTTTCTATGCGAGATCCTTATGTAATGCCACTTAACGTCATATTTCCATTCATTCATGTTTAGATGCAAATTTATCTGGGTTCAACTGTGACTGGTAACCAAAATTACCGTATACTGTGTCCTTATTTATCAAATAAGCTTCAGAGTGAAACTACCTGGCAGATTAAAACTGTGTGCCCGACCGAGACTCGAACTCGGGACCTCGGTCGGTCGGGCACACAGTTTTAATCTGGCAGGAAGTTTCATATCAGCGCACACTCCGCTGCAGAGTGAAAATCTCATTCTGGAAGCTTCAGAGTGTTTTACTCTTTCCACTATCAAAGGATTTTATTATCAAAATTGGAAATCTTCTCATATAGAGGTTTCCTTTTGAAGTTTCCGGACGTAAAACGGGCTCTTGGTGTTTATACAATATTAATTTACTTCATGCAGTTTTTCTTTAAATAATTTCTGATTACAAATTCACTGTCATAGTAAATCTCCAAGAACCGCTGTCTTCACAAGATAAAGGCTCAAATCAACTGGAATAGTATATTTATATTTTTAGTATATTTTCCTCCTCCTCTATCTTAATTAGCCAACGGCCTTACCTGTCAGATCACTGAAGTTAAGCGCTGTCGGGCTGGGCTAGCACTTGGATGGGTGACCATCCGGTCTGCCGAGCGCTGTTGGCAAGCGGGGTGCACTCAGCCCTTGTGAGGCAAACTGAGGAGCTACTCGACTGAGAAGTAGCGGCTCCGGTCTCGATAATTGGCATATGGCTGGGAGAGTGATGTGGTGACAACATCCGCCCCCCATCTCAGCAACCAGTGACACCTGTGGGCTGAGGATCTGAAGAACAGTATTTCCAAGTCTGTTATTACAAAAAAGATGTCCTGCCTACTCATAACGTTTACAGTGTAGCTACTAGAAATGTTCCAAACTTGTGAAACATGACCGGCGATGAACTTTTTAGTTTCAGTACCCTTAAGGAAGAAAAACACAAATCGGTTATGACAGATAATGATCTGTATTGTTTAGTTTGCAGTCGGCATAGTTGAGTATTATTGGTGACGATACTCTAGTCTCCAAATCCATTTACAGAAACACAACTGAGACTCATTGACATTAGTTTTGGGTATTTCGGCGCTCAGCCGCCTCATCTTTGAGGCATGAACTACAGTCACTTCCTACACCTCTCGAGGATGGTGTTCTTCCTGCTATAAGTATTACTGGAGCGTGGCAACAAATGCAGGATATGTTTCAGATTTCTGAGACCGACGAGCTACTTCCTGCACGTCACAAAATTATCCTACAAAATTCACTTTATAGATAGATTTCCATTAAATAATCTGAGTAATTTTCACATCGAGCATAAGATTTGGTTATTAATTTAAGGTTTTGAGTCTAGCAAAGTCATTTCACATGGAAATTGAACTTAATGTCTTCTTTTCGTTATGAGCTTATCTGTCCTGGAGCAACAATGCTGCAGTATTTCGCTAGCCATTAGGTAATGCGGCCGCTTGTAATGTGGGGGCTGTTTTGGTCCCTGCTTCCACTTTTGATGAAGGGTGCATTTTTATTCATTACGTGGCAGAGCTACAGGCAGACAGATCGAAAATGAGGAAGGAAACTTTTTAATTCTATTTTTGAAATGCCACTTTTCTGTACTACTGCACTGTGACACAGGACAGCAACTAAGCACAGACCATTTCGAGGTCCATAATGCGTAATCTCTCACTAATTCATGTTGATACAGGCACACTCCTCTTACTGATACTTTACGTGTTATTAAAATACATTTCCGTCATAAGGACATTGTGGTAATTTGAGTTTCATTTGAATCAGGAGAGTCCTTATTTTATTAGCGTTCTCCTTTATTTTATTGAACATGACAGTAAACACCAGAGCCAAATTAATCATCAGTAGTGTATTCTGGCACATTATCTAAAACAGTCTGACAACATTCAGGTAGTTTTCATCGATTCCATACCTCTAGAAACCTAATGGAGTTCAAAATGTCGTCAAACTCTTTTTGAATTGCTTTTCCTTCCAGAGAGGAATTTTCGTAATTGATTTTCGATAAAGAATAAGGGGTAAATATTTAATAGCAGACGATCAGAAGAATAAGGGCGTGAGGGATGATTTTTCAAACTCCTGAATAGGTTTGTTAGTAAAAGCAACAGAATGCTTTATTATGTAGTATCAACACATGATGAAGTTTTGTAGATCGTTTTCCTTACACTGCAACCGATATGTGTCTTAACTGTGGGCAAAATATATTATCTGCAGTATACTCTCCCCTGGTGAGGTTTTCGTAACCCACAACACCTTTCTTGAGCCACCAGATCCAATATATTATGTTCACATTGCTCTTTGCTAGAGTATATGTCTCTTGTTAGGAGACCTCCATTAATTGTTCTTAAGAATTTAGTATAAAGACATCATAACTAGTCACCAGTAGGAATATTGCACTGAAATTCTCAACTGATGACGATCAAGCAAAAATGCATTGATAGTCATCCATCTGATTATTGTTGTTCTAAATTATAGTATGCAGTACTACTGCTCCCGACTTATGAACTTTGTCTATTGAATACAAACGTTGCACGACGGTTAAATGGTCACACCTCATTGTATATATCTGTTATCGAGGCTCCCTGAATGTGCAAAATCATTCATGCCATAACGATCTTTCTAGAAGCAAAAATATTTTTCTGGCTTGTTTTGCCGAAAAGCACTCACCCCACACACAATAAAAAGGTTCAGAGCTGCCTCTGGTGCCTTAATCCCAATAAAAAACACAAAGCGAAAACACATGTCGCAAATATTGGACCTTTTACCGCTTAAGATGATATTTTATAACACCTGAACAATGTTCATAAGTTTGAGGCATGCAAAATCAGAATCCTAGCTGAGAGGTAAATACGAGGGCTTCAAATAAGAAAATGGTCATTTATAAAAAGAAAACTCTTAGCGCCACGTTCACAAGGTCGAAGGCGTCTGATGTTGGCGTGTTTATAGTCGATGTGGAGCGGGAAATCCTTGAGGATAAACTGTCAAATCTTGATGCAGCAGTGAGTTGTTTGGTGAAAATTGTTCCTGGAACTTTTCATATTACAGGTGAATTAGAAAATAAAACGAATACTGTTTGGCGTTCCATTACATTGGTATCATAAACAGATATCAGATGTGTCATTTAAGAAGCTAAGGAATGTAGCGGATTCAAGCGTTCGACTTTATTTTTACAGAGCAGAGAGGCTACCACTCGACCACTAGTAGAAACGTTTTCATAACAGCTCGAGAAGACTGACAGACCTTTCTTGCTTAGACAACCTACAGTGTTGTCAGATCGTGAATATGGCCGGAATTAGAATTCTCGGAGGTGTTCGGAAATACTGGCGAACTTAAATAAATGACTCGGACTTCGTCCTTGCGGCGTCTGGCCAATGGCCAGGTTTTATGTCTGATACTGTACTTCCTTGTCATCTCGAAGAAATATTCTGAGTGGCTTCCATTTAAAATATGACACTGAGTACGTAAAATTCATCGTTTGAACCAAGTTTAGCTTTCAATCACGTTCCGTGTAATTTACATTAGGGAACGTGGACAGTAGGACAAAAGGTTTACGACAGAACTGGCAATTTGGCTTCGCTGTAAAACGCGCGATTCGAATGCGCAATTGATATGCAGGTCAGTTTGGATCTCGCTGGAGAACGCTGTTTGGAAATCTTTTTCTCGCTTTCTTTATTGGATTTGCAAATGGCAGAACGAAATTCGGTGGCTAAACCATAAGACAAGATCTGCGTCATGTGCCATCTCACAACCTCCATTCAATACATTGCGGGAGTGAGCAGAAGTGTCTGTTTTGAAAACAGTGAGTTACTTCTCAAGAAAGACTCAGAAAAGGCTCAAAGGAACTATGAAAAATGCTAATTTGTGTGTTGTTTGTCATTTAGGGTATCATCACCCGAAACAAGCTTTACAGAAGTAACGAACATACTGAGGTAAAGCTGGAGGTGAAAAACGTATTGAATAGAAGAGTTGCACTCTTTCTCATGTCTTTCTTATTGAACCTACATCAGAAGAGACATATTTTCCTTGTAATATATGTCTTCGTTACTGAGTGATACATTTCAGTCAGCCCCCAACTCTGACTGAAACAAACCGTTGTCTGTCGTTACATCAAACTTTCGTAGTGAGATAGATATGATAAATGTACAATTCAACTGCATTTCTGATTCATTTCAATTATGGTAATATAACACATTCTTCAAAGATTCTCAAGCCATTTTATGCACAATCAATTGCCACATGAGTAACTTTTCCATCACAGTTTCCAAATTTAATAACGCGGTTGCAGTTATTAAGTTCTCACACTCTCCCACACACGGCATCTTCAAAACAAGCAGATCTGATAAAACCTATCAGAATAGCTACTGCGCCACTTTCAATAAGTTTCAGTTCTTCATAACTCCGTTCATGGAATTCAGAGTCAGATGGGGCGTCTGCTTTTCCGTCAAAGACTCACTGCGCCACTTTCACTAGCTATATGACTTCTCCTTCACGGAAAAGGTGTGACATCTCAGACCATATCATACCATTCCGGAAGCATAGTACTACATGTGATTGGTAGAATGGCGTAGTGGTTAAGGTGGTCAGTTTGTAATCTGCAGGTAGGGGGTTGGAATCGTGCCACTTCCGTGAATCTTAATTCGTAGTAAGAGTTATTGGTTTAGAATGACAAGGAGAATCATTGCGTATTCATAATTTTAAAGAAGTCATAAGTGTATAACTGAGGATGTAGGGGAGGCATACACTCAACTACGTCTACACCGACAGTCTTCCAACACTTTTTCTCTTCATGTATTGTGATTTTGCTGGTGATAATGAAAGAAAATGATATCTCCTTTGTGCTTTCGTCGATATTGGCGTCCTGACTGCATGTAAATAAAGAGAACCAAAAATAATTTGATGCTTTTTCTCAATGTACGAAACTAAATATCTATATACACTCCTGGAAATGGAAAAAAGAACACATTGACACCGGTGTGTCAGACCCACCATACTTGCTCCGGACACTGCGAGAGGGCTGTACAAGAAATGATCACACGCACGGCACAGCGGACACACCAGGAACCGCGGTGTTGGCCGTCGAATGGCGCTAGCTGCGCAGCATTTGTGCACCGCCGCCGTCAGTGTCAGCCAGTTTGCCGTGGCATACGGAGCTCCATCGCAGTCTTTAACACTGGTAGCATGCCGCGACAGCGTGGACGTGAACCGTATGTGCAGTTGACGGACTTTGAGCGAGGGCGTATAGTGGGCATGCGGGAGGCCGGGTGGACGTACCGCCGAATTGCTCAACACGTGGGGCGTGAGGTCTCCACAGTACATCGATGTTGTCGCCAGTGGTCGGCGGAAGGTGCACGTGCCCGTCGACCTGGGACCGGACCGCAGCGACGCACGGATGCACGCCAAGACCGTAGGATCCTACGCAGTGCCGTAGGGGACCGCACCGCCACTTCCCAGCAAATTAGGGACACTGTTGCTCCTGGGGTATCGGCGAGGACCATTCGCAACCGTCTCCATGAAGCTGGGCTACGGTCCCGCACACCGTTAGGCCGTCTTCCGCTCACGCCCCAACATCGTGCAGCCCGCCTCCAGTGGTGTCGCGACAGGCGTGAATGGAGGGACGAATGGAGACGTGTCGTCTTCAGCGATGAGAGTCGCTTCTGCCTTGGTGCCAATGATGGTCGTATGCGTGTTTGGCGCCGTGCGGGTGAGCGCCACAATCAGGACTGCATACGACCGAGGCACACAGGGCCAACACCCGGCATCATGGTGTGGGGAGCGATCTCCTACACTGGCCGTACACCACTGGTGATCGTCGAGGGGACACTGAATAGTGCACGGTACATCCAAACCGTCATCGAACCCATCGTTCTACCATTCCTAGACCGTCAAGGGAACTTGCTGTTCCAACAGGACAATGCACGTCCGCATGTATCCCGTGCCACCCAACGTGCTCTAGAAGGTGTAAGTCAACTACCCTGGCCAGCAAGATCTCCGGATCTGTCCCCCATTGAGCATGTTTGGGACTGGATGAAGCGTCGTCTCACGCGGTCTGCACGTCCAGCACGAACGCTGGTCCAACTGAGGCGCCAGGTGGAAATGGCATGGCAAGCCGTTCCACAGGACTACATCCAGCATCTCTACGATCGTCTCCATGGGAGAATAGCAGCCTGCATTGCTGCGAAATGTGGATATACACTGTACTAGTGCCGACATTGTGCATGCTCTGTTGCCTGTGTCTATGTGCCTGTGGTTCTGTCAGTGTGATCATGTGATGTATCTGACCCCAGGAATGTGTCAATAAAGTTTCCCCTTCCTGGGACAATGAATTCACGGTGTTCTTATTTCAATTTCCAGGAGTGTACTTTCTATTTGATACCTTCACCGGCACTGACGTCATGGGCCATGCGACAAAACAAATTAGTTTCATGTTTGTCTTTCTCATCAATGCCCATAAAATAATTTAAAATCAATATACTATTTAACGACTAAAATGAATAAACAAAAGATATGAAAAACGATTTTTTCTCTTTTGCGATCGAAAAGAAAATGTTTCTTTGTCCCAAACAACATTCTCTCCCTACAACACGATAATTCAGTAAACTGTCCAGTTTCCGTCCTCTACAACTTCATTTGGCCACCGGGGAAAGCGGCAACAAGTTTCTGGACGAACCTCTGCTCCTGTGACAACTCTTCCCATGCATCATGGAGTGCTTTGGGCAGCGCTGGTTTGGCTGTCAGTGCTGGTCTTTTACAACTTACAATTTCTCCATCTCTGCCCACACGTGCTCTATGGCCCTGCGATCGGCAACTCTGGGAGGCCAGTCCAACAGCTCAGCGTCTCCGTTCATTTGAAACCGGTTTTTTCCACATTTCACTGGGTTGACCGGAGAACTGTCATGTTAGAAGATTATTCTGCCTCTCGAAATATCAGACGAGCAGAAGGAAGCATCACGTTCTCCAGAATTTCGCAGTAGTAACGACCAGAAAACAGACGGTCCAGTCGCCACAGAACGCCGCAACCACTTGCTGATATCCATCTTCAAACTGTGACAGAATTTCGACCATACTTTAGCGTCTGATGGACATATTTGCTGCCAAATCTGAACCCATTTGGTCGATAAACATGGACTGAAATATTTAGTGCAGTAGGTAACACTTTCTCCCGTAAATATAACTTACTGCAAGTACTAACGGGATTTTCGTCCATACCTTCATTTCTCATTGAGACAACGACGAATAGTCCACCCGTCACACTTATCTGGAGGATGTTTGTGATTTCTGTGCTAGACCTGCTAGGGTCCTTAGCACTGTAGTCGGGTATACTATTGTCTTGATCCGCCATAATAGTCGACGGACGTCAGGGCGACGGCGACGGTTAATTTGGCCTTCCTCCACATTCTCTGAAAGGTGCAATCTTTGTCAGTTCAAATTATATTGAATGTTTTCCTGTTTAGCTGACTGGGAGATAAGGGTCTTGGCAGGACTCTAGGTGAAGTACAAAAATTTGCAAGTTCAGACTTGCTAATTGATAGTGGTGAAAACTTCGATATTTCACAACTCTTTATGCCCAGTCACCACTGACGGACATTATTGCTATGTTCGGGTCTCAGTCAAGCGCTTAAGCTTTGCTGAGTTAAAATGGCTATAGGTACTTGATTTCAATCCAGATCCAGAAAAAAAAAAAAAATCATCAAGTCATTTAAAGTTCAAATATGTGCACTGGTAACTGCTCAGTGATGAGTACAGAGAAATTACTGGTGACATGGTGTTAATTTTGAGGTTTCCACAGAGCGATTGCCGCTGTTAATCGCGTTGCTTTTAACCAGTTAGTTCAACATCCAGTTTATGACAAACCACTCGTACCAGGAACGACGTTTCACAGGTGTGGAGAAACGTTTTAAACATCAGGAATACTTCGAATTGAAAGAGATCTTTAGGAGTCCAGATATTGTCTCAAAATGTCTTGTTCATAAAAATATTTAATTTTGCCTAATGATTGCTGGAATACTTATGTAACTGAAATTCTAATGAGTGTGATAGTGATTCGGAAAAGTCACTTACTGTAATAAAATTTAGTTTATAACGTTAAGGACTGTTTCGTCACTAACGGCGTGTGTGACGTGTTTCCTAGTATTTGCTGCACTGCGGTTTTCATTTACATCCAGAGTGATTACCTTAAAGAGCAGTGTTCTCTAGTGATCTCTTGTGGTATAGATTTTATATAGTCAAACGACTGTACTGAAAAGAGATTAAAGGACGTGCAAGACAGCTACGTTATATGAGCTGCATATAAGAAAGGCAAAACGCAATTCAAGTCGTTCGGCTACCTTTGGGTATGATAGGACATACACAAACAAACAAATTATTACAATTTCAGAAGAACTGAATGGCTTATTCGAGAGAAAGAGCTTCATAAATTGAGTTAATCAATAAGGCGTTAGTCCAAGAATTTATTCGCCTTGACGTTGATTGATAGAGTTGTGTTATTCCTGCTGAGAGATAGGGTACCAAAATCTGTCCAGTCGGCACGTTAGATCATCAAAATAGGAACCTTGTTCAAGGCTCCTGCCCATGATATCCGAATTCTCAATTGGGGACAGGTCCGACGACCTCGATGGTGAGGGTACGAATACGAGCAGTAAGCAGTAGATCTCTCGCCGTATGCGACCGGTCATTGTCTCTCCAGCCACATCTTCGGTGGGGAATCTCACTGACTAGAGAAAAATTTTATTCAGTGAGTATTATCATTTCGAACTGAGCCCCGAAGACCAACGAAGATGTGTTCCCGGTAGCGGTGGGGTGTCAACCCGGCTGTCGCCAGTCGTATGGCGCGACAACCAGCAGTGCCTGTCTTGGGTGCTGTTTCGTTTCGTAGTAGGATTCCGTTTTGTTACCATCCACTGCGCCCTTACACCACAGCGGTAGGTCGACGATATCCCTACGCCCCGTTTTGTTGTCCTTCTTGGTGAGCCATCCTGTGCTTATATTTCAGCAAGATATTGCCCGCCCGTACATGACGAGTCTTTCTACTGCTTGTCTCAGAGCTGGCCAAAGCCTACCTTGGCCATAAAGGTCGACGGATCGAAGATCCGACGTGCCAGCTGGACAGAATCTGGGACGACATCACTCAGGGGCGCATCTAACAACCCTGCCAATAACGCGAAGCCGCATAACTGCCAGCATGAGAGCCAGACGTTGACCAACGCGTCACTGACTTGCTGAAGCTCTTTCTCTTGAATAAAACATCCAGTTTTTCTGAATTTGTAATCATTTCTTTCTCTGTATATGTACACCACATCTACCGATTTCTGTTCCATTCGGATAATTCCTTCATGGTGCGCCGTTTTTATGACTTACGGGCTATTTCATAAGTGACAAGTCGTAATAATCTGTATTTATATTATATTATTACGAAGACACATGTTCTACAACATCCACAATGGATAGGCCTAATCTAGTTTTGTTTATTCTTCTTAATGTCCATTTCTTCAGCGAGAGGGATGATAACAGAAGTCGTGTCGAAAGCATCTGGAGCTTGTCACACCGTGGCAGAATATTACGTGTCTGACCATCTAGTAGCTCCTACCTTAGCTGAATTCCTGTTTAGTAGTTGCAGCCCGCTATAATGTGACTCATTTGGAGCAGAGCCGTGGAAAGTGGCGCAGTGGCAAGAAGAGTGACTATCATACGAGAAGAGCGAAGATAAAATCCCAGTCTGATCACCGCAATTACGCCTCCTCTCTTTATCAAAATTATTTAAAGTGGAAGTCAAGATGGTTCCTTCGAAAAATCTACTACCGATTTCTATCCCCAAGCTTGTCCAATGCGACTTTACTTTCCTTTTCTAATGATCGCGACGTCGACGTAACATCAATACCCACTGACCTTAACATACAATCCGAATTCAGAGCTAACTGGCACACGAGATGACAAACACAAACTCAAGGAACACATATAAATCGAGCAATATTCAACTGTGATCGATATAAAGTCACCACCGCTATTGTGCGGAGTGCCCACAGCTAGTCCGCTTATTGCCTCAAAGCTTCAACTTCGCACAGAGCTGAATCAGTGTCTCTACCTGTTACACACGCTGGTCTTACGCCATTTACACGCACCAAAATGCTTATTTGCTGCGACTGACGTTATGTCGTCCTATCCATACGGGAAAAAGAAAAATTAGTCAAGTGCGAATAGGCCTCGCGCACTGAGGTTTCTGTACAAACTCAATTTTAAGTATACAGATAGTTCAACCATCTTGTCAATCGACTACCTCGACGATTTTCGCTTGTTGTCGATACTAGCGAGATATTGGTCCCGGGAATTCCAAAGCCGTGTCAATCTCTACTGTAGTTCCTGAGAAGTAAGCAAGGGACTCAGTTTGTGCATGTAGGGAAAAAATAGTTAGTAAAATATTTTTTACTTACTTACGGAAACATGAGTACAGTTTATATTTTATGTTTACAAGCAGTAACATAATTTTGCTTTCAATGGATGATGAGTGCAGTGTAAGTGCTAATGGAAAAAAATGTATTATTATGTGATTTAAATAAGTTTAACAGTTTTCGGTCTTTTTCTTTAGTTTTAGTGTGAAATCCAGCTTCTTGGCAAATTTCGCTATACTAGGTTAACGGAAGTAACCTATACATTTTGATGAATTTTCGAAAAACGAAATATGTGACACAAATGGCCGTATCTTTTAATTATATTGACTGAGAACGATAACTATTTACTGCCAAGAGACCATACACCTTTGTAAGTGACAATTTTCAAACTGTTACGCCTCTCGTTCATCGAACAGGCAGACAGACAAACTGACAAACGATGCTATAAAGGTTCCCTTTTTACCGATTGAGCTACGGAATCCTAAACATTACTTTTACCAAAATCTAAGATGCGATAGTTACCTAATTACCTAAAAACATTTTTCATATGTCATATTCACTAGAAATTCATTATTGAAGTTTGTTGTTTGAATAATAGCAACTCATAGCTATCAAAAATATTGGGCGTGCTCTGAGGGTTCTGTACAAACTTAATTATATATATCGACAGTTCATCCATTCACGGAAACGAGAATCTAGACGAGTTTTGTATGTTACCGACTCTGATGCTCGCAAGATATAGGTTCTGGGAATTCCGGGATTTTCGAGAAGGTCTTAGGTTTGAAATCGGATAACAAATGGCAAAACAAATATTCTTTCGTGTTTCCTAGTTTTTAGGATTCCACGCCTCAGTTTGTGAAAATGGAACCTTTATACGATCGCTTGGTTTGTTGTCCGTCAGTCGGTCTGTGTGTGAGAACTCTTTTCCTAAGGACCGGATAGACGTTTCAAGTTGAAATTTGTGTCATATATTAAATACTATGGTCCCTTGGCGATGAAAAAAAGTGAAGTTTCTAAGTCAATTCACTGAAACGATACCGTCATTCATGTCACATACTTTTATACTCGAAAACTCGCTCACCAAACCTGTATGGTACCTCCCGTTGAACTAGAATCATGAAATCTGGCAAGAGACAAGGTTTCACAATACGATACAAGTAATGGAAAAAGTCCAAAAATTGTGTTATATAACACGAATAAATGTTAGTTTGTCTTTCTTCATCCGTCTGTTTGTCTCTCTGTCTGTTACCACCCCTCTTTCTCTTCAACAAATTGGCGTATCAAGTTCAAACTTTTTTCCCCATACTAAGGTCTATGGTGCCTTGGCGGTGTGCAAATTTGAAGCATCTACGTCAGTGTAGTCAAAAGATGCGGCCATTTGTCTCACTAGCAGATTTACTCGTCAAAACCTATACGGTATCGCTGTTGGAGTAGAATCATGAAATTTGGCAAGAAACAAGGTTTCACAATGAATGTAAAGTAAATAACTCTGAAAATTGTTAAACTGTAATCACATAAAAAACCTTTTTGCCATTAGAACATATAGCATTCATCTTCCTTCAAAAATGTACGAGACGAACAATACTGTTTGCAAACATAAAATGTAAGTTGTAGTTATGCCCTAGTAAGTAAATAAAAATGTTTTATTAAATCTTCTCTCTCTACATATATAGACTGAAGTCTCCTGCTCGCTTTTTTTGTATGTCCGGGCTAAGGAACTACCGTAGAGATTCTGATAAGGTCTTGGAATTTTCGGGACCGGTACCTTGCCAGTACCTACATCCAAAACAGGCAAAAATCGTTGAGATTCTTGATTCCCAGGGTGGTTGAACTACCTACATTCGTAATGAAGTATGTGCAGAACCTTACTTGTACTTGGCCATTTTTTCACTTTATTTGTGCTGTGAAGAGTTGCTTCTTACCAGATTTCATGTTTCTGGGACAACGGAAGTACGGTACGGGTTTTGATAAATGAGTTTACGAGTATCAAAATATGTGACGTTAATGGCCCATCTTTTGATTCTACTGACTTAGCTTACGTTTTTTACACCACCAAAGCACCATAGTCCTTAGTACGCGACATAAATTTCAACTTGATACGTCTATTACTTAGCTCCTGAGAAAAGGGGGTTTTAACAAACGGGTAGACAGGCAATCGGATAACAAATTACTAAAAGAAGTATCTTTTCATGTGAGATAACTATGAATTAGTACTTTTCAGATTATTTGCTTTCGTTATACTGTGATACCTTGCTTCCTGTCAAATTTCGTGTTTCGAGGTCAGTGGGAAGTACCATATAGATTATGATGAGTGAGTTTTCGAGTATCAAAATATGTGACATGAATGGCCAGATCTTTGTGTGTTCATTGGCTTAGAATCTTACATTTGTTACGCCGCCGAGGGGTTGTAGACCTTAGTATGCGACATAAATCTCAACTGATACGTCTGCGCGTAGCATATTTACAAATTAACATTATCTGACTTTCTTTCCTTTACTTGTAATGTTAAATTTTGCTTCTTGCCAAATTTCATGATTGCAGGCTGACGTAAAGTACGCTAATAGATTTTGATGAGTGATTTTGCGAGTATCAAAATATGTGACATAAATGGCCATATCTTTTGATTTCACAGACTTAGAAGCTTACATTTAATACGCCGCCAATGGGCTATAGAACTTAGCATTTACCATTAACTTGATACTCCCACCCGATTCTGAGAAATAGGGGTCTTAAGCAGATGGACAGGGGGACACAGCCGTATAACAAACGACAAAAAATTTCTTTGTTTTATGAGTTAACACTTTCCGTATTTTTTCCTTTATTTGTACCGTGAATCCTTGCCTATTGCCAAATTTCATAATAGTAGGCGAACGGTAAGTATCCTATAGGCTTTGATGAGCGAGTTTGCGAGTATCACAATATATGACATTACTGAGGATCGTATGTTTTGATTGCATTGACTTAGAAGCTCAGACTTATGACACCGCCATGGGACCATAAACCTTGCTATGCGACATAAATTTGAACGTGACACGACTACCCGTTGCTGAGGAAAAGAGTTTTTAACAGTCGAACAGACAGATAGACGGACAGATGGACAAAAAAGTTATCCCATACGGATAACGTTTTTACCGGTGGAGGTACGGAACCCTAAAAATATATCCGTAAAGTTTTTGTGCTTAGTCGCTGACGGTTTACGAGTATAAAATTTGCTAGTTGTTTTAGAGTTGGTGCTTGTCACACACTTTATATCTTACAGTGTGAGTAAATGGTCAAAGAGTTTCTATAGGAATGTCCTTGTCGGTCTAGTCTCAGAGTTGAGCCTGGGGACCGTACCCACCGCTGCTTATAACAAGCAGATTGGAAGCAGTTAGTCCAATAAAGACTCACACTGCAACGTCAGTTAACTCAGCGGACATCAACGGTAATAGTGCACGCTGTGGCACTTGGCGACCACGCGAACGGCGCAGCAACCAGTGGCAGAACGGCGCAGATGGGGACGGGCCAAGGGGACTCCTAGTTCAGAATGATAAGCGCCAATGGATGACTTAAGACCAAAAGACTCTTGACGTAGCATGCAATATTATTTTACTACTTGTAAGGTAATATCTCACAAAAACACAGGAAAGGTGCTCATGTAGCGTAGCTTTGTCCGGATGTATCTGAATCTGTTGTCAGGCAGCCGGCCGGAGTGGCCGAGCGGTTCTAGGCGTTACAGTTTGGAACCGCGTGACCGCTACGGTCGCAGGTTCGAATCCTGCCTCGGCCATGGATGTGTGTGATGTCCTTAGGTTAGTTCGGTTTAAGTAGTTCTAAGTTCCAGGGGACTGATGACCTCAGATGTTAAGTCCCATAGTGCCCAGAGCCATTTGAACCTGTTGTCAGGCACTGAACCGTATTTGTCTACTTCGAACTGAATGAAAGATATTACACTTACAAGTAAACTCAAGATGTGTGAGGGAAATATTCGAAACTTTCTTTCATATGTTACATAGTGAGCACTTGCTGCTGGACCGTAGCGGACTTCTACTGTCAAGCAGATCCACAAATCACTTGAATCCTTTCTAAAAATAAAATGGCTCTAAGCTCTATGGGACTTAACATCTGAGGTCATCAGTCCCCTAGACTTAGAACTAATTAAACCTAAATAACCTAAGGACATCACACACATCCATGTCCGAGGCAGGATTCCAACCTGCGACCGTAGCAGGAGCGCGGTTCCGGACTGAAGCGCCTAGGACCGCTCGGTCACAGCGGCCGGCTTTCTAAAAAACATAGCATTATACTAATACTCTATTTTACATTCTTATCGGCCTACTATATGAAGCAATCGAAGAATCGTTTCTCCCTTTCAAGGCATGCCACAGCAATTCTTAATTGAAAAGTTCCGCCTTGGTTGCACATAGGCTCTTTCATATAAGGTCTGGTACTTCATTCTGAAATGAAACATTTTCGCCAATCTTCACATGTACTTGAAACTGCTTGTAGTTGACAGTACCTTACATTAGTGAAATCATAAAAACTCCTTGGGACCACAAGTGTTTTCCGCACTTAGACGCAAATGCCGGACACTAATTTTTCCCAAAACATAGTAGTCTTCCATCGAGAGATTTCCATTTGAGTTAACGAAGCGTCTCCATAACGCTAGCGCGTTGACTGAACTTACCGGCAACACATCTAGCGGCTCGCGTCTGAACTGCTTCTGCGGCTTCCTTTAATGCGATCGGGAGGAGATTCCGAACACTCGACCAGTACTCAAGAATGGGTCGCACTAGTATTGTATAATCGGTATTACGAGAATGTGCTGAAAAGTAATGCCTCCAAATATTTATGCACAAACTGTTACAGCTTCTTAAATAAAACAAACGTTATTAATGCTCTACATCTTCATTCTTCGTGTCTACGTATTTGCAGCCCCCTGCTGCTAAGGGGCTCCGAATTGTAGCGTGTAACTTGGCAGCGGGTAACGTAACAATGTCGATGAGTGAGTGAGGAAAGCCGCGTGCTGCAATCGAGTTTAGAATTCGGACAGTTCGTCCACATATGGAGCACCTTCCCGTTTAACACGACAATGCAAGACAATACAGGAATGCCGCGACATCTGCTACAATCCGACACCTTGCGTTCACTGTTATTCCATACGGTGCTGACTTGTCCCAATTCGATTGTCATCTCTTTCCAAAACTTAAAGAACACTTTCAGTGACTTCACATTGATAGCATGAAAGGGTGCAAGCAGAGGTGAGCCTGTGGCTCCGTCAACAGAGTCAGACATTCTACTGTGACGGCGTCTGCAAACTGCTCCCTCGCTGGGAGACACGTGTTCGAGTCTCGCGCCAGCACCACCCCGCACACGTGGCTCGTGGTACCGACCCACCAGTGTTGCTTACGCTGGCGCCGTGCCCACCTCCTACGACCTCTACGGCATGGGAAAAAAAGGGTGGAGCGTCTCCACGCCCACACCGACGTGGTGGCCGTCTCAAAAGATCTACTGTCACCTACACGGGGTGAAAAGTATTTAAACCGACAAACTCTGGGAGGTTGTAGGGGACATCAAAACAAATATTTTTCCCTAGTGTCATTTTCTCCTATGAGGATTATTTAAACCGGTGGAGGCCGTATTACGCTCTTCAAATTGTCAGAGTTCGTATTACGATCTTCAGTTGTTAGAGGGCGTATTACGCGCTTCAGTTGCAGGTAACTGCTGTCCACCAGTGTCGTAGTGCATTGTCTCTCTTTACTAATGGAGCGATACAACTGGAGTGAGTACACTGATATGGCTGGTGCGTACTACGTAGCGCACCACAAGGGACGAGCTGCACAGCGGGTTTATCAACAACAGTATCCTAATCGCCGTATCCCGCATCATACGACCTTTGCTGCTGTGTACCGACGTCTGCCTGAGACCGGGTCATTTAGCAGATTACCTGGACAGGGACGCCATCGCACGGTAAGAACGCTGCAATTTGAGAAATCTGTCTTGCAGCATGTGGAGCGGGATCCTTCAATCAGCACTCGTGCAATGGCACGTAACATAGGGACGAATCAGACGAATGTAAGAACAATCCTTCGAGAGTAATTGTTACGTCCATTTCACTTACAGCGTATCCACAACCTGGAATCAGTTAATTATCCACTCAGAGCACAGTTTTCGCAGTGGTGCCTGGAACAGTGTGAAATGCATCCTACATTTCCATCCTCTGTGTTATTTACCGATGAAGCAACGTTCGGGCGTGATGGAGTCTTCAACATGCACAATTCGCATGTTTGGAGTGAGGATAACCCACATGCCACAGTTACTAGCGCTCCTCAAGTGCGTTTCTTCGTTAATGTGTGGGTCGGTGTTGTTGGGGATTGTTTAATTGGCCAGTATCTGCAACCTAGGCCATTAAATGGAACTGTTACAATTTTCTCTCCAGAGCATTGCCATAATTGCTGGAAGGCGTCCCGCTCCCTACAAGACAACGCATGTGGTTCCAAAATGACGGGGCGCCGGCACATTTCAGTCGTCGTGTGCGTCGATTGCTGGACCGACGGTTCCCAGAAACGTGGACTGGCAGAGGTGGTCCTGTACCGTGGCCTGCTCGATCCCCAGATGTGTCCCCATTTGTGTGGGGAGAGATGCACAACCTTGTTTACGCAACTCCTGTTGCATCAGAAGAGGATCTGGTTGCCCGGATAGTAGCAGCAGCGGGAACAGTTCAGGGTACTCCTGGGGTTTTTGCCCGTGTCAGACAGAACATGATCCGACGGTGTAACATTTGTTTACGTGTCAATGGAGGCATTTTTGAAAATCTACTGTAATTGAAATTGGGTTGTGTTAAGGTGTTGTCTCTTGGTCATAAAAAATGGAAAAGTGTTTCTTGGTTTAATTAATTTTCTGACAGAGCAATCTGCTCTACCGGTTTAAATACTCCTCATAGGAAAAAATGACATTAGGGAAAAATATTTGTTTTGATGTGCCCTACATCTTCCCCGAGTTTGTCGGTTTAAATACTTTTCACCCTGTGTATTTGTTAGTCACCAATAGATGACTTCACGGTATGTGGGGCAATGATCTTATCCCGGCGTCTGGGTAAGAATACACATTAACACTGTCGCATCGAGGAGATAATGGACGAAAAGAGAACGAAGGGTAGCGGTTTTAAGGGCAGAGGGCGAAAAAGTGCCGAGGCAAGCGCCAAGGGAAAAAGACCTCTGCGAAAGTCTGGGTGGGTAGTAAGAGCAGCAGCGGTTTTCTTGCCATCTCCGACAGATAATGCAAGGGTAGGGCGGTTGTTAGTTTTGGGTGTCGTGCAATGCTCGGTACCATTGTCACAGCTTAGGTCGTCATAAAAGAGTGTCAGTCCTTTCTAGGTGGGGTACTGTTGGGCTGGGCAGCTGTGAAGTCTGCTGGGCCAGCTGCAGCGTCTCTGCCTTCAACACGCCAAGACTGTCACGTAAGCAGGCGATTGGTCGTAAATCGATCATTGTGTTAGTGTCCTGGTTGGGTTTGTTTGCGTTTAGTGGGCAATACGGCTTACCTGCGTTACCGGTTGGTCGGCTAATCTACACCTTGTAGTGCCAGTTAATTTTTCTGTCGTGCTGGGTTCACCAGTGTTTGTGAACTTTGTGTGTAGGTGTTATTCATAGGTGGTTAATTATCCCCAGTTAGTAGCGTTTTTGAGCGATTGTGTTTCCACCTATTGTTATGATCGTAGTTACCCAGATTGAGGACGAAAGGATTGTTCGAGTGTCTCGTTTTCTTGTACAGTCGTTGTGGCAAGTTTTTTGAATACCTCTGTGAGGCTCTAAGGGCGGTATGGTAAGACTTTCAGGACTCTGTTATACTTCTCTGTCGAAGTTGACACATGCTAATGTGGTATTTTGAGTTAGTTCCCATAATTACAGGGGAGTCAGAAATTTAAATAGTTCTATCCGGCTACGTCTCACAAACGCAGCGCGTTCCCAGTCAGCTTTTACCGCGTTGTTCGTTCTATCTTAACAATGAACGCCTCGTGGCATTTACTTTGCCGCATCTTGACTGTTTAAAAAACTAAAGAAACTTGTCAGTACCCAGCTTCCATTGATATACGGCGTTTTATGGTATGACACATCTGTAATTCTTCAGTGTTTCTATTTATTGTACAGATCACTTGAAGATGCATCTCCACTGATGCGAAGAACGTCGTGACTTTTTAATAAAAGTATTTAACAACCTGTGTGGAAGGTTTTGTTCACCCTGATCACCGTCGCCAGCTTGTCTATGTTGGGAAATAGATATGTAGACTCGAAGAATAAAGATTTAACGTCTCAGTAACGGTTCTTCAATTTAAAAAGCACTAAGAGTTTTCACAAAAAAAAAATTCCAAGGCATTACTTTTCAGCATGCCCTCGAATATCGTTACATTAGTAAGTGTAAACTTCAACCGTTCGCTGTAAAACATGTCAACTTCTTCAGCTCTCATGATTACAAATCTGTTTGGAAAACGGTGTCAGCATGGTGGATGTATTGCCCATTGACATTCGTATGGCCTATTTTCTCCATCTATCTCATTGTACTTTTGACACTATCTACAGCACCCCAAACGATCAGAGAGCTCCTTTGAAGGAGTGACTTGTAACGTCTACGCTCTCGCGTACGTTAACTCTTTAAAGCCTGTACTATAGTAAGTTGACGGGCTTCACCTTATAAGAAAGGATTTTAGTAAATATGTTGACCGCGCGTACCTGAATGGATGCAAAATCAGACTTACACCCACTCAGTAACAACAATGATACGTCAAGCAAGTCTAAAGTGCAACTACACGTTAGAATGGACAAGAAACATACACAGTAGATGCTACCAATTGTTAATAATACGGTCGCCAGCCTAATTAGGCATTAAGTGAGTTTTTTCCTTGGACAAGTGGATGTACGTACAAGCATAACAACCCGTAGTAATACTGCATTGTATGGTAAATTTTAGAACCAGAAATATCTACTGAACTAATATTTTCACTTTCTGTACTAATTTGGACAAGCTATAAATACACAGCATTACACTATAATGATTACTACAAACTGCGTTTTGTCTATTGATCCGACTGAAATCGGACATAGGTTAACCTAGAAACAGCACTTTTGAAACAGACATACGATGTCAATTTTAAGAAGGGTAAAACACTGATAAATTTAGGTTTTGATATTGACTTTAACTTTGCTGGTCAAAGCAGTTCAGCACACTTCAGGATTCAAATGAATAGAAAAGAAAGAAAAAAGAAGGGGGGGGGGACCCTGAAACTATTATGATCACTGTAGTGAAAGTTTGATCATTGAGAGCCTTAAGCATTCTAGATTTCCAATATATGATTTACCACTCTTTATGTCTTATTTCCTGCTCATTTAACTACCGTTATTTTTGTCTCAATTTAAATAAACTTCATTACTAAACCAATTTCAATATTATCTTCCAACTTGGTCAGACCTATATTATTCGTCCAGTATTTCATTAACAACAAAGTTCTTTAAACATCATTCTAACATAGATAGGTCTGCAGGTAATTATTATTAACATAAACTTTAAATCTTCACCTTAGGATACTCGGATTGCACAACATATGGAAAGGACCCTGTCTAGGTTAGTTGTGAGGATAATTAATTGCTAGGACAGTCCTGGTAAAATTTAAGTTATTATTGAACAGTATGTAGCAAAAGTGACACTGGTCCACACGAATACAGTACTGAAAGTTTCAACCTGTTCGTATCGATGAGGCACTCGGCAGGCGGCGAGATGGCGAGGCACAAAGCACACGTGCAATTACAGCAATGGCTCATGAAATATCGGCACTTTACTTCTTCATGGCGTCGCAATGCTTTTCCATTTAGTGCCTATGGAATATTGTCATGCTGTATAGACGTCGGAAACAGCGCATCCGAGGCTCAACGAAACCACTTTTCCCAGGAGAGCCTCCTCTATCTAGCACGTGTTTCTCAGATCGATGCCCAACTCCGACTACTACTGCTGAGCCTGTTATGCCGTACCGTGCCCGTGTGCATTTTCCCGCGCTCGCCTACCTCCACCTTTTCCTGCTCCTCTACAGACAGGGTATTCACCAAAGGTTTTACATTCCACATATTCTAATACATTGCCTACGTATGGACCAGGCGTACAAATACAACTTTCACATCTTACAATAGTTTCAACATTAGGTACACTTCCCTTCGATTACAACATTACTTGAAATTTGACATAAATATTAAAATTTACATCGAAAATTGTTTATAGCTTCTTCAACATAATGGCATGAAACAAAAAAGAAATGAAATCAGAACATCGATTATACTAATTTATTGAAATTCAGAAGAAAAAAATTTATTACATATACAGTAGGATAACGTTAGTGTTGTTACAGACTAATATTTTGTCCGGCGTTTGTCATTGTCTAAACGACAGACATCTCTGAAATGGGCGAAATATTTTTCTTATGACATTTACGTTGCAATGCCCAGAGCGTAGTTCACAAACTACCCACAGCGAAACGCTTTGAAGAATGGAAAACTTGATCCACCTAAAGTACAAGACTACACGAGAGAATAAGTCCAACATTTACGACTTGTAGCTTAAACAATGATCAGTAACAAAGGAACAGATTTTTTGATGGAAACTTTATCACGAACTAGCTAAAAAGAGGTGCAATCAGAGGGGGGGGGGAAGGGGGGGGTTGTGACTCCGTTATGAAACGTCCCCTTAGAACAATTTATACAAGACTGTGCTTAACCTGACACACAATAATTTTAGCGCAACGCAATCTGACTATCAAAAATCCCTGCAAAAGAATGGCCCTGAGTAACATTAAACTATACCTTTCAGAAATCACTTACCTCACAAAAATCTTCGTTACTCGAACTACTGCAATACAGCGAGCGCCACTACTGCCAGCTAAATAAAAGATTCAAACTACTGAAGGCACTAACTACTGATAGGGATAGTTAGCAAATGAAAGATATTAATAGAGAACAGACAATGTATTTACCTTAATATTCATAATTGACATCCAGTATTACAAATTATCAAAACTCCGCCATCTCTCTCCCCACATCCACCACTGCTGGCGGCTCACCTCCAACTGCGCAACGCTACGCGCTGTTCACATCCAGCTGCCGCTGCCCAACACTACAATGGCAGACAACAATGCAAACTAGCCACAGACTGCACACAGCACAGCCAGTGATTTTCATACAGAGAGCGCTATGTGGCGGCGGCGTTACCAATATAAGAACCTAAACAGTCTACTTACATAAAGAAAACATAAACAGCCTACGTACACCGTGAACGAAGACAAACACGCGCTGCAATGACGGTATCAACAAACTGGTCTCTCGCTGAGAGAGATGTGTTCGTCGCCAGGGTTAATATGTTGAGAAATAGATTCTTATACATGAAGAATAAATATACAAAATGTTAATAAAGTTCGTTTTATTTAAAAAAGTTTAATGTTTCCTATATAAAAATTTGGCGGCATTACGTTTCAGCACGCCCTCGTATTTAGCTTACAGAGGCCTGCAAAGGGTCGCAAACCCGAAACATGTAGTGAGACACCAGGTGAAATTGTTACCTGTCAAACGTTTTAGGTTATTGGCCAAACGATCAGAGAGCGTTATGGTACATACTGAACTACTTTCCGGCTAAGTAACAGCTATTCTAATGAAACTTTCGGGCAGACTAAAACTGTGCGACGGAGTGAAACTCGAACTCATAACCTTCGTCTCTCGTGGGAAACTGCTCTACCTACTGAGCTATCCAAACAATCCTGTACTTTCTCCAGTCCCTCAGCTCCTACCTTCCAAACTTCGAAAAAAGTTCTCCTGCGAAACTTGCAGGAGAGATTCTGTGAAATATGGAAGGTAGGAGATGAGGTATTAGAATAAGTACAGGGTGTCTTTGGTAGAATACCTGAGAACGAGAAGCAAAGATCCCGAGTTCGAGTCTCGCTACGACAAACAGTTTTCATCTGCCAGGAAGTTTCGCATCACCGCACACTCCGCTGTACAGTGAAAAATTTATTGTTGGAGCTGTACTAATGACTAACGAAGGTCTTTTTTTCTTCTAGTGTAGCTGTGGACAGTGCTATTATTACGAAACTGAGATGCATTTTTACCACTAATTTCATTAGCTAAAATATTTATTTGAGGGTGTAGTTATAATGCTTAACTAGTTAAAGAAGCACTTTGAAGATGAATATGGGTGACTATTACATACAGTTCTCACTTTGTAAGTGGTTATCTGTGTAATATAATTATGTCACAAAATGTCAATGAATTTAAATATCCAAAAACATTATGTCAGAATAATTAATTAACTAATGCAAAATTATCTAACAAGCAAAGAAGTGATTTTCCAAATTACCATCTGTTATATTACAAGGACAAGTAAGTTATTATTAGAAGAGGAAAGTTAGCTCCTAAGTACACTGGGGTAACGATGTACTCTGAGACGGGTCCCAGAGATAGTTCCACTGCCCACGCAATCAGAGTGGTTAGGCATTTGATGCACTCTACGAACCACATAGTCTGAATGTTCCCAAAGTGCAGCTAAATATCCAGGTCAGTCATGATTCTCAATAATAAGCTTTTAGTTATGGTGGCGTATTTAATTTTAGGTTCTTCAAAAACCATGGTGTAGAGAAGCAAGTAGCTCAACGGATTGAGTGACAGGAAGAGTTTAACCCCATGTCAAAAGCAGTTCAGCATGAGTTCATCGTCTGCTTGGCATGATTTGAACCTAACAAGCGCAACCTGACAATAGACACATCATTTAGATACAGCGGCAGAAACTGTACGAGTGCCTTACACCAGTGAAACATGCTAAGAATACTCGACCTTTGGATCAAACCACGGAGCAGATTAACGTAAATGCCTATTTTCAGAGTTGTCAAAGCCTCTTAGTGAAGTGAAAACGCCGGCCGGAGTGGCTAAGCGGTTCTAGGCGCTGCAGTCTGCAACCGCACGACCGCTACGGTCGCAGGTTCGAATCCTGCCTCGGGCATGGATGTGTGTGATGTCCTTAGGTTAGTTAGGTTTAAGTAGTTCTAAGTTCTAGGGGACTGATGACCACAGCAGTTAAGTCCCATAGTGCTCAGAGCCATTTGAACTGAAAACCTAATTAAAAAATAAAATCAATCAATTAACTTTATTCTAATTTCAGTATGTGTCTCAGAATATTAAGATATCATTGATTCCGTCGACGTATTTCATAAACACGTAGTATTTATTTTCGTATGGTCAATCAGGGTGGTACAATGCTCCATGTGCCGAATTATTGCTTTCGAAAATTGTTTTCAATTATGGACTTCAAATAAGATTTCGAGATTTGTTTGTTAACTATATCTGCGGGACTGAAAGATAAAAGTGCCTAAGAGCCCATTGAGAAATTCAGGACTTTATGTCCAGTAGTGCTGATATCTGATTCTAATTTGGCTGTGGTATGAGAAAGAACTGACTAGTGCCACCAGGAAAATAGCTGTGAATATTGGTATTCGCCAATTCCTTAACAAAAGTGGAGCAAAGATTCCTGAAGCTGTGACAATGATGAAATCGTCGTTATGTGTGTATCCGCCCGTTCTTGGACAGAAGTGGAGACAGTCAGATCTTGGGCCGAGGCGACCACCACGTGCGGCTGCTGCCGGCAGCCGGAACGAAAACACGCACGCCTCGCTCGGCCTTGACACAGTGGCTCAGGCTGTTCGCCTTGCCGAAGCGAGCAACAGCTCTGCCCTTAACGACCGACCTTCCTCTATTCTGGACACTCTGGCCCCCTCCACCTCCCACCCACGCGCTACCACCTCCCCTTCCCCCGACTACGGATTCAGTACACGTGGTAGACATAACATGAATGTCATGGATCTTCGACGATTTACGCTGGCTTTCTTTATACAGCAGAATAAGGATATTATAACACTATGTGCACATTATTGATAATGCCGGTTTGTGGCTATCAGACAACAGTTGCCGAATTTCTTGCGGAAATATGTTCATAAGGTACTTCCTACTACCTTTTCAGCAGATGGATGATATTGTTCACATTATAGCGGAAGTACTTGTCATCGTTTATCAGTGTGCGACTACTTTTATTTACTTATTTCATGTTATACCTAACCAGGCATTCTCAGTGAGTTAACATTACAATTTCTGTAGCACTTGAGCGAAACATAATGATAATTATAATGACAACTACAAATTTCCAGAATGAGAGGTAGGAGACGAGGTGCTGGCAGAAGTAAAGCTGTGAGGACGGGGCGTGAGTCGTGCTTGGGTAGCTCAGATGGAAGAGCACTTGCCCGCGAAAGGCAAAGGTCCCCAGTTCGAGTCTCGGTCCGGCACACAGTTTTAATCTGCCAGGAACTTTCAACTACAAATTTTTTAAAACAGTGCCAGTTTTCTCGTTGGCAGTGTCAACCAGAGAATAGCGATGTTCTGTGAAACGTATCACGAGTGTTACATTCACTTACATATTTCGTTGCCGTAGCAGCGTTATCCAAGTGGATGACGACTACGTTCTCTCGTTCGAGTTTACTATGTCAGCAGTTACAATGAAGTGGCACGCGTTCGCCGTATACACCTACATGGGGTGACTATGTAAAATACGAGGATATGGCAACACGTTATGCAAATCTCAAGAGACAGCACGTGAAAGGGGCACTTCAATGAAACACTGTGAAAATACATTAATGTGGTCGCAAAACTGTCGAAGTTGAAAAGAGAACTGTCTTTTAATAAATAAAAATGATAATATACATGGTAATGAGAATACGGATTTTAAAATGTGTCCATCTTATCATTGTACTTAGCAGTCACCTCGTTAGCTTCTTGTCGAATGTGAGTAATGACATCTAATGATCTAATGCATAGCAGTAAATCTACATTACACTCCGCAAGTTTCACAACCGCGTATGGCAGCTTCTGGTACCACTAGCTGATTCGCCCCCCCCCCCCCCCCCCCGCCCACCCCGCAATGTCTTCCACCGGCGAATGGCGCGTGGGAAGAACGATTGTCGGTGTGACCCTCTCTATTAGCTCTAATGTCTCGAATTTTTCACCGTGGCCATTTCGCAAGAGGTATGTGGGACGAAGTAATATGCTGTCCGTCTCTTTCTGGAAAATGCTCTCTAGAAATTTCAATAGTAAATCTCTCCATAATGTTCGACGCCCCCCTAACGTCTGCCACCGGAGTATGTTGAGCGTCTCTGTGGTAAGGATCCCAAACCGATAAACAGCACTCAAGAATCGGTCGAGCGAGCGCCTTGTAATTCACTTCTTTTTTATATGACTTACATTTCCTTAAGATTCTTCCCATGAATCTCAGACTAGCATCTGATTTTCCTACTATTTGCTTTATGTGGACATTCCACCCAACTTCGCTCTGGACAGTTACTTCCAGAAATTTTACGATAGATACTGTTTCCAGCAGTTTGTCAGCAATGTGCAGTAGTGGATTCGTTGTCCTATGTAGGCACAACATGTTAAGTTTATTTACGTTCAGGACCAAATGCTGGAATCTGCACCGTTCATCAGTCCTCTCCAGGTCGTTCTGCAAATCTGGCGTTGCTACTTTGTTATAGACAACCGCATCAGCCGTGAACAGTCTTCAAGAGCTTCCGACGTTTTCTACTAAATCATTCACATACAATTGTAGACAGTAAAGGTCTATCACACTTCCTTGCGGCACTCTGGAAGTTACTTTTGCATTTGTCGATATTGTTCCCTTAAGAGCGTCCTGTTGAATTCTGTCTGCAAGGAAACCTTGAATCCAGTTCAAAATCTGGTTCACTACTCGGTAAGCTCTTATTTTTTTATCTAACCGGCAGTGCGGACAGGTGTGCAATGTCTTCCTGAAGTCAAGGCACATGGCGCGTCAACCTGACAATGAATGTCATTGTCTTCACCGCTATGGATCTCATGGGGGAAGAGTTTTGCAAAATCTCTTGAAACGCGTACGTTCCATATATATGAGGTTACACTCTATTTGTGGAATCCATGTTGATTTCTATGGAGGAGATTTTCGTTCTCCAAAAAGTCATGATTCTTGAACATAAAATATGTTCTGTAATTCTGCAACAGACTGAAGTCAACGATATAAATCCAGAAATATGTGCATCTGTCATAAGACCCTTGTTGAAAACAGTAATGACCTGGGCCTTTTTCCAGTCGCTAATACCTTTCGTTGCTCCAGCGATCTACAATGAACTGCTGCTAGAAGGGGAGCAAATGCTTTCGTATAATTTTTATAGAATCTTACAGATATGTCAACTGGCCCTGACAATCTTCCGCGGTGAATCAATTTCAGATGACCGAATTCAGTACTTCGGCCTTCACTCTGTTACCTTCCCTTCCGCTACCAGTACGGTCACTAAGTGAATGAATAGATTTCGAACCACTCACTGATTTTACGTAAGACCAGAACATCTTAAGATTTTTAGTCCCATCGGCTGACAAAATTTCACTTTCGAAGTCACTGATCGTTTCTCTCATTGTTCTCCTTACGCTCATTTCGCTTCGTTCAGCTTTTGTTTGTCAGCTAGGTTTTGACTGCTTTTGAATCCGTGATGAATCTCTCCTTGTTTACTTACCAGTTTTCTAACATGGCTATTAAACCACGGTGGGTCTTTCCCATCCCTTAAGATCTTTCTCGGAACGCACATGTCTAAGGCATATTGAATGATGCTTTTGAATTTTTCCCATTTGTGTTCCACATGTTCGCCCTGTGATTTGATGCTGAAGGAATCGTTCCAAAGAAGAAGTTGACTGCTCAGAATAAGAGTGTGAAATAATGAGGTAACATTAGCAGATGATATGAGAGGAAGAACACAGAAATGAGAAGGGACGAGATAAGCACAAGTAGTATAGAGCGTGACAGAGATGCTGTTCCCTTTTGGATAGAAAGAAAACAGTTGGAATAAGCCGAGAGGGAAACTACACCGATGTAACAGAAAACGCTTTAATCTCGTCTTGAATGCGGAGCGGCTTTGGATAAGACGCCAGTTACGTGCTACTTTGTTCTACAGCCTCATGCAGAAGGAGATGGAGAAAGGTATAGTGTTGTACAGAAGTGCAGGAAAGATGCCGGACATTTCCGATCTCGTATGCAGTTACAGAAAGATGATAGCTGTTTCACATGTGAGAAGACGTACTGAAACAGATGTGGTTAGAAAACTGATGAAGTAAGGAGTGCTTGTGAACATCATGTCAGCCATTCGGTCGCCTCCAGCCTAACGGAGCGTAGTGAGGACCGCTGTGATCAAAGAGACCACAACCAGTTTGAGTCGACAGTCGAAGTTTGTTCTTTTGGCGTCAACTCTGCGCTAGCGCATGTACATCTAATTGTAGACGCCTTCGTTCGGTCTAAAGGAAAATTGAAATCAGAGGGACTTTTGTGGCCCTGAGCACCATGGGACTTAACATCTGTGGTCATCAGTCCCCTAGAACTTAGAACTACTTAAACCTAACTAACCTAAGGACATCACACACATAAATGCCCGAGGCATGATTCGAACCTGCGACCGTAGCAGTCGCGCGGTTCCGGACTGAGCGCCTAGAACCGCGAGACCACCGCGGCCGGCGGACTTTTGTGGAGCCTAACGGAAAACCACATGAAGAAACGTTTTGTACGAAGAAAGGAACGAGTGCTGGCGCTGTGCGGACTTAACTGCGTCGTACTTCAAAGAAAACCACCATCACCTGTACACTGATGAACAGCTGAACTGGGAAGAAGGTTCTCCTGGCGCTACAGCGAGTGGAACAGTTTGATGCGTCGCGTGTATGAGAATGCCGATATTCACCTGAGACGATGCATCCATGTTGTTGACAATTCACTACTCGTACAAGTAGTGAAGGTATTCTTGAGTAAGCCATCGTTGAACTGCTTAAGAACGTACTTTCCACTCACACTACACAGTATAGGTATGATCAGCAAGGCAGTCCATCGTCTCTCTGGAATCGTTTGAGGAACGCTCAAAGAGAAACAAGTGTGTGTTTTGGAATCGCAAAGACCAACTTAACACCTCACCAGAATCCTGCCGCCTACATTAGGGACTTCGTCTAATGAGATGCGGGCACACTGAACCCAGCCCCGAAATATTTTCGTGGTTTTCGGCGGCGGTTGTCCGTTAGAGGATCAGGATTACTTCCCAACACTGTCACCGTTCAAATGGCTCTGAGCACTATGGGACTCAACTGCTGTGGTCATAAGTCCCCTAGAACTTAGAACTACTTAAACCTAACTAACCTAAGGACAGCACACAACACCCAGTCATCACGAGGCAGAGAAAATCCCTGACCTCGCCGGGAATCGAACCCGGGCGTGGGAAGCGAGAACGCTACCGCACGACCACGAGCTGCGGTCTGTCACCGTATTGTAGACTCCATGAACAGGCGTGTCCCCGCCATCAGGACGTAAAGGTGTGCGCAATAACACCTCTGAATTTCAGTGCTAATTCGATGCGTTTGGCTATCACACACCTCTGTTCTCGTCCCTTGGCAAACACTGGTGACGGAAGCCACACACCGGTGGAGTCAACTCCCTTCTCTTTCTGATTCAAATTAGTGCCTTGTTTGCCAACCTCTGTCATCTCTCTGTCCAGCCTAACACCATATCTGCTCGTGGCTACCATATTACTGCTTTCTTTGGTGGTGTATTGTAAACATTTGCCTCGATCAGCTCGTTTACAGCTTTCATCATGCGACGCATCGCATATTTAAAAATATTTGTCGTTCTATCAGTGTAATTCTCTTTCGTTATAATTCAGTTCCTAGTAGTAGATTACTGGAAAGACAAATTTGTTTTTTTTTTTAAATTTAAGCATTTTGCGCCATTTTAGCATAATTTGCTTAGTAATCGATTTCAATTATAATTTTCCGTAGTATTATTAAAAACTTATATTTCACACAAGCTTCATCATAATTAATATCGAATCCTGGCACGAGTGAAAGGATACAATAACGAAAGCAAAATCGTCCCAATGAACATGGCTTCGCATACTAAACTTTCGGGAAATAAGTAAGTGCAGATATGAGCCGCCATTGAAATTAGTGAGTCATATTGTCATCGCACAGATTTATTTGAAGTGTGAAGTTTATGGCCAAAACTCCTTGTAATTGGGCTCAAATTTCACGTATGATCTATGGCAGTGGCTCCCAACCTTTCTGAGATCCTATCCTCGAGTGCAATCAGATGTTAGCGGTACCCCCCACCCAACGTGCTCCCTGTACCATTGTCAACAATGGCACCTAATTATACTTCAGAACGGAAAAGAATTTTCTTCGGACACTTTCATTTTTTAAAATGATGACAGATGAATGATATTTAGTTTCTGTAGGTGTTTTTATTAAACTACAAACTAATGATTCAGTGAGCCACATACATAAGCAAGCCATAACAGAAATCGTAATAATCACTTATAACTTAACCATAGTGTGGTCAGCTCGTTCGTGCTGACAGTACCACTTCAGTTAGGGTTTATGTATGTGACGTATAATAACCCTAGCACAAACATGTCATAAATCATCTCGTGTAACTTTAGAAAATAGACTGGTTATGCTAGTCGAAACTGTTTGTAACATTACCGTATCATTTTTAGTATGTAATGTTGCGCTTTGTAAACACGCGTAGCAAGTAATATTTCATTTCACTCTATGGACATAAGCTTTAAGGGGAGCCACCTATCTGCTAGACCAAGTACAATAGAGAGTCGATTATCGGAACTAAGGGAAAATGTGCGTCAGGAAAACTACTGTAGTTTATGCGGACAATCGAACCGTATTCAGCAGAAACTCGTTTAGACGTTTCTGAAGAGAACTGATTAATGTGCAAGTGAGATTAACTTTAAAATGAATCTTCTTAATATATTCGTATTAACTTTAAATACATGTAAAATGGAAGATACATATATTGCAGAGTGGTAGACAGGCAGTTTTCAGGAGAGGCCATTGTTCAGCTGTTAGGAAGCTTTAATGACGCACCATGCTCATACATCTCTTGAAACTAAAAATTATTAAATAGTATCTGTTTGTCACTGCTTTTCAGCACGTTTTTTTCACAAAGCGACATATAAATGATGTCGCTTATACTAACTTCGAACACTTTTTTTTGGTACGGGTGCCGAAGCCCTGTTCTTGTTGTTGTAGTATTCAGTCCAGAGACTGGTTTGATGCACCTCTCCATGCTACTCTATAATGCGCAAGCCTCTTCGCCTCCGAGTAACTACTGCAACCGTCGTCCTATTGAATCTGCTTAGGTATTCATTTCGTGGTCTCCCTCTACGATTTTCACAACCCCCCCCCCCCCCCCCCCCCGCGATTCCCTCCAGTTCTAAATTGGCGTCCCTTGATGTTTGTCAATGTGTCCTACCAACTGATGCCTTCCCCTAGTCAGGCTGTGCCACAAATTTTTTTTCTCCCCAGTCCTGTTCAGTACTTACTCAATACTCCCGTGACCTACCCATCTAATCTCGAACATTCTTCTGTAGCACCACATCTCAAAAGTTTCTATTCTCTTTTTGGCTAAACTCTTTACAGTTCACGTTTCACTTCTACACACGGCTGCACTCCACACAGATACTTTTAGAAAAGACGTCCTGACGCTTAATTCTAAACTCGATGTTAGCAAATTTCTCTTCTTCAGGAAAACTTTTCTTGCCATTGATAGACCATTTTATATCCTCTCACCTTCTGCAGTAGCAAAACTGATTTACTACTTTAAGCATCTCATTTCCTAATCTAATTCTCTCAGTATCACCTGATTTAATTCGACTACATTCCATTACCTTCGTTCGTCTTTTGTTTATCTTCATCTTATATCCTCCTTTCTAGAGTCTGTCCACAACTGCTCTTCCAAATCCTTTGCTGTCTCTGACAGAATTACAGCATCGGCGGAAAACCCCAAAGTTTTTATTTCTTCTCCCTGGACTTTAATTCCTACTCCAAATTTTTCTTTTGTTTCCTATAATGCCTGCTCAATGTTCAAATGTATGTGAAATCTTATGGGACTTAACTGGTAAGGTCATCAGTCCCTAAGCTTACACCCTAATGAACCTAAATTATCCTAAGGACAAACACACACACCCATGCCCGAGGGAGGACTCGAACCTCCGCCGGGACCAGCCGCTCAGTCCATGACTGCATCGCCTTAGACCGCTCGCCTGCTCAATGTACAGGTTGAAATAGGCTCAACCCTGCCTCACTCTCTTCTCAACCACTGCTTCCCTTTCGTGCCCCTAGACTCAAATAACTACCATCTGGGAAAAATAGGTTGAAAATGCTCACAAATTTGTGTTTTTGCATCATTACAGACTTTTTGACATTTCGATTCGATTTTAAGTAACTCAGCAGTTAAACCATCACGCGTTTCTTCAAGCGTGGAGTCTAACATTTGAAGCTCTTCTTGTGTTTGTCTCTTGTGTTGTTCCATTGTGTCTAACTTTTGAAAATTTTGTTCCATCGTGTCTAACTTTTGAAGGTTTTGTTCCATTGTGTCTAACTGTTGCTGTGTTTGTCTCTGATTTTGTTTCATTTGTTGCATTAATTGCAATAATAATGTATTAGTGTCTGGAATCTGTACCTCTATGCTTTTTGGCAGTGGATTTGCACCGGCAACATTCACATTTTGACAAGCAGAAAATGTCTCTTGACTTATTTGAGAAAATGGTGAGGGCCCAAAACCTGAATCTACAGTATTTGCAAGATTGTGTCCTGTCATTTAGGATTCCTGGGGCGAGTTGTTGCCGACCGATCGATCGATAATACTTCCCTGTTCACTAATTGTTTCACTGTCTACACCATTATTTGCCGCCCGCTTCATGTCCCTATGCACAATTGCCAAATTACCACTTTGAATGTGTGTTAATTCATTACACGGTGGTGCTGATAAGCTACAATCGTCGTCACTATCATTTCTCAATTTACTTTGGAGCCTAGTTTACGTTTTTCACACGCCATAATTATCTCGTATTTCACGCGGTAACAAGAAAAGAACAATTTGAAGAGCAAAAACAAGAAAACACATTAGCCTAGCATTAAAAATAATATCTCGTTAATTGCAAGCGCAGCTGCGAAATACTTGGTGCAAATCTACATGCATGACACAACTGTTTCACTGTACAACAATGAAAAACTACAACTACAAAGGAAATTCTCTCTACAATTATGCTCTAGCAATAAACAATAGCTACACTAATTACACAAACTACAAGAAAAAATCAGAAGATTCCAGTGAGGTATCCTCGGCTAAGGGTCGACATATGAAACGTCCCCTTTCGAAAATTATAAATGACTGTGCTGAAAAACGTCTCACGTTATTTGATTTGCAAACAGCTGAGCAAAACTGAACGTACTCAGACATTCACTATACTGACACACAATATTTTTAGCGCAACGCAATCTGACTTTCAATAATCCCTACAGAAGAATGGCCCTGACTATCAATAACGTATACTTTTCATGAATCACTTACCCCACAAAAATCTTCGTTACTCGAACTACTGCAATACAGCGAGCGCCAATACTGCCAGCTAAATAAAAGATTCTAACTACTGAAAGCACTAACTACTGACAGGCATACTTAGCAAATGAAAGATTTTGATAGACAACAAACAATGTATTTGCCTTAATAGTGTTCAAAAATCAATATGTATATAACAGTTCATGACATGCAGTCTTACAAAGTTACTCTTTCTGGTGGACACACGTCCAGATCATCCGCTCTCAAAACTCCGCCATCTCTCTCCCCACATCCACCACTGCTGGCGGCTCACCTCCAACTACGCAACGCTACGCGCTGTTCACATCGAACTGCCCAACACTACAATGGCAAATATTCCAACAATGCAAACCAGCCACAGACAGCACACAGCACAGTCAGTGATTTTCATACAGAGTGCTACGTGACGTTACCAACATAAAAACCTAAACAGCCTATTTACAGTACACATTCATTTTACAATTATAATTTACACACCCACCACCCACACATTATATATATAGCCAAAAAACTGGAAAATGGTACTCCTGCCTAATATCGTGTAGCGGACCCGCGAGCACGCAGAAGTGCCGCGACACGACGTGGCAAGGACTCGACTAATGTCTGACGTAATGCTAGAGGGAACTGACACCATGAATCCTGCAGGGCTGTCCATAAATCCGTAAGAGGCCGAGAAGGTGGAGATCTCTTCTGAACAGCACGTTGTAAGGCATCCCAGATATGCTCAATAATGTTCATGTCTGGGGAGTTTGGTGGCCAGCAGAATTGTTCAGACTGAGAAGGGTGTTCCTGGAGCCACTCTGTAGCAATTCTGGACGTGTGGAGTGTCGCATCGTCCTGCTGCATTTGCCCAAGTCCGTCGGAATGCACACTGGACATGAATAGATGCAGGTGATCAGACAGGATGTTTACGTACGTTCACCTGGGAGAGGCCGTGCGGTTCTAGGCGCGTCAGTCCGGAACCGCGTGACAGCTACGGTCGCAGGTACGAATCCTGCCTCGGGCATGGGTGTATGTGATGTCCTTAGGTTAGTTAGGTTTAAGTAGTTCTAAGTCTAGGGGACTGACGACCTCAGATGTTCAGTCCCATAGTGCTCAGAGCCATTTGAACCAACCTGTGAGAGTCGTATCTAGACGTACCAGAGACACCATGTCACTCCAATTGCACACACCCCACACCAATACAGAGCCTTCACCACCTTGAACAGTCCCCTGCTGACATACAGGATTCATGGAAACATGAGATTCTCTCCATACCCGTACATATCCATCCGCTCGATACAATTTGAAACGAGACACGTCCGACCAGGCAACAAAAATGGTTCAAATGGCTCTGAGCACTATAGGACTTAACTTCTGAGGCCATCAGTCCCCTAAAACTTAGAACTAATTAAACCTAACTAACCTTAGGATAGCACACACATCCATGCCCGTTGCAGGATTCGACCTGCGACCGTAGCGGTCGCGCGGTTCCAGACTGTAGCACCTAGAACCGCTCGGCCACCCTCGCCGGCGACCAGGCAACATGTTTCCAGTCATGAACAGTCAAATGTCGATGTTGACGGGCCCAGACGAGGCGTAAAGCATTGTCTTGTGCAGTCATCAAAGGTATATGAGTGGGCCTTCGGCTCCGAAAGCTCATATCAATGATATTTCATTGAGTGGTATGCACGCTAACACTTGTTGATGTTCCACCATTGAAATCTGCAGCAATTTGCGAAAAGGTTACACTTTTTTGTTATGTTGAACGATTCTATTCAGTCGTCGTTGGTTCCGTGCTTGCGGGATCTTTGTCAGCCGCAGCGATGTCTGAGATTTGATGTCTTAGCGGGTTCCTGATGTTCACGGTATGTAACGCCGGAAATGCATATCCTCCTATTTCCATCTATTGCACTGCAAATTTTTTCCTTATTTTTGTTACCTCAATATATGACATTTCTGTCTCTTTACATATTGTAATTGTTTTACTATTTGTATATATATATATATATTTATGCATTTATGTTGATGTATAATTGGTTTGTTTCGTAAATATTATTTGTATTTTTACGCTGGGTCTGGCCTAGGGAAAACTATGCTATCGAAGAATACATCGATAGGTCGTGTGGAGAACCAAAGTGTTGAGGATCTTTGGTTGTGTTAACTCTGTCCTGTGGAGCGCGGGCAGATGGGGAGTCTGGCTGGGGTGGTGCAGTGGAGCAGGTGTGTTGTGTGAAGCTCCCGCGAGTTGCCGCGATTTCGGGGTTTGGCAGCATGTAATTCCGCTCGACTTATGATGATAGTTTCTGACATGGTGTCGCGGACGGGAAGCATTAGCTGGCGCACATCAAGAGCCCGTTTCGTCTGGTGACCGTGTCGAGAAGAAGGCGCGCCAACATTCAGCTTCAGCAACAGCGACGGCCGACAATGATTGACAGTCGCCACCTCCTCGATCGACGGCTTCAAACCTTCAATCAACCGACGAGGAAGACTGGAAGCACGTAAAGTTTTAGAACTGTATGGCAGACCTCAGCTTTTCAAACTTTTAAAATTGTTGCATCACAAAATTACAGCAACTTAGCATGAACGTTTGTTGCTCATTGTCCCAATTGCATTACCAAACAGGATCCCTTCCTTTTCCGGAATGAACCCGAGTGTCGTTGAAATTCAAATGCTAGCATCATTCGATTTCACTGCTTTAATTTCAAAGTTCAGTTAAGGTATTCATAGCTGGCTACAATATTCAGATTACACAAGCACAAATTAAGAGTGCGAGTTTTGTTACCGTATTTTAGCTTACCTGTGACTGCAGCTCAGCTTGGTACATACTAAATTTTACTACTGTTAATTGTTCAGAATCATTTAATTCAAGTTCAAAGTTAAATCCCTTATTTCTAAATTGTGTAGATTCAAGTAGCTTTTGAAATGATTGTTGAGGTAGTCCAAGACTAACCGTATTTTACTGAATTTCGATGTGCTTCAGAAAGAAAGCTCACTATTAACTTCAGTCACTAAATTAACTTTCGATTTTCCTGTTTTATTAATTCTTTTGCTAAATTAAGTCAGAGTGTAGCGAAATTTATTACTTCTGACAAACTTTCAGTTTTCACACTGCACGTGTCAACCTTCAGTTGCCACGCTTCTAGTGCTAATTATATGTGTAATAACCTTTCTTTTTCAGTTACTATAGTAATTGTCCTTAGGACTGGCGACCGTAATTTCCCCCAAATCTCAAATATCTAATTACCGCTAGTTAATTGCTAACGTAACGGCCGCACATTTACTTTCTTTATTAACTTTACCCCTTTTCAAAATTAATTTCCACCTGTTTCATTAGCATTTTTCCTTTCATTTAGATGTAACCCTTCCCTCCCTCTTTACCGACAGATTAACTTCGGTGATGATTGCTTTTCCCAAATTTCCATTAGGTACACGCGGTTTAATTTTTCACTGTCATTAAGGTCGATAAGTGAGGGCGAGGTTACAGGTACACTCGTGAAATGGACGTACCGGAAAATCCTCAAAGTAAAGAAGAAATAGGAAAAAATGTCGAAGAAATTAGATGCCCTGGCCATGTTCTCCACAATACTATATCAAGCCCTGTTAGAGTCTTAACTGTCGACATTGAAACAATCGTTATGAAAATATGTAATTTTCAAATACACTGTAAAGACAGAGAAGCTAAAAGAGTTTGCTTATACGTTGATGCCAGTCGTCAGATCTTCTATCCAACTGAAAAAAAAGGCGCAGGTAATTGAAAAAAAATGGTTCAAATGGATCTGAGCACTATGGGACTCAACTGCTGAGGTCATTAGTCCCCTAGAACTTAGAACTAGTTAAACCTAACTAACCTAAGGACATCAGACACATCCATGCCCGAGGCAGGATGCGAACCTGCGACCGTAGCGGTCTCGCGGTTCCAGACTGCAACGGTCTCGCGGTTCCAGACTGCAGCGCCAGAACCGCGCGGCCACTTCGGCCGGCTCAAGTAAATGAAGAAAGGCAGCGCGTTTTTGTTATCAAGTAACGTCTTCATCAATTACTTTAGTTTTAATGTAATCTACGAGTAATTGCAGATGTTTGATATTGACATGAAAAGGATTCCGTAGACAGGGAAAGAACCTGTTCTTGAGAAACTACTTCTATAGTGACCAAAAGGCATCAAATGATCTTCAAGTACAGTGTTCCAGCAGCGGTATGAAGAAAATGATAGTAATAATGACGGTAATAATCGAATTATTAGGTAACTTCACACTTCCCAGTGGATTTTCTCGAACTAAGGAATTTACTGAAATAGTGAAAATTTCAAAATGGCTTCACATCGAACCTATGATGCCTAGAAGACTTTTTACATTCTGCTGACATGAGAACAGCATAATCTCCGCGTCAGAAGCTTGCTTCTACTTAACCATTTAATAGACTCGCATTTTTTCCACCGTGACTAATTTTGTAAGCTACGCACATCATCCGTTACAGCACACACCTGGGTCTGGGAAATGTGGCCACAATGGTCTGGTGGAACGAACTATCACAGGTGCAATGCGTGGGTTCAGGCATTTACTTGTAAGAGGCGAAAACAGATTTACTTTACCTCTGGTAACCTCAAGAGAAAACGTTATAATCCAGAATCCGCATTAAACATCACGTCCCTTCATTACCAACCGGGCAGAGCCAATGACATAGCGAAAGTCATGGTAAACAGAAAAACAGTCGCCAGTAAACTTACTTACATTAGAAAATTTTATTTTATTTGATAAACCGATAGCCATTTAAAGGAACAGGGCACTTATTTTACTTGTACTTGATTGAACTAGAGACGTTGAAAAATTTGGTGCTGGACTGTTATTCGAATTCGTATCTCCTCTTTCGAAGATGTGAATCTCTCGGAACAGTATAGTTCAATCATTTCGTTCCTTTTCCCAAGACTGCAATCTTCTCTAGTTCTCCTCCAAAGGTAAGTATGTGGGTCCGAATCCTGATCCAGTACAAAAATCGCCAACAATCGCAACAGGTGACGTTATTTCTGGTCAAACACGCACACATCTTACTGTTGGTGAGTAAGCAACTGATACTTAACTATATTCGTGAATGCAGTTCGATTGTCGCTTAGGCACAAAAGTTTGTTTCCTTATTTTAGATTCAAACACCTAGCAGCTGGTAAGAAAAACCGATACGTAACATTTGATTTTACTTAGTTAACAATCCGAATACGTGTTGGGTTTGTATCTCCATCACAGAACTTCACATCATGCACTTCATCTTTAAATGCATGCACACTTTGCTACTTCAGAATGTAGGTATACCAGACATTTTTCGTGGTTGGTTAACAGGGACGAAATGGTCTTGATAGGAGTCCCGGTTTCTTACAAAAATTGTCTTTTATTTTCAAGTTTAGATTTGGTTACAGGTATTGGCAAAGAATTCGATAATTCATGACTCCTCATGGCTAGTCATCAATATGATATGTTTAGATTTGATTAGATTAATTCTTGTTCAATAGAGCATGAATACGATATTTCGTAATGATGTGGATCGTGTCATTTTAATGAAAGATTCCTTTACATACCATGATTCAATTTCTTTACAACAATTTTTCACACACACATAGACACACACATTCTTTTTTATTTTTATTTGCTTGTTGTGCTCCACTATCGGCGAGGCACGAAAACGTCTGTGAATGAGTTTCTTCGTTTTGAGTACACTTACGAAAGAAATATAAAAACAACTATGAGAGTTACTGACTTATGACGCTTAGTTTGCAGTCAGTTCAGAGTACTATTAGTAACTACGCTACAGTTCCTAAACCTAGTTACAGAAATGCGAATCAAACGCATAACGTATTCCAGGCCGCAGCAGCCGCGACTTGGAGACACCAGTTACGGTCACTTCCCAGCCTGCTGTCCGGAACCGCGCGATTGCTACGGTCGCAGGTTCGAATCCTGCCTCGGGCATGGATGTGTGTGATGTCCTTAGGTTAGTTAGGTTTAAGTAGTTCTAAGTTCTCGGGGACTGATGACCACAGATGTTGAGTCCCATAGTGCTCAGAACCATTTGAACCATTTGAACCCAGCCTGCTGTAGGATCACATCGGTTTGTCTTCTTCCTTCTGGTACTGTAACTGAGATTTGGCAACAAGGCAACGTATGTTTGGCAACTCTGTGATCGACGAGTTACTTCCTGGAGTGCACGGAATTAAGCCTCAAAGTTCACTTGATTTTACCTGTCATTTCCATTGAATAATCTGAGTTATTATCGCTTGAGGTGTAAACAAATGATTCTAAATGTACGGTTTTCAGCCCAGGGAAGTCGATGCACGTGTAAATCGCAACTAATCTCGTCCTTTAACTAGCGGTTTACGAGTTCTAGCCACTATTGGTCTCGTAACAGGGGAGTGAGACACATCAGCCTTCGCCAGCTCTGTTGTAGCGTGCTAATCTATAAATAGCGTCTGTTATGGTTCGCAGTTCCAGTCTCACTGACTGTACATTATTTTATCCCTTCTGGGAAAGAGGTACAAGCACTCCGATCAAACATCGATAAGGAAATCTCAAGAAAATACTTTCGGCTCATAGTGCAATGTTGAAAAACTTACAATGCTGCACAGCAGGTAACGCCTCTTTCCGCTACTGACAAGCAAATTTTGGGATTCTAGGAATACATTTGCATACTCCTTGAGTATGACGCAGCATACCAATTAAGCACAGACCCAATCAAAATCTAAGTGAGATAGAGACACGCTTGTGCACAGATACTCAGTTTTACTAAAACAGACTTTCGTCATAAGGTTATCGTGGGTAGTTTTATTTCATTTGTTATGATACAGTTCACAATTTGCGTTAGGTTTCCTTTAGTGTTGTTAAAACAATAGTAAACAGAGAGAAATTAATAATAAACTATATATACGAATTCTCTGATGTTATCTGTAACAGTCTGAACATGCACATGCAGTTTATTGATTACATGCATGTAGAAAACTTGTTCCGAGTTAAAGTTGTCAAACAAGGTTTGAAGAAAACTAAAATGCCACTACCAGATGACAGCTAATGTAGAAAAAACTTTTACGGCGTATTTTGGCACGATCTGCTCTCCCTATGCATACTACAAAAGTTTCGAGATGCATCTGCTGCCTGGCTGTCTATTAAACCTTAAATAAACAAAATGTCGCAGAAGTTAGCCCTTTTTTCACATTCGACTATTTTGGGTTGAGAAGTGAGGGGAATTACGTTACTAGTTCCATTAGATTGATAACTTTAGCAGACAGCAGAAGTACGTTTTAAAAAAATGTAGCAAAGAATGTACTCGAACTCGCGACATCTTATCTACAGCGAGCGACGCTTACCATTACGCTACTGGCTGAGAGGTAGCTATAACATCTCAAGAACTCAAACACAATGCCTCCAGAACTTCTGCATTCCACAGCGCTGTGAGATAAAGCATATGGCCGGGTCTAGACTTCTGAGAGTCACCTTTTCATTTGCACTGAACGATGTTTTCAACAAACATATCGCAATACAGTAGTTCAAGTGGAAAGGAACACTTCCTATTTAAATTTCTGCGTCCTACTCTGTTGACAGTTCTGTGTAGGTGGCAGTTACGTGATTTTATTTCGGTGATTACAAAATAGAGTTGAATGTATGCAGTGGGTAGCCGAGGCAGCTAGTTCATGTTGATTCGGTCAACCAAGTAAATGAATTTACTGAACCTGCTGCAAATTACTACAGGGAGCCTGTGTGACAGAATTCTCATCCAGTGTGGGTTATGGTAGAAAAAGGAGCTACAGGGAAGCAGATGTCGTGGATTGTTGGACTCATTTTACGTTCATATACCTATGGTCTGGGTTCAATCCCAACTTTTGTCAATGATTTTAGATAGGGAGAGACAGATTACATTCTTTTCTGGCTACACCGAGTGAAGAAGATATAATGGCATTGTGGTCGGAAATTCTACCAAGTAAACGTTAGGTTCGACCACAATTAAGTCTGGAGTGGCGACATGTAGTAATTCTATCACCAGTAACCTTTCTTATACTAGTTATTTATTTCTAGTGACGAAACAAATGCTATGTAGGCTCACAGGAAACTTATTCCATCTCTTATCTGACCTTCTGTATGTCGATAAAAATTGGTTCTGAACTGGTAATGCAACTCAGACCGCCCTTAACGCGGAATTTGATTCCTTCGTGACAATACAGCTCGGCTACAATTTGTTGTTTGTTCAAAACTGCAGATTCCTCAACATCTCCACATATTGCGCATGAATGGGTTCGAATCCTGGCTCGGCGTTAAAGATTTCATTACGTATTATCAAGCTGTAGCATGAGAACACCTATCTGCTGGTGGATAATAAATTTGATTTTTAATGTATTTTCATTCGTTCTGAACACTAACGATATCTGACGTTTTTGACTCCCAGTGGGACACAGAACTATTTGCGAGATCACTGTAAGTTGAAGATGTTATTCCGAGCTGCTGGCGGAGAAAAATTCGGTAGCTGACGTCTCTTTGTGTGTAGTCAACAACGATATGTGTGGGGCTCTATTCCCAGTCAGCACTGAACTCTTCGCCATATTATTTCTATTTCAAACGTGCTCACATGTCGCTGCTAGTGCAACAAACCCATATTTGACGTTCGTTTTCTCTAGAATATAACAGCGATAGGTGCCGGGTTGGAGCTTGGGAAGGAAAAAGTTAATGTTTCGTCTCGTCATTTCAGTTAGAACATCTAGCTATTCCCGGGAAATCCGAAATGTGACAGTTGATTGTGCTTCGATATCAATCCGATTACGTCCTGGGTTCGAATCCCTTTCCAATACAAAGCTTTACCTCACGGCATTTCAAGTAAGTTACTTGTTAAGAAACAATATTTAACATATCTCGTAGTTCGTTAACAGGTACAATAGATGCTTGGTAGGAATTCGCATCCTTTAAAATTGTTTGAACTATGTTATTTAAAGCTGATATTTGCTAACTTATACTTTCTAACATCGAGGTATATCACTCTCTGTATGCCTAATCAGGAATGACTGTTAGGTTTTGTCAGTCACGAAATCTTTGCTTAGTCTGTATGACGTGGGTTTGAATCGATATGCAGAACGAGACTGTTCGTCGCGTCATTTGAAGTTCATACATATTCCAAACAAGCTGCTCATGAATAACTTAAATTTTTAATGTCATTTTGTGTTAAATAATAAGTACGGTATGTTACTTTGAAGAGGAAATCATCAATGCGACGAACTTACTACTTGCATTACCTATCTGACGTAATAATGAGAGTGCTAACAATTTCAGGTATGTCGTTTATTGTAATAAGTGTGAGCTTACGAGCCTTAAGGACAGTCTTATCTGTGATGAGGTGTTCCCTGATATTTACAGTATCGTGGTATTACTTAACATCTTGAGTTATTGCGACACAGAGCAGTGTTTTCTAGTGGTGACTTGTTGGAATCATTTTCAATAGTCAAACGACTGTACCAAGGAGCGATTAGAGGACCTGCTAGACAGCTGCGTTATGTGGGTTGAATGCGAATCAGGCGAAACGCAATTCAGGTCGTTCGGATTCTTTTGAGCACGACTCTACATATACATATATTGTAATTTCGAGTCGCTTAAAAAGTTGTAGAACAATAAAATATATTAAAATTCGAAGTACACACATACAGAATTAAGAATCAAATATACTACACTGGATTCGCATTCGGGAGGACGACGGTTCAATCCCGTCTCCAGCCATCCTGATTTTGGTTTTCCCAAAATCGTTTCAGGCAAATGCCGGGATGGTTCCTTTGAAAGGGCACGGCCGATTTCCTTCCCTATCCTTCCCTAACCCGAGCTTGCGCTCCGTCTCTAATGACCTCGTTGTCGACGGGACGTTAAACAACACTAACCTAACCTAACCTAACCCTAAATATACTGTTATATAGAATTAACATGATATATTGCTGAAATATTATTTATTCTATATTTATTTGCAAAACACCTAGTTTCATGAATTTATCCAGCTTATGGTAAAATGAAAATGTATATTTCGGCGTGTATCATTGTAACTTTTATTTCATGAACCATAACCTTAGAACTATTGATTAAAAACGAGAACCAGTTTTGTAGATTTGACTTCCGGTTTTTCAGTTATTTTTTGTCTTACTTAATGCTGGTTAATTTATTTATTTTCTATTAAGAATCGATTGGGAAAAACCACCAAAATCATCTTTCCTCGGCTTTGCTCCCAAAACTTTCTATTTTTAAATAAAGTGTTCCTTCATGTTTTTGAAACGCAATGTTTCTTCTGTTGTCCTGGATCGTAACTTTAGACACTGGGCAATGCAAACAAAACAATTCCAGCAGATTTAACGAGGCGCAGTCAAGTAAAACAAGAACTGGCACGACATTCGTGATCCAATAGGCGGGATGTTTGGCGCCCTTGTATATGTCACGAGTATGGTACCACCGGCAATATGGAAATTATTAGCATGCGCAGTGCGAGTAAGGAGTTCTCAATTTATGTTTTAAAGGAAATTAAAGTCGGGAGGAAGCACCCAAAACAGTTCTTGGAAGAGAAGATTTTTCTACCATAAGAACTCGTTGTATGTAGTACACGATTTTATAATCGGCAGCCGCTTCCATTATGTATGTGGAGCTCTTGAGATTGTTGCCTCAGCATCAGATTTGACCTCTCGCGGAAAAGTTATTGTTCTGTACTACGTACGCATTAAGTTATCAGTTGATCTATAACTTTCTCCTTTACAGTTCTTTTGTTTTCAATATCTATCCATTTCAAAACTTATTGTAGCATGATTTTCTGGAGTGATGGGTGGAGATGAAGAGCAGTACAGACAAGCGATGATGAGAGGTCTTCGGGAAACTTAGTGAACGGCAAATCCCAGGCAATAGCTGCCAGCCATCATGAAGCACCTTCTACGTGTGTCGAAGACGAACGCATCTACCGACAAAGTATTTTAGCCACTGACTTCCATGTGGATGGAAAAATCGACGCAAAGTTGAAACGCTACGTGCAATGCCTACTGTAAAATTTGACATGGGCATTCGTGTAAATTTTTTTGAAAGTCTAAACCTAAAGAAAGGAATAAATAATGCCTCTCATATGAGAAGTATGTCTTCAGAAAAAAATAAATATTTCAGTTACTTACCTTCCTTTCTTAATTTCAGCGCAACCGCCACCTTCAGTCAGTTATCCTCAATCACCATACACAATCACAGGCATGTCCGATGTTGGCTTTTCCTTCCTTCCTTTTTTTCGTAAAACTGGTCGCTTTACATATAATGTATAACCTTAAACGTACAGGTAAAAACGTAACATAAGGTCAAGAAGATATAGTGGTGGCAAAAATACAACTTCTAAAAGATATATAAAAGTATTGCGTGGGTACAGCTTACATTATTTTCCGCATAAAATATCTGGAAGACACACAAAACGAACACAACTTAACGTGCTCTTTGAGTGAGTCAAATGTAGAGCGGTGTAGAGAGCGCGCACGACAACGGCCTAAGTGAAAAGAACGAGACAATGATGTCTGTATCGCACCAGCTTTGGAGTTTTTATAATTTTCGATTGACCTAAAATCGGAACATCTAGCGTCCCGAACGTGGATGAATCGAGGCGTCCCGCGAAAATAGGGACTCCTGACAAACTAGTTCGGGCACTTAACCGAAAAGTGATGAACGAAAAGGTAGTAATTATGTCTGATTGTTCGTATCCGAACAATCTGCCGCCAACATCACCTATTTTTGCCTGTAACATAAGAAGATAATAGCATAAAAGATTAAGAGGCCAGGTAAATGGGATGAATTAATAATAGAGCCGACAAAATTCAGGAAGTTTCGGCATGTTAAATGCAATCTTCGGACATATATCACAAACTTAGCTTCTTTATCATTAAAATATACATTAGCAATTACGAGTATAAAATTAGGGCAAAAAAATAATGAAACGTTTTAATCTCCCACAGGTACTAGGTATATGAAATGGAATGATCTCATAGGGTCATTCGTGGGTAAAGTAGTTGGTGGGCTTCGGTTTATTGGTAGAATACTGGCAAAATGCCATCTGTCCACGAAGAGTGCGGCGCCACTGCACTGACTGTCGTTTGCTCTCTGGAGTACGGTGACGAGCCCAAGTTTCATCTCCTGCCACTATTGAGTTGAGAAAAGCATCGCCTTCAGTCTCAAAACGCTCAAGAAATTCGCTAGCGGCACTGACTGTTCATTTTGTGTGCTTCAGCAAGCATCAAGGGCATCCATCTCGCACGCAACTTGCGATGATTTCGTCGATCAGTTGCGATTTCATGAACAACAGTTCGTGAAATGTTTGCACAAACTACATGCAGGCCGTCAATTGTCGAACGGCGATCAGAGAGAATATTTTATTGTAAAAATACAGCAACCAGCCACTTTTAAAAAGTGGCTGGTTGCTGTATTTTTACAATAAAATATCATTATCCACGGCCACGGAGCTCAACAGTCCAAATATAATGGACAAATTGTTATGATCAGAGAGAAGACGTTCAGTTTTCTGCACCAAATCATCAGTCACAATAGACAGCCTTCATCGTGAATTTAAGTCCTTCCAAAATTGGAATTCCTTACTCATTTCATCACATGCTGCCTTGACATTACAATAGACAGCATTCATCGTGAATTTAAGTCCTTCCAAAATTGGAATTCCTTACTCATTTCATCACATGCTGCCTTGACATTACGTTCACTGCATAAACTGAAACAATTTCGCCAAGAATCGCAGCGCCGTTCATCCACTTATCATTTAGGTCGCGAATTACAGCGCGCACTTCGCATTTGGCTGGAGCCGGAATGAGAACGCTTATTTCTATCAGTCACCACAACACTAATCGACGACTTACTAATTGTTGGGAATGCTCGTTCCTTCCGCTGGCTTCCCGCTATATGGCAGTGGTACCAACTAACCCCACGGACATTCAATGCTGAAGCTACATGCATTGTAACCGTATTTTCCGGACAACCCTCGTACTACGAACAAGTGAATGTCTAAGAGCATTAGTCCCGATTTTAAGTTCACTTCAGAACAAACTAAATATCTGAATACTGTCTGAATTCCAGCGGTCTGCTCAAATTTGTAATATGCCGGGCCAACGGATCGCGTTCGCTGCAGGCGGTGGCAGCGTCATCGACGCCGCCCTGCTGGACTTAATACTCACTTTAAAAATATCGCGGGAAGTCATTCATTCTTTTTATCCGTCAAAAATTTCACCTCTTACCGCACTGTTTTCCTTGCAAATTCAACTCTGACAGACCACTCCATCCTTTCGACTGAGGGATGTCTTGGCAGATTTATTTTCTGGAAACTTCAAGTCCAACTAGGTGAGTATTCTCGGCGTTCAGCACTGTGCTTCCACGTGGACACCTTCCGGTGACGCAACTACTTTGTGTCCATCCCTACGGCAAGGCTGTGCTTGTTACGTCATCTCCTGACACGACTCTGAATGCTGTTACCTGCAGTCTGGCGTCCGGCGTATCGCCTCTAACCTACAGTCCACTTGTTTCTTTTGTGACTGAAATATTTATACATTTCATCTTAGAAAAAGTCATCCTTCATCTAGACGTATTGGAAACTCATCAATTGATCTTCAATTACGATTAAAAGATGCGATGTTATGTGAGATACTGAAAGTAACGTGTATACGAGAAGGCCATATTAGCTCGACTCATAAAAACAGTTGAGTTGCCATGCATGACACGTACGTAGTAAATATTAACTGTTAAAATTTGTCGTCATTAGCAGTATTAGTGGTAAATTTTGTTTTAATAACAATGGCGGTAAAAGTACACTACTGGCCATTAAAATTGCCACACCACGAAGATGACGTGCTACAGACGCGAAATTTAACCGACAGGAAGGAGATGCTGTGATATGCAAATGATTAGCTTTTCACAGCATTCACACAAAGTTGGCGCCGGTGGCGACACCTACAATGTGTTGACATGAGGAAACTTCACAACCGAATCCTCATACACAAACAGTAGTTGACCGGAGTTTCCTGCTGAAACGTTGTTGTGGTGCCTCGTGTGAGGAGGAGAAATGCGTACCATTACGTTTCCGACTTTGATAAAGGTCGGATTGTAGCCTATCGCGATTGCGGTTTATCGTATCGCGACATTGCTGCTCGCGTTGGTCGAGATCCAATGACTGTTAGCAGAATATGGAATCGGTGGGTTCAGGAGGGTAATACGTAACGCCGTGCTGGATCCCAACGGCCTCGTATCACTAGCAGTCGAGATGACAGGCATCTTATCCGCATGGCTGTAACGCATCGTGCAGCCATGTCTCGATCCCTGAGTCAACAGATCGGGACGTTTGCAAGACAACAACCATCTGCACGAACAGTTCGACGACTTTTGCAGCAGCATGGACTATCAGCTCGGAGACCATGGCTGCGGTTACCCTTGGCACTGCATCACAGACAGGAGCGATCGTGTACTCAACGACGAACCTGGGTGCACGAATGGCAAAACGTCATTTTTTCGGATGAATCGAGGTTCTGTTTACAGCATCATGAAGGTCGCATCCGTGTTTGGCGACATCGCGGTGAATGCACATTGGGAGCGTGTATTCGTCATCGCCAAACTGGCATATCACCCGACGTGATGGTATGGGATGCCATTGGTTACACGTCTCGGTCACCTCTTGTTCGCATTCACGGCACTTTGAACAGTGGACGTTACATTTCAAGTGGGTTACGACCCGTGGCTCTACCCTTCATTCGATCCCTGCGAAACCCTACATTTCAGCAGGGTAATGCACGACCGCATGTTGCAGGTCCTGTACCGGCTTTTCTGGATACAGAAAATGTTCGATTGCTGCCCTGGCCAGCACATTCTCCAGATTTCTTACCAATTGAAAAGGTCTGGTCAATGGTGGCCGAGCAATTGGCTAGTCACAATACGCCAATCACTACTCTTGATGAACTGTGGTATCGTGTTGAAGCTGCATGGGCAGCTGTACCTGTACACGCCATCCAAGCTCTGTTTGACTCAATGCCCAGGCGTATCAAAGCCGTTATTACGGCCAGAGGTAATTGTTGTGGGTACTGATTTCTCAGGATCTATGCACCCAAATTGCGTGAAAATGTAATCACATGTCAGTTCTAGTATAATATATTTCTCCAAAGAATACCCGTTTATCATCTGCATTTCTTCTTGGTGTAGCCATTTTAATGGCCTGTAGTGTAATAGTAGCAGTAGAAACTGGGTTGTTGATAACGTCAGAAAATTGGAAATGTAGTATAGTAGACTGGAGTTGAAAATGAAACAGATCACATTAAAGAGGGCTAATAGCAATGGCAAAGCGAGAAAAACTAAATACTTTTCTGCAGTATAAATGGGTGACCAATTATGAATTGGAATTGACGGGAGAGTAAAACAACACACAAAGTACAATGGGCGATCTAAAAGTTTGTGTTCCAGGGTCGTACAGTCCAAACTCGCCACGCCAGTCAGGCAAAATCGCCGAGACCATCGGGGCAATCATCCCACAGACGCACCAGGTTGAAGATACCTGTTTGATAAAACATCGAGTCCTGAAGCGTGAAGAAGTTGCTAACTGCGGTCCGCACATCCACGTCCGACAGGAATCGTCGACCTCTCACCTACCCTTTTAGGGGGCAGAAGGCGTGATGGTCCCAAGCAGAGAGATCTGGACGTCAGGGCGTGTGCCCGAGGGTCTCCCACGTTGATGAGGTTGACTCCCAGATCGATCTACGTCTTGTGTCGAATCGCGACCAGAACGGAACTTCGTGCAGCATTCCACAACGGTGCTTTTCTACAGATATGCTGCGCCATAAACATTCTTCACTCTCCGATGGGGCATTCTCCGATGGATGTCTACCAATGTTTTTCTTCTTCGACAGCCAAAACGAGAGTAGCAGCAAGCTGACCCTGCTTGGACGCATATGGTAATAGCGTTGCTATATTTTACGTTCTCGCAGTTACCGCAAGCACACTAAACCGCTGCCTATACGTCGGTGCTTATACACCCTCAGCGGAGTCGCGCTACGGTGCATCTTCGCTGCAGCAATGCTCTCAAGTAGAACCTGATTGACCAACCCTCATAATATACCTGGCGACTTTCCAGAATGAGATTTTCACTCTGCAGCGGAGTGTGCGCTGATATGAAACTTCCTGGTGGATTAAAACTGTGTGCCTGACCGATACTCGAACTCGAGACCTTTGCCTTTCGCGGGCAAGTGCTTTACCATCTGAGCTACCTAAGCTTGATTCACGCACCGTCCTCACAGCTTTACTTCTGCCAGTACCTCGTCTCCTACCTTCCAAATACAGTTTTAATCTGCCAGGAAGTTTCATACCTTGCGACTGTAATAAAATTAATAATGTCACAGCTTAAAAAATAGAAAATTTTCTTTTTGTGTGCAGCTACTTCAAGTTTCTTAATGGGAGTCATTTTCCTTCTTATGCCGTTCTTTTTTTCGTTATTTTACTATTGAAATGGAAATGACTCCATTGAAGATAATAAGTACCAATATTTTTAATTTTATGAACACTATTCTTTGCAAACAACTGTAAACTATAAATGTACCCCGTAAGACTCCCTTTTAGACACCACAGTGAAAAGCCGGTAGAGAATAAATAAGAGAAGAAAGTTTGTTGTCCCTACCGCTAATTACGCCACGGAGCGTCCGAAGGCTATCGAGCTGACGATAGAACGCACTAAGTGCCTACCAGGTGACGCAGTTCGACACACAACAAAGTAATTAACACTCACCAGAACTGAGGTGTGCAATGCATCCGTGATGTAAGCCGCAGCTAGTCACAACTGACAAATTTAAGATGACTAAATCGATGTCTGAAAACGCAAAGAATTTTTTTCAAACCAGTCACGAACGATCTCAGTGTGCGAGATTGCGCCGTGGTTCATCATCAGGAGAATTCGACTGTATGACTGTTCATTCAGATTTAGTTTCCTATGAGTTCTCTAATCTCTTTACGAGATTTCCATAGCGGCTGCTTAGAAAAAGTCATTGCGACATCATGTCTCGATCCAGTTCCAAGAAAAATTCTAGGTCTCTAAAAAACCTAAATTTCGATTAAAAGGTAAACAGTAGCCTCCCAAAATTATTTACAGGTGTCCGCTCTGCGGTGTACTGCAGACTCATAAAATAAAATTTTTGCTAAGCTACGCAGATTTCTCACAATGGGTGCAGTGGAAGGATTAGCACTTATTTCCAAATGACTGGATCAGTTTTAGTGAAGGAGCTAAATCGACGTACATACCAGAATAAATCAACATTATACTGCACAGAAAACCTGTACCATTTTAACTGTTGATTCACTGTGGAGAGCTATGATTTTAAAGATGTGTAGAATCCAATGAAAGTGATTGCGCGGTCAGCGTATGAGCTGTTTCCGGTCATCTGGGAAGAACAGGAAAGTTAAGGATTAACATTAAGTATGTTGAAATCAATGGAAGTGCAGAAGTAGTCCAGTTCGACAAAGGCAACAATAATTGGCACCTTCCTATTAGGGAAACCACGGAAACCCTAAATCACGAATTTGCTTCGCATACCTTTCGGTATGGCTCTGAACACTATGGGACTCAACATGTGAGGTCATCAGTCCCTTAGAACTTAGAACTACTTAAACCTAACTAACCTAAGGACATCACACACATCCATGCCCGAGGCAGGATTAGAACCTGCGACCGTAGCGGTCGTGCGGTTCCGGACTGAAGCGCCTAGAACCGCTCGGCCACACAGGCCGGCCTTGCGGTATGAATCCAGTGTTTCGGCCGCTCCCGAAGTTATGGTGTCAGTAAGTCCTCAGGATCTGTGATGAATCTTTCACTCTGCAGAGGAGTGTCCGCATCCTGACAGTTTAGAACTACGCGCCCGAACAGTTGACACTCGCGGCCTACGCTCTTACTGACTGAGCAATCAACGAACGACACGCTCTGTCATCCTGAACTCTGCCAGTGTTTCACTCGCGATTCCTAAACTTCAGAGAAGTTCTTCTTCATAACCTCCCGAGTAGCAGTCGTGGAGGAAAGCATATGGTGGAGAAATTGTTTAGCCAGAGTCTACAGATTGCTCGCTGAAGAGATCTTCCACTCTACAGCTGAGTGTGTGCTGTTCTAAAATGTACTGGGAACTTAAAACTGCATGCCAAGTAGCCTTACACAACTACTGCGACACCTGACTCGGTTTCAGAGGTCACGTTATCATTCAGCACTCCATTTTTACTTCTCTGGAATGTTAATTTCAGCATTCAGCCAGCTGCCGAGTGAAACTTTAATTCCTGTAGTTAACAATAGAGCCAGGTGGCACCCCTTCCCTCTCTAGCCCCATCACCCCCCCCCTCCCTCACCCCAAGACAGACTTGTGTACCCATTAGCGTCTAATGTTACCCCATGCGAAAGTGTGTGAACGTTCTCTACATGTTTGCGAATCGTGGAACTGTGGCGGGATGCAGTTACAAGCCCAGTATTCACCAAGTCGGATGTGGGAAACCGAACAAAATCCACATCCAGGCCGGTCTGAACAGCGGTCCTCGTCGTCATTCCAAAGGGCGGTAAGTTAATGAATCACGTATACTTTAATTCAGAGATGTCTCACCTATTTTGAAGTACCGTTTCATGGGGTAAATCTAATTAGGATCATAAATGACACTGAAAGCCCTACAGTTCATAACCTTTCATTTCACTACGTGAGAGTGTCAGTAGGCTGTTTAGGTTTTTATGTTGGTAACGCCACGTAGCGCTCTGTATGAAAATCACTGGCTGTGCTGTGTGCAGTCTGTGGCTGGTTTGCATTGTTGGAATATGCTATTGTAGTGTTGGGCAGTTGCCTGTTAACAGCGCGTAGCGTTGCGCAGTTGGAGGTGAGCCACCAGCAGTGGTGGATGTGGGGAGAGAGATGGCGGAGTTTTGAGAGCGGATGATCTGGACGTGTGTCCACCAGAGTGAGTAAATTTGTAAGACTGGATGTCATGAACTGATATATATATATATATATATATATATATCATTTTATATATATATATATATATATATATATATATATATATATATATATATATATACACTCCTGGAAATGGAAAAAAGAACACATTGACACCGGTGTGTCAGACCCACCATACTTGCTCCGGACACTGCGAGAGGGCTGTACAAGCAATGATCACACGCACGGCACAGCGGACACACCAGGAACCGCGGTGTTGGCCGTCGAATGGCGCTAGCTGCGCAGCATTTGTGCACCGCCGCCGTCAGTGTCAGCCAGTTTGCCGTGGCATACGGAGCTCCATCGCAGTCTTTTAACACTGGTAGCATGCCGCGACAGCGTGGACGTGAACCATATGTGCAGTTGACGGACTTTGAGCGAGGGCGTATAGTGGGCATGCGGGAGGCCGGGTGGGGCGTGAGGTCTCCACAGTACATCGATGTTGTCGCCAGTGGTCGGCGGAAGGTGCACGTGCCCGTCGACCTGGGACCGGACCGCAGCGACGCACGGATGCACGCCAAGACCGTAGGATCCTACACAATGCCGTAGGGGACCGCACCGCCACTTCCCAGCAAATTAGGGACACTGTTGCTCCTGGGGTATCGGCGAGGACCATTCGCAACCGTCTCCATGAAGCTGGGCTACGGTCCCGCACACCGTTAGGCCGTCTTCCGCTCACGCCCCAACATCGTGCAGCCCGCCTCCATTGGTGTCGCGACAGGCGTGAATGGAGGGACGAATGGAGACGTGTCGTCTTCAGCGATGAGAGTCGCTTCTGCCTTGGTGCCAATGATGGTCGTATGCGTGTTTGGCGCCGTGCAGGTGAGCGCCACAATCAGGACTGCATACGACCGAGGCACACAGGGCCAACACCCGGCATCATGGTGTGGGGAGCGATCCCCTACACTGGCCGTACACCACTGGTGATCGTCGAGGGGACACTGAATAGTGCACGGTACATCCAAACCGTCATCCAACCCATCGTTCTACCATTCCTAGACCGGCAAGGGAACTTGCTGTTCCAACAGGACAATGCACGTCCGCATGTATCCCGTGCCACCCAACGTGCTCTAGAAGGTGTAAGTCAACTACCCTGGCCAGCAAGACCTCCGGATCTGTCCCCCATTGAGCATGTTTGGGACTGGATGAAGCGTCGTCTCACGCGGTCTGCACGTCCAGCACGAACGCTGGTCCAACTGAGGCGCCAGGTGGAAATGGCATGGCAAGCCGTTCCACAGGACTACATCCAGCATCTCTACGATCGTCTCCATGGGAGAATAGCAGCCTGCATTGCTGCGAAAGGTGGATATACACTGTACTAGTGCCGACATTGTGCATGCTCTGTTGCCTGTGTCTATGTGCCTGTGGTTCTGTCAGTGTGATCATGTGATGTATCTGACCCCAGGAATGTGTCAATAAAGTTTCCCCTTCCTGGGACAATGAATTCACGGTGTTCTTATTTCAATTTCCAGGAGTGTATATATATATATATATATATATATATATATATATATATATATATATATATATATATATAATGATTTTTGAACACTATTAAGGTAAATACATTGTTTGTTCTCCATCAAAATCTCTCATTTGCTAACTATGCCTATCAGTAGTTAGTGCCTCCAGTAGTCAGAATCTCTTATTTAGCTGGCAGTATTGCCGCTCGCTGTATTGCAGTAGTTCGAGTAACGAAGATTTTTGTGAGGTAAGTGATTAGCACAGTAATTCATTAATTTTTTAAGGGGTTGTTTCATATGCCGACCCTTAGCCGAGGATAGCTCACTGGAATCTTATGATTTTTTCTTGTAGTTTGCGTAATTAGTGTAGCTATTGTTTATTGCTAGCGCGTAATTGCAGAGAGAAACTTCTTTGTAGTTGTAGTTTTTCTTTGTTGTACAGTAAAACAGATGTGGCATGCACGTAGACTTGCACCAAGGATTTCGCAGCTGCGCTTGCAATTAATTACATATTATTTTAATGTGTTTTCTTGTTTTTGCTTTTCAAATTGTGATTTTCTGTGTTATTGTGTGAAATATTGTGACAATAATGGCGTGTGAAAAACGTAATACTAGGCTCCAAAGTAAACTGAGAAATGACAGTGAAGACGAGGGCACTGCGGAACATGTTTCAGACACCAGTGCATTGTTATTACTATTAATGCAGCATCAAAAGTTAGACACAATGGAACAATATCTTCAAAAGGTAGACACAATGGAACAAAATCTTCAAAAGTTAGACACAACAATGGAACAAAATCAGAGACAAACACAGCAACAGCTTCAAAAGTTAGACGCAGTGGAACAAACACTTGAACAAACACGTGAAGGTTTAGCTGCTGAGTTACTTAAAATCGAATCGAAGTGTCAAAAAGTCTGTAATGACGTAAAAACACAAATTTGTGAGCACTTTCAACCTATTTTTTCTACTCATGAAAACGCACTGCAGAATCACGAAGCAACCATAAAAGAACTGCAAACTATTGTTCATTAAAATCACGACACCTTGCAAGCTAAAATTGTCTCAGTTGCATCTACCGATTCGGTTACACAACTTGCAAAAACTCAGGAAAACTTAGAGGACACAGTAGATGCGATTTCAATACAAATGGACACACGTCCAGATCATCCGCTCTCAAAACTCCGCCATTTCTCTCCCCACATCCACCACTTTTGGCGGCTCACCTCCAACTGCGCAACGCTAAGCGCTGTTAACATCCAGCTGCCCAACACTACAATAGCAGATTCCAACAATGCAAACCAGCCACAGACTGCACACAACACAGCCAGTGATTTTCATACAGAGCGCTACGTGACGTTACCAACATAAAAACCTAAACAGCCTACTTACAAGAGTTCTAAAAGCAGTTAGACATTTACACTATGTAGACTTCTACCGCACCTCTTGAGAATTCTAAAAGCAATGTAACAGTGTATTTCCTCCCTGAGGAACTTTGTTGAGAACATCTCACTTGATTACAACAAAATTATTCCATATAAAAAAATCTCCATGGGCGATCTGTATAAGCCATTCTCTAAAGAGTTTCGCGTTGGCCTCTAACGAAGCAAAGTGTCTGGTAAACAGCACAATAGTGTTTAAATACCTACTAGATTTATTTCTCGCTGACAACATCTCCTCCGCGACACTTGAGTTCTTGAGCAATATTGCTATATTCCCTGTTCATGGCCAACAAATCTGGCACAGTTGCAAAATATTTTGTTGATCGAAGTCTTGCAAGACAGATGTCGCTACACATTACCACGGCTTCTAGGTCTTAGCCCCATTATCAGGTGTATCTGATATCTAGCAGTACTACGACGTCATGTCCGTGTGGATGCACGTTTACAAAAGTCTTTCAGAGTTCTACCATGCGAAATATGATGTTACATGCAACTAAGGAGAAGTCGGGATAAAGACCATGAGGTGCAATAACATTCGGAGAACTATTGGGGTTATCGTATTACATTCATAGGCCATTGCAAAGGAGCGCTTGAGTATTTTGATTTGCTCTCGTCTGGTGTGAACAAGATAACCTCAGATCGTGATTCTGCAAATTTCAAATGCACAGACGCCTAACCCGACGCAAATACTTATCAGAAAACGGAAAAATTCGGCACAGATTAGTTGGGCATAACAAGCGTTTCTAGATTCTACATATATATTCACAAAGTTACTACATAAAAGGCGGGCCATCAAAGGTTTGCGAGCAAGATATTTTAAGTATATAAACTGCAATGTTTGTAATTAGTTCATAAAATTAACCCAAACACCAAAAAATCTGAACACGCATATAACTCATGGTAAAAAGTCTTAATCCAAACGAAGGGTTGGAAATTTATGTATACAAGTTATCGTGGGACAAAGCCCCCAATGAAAAGCCAAACAGTAAATGGACCCTTTGTAATGACATGGTTCCAAATGACAAAATCGAGGAAAATCAGTCGTTCGTGTGCCTAGGTTCATCTGACGTCTGCTACAAATACAACGCACTTGTGCTGCAGTCTGTGGAGGAACAGCCGAGTCAGGAGAACGCCCGAGGTCCAACTGATGTCACTTTGATGAAAAGGTTCAGTTTGACAGATGGGACTTACTTTTTTATTACTGAACTGTTATCCTTGTATGCAATAATAAATACAGTTGAATATTTGTATAATTATCAGTTTTAATTAATCAAACATTATCATATTAACAAAAGTTAGCATTTACAAAAACAGACATAATGTCTTATGGGATAAACAGCAATCACTGATTTTATAATGTTACTTAAAATCCGTCTTGATTGCAATTTTTTTTTGTTATTCATATGACCGGTTTCGGTTCATTCAGAACCATCTTCAGATCTGATATTTCAGTTACAGGAGTAACCCGTCCAAATCCAGCAACTTTCCCATGCTACGTCACATGTGACGTAGCATGTTTTTTTTTTTTTTTTTGGACGGGTTAGTCCTGTAACTGAAATATCAGATCTGAAGATGGTTCTGAATGAACCGAAACCGGTCATATGAATAACAAAAAAAAATTGCAATCAAGACGGATTTTAAGCAACATTATAGTTAGCATTTAAATGGGGTAAATATCTACCATCTAAATTGTTCATTCTTTGGAGCGGAAAAAAAACAAGAAAAAGGAAATTAGCTGTTACAAATCGAATGAAGAAACGAGCGTAGACGTAAGTGACACGTGAAAATGCACGAACTGCTTGAAAAGCGTGATCAGTTACTAATTTCTTGTAGTTTTCACGGGGAGTTCGCAGCAGCGGCTTTACAAAGAATGAGGCAGTAGGACGTTTAACAGAGTTACGTTACATTTTTATTACAATGTTTCTGTAAATGTTCCTTAATGTTCATTGTGACAAACATTGATTAGCACTATATCGAAAAATGTCTACTGTAGGTGGAGAGGCAACCGAATAATGAGTTAACCAGACTTTGACCACCAGTAGTGTGTTAGTTGACACCTTGTCATCCCAAAGGGTCGAAATCTATTCCGAAACATTTATTTTCGTTTATGACATTGGGTCCAGCCGCTTTCGATCCCTGCATTGTGTAAGCCTTGCATGAAAACAACCGGACGTTCGGCATGTGTTTGTACAACTGTAGATGGTGCAGTATACATCAGTACAATTTTATTGTCATGTTGGTTAGTCTATGGTGGCTAGTTTCTGTATTTTGGCATGAGAAAGCTGTGTCCTGTTGCATCGCTATCGCCCACAGACGGGTGCAGGCAGCCAGCAGCAGTGTGGACATTGTGCGTTGCCTACACGATAAGCTCACACGGAGGCAGGTGACATTGTGCCGCCAGGGAAGAGGCACGTATCCAGCCGACCACAGTACTACTGCAGCTGGTACGGAGGCCGCTTCCGTCGCCTATAAGTGAGTCAGCGCGAAATCGGGGTTACGGAGGGAAGGAAAGACAGTAAACTACAATTACGCAATGAAAACTGCACTCACCTTGGTGATGGGTTATGAATATTGTGTGGTCCATCATACAAGGGGCGGTCGCCAAGTTCTTCATCTGCTGGATCTGTTTCATTGAGTGGCTGTCCTCGTCGTGTGCTACATATCCATCTTCACTCTCCAGGCCAATGTTGACTATTGTATTCTCATTGATTCTTCCATTAAATCTTTGCGCCAATGTTCACATTCAATTGTCTTCAAGTATTCGCAAGCTTTTATCCAATAATGTTGGATAATCTCAGGTAAAGATTCTTCGGTTATTTTTTTCAGGGTAGTTACACTCATAAAATAAAATGTTTTTTTCTGCAGTTTTTTGTTTCATTGTGTTTCAGATTAGCGCTATAGGGTTCAAATCACAGTGGTTTGGAGGTAGCCTCAGAATAGTGTATCCGTTACGTTTTAAAAAAGCATCTGTTCACAGTGGGATAAATGTTCTATGGTAACAGCTGTGGCAACTACTTTTAAAATAACGAACTATTTACCGGTACTTAATATTTTTGTTTGCACGGGCATGTTTCGAAGCAGTTGTTAAAATCAATTGTCATTGGTTTTCCGTCTTGAACTTACTGTAATTTCATTAAATAGAATTACACCAGACGCGTTTCGCTTTTATTTATAAAGCATCTTCCGTGGTTATTCTGCAAATTGCATACATACAATTATGCATTTATGGTTGTTTTAGGTTGAAAACAGAGTTTTGTTTGTAAACTGGCTATGCAACTTAATTAACGTGTTTCTTTACACATTCTCCAAACCATTGCTCCTTCTCTCCTTGCTAGCAACGGTTGACGTCGAAATGTTTTGATTCGCATATGCACTTCGCAGTTTTTGCCATTCTGCAGTATTTCCTGCGCTGCATATTTACACCTCATTTTTGTACATTGAACTACAGTTATGAGTGTTTCTTACTCTGCACAATAACAGTGTTTATGTCTGTTCGTTTGTTTTCGCTCACGTTGTGAGTGTTGCCAGCATGTGACACACAGACATACACACATGAATTAATGAAAAACTAACTTCACAGGTTGGCAACACTCACAACGTGAACGAAAACAAATGAAGAGACTTAAACACTGTTAAGGTGCAGAGTGAGAAACACACGTAACTTCAGTTCACTTTACAAAAGTGAAGTGTAAATAATGCAGCGCAAGAAATACTGCAGAATGGCAAAAACTGCGAAGTGCATATGCGCAGCGAAGTCTATAGATGTCAACCGCTGCTAGCTAGGAGGGAAGAAGCAGTGGTTTGGAGAATATGTAAAGAAATGCCCTAAGTAACTTGCACACCAACTTTATAAACAAAACGTTGCTTTTAACCTAAACAATCATAAATGTACAAACGTATGTATCCAATTTGCAGAATAACTATGGAAGATGCTGTTGTTGTTATTGTACTCTTCAGTCCTGAGACTGGTTTGATGCAGCTCTCCATGCTACTCTATCCTGTGCAAGCTACTTCCAATCCCAGTACTTACTGCAACCCACATCCTTCTAAATCTGCTTAGTGTATTCATCTCTTGGTCTCCCTCTACGATTTTTACTCTCCACACTGCCCTCCAATGCTGAATTTGTAATCCCTTGATGCCTCAGAAGATGCCCTACCAACCGGTCCCTCCTTCTTGTCACGTTGTGCCACAAACTCCTCTTTTCCCCTATTCTATTCAATATCTCCTCATTAGTTACGTGATCTACCCATCTAATCTTCAGCATTCTTCTGTAATACCACATTTCGAAAGCTTCTATTCTCTTCTTGTCCAAACTATTTATCGTCCATGTTTAACTTCCATACATGGCTACACTCCATACAAATACTTTCAGAAACGACTTCCTGACACTTAAATCTATACTCGATGTTAACAAATTTCTCTTCTTCAGAAACGCTTTCCTTGCCATTGCCAGTCTACATTTTATATCCTCTCTACTTCGACCATCATCAGTTATTTTGATCCCCAAATAGCAAAACTCCTTTACTACGTTAAGTGTCTCATTTCCTAATGTAATTCCCTCAGCATCACCCGACTTAATTCGACTACATTCCATTATCCTCGTTTTGCTTTTGTTGATGTTCATCTTATATCCTCCCTTCAAGACACCATCCATTCCGTTCAACTGCTCTTCCAAGTTCTTTGCTGTCTCTGACAGAATTACAATGTCATCGTCGAACCTCAAAGTTTTTATTTCTTCTCCTTGGAAGAAGCTATATAAATAAAAGCGATACGCGTCTGGTGTAAGTTTCTTCAATTAAATTGCAGTAAGCTCAAGGCAGAAAACCAATAACAACTGAGTTTACTTACTTTTTTCCGTATGTCTTGTTTTTATTTGACAAGCCATTATATAAGTTTTTATAACGTTATTCGTGTTGCGAATTGTTCTTGCCAGTTATGAAATGAAGCGAATGTTTCTACCAAATCTCCAATTTCTTTATTGAGGAGGCGATACGGCACGTCGTACCGCAGTAACGGGCTACAGGCTGTCGATGTTAACCTTCCAAGTAGCAAACAAAATCGGAAACCGTAATTGCACATTTAAATTTACAGACGATGGGTGATTAATGCTACCAAATTCGCAGAATTACTAATAAAGGGCACTATGGTGTAGGTGGAATTTTATTTACAGTAAATAACTACTTTAACTGGCGTATTTCTGCAAATAACGGAGGTAGATTTGCCTGCTGTTCCCACAATACTTTAATCAACTTGACTCTTACACAGAACATGCGGGAATCTTTCGTGAGGCTGCAACCTCAGGGCAATCGTAGACCTTCGTCTCTTCGCCGCAGTACTTAAAGAGTGCGAAACGCTTCGCACACCTGTGAACCTCAGTGGCATACTTCATTCTAAAGAAGTTTTGTAATGTATACTCAAATGGGTAAGGCATCTAGGTCGACCCAGGAAATGATGGAGCTAATAGCTGACGCTAGAATAGGTTTCTCGAACCTAATCCACAAATGTAGATGATGAAGACTTCATTCTAGGGGGAGTAAAATCTCTGTATGGTCAATTACTGAAATTGCTCCACTGTTTATGGTGGCCCGTTCCTCAGAGTGGTTTCTTTAATTGTTTTTCAACACATCACTTTAATTCATTCTAAGCTCATCCACAACAAAAGATACACAGTACCAAACGTAAAACGTGTAACGTTTTCGCATTGTTTCCAAGTCTCACTCAGTACACTACTGTTTTATTCTTCTTCTTTTCTTCCAGCATCTAGTGGTAGTTCTAATGGTTCGCTCTCATAAGATAATATCCTCAAAAACTGTAGATATTGCCTGTTCACAAATTACTGTGGCTTATGTGTGTATTCATTCGCAAGGGCAAGGTTTTATTTCATTACTCAACAGCTCTGTTGCTATTCTCTAGAACAGACAACTTCCTTGAACATTGCCAAAAACAAGAGAGCAGTATATCATTGGCTTAAAGCGTAAAGGACATACTGCAACTGACTGATGTAATAAACTGGCTGTTTCGCATTAACAAGTTTTGAAATTAATACAAGAAAGCTTAGAAAGAAGATTTTATAAGATTTAGAACCGGATACTGAACCAGGAAACACATGTGCTAAAAGTTTTCTAGGAGAATCTGTGTAGACCGTATTTTGGCAACTTGATCTCGTTGCTGACATCCGTTCCCAAATGAGAATTTTGGAATATTTCTCAAGGTATGCAGTTCATTTTGTACCCAACAGGCAAACGTTCATCTATAGAAAGAATTTTACGGCACATATACGAGCGGCTTTGCCACATAAGACACGAGTCCAACGCCCCAGTTTCCTTACGGAACACACTCCACTCGCAATCGTTGCGTCGCTTGCTCGCGCCTGTTCTGTCTGGATGAACTGCGCATGCGCTACAGTCTGGCGTCCACGTGACGACAGCCATTTTGTATCCTCGCTAACAGAGGTTCCCTCTAGCGGCGTCGCGTGACACAGCATCAGTTCGAATTGGCAAGGTAAGACGGTACTACACGATCGTTTGGTGCTGTTCGGTGATTAAAGCCCCTATTTTGTACTGTGGTTTCAGCTGCTCACGTCATTCTGTAGTTCGTTTCTGCATTAACTGATGAAATTAGTGAGAAAGTGGCCTATATGTTAATGCAGTTGTCTTTTATATGCAGACTTTCGCGATACTAGCGTAACTGCAAAGTTGTATTACATGAAACCCAGTTCCACACTTTAACATGTGATATCCCCAGAGATAACGAGTTGTCAAGTGCGCTTCAGATAGCCTTTTATTCAGGATTCCACATTCCACTGAAAAAAAGGTCGTACTAGAGTCGTAACCTTGCGACAAGCAGATTGCTGCTTGTTTTCCTGGCCGAAGAAGCACCTACAACCCCTGAAGTAATTTTGGGTGGGTCCAATGGAAATCTCACAACACCAGCATACCAGCACTGTTCATATTACATAGTTATACATTAGCAGATAATATTGGTTGCAGTTTCAAACTTGTTTCAGATGATAAGTACTAGGAGGTGGTAGCATATCAAGAGGGCTCTGAAATTGTGAACTGCCTCCAGAATAATTTTAATCTGTGGACTTTACAAAAGATAAAAATTTACTTTCCTTCACTTACCCAGCTAGCTACGTCTTAAAATGGTATATGAATTGCAGCTTGTGAGGATATGAAGAGATAATATTACAAAAGCTTAGACACAGTACAGACAAGCGGTTGTGAACTTCTAGACGGGAAACTGGGATAATGTAGTTAATCTGCAAAAGAGATTAGAAATTGCTTAATTGGTGTATATTGGATTCCGTATTTCTTTCACAATCTATTATAGTAATTACTAAAAGATGGAACATAGCTCCATAATTTCTGTATAATAATTATATTTATGATAATTATTGTTATATGCTACATGTTAGCCGGCTGGAGTGGCCGCGCGGTTAAAGGCGCTACAGTCTGGAACCGCGCGACCTCTACGGTCGCAGGCTCGAATCCTGCCTCGGGCATGGATGTGTGTGATGTCCTTAGGTTAGTTAGGTTTAAGTAGTTCTAAGTTCTAGGGGACTTATGACCACAGCAGTTGAGTCCCATAGTGCTCAGAGCCATTTGAACCATTTTTTTAGCTACATGTTACGTTCCCAAAAAACTACATCCTACAAAGTTATTTACCCCTGTCTAAACAACTGTTACTATTATTGCTACTGCGATTACGGTCACAACATTTGTTCTTTTGTTAATTCACTCCTTACGACCACCGTTTCTTTGTGATGTATATATTTTTAATGAAACCATTCGCTACTGGAACCGTCCAGAGTCCAACCTGATAAACAGCCACTGTCTGCAGGATTCCTTGCGCACTGGACGGTACGTATGTAGCGTTTCCATTGCAGCAATCGATTCCTTAATTTACAGCACCATCACAGTTTTGACATCACTTGGATTACTACACATTCGAAAATAACACGAAGGACAGTCTTGTAATGCATTTCCTGTGGCAATTTCCGAATTAATGCTTCTGCATAGAAGTTTCACTAGCAGAGGAGGTGGAGGTAAGAATGTCACGCATATATTTAACTCATGGTCATTCCGAGCAATCGCTGTAATCAATTAGACAGCTGGAAGATGCCTACAGAACTGACGCAAACGTTTAAGGTTACATTTGTTTTACAATGTTTTCCGCCAGACTGAAGAACAAACAGCCGTAACTGTTTAACTTCTTGTAGCTGGTTTTACGGTCAGGAAAAATTTTGGAAACGACGTTATGTTTGTCTCTGACAGTACAGTTATTTATTTCCACAAACAAATATTGTCATTTCAGCTGTGTGGCAATTATTAAGTGGAAATTATTGACGCTCGGAGCTAGATAATGGTAAGCCACATACTGAATAAATTGAGATTTTTACACTGTTAATACCTGCAGCGGATTTCAAGAGATGGCACCACACACTCTATTGTTACGTATTACATCAAGAGACAGCACGTCAGTTTTGTGGTTTAGTATGGGATGGAGAAGAAACAGCGAGATTTATTCAGCTGAAAAAATGCATTGTGGAACCTATAAGGAAGCCATTTATTTTGAGAGGGTGATGACAGGGTTATGTAATTATGGAGCATGCTATATTACAGCACGTTATTATGTGATTATCAAGACAGTGCAGTACATGTAGTACCCTTAAATAATACGAATAGTTAGCTAAACCAAACTATGGAACAATTCTAAGACATTTATCTGGAGCCCATTGACTGTAAACCAATTTCGTGCTGCTTATGGGCACCACTAGTGGCTGCTATAGGGGTTATTGCGGCTTGCCATTGTAGTACTTTTCAATTTAGTTTCGTAGTTTCATGTTATCAGTAACTTTTGCATTTTTTTCTTTTGTAAGGAGAAATATAACAAAAAGAAATACTGTAATGGATGTATACGCTATTAACTTTTCAGAAGCTATTGCGCTCAAATTTTTGGTCCCAATCTCTGATTCAGTTTTCCGGAAGCACACTATTCATCGAGACTCTTGTAAAATTAATGTCAAGAAACATGGCCGTGGACTGTGACCTTAACATCAGAAGTATCGTAGGCCTGTTTCTATGCGGCACAAATAAACAAAACATTTACTGATGTAAGTAAAATTATTCTCTTACGTTACATTATTTTTAAAGTTAAATGATAGTGAGAAAACTGAATGATGACAGAAGCATCTGTATAGAGTTAAAGGAAGTGGACTTTCCGCAGTATGTTTCGCGCTCTTTGCTGGACATAAGGTGGTCTGATTGTAGCCTCCCCACGCCTCCGTTGATTAGTCGTCGCTGCCTGGGCGACGAATGATTCATCTTGTTTTGATTTTGACACTATTTCTAACGTGTTTTGTCTGTGGTTATTAGAAAGTTTCCGTCGCTCTTTGCAACTGCTGTCAACTTACGCGGTATACCATGCATGACGCTGGAATATTCATTGCACGGTGAACAGTTTGTTGTTGTTACTGTCGCTTTGTTGGACGTTAGGTGAAACTCCATCGCGATACCAAGAAAGCTTGCAACCCCTGTGACAGTCAGTCGCACCCCCTTCCCCGCACCGCCGACCACAGGGTTCGTGAACAGGCTATCGTCGTACGCCCAAATTTCTGAAAATGTCAAGTGATACACAATGACAAAAAGTCTGGAAATCCCTGCTATAAGGCAAAAGAAACTGTCTGACGTAATGGACCCGCTTCCCTATAAAGCTATCTGCGGTAGAACGTGGACATTTTTTAGCCCTCACTCAGTATGAAGCCATACAGCAGGTTGAAGAACCTGAATTGACTGATGGCAGTATCTCATATTACCCTGAGAGAAATGTGAATTGTGATTATTGTAGCCGGCCGTTGTGGCCGAGCGGTTCTAGGCGCTTCAGTCAGGAACTGCGTGACCGCTACGGTCGCAGATTCGAATCCTGCCTCGGGCATGGATGTGTGTGATGTCCTTAGTTTAGTTAGGTTTAAGTAGTTCTAAGTTCTAGAGGACTGACCTCAGATATCAAGTCCCGTAGTGCTCAGAGCCATTTTTGATAAGTGTGGCCAAATATTGGCGCTGAGTCTTTGGTGACATACAATGACAAGCCAAAAAGTTATCTGTCTTGCTTCATAATATTGTGCTTGACTGTACCCAGTAGTTAAAAATGGTCTTTTTCGTCCGCAGCTCGTGGTCGTGCGGTAGCCTTCTCGCTTCCCACGCCCGGGTTCGATTCCCGGCGGGGTCAGGGATTTTCTCTGCCTCGTGATGACGGTGTTGTGTGATGTCCTTAGGTTAGTTAGGTTTAAGTAGTTCTAAGTTCTAGGGGATTGATGACCATAGATGTTAAGTCCCATAGTGCTCAGAGCCATTTGAACCATTTTTTTTTTTGTTCTTTTTCATTTGAAAACAACCTTTTTGAGTTCGTGGTTTCCCTGACCAATTATGTTGTTTCCGTCTCTCCCTTGTAGGATGCCTTGTAAAAACTGAAATAATAATAACTTGTTTTTATTATATAAAAAAGTTATGTACAGAATACTGCTCGCCTGAGTGCGAGACTTCAGCTTGCTACTCGCTAAACAGCGTGTCAGATTTTGGCACGAAATTACATACAGCTATCCTCATTTCCTTCTTCACACAAAGTCGTGATCTGTACTTCGTTTTAATGACAGCCACTGTCGAAAACCACTCTCGCAAGATAGAAGGTTGCGAAGGCAGTTAATACCTTCAGTGCTTTCTTGCTCAAGCTTGGAAACTCTTTTCTTACTGAATACCACAATTTTGGCAATGTCAGTTTTGAAAACGTCACTTGGAGTGAAGAATCTGAAGAAAATTCTATCAACTTCCTCTTTTGCAGTATTGAATTCAGAAGGAGAATCATTACTGAAGGGATTTTGAACCCACTGACATCTGTTACATATTTCAGAAAATTATTTTTCAAAATGTACATGAGGTCCAGATAAATGTCCTTGGGTTATGGAAAACAATATCTGCACTGAGGCCTACCTCATTGTCGTTTATAAAATGCTAACGTGGAAAGCAGTTCATTTTTCTCTTCCAAAGAAGCAGCTTCTTTTTGAAGGACGAAACTTCATCAATAATCTGAATTAAATGAATCTCATTTCTTTGCAGAGACTTGTTCAGTGACTTTAACTTCTCAAATACATCACAAAAGTATGCAACCTTTAAGGAAAAGTCAGTGTCTACAAAGTACTTCGCACTGTTACGATTTTCTTCTTCCAGGTAAGAACAGACTTCTCGCATACGTTCAAGAACGTTCGATAATAAATTCCCCTAGAGTGCTGCTATAAAATAAGAGATGTATTAGATTGGTGCGTAAGCTCGTAGCGTTCTGTTCTGAATGTTGGTATTCCGGATGCTATGGCTGCATTTATCGACTGTCATTTTCCATTTGTATTTCACTGTTGCTATTTGAGTTTTCCTTTGGCAGGGGTAAATACAGGGAGCGAAAGGCTATTTACAGTTTGTACAGAAAGCTGATGGCAGTTATAAGAGTCGAGGGGCATGAAAGGGAGGTAATGGTTGGGAAGAGAGTGAGACAGGGTAGTAGCCTCTCCCCAATATTATTCAATCTGTATATTGAGCAAGCAGTAAAGGAAACAAAAGAAAAATTCGGAGTAGGTATTAAAATCCATGGAGGAGAAATAAAAACTTTGAGGTTCGCCGATGACGATGATGACGATGTTTGGTTTGTGGGGCGCTCAACTGCGTGGTTATCAGCGCCCGTACAATTACCCAATCTTTGCTCAGTCCAATTTCGCCACTTTCCTGGATGATGATGAAATGATGAGGACAACACAAACACCCAGTCATCTCGAGGCAGGTGAAAATCCCTGACCCCGCCGGGAATCGAACCCGGGACCCCGTGCTCGGGAAGCGAGAACGCTACCGCGAGACCACGAGCGGCGGACATTCGCCGATGACATTGTAATTCTGTCAGAGACAGCAAAGGACTTGGAAGAGCAGTTGAACGGAATGGACAGTGTCTTGAAAGGAGGATATAAGATGACCATCAACAAAAGCAAAACGAGGATAATGGAATGTAGTCGAATTAATTCGGGTGATGCTGAGGGAATTAGATTAGGAAATGAGACACTTAAAGTAGTAAAGGAGTTTTGCTACTTGGGGAGCAAAATAACTGATGATGGTCGAAGTAGAGAGTATATAAAATGTAGACTGGCAATGGCAAGGAAAGCGTTTCTGAAGAAGAGAAATTTGTTAACATCGAGTATAGATTTAAGTGTCAGGAAGTCGTTTCTGAAAGTATTTGTATGGAGTGTAGCCATGTATGGAAGTGAAACATGGACGATAAATAGTTCGGACAACAAGAGAATAGAAGCTTTCGAAATGTGGTGCTACAGAAGAATGCTGAAGATTAGATGGGTAGATCACGTAACTAATGAGGAGGTATTGAATAGAATAGGGGAGAAGAGGAGTTTGTGGCACAACTTGACTAGAAGAAGGGATTGGTTGGTAGGGCATATTGTGAGGAATCAAGGGATCACCAATTTAGCATTGGAGGGCAGCGTGGAGGGTACAAATCCCAGGAGGAGACCAAGAGATGAATGCACTAAGCAGATTCAGAAGGGTGTAGGTTGCAGTAGATACTGGGAGATGAAGAAGCTTGCACAGGATAGAGTAGCATGGAGAGCTGCATCAAACCACTCTGTGGACTGAAGACCACAACAACAACAACATTTGGCTTAAGTGTTGTCATTTTGTAATTTGGAGATAGTGAGTGGCGTTGTGGACACTAGAAAATGGAACGACAGGTGGGGAAATCGGAACATTTCCGACACATTCTTCTGTTTGGGTCCATTAAAAGGGTGATGACAGCGGGGGCAGTCGGAAACATATGCGCCGTGTGTAGGGGTTAATGCCATTAGACAGAGCACGGCAAAAAATGGTTTTCTCGTTTTGAAGAGGATCGTTTTGACATTAGTGACTTTCCAGGTTCATGAAGAACCTCAGGGTTTGATGAAAATCACTTGAACGCATTAATCCGCACCAGTCCACTTTAGTGTACTTGAAGACTGGCAAATGCGATGTTTTTTTCATCATTCCACCATTCAGTGACATTTGCATGCAGTGGGGAAGGTTCAAAAATCGGGCTTATGGGTAGAGAACGCTCCAAGTCCAAAAACCAGCGGGTGGCCACGTGCGTTCCGCTGATTGCTCATCATCAATTGGTTCGTGAACAGTACCAACCATTCCTCTCCTGTTTCATTATTGGTGTCGAGAAGTTTCGTTTTTATGCTAACATAAGGAGAAGAAAGGAACGGTTGAGTCCAAACACAGCAGACATTCCCTGCACAAAGACCTGCGCATTTTCACAAAAGGTAACGTTACGCATCAGTGCTGACATTTATTGTCAACAAGTGACGCGCCTTGCAGACAAAATCCAAGAACAATGACCGGGAAGACTGCGTGAAGTTGTGCTATTCCACGACAACGCCCGACCGCATTCTGCTACACTGACAAATTACACTATACAGGAACTGGATTGGGAAGTCATTCAGCACCCACATTATTCACCTGATGTTGCGCCCTCATATTTTCACGTTTTCCCCACTCTGTCGAACAATCTTCAAGGATTTTCCATTCAGGATGAAAATGCTCTCGTAACATGACTCGACGAGTTCTTTGCCTCAAAACTAAATAATTTCTACAGTCGCGGAATCGAAAAGTTACCCACGCGTTGGCTAACTGTTGTGAATGGTGAAGGGGAATATACTATTGATCACTAAAGTCTCTTTATGCGTATCTGCTGTATTTATTAATCTTACGGAAAAATGATGCGAACTTATGCACCAACTTAACATGTTCAACTCCCATACCGTGACATATTTGTCTAAAAATCTAGCTTCTTGAGGACGGGTTTTAATAAAGTTCACCACATTTATCACAGTTTGCAGTACTTGATTTAGATCAGTACTCAAATATTACAAAGCAAGAGCTTTATGAATAATGCAGTGGGTCCGAATAGTGCTTGTAGACCGCTGTAACTCCCCGACATGGGTCGCGCGCCACCAGTACACAAACCACACCGCAGGCCGGGTTAATTTGGTTTTCTACCATCAAGTTGCCCTCTATTTCGAACAAATCATTGTCGATAATACCTGAATTTATTTTCATAACAAAAAAGATCGTCAATCATTTTGTAACTTTATTCGTCAACAAATGGCACGCAGCAAATTACATTAACATCTACGTGTAGATGTAATTTCTATATGTACATGGATACTCTGTAAATCACATTTAAGTGCCTGGCAGAGGGTTCATCGAACCACCTTCACAATTCTCTATTATTCCAATCTCGTATAGCGCGCGGAAAGAATGAGCACCTATATCTTTTCGTACGAACTCTGATTCCCCTTATTTTATCTTGGTGATCGTTCCTCCCTAAGTAAGTCGGTGTCAACAAAATGTTTTCGCATTCGGAGGAGATAGTTGGTGATTGGAATGTCATGAGAAGATTCCGTCTGAACGAAAAACGCCTTTCTTTTAATGTCCATCCCAAATCCTGTATCATTTCTGTGACACTCTCTCCCATATTTCGCGATAATACAAACGTGCTGCCTTTCCTTGAACTTTTTCGATGTACTCCGTCAGTCCTATCTGGTAACGATCCCACATCTCCCAGCACTATTCTAAAAGAGGACGGACAAACGTAGTGTAGGCAGTCTCCTCAGTAGATCTGTTACATTTTCTAAGTGTCCTGCCAATGAAACGCAGTCTTTGGTTAGCCTTCCCCACAACATTTTCTGTGTGTTCCTTCCAATTTACGTTGTTCGTAATTGTAATTCCTAGGTGTTTAGTTGGACTTACGGCCTTTAGATTTGACTGATTTATCGTGTAACGGAAGTTTAACAGATTCTTTTTAGCACTCATGTGGATGATCTCACACTTTTCGTTATTTAAGGTCAAATGCCAGTTTTCGCACCATTCCGATATTTCTTCTAAATCGTTTTTCAGTTTGTTTTGATCTTCTGATGACTTTATTAGTCGATAAACGACAGCGTTATCTGCAAACAACCGAAGATGGCTGCTCCGATTGTCTCCCAAATCGTTTATATAGATAAGGAGCAGCAAAAGGCCTATAACACTACCTCGGGGGAACGCCAGACATCACTTCTGTTTTACTCGATGACTTTCCGTCAATTACTACGAACTATGACCTCTCTGACAGGAAATCACAAATCCGGTCACATAACTGAGACGATATTCCATAAGCATGCAATTTCACTACGAGCCGCGTGTGTGGTACAGTGTCAAAAGGCTTCCAGAAATCCAGAAATACGGAATCGATCTGAAATCCCTTGTCAGTAGCACTCAACACTTCATGTGAATAAAGACCTAGTTGTGTTTCACACGAACGATTGTTTCTATACCCGTGTTGACTGTGTGTCAATAGACCGTTTTTTTCGAGATAATTCATTATGTTCGAACACAATATATGTTCCAAAATCCTGCTGCATATCGACGTTAATAATATGGGCCTGTAATTTAGTGGATTACTCCTACTACCTTTCTTGAATATAGGTGTGACCTGTGCAACTTTCCAGTCTTTGGGTACGGATCTTTCGTCGAGCGAACGGTTGTATATGATTGTTAAGTATGGAGCTAATGCATCAGCATACTCCGAAAGGAACCTAACTGGTATACAGTGTGGACCAGAAGACTTGCTTTTATTGAGTGCTTTAAGTTGCTTCACTACTCCAAGGATATTAAATGAGGATATTAAATGAGCATCTCTATTGTTATCAGTGGCCTCACAAAGCTGCAAGCCAAAATCTTTCCCTCTAATTTTTTTATATAATTTTGTCATGATGGTCTTCCCCTAAATCTTGAATTCGACGACTAATTGTGATGTCGGTTGTAGGAATGGGCAACACTGTTTTGCCATGGACACTCCAAGCTAAACACCATGTGTGCAGCACACCGTATAATTAATTCTTTTCCAATCGTATGAGCTTTCATACATTTTGCTACTCGGCAAGCTACAATATAGGACGCTAGAAGGGCTTTATTCGAGATTTCGCTTACTTAGAAAATAATGACTTTCTTGTTCTTTCATTTCACTCAGTTTTCTAGAAAAATATTCTCTTGGTTTGATCACGTCATTCTTACGAACACTTTCTAAATGATGCCTTAATTGTTAGATAATATAATTTCAACAGAAAGTACTTTTAGATACCAAACACGCTGTTGACGTTCTTCTTTGTTCAGAGCAGGGTACATGAAACCAATATCTAACTAGCTATCGTAGTATTTCCTGTACTCGCGTTTCCCGTCTTCGTTACCTCTTTCCTTGCAGTCTTCAGCGACTTCTCGCTTTTTGCTCCCGTAGTTTATCGCCTTTATCAACTTTATACAAAATGTAATAAAAGCTGGTTGAAAATACAACAATCACTGCTGGTGCTAAGGGTAACTCGCGGTAGTTCGTCTTCGCAGTTGTGACCCGACTGCTTACGCAAGCAGGTGGAATTCCTACGAGACCACACAGGCTGACACCAGAAATGAAACTTCCCACAGCTGTCTTCTTTGCAGCTACGAAACAAATCCACGGCGCCCCAAGCGGTCATTCGTGGCTCACGACGGCGTCGCAGCACACAGGTTAAACAGCACTGCCGTAATACACGTAGTACGTTGTAGCACAGCAAACGTCCTTCTCAGTCCATCACCTGATTTATGAAGTTTGCTGGACCTTCATGTGTCTCTCCTGCAAAGATTAGATTAGTACTTGTTCCATAGATCATGAATACGGCACTTCGTAATGATGTGGAACGTGTCAGGTTAATAAAAGGTGTCTATACAAGATATTACATAGGACAAAATATTACATGACACTCAATAATTATTTTTTTTTTTGTGGAGGTTCGGAAATTACCCACTTACTGTATCCAAAAATTCATCTAATGAGTAGAAGGCGTTTCCATTAAGAAATTCTTTTAATTTCCTTTGAAATGCTATATGGCTTTCTGTCAGTCTTTGATGTTATTGGGTAAGTGACCAAAGACTTTTGTGGCAGCATAATTTACCCCCTTTTGAGCCAAAGTTAGATTTAACCTTGAGTAGTGAAGATCATCCTTTCTCCTAGTGTTGTAGCCATGTACACTGCTATTATTTTTGAATTCGTTCGGATTGTTAATAACATATTTCATAAGTGAATATATATATATATATATATATATATATATATATATATATATTGTGAGGCTACAGTGAAGATCCGTAGCTCTTTAAATAAGTGTCTGCAGGATGATCTTGGATGAGCTCCAGCAATTATTTCGATTACACGCTTTTGTTCAATGAACACTCTTTTACTCAATGATGAGTTACCCCAGAATATGATGCCATACGAAAGCAGAGAATGAAAATAGGCGTGGTAAGCTAATTTACTGAGATGTATATCGCCAAAATTTGCAATGACCCTAATAGCATAAGTAGCTGAACTCAAACGTTTCAGCAGATCCTCAATGTGTTTTTTCCAGTTCAACCCCTCATCAATGTATACACCTAGAAATTTTGAATATTCTACCCTAGCTACCGATTTCTGATCGAATTCTATATTTATAATGGTGTCATTCCATTTACTGTGTGGAACTGCATATACTGTGTTTTGTCAAAGTTTAATGAGAGCCCATTTGCAGAGAACCAGTTAATAATTTTCTGAAAAACATCGTTTACAATTTCATCAGTTAATTCTTGTTTGTAGGGTTTGATAGCTATACTTGTATCATCGGCAAAAAGTACCAGCTTTGCATCTTCGTGAATATAGAATGGCAAGTCCTTAATATATATTAAGAACAGCAGAGGACCCAAGACCGAACCTTGCGGCACCCCATTCTTGCCCCCAGTTTGAGAAATCACCAGTTTTTTGCATATTATCTGAACTGCTTATTTCAACTTTCTGCACTCTTCCAGTTAGGTATGATATAAACCATTTGAGCGCTGTCCCATTCATACCACAGTACTTGAGCTTATTTAGAAGTATTCCATGATTTACACAACAAAAGCCTTTGAGAGATCACCGAGCGTTTCAATTGTGTTTCAGGTATTGACATGTGTCCATTATGAACAGCAGTAACTACTCCATTCTACAATAGCATCACTAGAGGAACGGGTAAAATGGAGCACAGTGGCTTACTCTTTCGTAGTGATACACATTGTTCGTCCTGATATATTCATTTTACTGCCAGTTCAGCATTTCTGAATTGTTGGTGCACGTATGGTGTGTGATTCCGTGACCACGGTAGCCGAAGTGATGGTGTTTCGAGCGGCACACATTACCTTGCTTAATACGGTTTAGGAAATCTGTTGCCATTTCAAAACAGATTCCAGCCGTCTCGGGATGGATACATACAGGTCCTGTTTGGTTTTTAAGGGAATCTCATATCATTCTTTCAACAGAATAGTGACAAATCGAGGTAATGCTGACGAAAGCAGATAGTGTTACCACACCATTCGCTCCGAATGGGACCACAAAGTCTCAATAATACTCAGATCTGGTGATTGACGTGGCAGGGTTGATGCGACAATTGATACTCGTGCTCACAGGATCAGTCCTGGAAGATGCGTGGACAGGGGCCCCGTACTCCTAGAACACGGCATCAGCATTGGAGAAGAAACATTATACCATGATCATCCTTGGCAGTAGTGCGAGCTTGCAGAGTAGCCATGGGGCTCTTGGAGAACCACGAAAATGGCTTGCCAAACCATCACCGGACCTCCGCCATGTTTCACCCTTTGGACACAAACTCGGCCAGCAGTTAGAAACTGTGAAATAAGAGTCACCAGACCAAATGACTTTCTTCAGAGGCATTGCCAGAATTTAGAAGTGAATTATTATACCACCATATTAAATTACGCGGACTATTCGTCGTTGCATGTCGGCCTCACAAGCTTTGCAGACTGTTTCTGACCACCCTGTATAATACTCCAAACCGTTCGCTCTCAGCAACTTCTTTCCAAAATTAAGGCCTATGGTAGACTTGAAGGAAGCGAAGGAAGTTGGATTGTTAATTACACTTTCTAAACATTATTTTATCGTGCTTTTCAAAGCTATTTCCCAACGTGGACAAGTGAAAACAAGTCCTGTTTAGGCGCTGTACGACTCACTGCTCATTTATTACCAACACGCATAGGTTTTTTTTTTAAATTTCAACCGACGGATGCGGTTAGAAATCCGTATAAAAATCACAAAATAAATAAAAAACATGAAAATGATTTAATCCCAGCACTAACACTGTGTGTCTTTCCTAACACAGACGGAAACCTATACATGATGCAATGCTTGGGCTGTTGAACAATGCGTCGTATACTGCGGTTACAGTTGCACTCGAGAGCTTAGAGGTCTGTGCCAGTAGTTCAAGGAAGCCGACTGGAAAGAAATCTTTGTGCAACATTGCTTGCCTCAAATGCACTGTCGCATCCAAATAAGACGACAGAAGCGTACGAGTATACCCAGCAGCTATTTTCAAGGGTAATTTATTTCATTTTAGCCACCATAGAGCGATTTTTGAATATCTGCGAATATACGACGAACATTCCGATTATAAAGTCAGAAAACATTTATTAATGGAAGCTATGACTATTTATTTAATTTAAATGATATGTAAAAGGTTCTAGACAAAAATAGAGGGCAGCCACCAACAACTGTTACTTTATGTTATGAACGTAGCTAAAGGTTACCTGTTGAGTTTTCCTTACTCGGTTCGTCCAGCAGTTTTACAGAAGTCCATCTTATAAAGAAACTCTTCTTTTTCATTTATTCCTCATTCCAAAGTAATCCCAGAGTGCCATTAAAATTACGCAAAACTGTCGTTATTAATATTTCTAAAAGTTTCCAACCCAACGCATCTTGTGATGTTCAGTATTTTACATTGTTTTTCTTTAGGTTTCAGGGACGTTACGTAGTTTAAATAATGTATAACCAGCGGAAAAGACAGTGACAAAAAAGTGGCATACCAGTTGCTTTCTCAGCATCTTCAAAATTTTTCGTAAAAACTTTAGCATGTGAACATTTTCGCACTCTTTCTAACATGAAACTCGCTTCTCACTCCCAAAAGCTCCCCTAATTGTTACTCGCTCACACCCACTACTCCATCGTTGTAGGTCGCTCATACCCAACCAATTTCAGTTGCTCATTCTCACTCGCTCACTCAGTCCAACTCATTGTCATTATCCGTTTGTGTCTCTCTGTCACTGACTGCCTCCTGTCCCAGAAGCTCAGTCTCATTCGTTCTGTCCCGCTGTTGCTGCCTCCTCTCATATTTGTCTTCTGCTCTCTCTTACTGCTCCTGTGCCATCTCCTCCTCCGTGTCACAGACTCGGTTTCTCTCCTTATCGCTGGCTCTCACCCACTTCCACCTTCCCCATCTCTCTACTCCTCTCCCACTGGCACTGTCTCCTTCGCCCTTTCCCTAGCACTGTTCTGTCACTGTCAACTATGTTCCAGTGTCACTGCGTCCATTCTTTTTCTCAGACTGCCTTCGTCTCCTTCACTCTTTCTATATCACAACTAATGTCTACTATCTTCCAGTACTTATTATTTTTCCTTTTCGTACCCACTGCCACTGCCTCCTCCTCTCTCAGTATAAAAAAAAGCGAGAATTTATTCACATACGACAATTTTAAAGGTGTTGAGAGAGGTAGAAGAAGCAGCTGCTATCCCACTTTTCAGTCAGTCTTTTAACAAACATAAACATGTTCGACTTTTTTCTGCACCAACAGAGGCATTTTTCCACTGGTTCTCTTCATTTTCTTACCACAGCAGGATGTGTCACTACTAAGAAAATATCACTACGGTCACATACATTTTGATAGTTTATTTCTGGGGTGCTGGAATAACGTATGACTAATTTTACACCCCAAACCCGATTTGATGGGTACAAAAATTTTGCATCTGCTTCATACTACAACATGGGGTTCCCAAAATTCTTATGATGGTTAACAGAGACTCTTTTCAGCATATTTCTTCGTGCTACATCACATTATAAACTAGGTTTTCGCCTCATACCGGTTTTACGTGTGTATTTTACTTGTACAAGAAGGGTGACATTGAACATCCGTATCTCGCAAATTGGTAAAGATATCAAGAACACTTTCAAGGTACTTTAGGATTGGGATCTCAGGAATATTTCGTGAAAATTGCAGCCATTTGCTGTGCATAGCCGTCTCGAAAGCCTTGGTTCGTTTTTGGTACTCAAAAACCATGTTTTTTTCGATGTTTCTCGATAAAGGATAAAGATTTTTGAAAACGAGAAGATTCCTAGAGAAGATGCCGTTAAAATTTGAGCAATTTGTTGCTGTTAGTTATTTACATACCCGCTGCTGACGTCCTGAAATAGTAAAAAACGTCTTCGGGTTTTCGCAGGAACCAGGCATGAATGAAATGGTGCCTTCATAAGCCCCTTAAAGCGCAGCGTAGACCACATTTAGTGCAGAAAAAAAGCCAACAGATTTGTTCCATTTGCGTAAGCCGAAGGAAGCGTACAGTATTGAAAAATTGATCTTGTACTATAGGATAGTTACAGTAAGAAGATCATTCTGTTGACTATTCAAATGATCGCTAGCCGAAGGGTTATCCAACACATTTGACCCTATCTTTTCATCGCCAATAGAACCCGACGTAGGAGCAGCGGAAAAATTCCGTTTTTATGCGCGTGGTTTTTTAACACATTGGGCGCAAGCAACACAACATGAAATCGAGGCCCATGCCGTGAACTGCTGAGACACGTGTCTGCCACGTACCCGCTCGCTTACCATCACCTGGTAACCCCAAGTTCGCTGCTGCGTCAGTCAATTGTTCAAATAAAAGCAGTAGTAACTCTGCAGCATATCGACGTTGCGCTCAGCTTACCCTTCTGAACTTACCAGGCACCAGAAGAACATCGTAGCGGCTTTCGCGTCTTCTAATACTCAAAACTAGCCAAATGAGGTAATAGAAAGAAGGGAAAAATATTTCAAAGATTTATGTGACGCATGAAAATAATGTTATTTTTTAACGCCGGAACCATCTCCCGTAAAAGTCAAGTTATTACAAAATACGTCTGGCATTCAATCGATAGACTAGTGCAGACCGTCACAGTGACCTGTGGGCCGCAGAGTCCTGAAACAAAGGTTCCTAAAGTGAGGGCTCACGGCATCACCTTTAGAAACGTGAGAATTTCTCTTACTGAGCTAAGATATCACAACATTGAAATATAATTAATGCAGGGTAGTGATTTCGGAATACATTTGTCTAGGTAAGAGATTTATGTGATTAACATCGCAAGGTCACGGGTTAATGTGGGTAATGTAAGCGCGAGATAAGCCTTTGCAAATGTGAAACGCCGGTGCGTTAATAATTTGCGTTGTCCGGGTGCCGGATGTCAGTTTGTGAGGTGGAGTTTCAGGTCGCTTGCAGTTAGTCGGTCAGTTACTGCTGTTTGTGGATTAGGCTGATGTCGTCGTCTGATGACGTCTCAGCTGGGCTCGATTGGAGACAGGTCTGGTGGTGGAGCAGGCCGGGCCAAGATGTCGGCACCCTTTAGCGTATCTTGGTTACAACAACGGTATGAAGGCGAGCATTATTCTGCTGGAAAACACCCCCTGATATGCTGTTCGTGACTGGCAGCTCAACAGGTGTAATCGGCAGAGTGACATGCGGGAATGCAGTCAGGGTGCGTGGGGCAGCCAAGAGAATGCTCCTGCTGTCGTAGGACATAACTCCAGGTGTGAGCCCGGTGTTCCTACAACAAGACGGGTTGGTTTTAGGCCCTCGATTGGCCTCCTTCTAACCGACACACAGCCGTCGCTCGCACCGAGGCACAGCCAGGTTTCATCAGAAAACACAACGGATCCCCACCCCGCCCCCCAATGAGCTGAAGTCGCAAATGGTGGTGGTTTGGCGTCTGCGGAATGCACACTGCAGGGCGTCTGGCTGTCGCTGTCCGTGAAGTAGCCCACTGGTAACAGTTCGTTGTGTCAGTGTGGTGTAGCTGTTGCTCAAACAGCTGCTGCAGATGCTCCCCGAACACGATTGCCTTCCTTCTCAGCAGTGCCAAGTGCCCCTCCGGAGTCCAGTCGCCTCGTGGCCACAGGTTCCCGTGACCAGCGCTGCTTGCTACCTTCTACAGTGGCTACATTCTTTCCAAAGCTTTTCTGCAACATCGCAGAAGGAACATCCTGGTGGTTGTAGCCCTATTACACGACCTCGTTCGAGCTCAGTGATGTGTCAGTAATGGCGTCTTTGTCGCCTTAAAGGTGTTCTTGACTAACATCACCTCACCACGTCCAATCTCAAAGGTATTTAAAGCACACCTGATTTGCGTCCTCATAGTGGCGTTACTGGCACCACTTTTAAGCGACAGACGTGGAATCTGAACAGATATCGTGTTTGAAATGTAGAAACACACCTACCAACTATCGCTTATGTGGCATAATTTCTTCTTTGTGTAGCGTTTTTTTTCCTTTAGTGTATTTTATCAGAAAACAGAAACACAGAAAATGCAGCGTTGGCTGGAGTGCAGCCACTTGCACGCCCAAGCCAGAGCCCTTGGTCCTGGTCCTATGCACTCGGCATCAAGCAACTGTAGAAGGCATGACCTGTACGAAAAACTAGTGCAAAACTAATTTCTCTTTCTTTACGGGTGAAGCCCGTACCTTGTCTTTTGGCAGGATGAATGTGTAGTATCAAGGGAGACACCTTGGACGCTATTACATGCAGTGCAAAATAATATGAATACTGCATGTCAAAAACTTATCTTTATTCCATCACGTGTCGATAGACATGTTGTACACGTGATCCATACATATTATAAAAATGGGTATATGTATGTGTGTATGTTCCACATCTTTTCCTAAATCGCTGGACCAATTTCAACCAGTCTTGGTACACAAGCAACAATCGCTATAGGGGCAAGGACCACATACATATCATACCTCAGGAGATACACTTTGTGATCAAAAGTATCCGGACACCCCCAAAAATATACTTTTTTGATACTAGCTGCATTGTGCTGCCACCTACTGACAGGTATTCCATATCAGAAACCTCAGTAGTCCTTACACATCGTGAGAGAGCAAATTGGGACGCTCCGCGGAAGTCACGGACTTCGAACGTGGTCAGGTGATTGGGTGTCACTTGTCTCATACGTCTGTACGCGATATTTCTACACTCCTAAACATCCCTAGGTCCACTGTTTCCGATGTGATACTGAAGTGGAGACGTGAAGGGACACGTACAGCACAAAAGCGTACAGGCCGACCTCGTCTGTTGACTCACACAGACTGCCGACAGTTAAAGACGGCCGTAATGTCTATCCAGACCATCACACAGAACTTCCAAACTGCATCAGGACTCACTGCAAGTACTACCACAGTTAGGCTGAAGGTGAGACAACTTGTATTTCATGGTCGAGCGGCTGCTCATAAGCCACACATCACGCCGGTAAATGCGTGACGACACCTGGCTTGGTGTAAAGAGCCTAAAAATTGGACGACTGAACAGTGGAAAAACGTGTGGAGTGACGAATCAGTGTACACAACGTGGCGATCGGATGGCGGGGTGTGGGTATGGCGAATGCCCAGTGAACATCTTCTGCCAACGTGCGTAATGCCAACTGTAAAATTGCGAGGCGGTGTCGTTACGGCGTGGTCGTGTTTTTCATGGAGGGGGCTTGCACCCCATGTTGTTTTCCATGGCGCTATCACAGCACAGGTCATCAATGATGTGTTAAGCATCTTCTTGCTTCTCAATGTTGAAGAGCAATTCGGGGATGGCGATGGCACCTTTCAGCACGATCGGGAACCTGTTCATAATGCACGGCCTGTAGCTGAGTGGTTACGCGACAGTAACATGCCTATGATGGACTGGCGTACACACAGTCCTGACGTGAATCCTAAGAACACCTTTGGGATGTTTTGGAACGCCGACTTCGTGCCAGGGCTCATCGACCGACATCGATACCTCTCCTCAGTACAGCACTCCGTGAAGAATGGGCTGCAATTCCCCGAGAAACCTTCGAGCACCTGTTTGAACGTATTCCTGCGAGAGTGGAAGCTATCATCAAGGCTAAGGGTAGACCAACACCATACCGTATTCCAGCATTACCGATGGAGTGCACCACGAAGTTGTAAGTCATTTTCAGGCAGGTGCCCGGATACTTTTGATCACATAGTGTATGACGCCATAAACACTGAGATGCTTGAAAAACTGCTGTATTCTTAATGACGTTTAAATGTATTACTGATTACTGCTTTCCTAACGCGATTCCAGGCGCTTCAGTCGGGAACCGCGCTCCTGCTATGGCCACAGGTTCGAATCCTGCCTCGGGCATGGATGTGTGTGATGTCCTTAGGTTAGTTAGGTTTAATTAGTTCTAAGTCTAGGGGACTGATGACGTCAGCTGTTAAGTCCCATAGTGCTTAGAGCCATTCGAACCATTTTGCTTTGCTAACTCTGTTTCATCACATTTTGCAAACGCTACCCACGTATACCGCTGAATGTACCTACAAAATTATATCGTGGCACCACACATAATACAGGAGATAGATCGTCATAAACGCTGGGATGCGTGAGAAATGCTGAATCATGCATGAAGTTTTACTACGTTTATTCCTTACTGCTAACTTCTACGGTCTAGTCAGCTGAAGGACATCCCTGACACCTGACTGCGCTGCAAAGTGCAGACGGCTGAGGCAAAGACAACAGCCGTCTGTAGACATATGATGAGGCGTTGCCACGGAGACGTATATTAAATCGCGTTGCGTTGTATACACACGAAGCAACTGCGCCCAGCGTACAGGGACTGTCCGGGATACTTTATTTTAAAAAAAATAGCTCTGAGCACTATGGGACCTAACTTCTGTGGTCATCAGTCCCCTAGAACTTAGAACTACTTAAACCTAACTAACATAAGGACATCACACACATCCATGCCCGAGGCAGGATTCGAACCTGCGACCGTAGCAGTCCCGCGGTTCCGGACTGCGCGCCTAGAACCACTAGACCACCGCGGCCGGCCTTTATTTTCACATTTGTACATTATGCATGTACGACTGTTTCACGATTTCGATACTGATTTCAAGAATATGTGGAAATGAAATTTTTTCGATATTACGCTATAAATACAGTTTTTTTTCGGCTCTAATACACTCCTGGAAATTGAAATAAGAACACCGTGAATTCATTGTCCCAGGAAGGGGAAACTTTATTGACACATTCCTGGGGTCAGATACATCACATGATCACACTGACAGAACTACAGGCACATAGACACAGGCAACAGAGCAAGCACAATGTCGGCACTAGTACAGTGTATATCCACCTTTCGCAGCAATGCAGGCTGCTATTCTCCCATGGAGACGATCGTAGAGATGCTGGATGTAGTCCTGTGGAACGGCTTGCCATGCCATTTCCACCTGGCGCCTCAGTTGGACCAGCGTTCGTGCTGGACGTGCAGACCGCGTGAGACGACGCTTCATCCAGTCCCAAACATGCTCAATGGGGGACAGATCCGGAGATCTTGCTGGCCAGGTTAGTTGACTTACACCTTCTAGAGCACGTTGGGTGGCACGGGATACATGCGGACGTGCATTGTCCTGTTGGAACAGCAAGTTCCTTTGCCGGTCTAGGAATGGTAGAACGATGGGTTCGATGACGGTTTGGATGTACCGTGCACTATTCAGTGTCCCCTCGACGATCACCAGTGGTGTACGGCCAGTGTAGGAGATCGCTCCCCACACCATGATGCCGGGTGTTGGCCCTGTGTGCCTCGGTCGTATGCAGTCCTGATTGTGGCGCTCACCTGCACGGCGCCAAACACGCATACGACCATCATTGGCACCAAGGCAGAAGCGACTCTCATCGCTGAAGACGACACGTCTCCATTCGTCCCTCCATTCACGCCTGTCGCGACACCACTGGAGGCGGGCTGCACGATGTTGGGGCGTGAGCGGAAGACGGCCTAACGGTGTGCGGGACCGTAGCCCAGCTTCATGGAGACGGTTGCGAATGGTCCTCGCCGATACCCCAGGAGCAACAGTGTCCCTAATTTGCTGGGAAGTGGCGGTGCGGTCCCCTACGGCACTGCGTAGTATCCTACGGTCTTGGCGTGCATCCGTGCGTCGCTGCGGTCCGGTCCCAGGTCGACGGGCACGTGCACCTTCCGCCGACCACTGGCGACAACATCGATGTACTGTGGAGACCTCACGCCCCACGTGTTGAGCAATTCGGCGGTACGTCCACCCGGCCTCCCGCATGCCCACTATACGCCCTCGCTCAAAGTCAGTCAACTGCACATACGGTTCACGTCCACGCTGTCGCGGCATGCTACCAGTGTTAAAGACTGCGGTGGAGCTCCGTATGCCACGGCAAACTGGCTGACACTGACGGCGGCGGTGCACAAATGCTGCGCAGCTAGCGCCATTCGACGGCCAACACCGCGGTTCCTGGTGTGTCCGCTGTGCCGTGCGTGTGATCATTGCTTGTACAGCCCTCTCGCAGTGTCCGGAACAAGTATGGTGGGTCTGACACACCGGTGTCAATGTGTTCTTTTTTCCATTTCCAGGAGTGTAGAAAACTGGCGAGGTGAATACTCAGGGAATGCCAGGTTTGCAAGCCAGTATACAACTAACGGGGGCATACCTAGAGTCCTGACGCTGATTTTGACATTCTGGACTGTTGCTTCCATTAAGCAAGAGTCAAAAAGAAAAAAGAACAGATTTCAGTCCTTTATTACAAATTATGAAAGACAGAAATACACTGAGCATTTGACTGATGGAGAGAGGTTGAAATTTTTATGTTCTGTGCCAAAATTTGGAACCTTCCTCTATCCAATGACATACGCAATGTGTTTCTTTTATTGTTTGTCTGTAATAAACAAATGAAATCGACCCGCCAGGGTAGGCGAGAGCGCTAACGCGCTGCTTCCTGGACTCGGGTAAGCGCGCCGGCTACGGGTCGAATCCGCCCGGCGGATTCACGACGAGGGCCGGTGTGCTGGCCAGCCTGGATTTGGTTCTTAGGCGGTTTTCCACATCCCACTAGGTGAATATCGGGCTGGTCGCCATGTTTCGCCTGAGTTACACTGCTCGCAGACATCTGAACAAATTCGCACTATTCCATGGATTACACTGGACGAAGACGGTTGGGGTACACTGATTCCGTCCTGGGGGGTAGGGGGGGGCGGCAGGAAGGGCATCCAGCCACCCCTTAAAACACTAACATGCCAAATCCGATTAACGATGGCTGACCCTGGGTAACTGCGGGACAAGGCTCAAGCGATAGACAGATTAAACAAATGAAATCTGTTATTTCTTGTACCAAAACAGGGTATCTTCTACTGGGCGCACTTTCGTATCTTATGGGCCCGTTGTGCCACGGTACCTGCACGTTGCAGTATAACAGGAGCCGGTCATACAGCCTTCTTACACTCGTCAAGATGCCTCCGCACTGTACAGTAAGGCGTGTGTACAGATAGTGCCGTACCTGTTAGAGGACGGTGTTGGATGTCGAAACAGACCATAATATGAACGTTGATACTGCTAAGATCTTTCATGTTCTGTATGGTCGAAGTGTATTTCGTGGTGGTCGATTTGATTTTGGTCCAGCTGTTTACTGTGCTCTCACGGTCTGTAGTTGGAAACCGCAGACGGCGGACAACGTACAAGTGACACGGAAGACCTTTCGCAGACCTGTAGGTTGGTTCTCCCCCTGTCTCTCTGGATGGGAACTTCTGTAAGCTCCCGGATCCTTTGTCGGACTTTCATTCCTGTCTGTTCTGCACATTTGGAATTCAAAAGGTGTACAAGCTGTACAGTTCTCTCCAGCTTGTATCCCCAACCCCCTCCTGGAAGCTTCAGAGACAACCTCCAGGAAGTTAAACTCGCCATCTTGGCCCTTTGTTTCAATGAGCTGGACTGCCACCCTGGGTAAAAGTGGTCAATACATAAACGACTGGAGGACTCCATTTAGCTCCCTAAATCGTTCTCCCCGCCATTTCATCAATTAAAATTATACGAGAGCCGTTCGATAAATAATGCGAAACATCTTTTCTCTTCTCGGCCAGTTTCGGTCGAATAAATGCGGAACTTGTCGTGGGACATCGTGGAGTGTACCCACTTCAGCCCATATAATTTCATAAAGTTCCAAGAGCTGGCGGCGCTGTACATAGCCTTCAGAATGGCGTCTGAAACGGAGGTGCGTTCTACGCAGAGAGCCGTCACTGAGTTTCTTTTGGCGGAAAACTAGGGCGTCGCAGATACTCATAGGCGCTCGCAGAATGTCTGCGGGAAGATGGCAGTGAACGAAAGCACGGTGAGTCGTTGGGCGAGGCGTCTCTCATCATCTCCACAAGGCCGCGCAAACCTGCGCCACCTCCTGCGGGCCGGCGGGCCGGACACAGCTGCGACACCTGGCAGTGTTGGAACGCGCGGACAGCCTCATTCGAGGTGATCCACGCACCGCAGTCAGACACCTCGCTGCTCCATTGGACGCCTGTGTTGGTGGCGCTGACACGCTCGTCCACCAGTTGGGGTACTCAAAGCTGTGTGCCCGCTGGCTTCCTCGCCGCCTGGCAGAAGACCATAAAGAGCAACCAACGAAGGACCATCTGTGCGGAATTGCTTGCACGTTACGAGGCTGATCGTGACAATTTTTTGTTGAACATCGTCACAGGCGATCAAACATGAGTTCTTCACTTCGAACCGGAAAGAAAACAGCACTGCATGGAGTCAAACACAACGAGTCTTTTCAGTTATTAAGTAATAAGTGCTATCGACAGGGGATGTCAAATCGATTCGATATTTTTAGATTTCCAGAAAGCTTTCGACACCGTTCCTCACAAGCGTCTTCTAATCAAACTGCGTGCCTACGTAGTATCGCCTCAGTTGTGCGACTGGATTCATGATTTCCTGTCAGAAAGGTCACAGTTCCTAGTAATTGACGGAAAGTCATCGAGTAAAACAGAAGTAATATCCGGCGTTCCCCAGGCAAGTGTTATAGCCTCTCTATTGTTCCTTATCTATATTAACGACATATGAGACAATCTGAGTAGCCGTCTTAGATTGTTTGCAGATGATGCTGTCATTTACCGTCGTGTAAAGTCATCAGATGATCAAAACGACTTGCAAAATGATTTAGATAAGATATCTGTATGGTGCGAAAAGTGGCAATTGACCCTGAACAAAGACAAGTGTGAAGCTATTCACATGAGTACTAAAAGAAATTAGCTACATTTCGATTACGCGATAAGTCACACAAATCTGAGGGCTGTAAATTCAGCTAAATACTTGGGGATTACAATTACAAATAAACTAAATTGGAACGATCACATAGATAATGTTGTGGGTAAAGCCAACCAAATACTGCGATTTATTGGCACAACACTTAGAAGGTGCAACAGGTCTACCAAAGAGACTGCGTACACCAAGCTTGTCCGTCCTATTCTGGAGTATTGTTGTGCGGAGTGAGATCCGCATCAGGTGGCACTGACAGATGACATCGAAAAAGCACAAAGAAGGGCAGATCGTTTTGTATTATCGCGAAACAGGGGAGATAGAGTCACAGACATGATACGTGAATTGGGGTGGCAATCATTAAAACAAAGGCGTTTTTCGTTGCGACGGGATCTTCTCATGAAATTCCAATCAACAGTTTTCTCCTCCGATTGCAAAAGAATTCTGTTGGCACCCACCTACATAGGGAGAAAAGTTCATCACGGTACAATAAGAAAAATCAGGGCTCGCACAGAAAAATTTAAGTGCTCGTTTTTCCCATGCGCCGTTCGAGAGTGGAACGGTAGACACAGCTTGAAGATGGTTCATTGAACCCTCTCAGGCACTTTATTGTGAATAGCAGAGTAATCACGTACATGTAGATGTAGAGTGGCGCCGCACTACCTCTCCTCCGAAGAAGTTCAGAGCCGCATCCTCAGCCGGTGACGTCACAGCGACGCTCCTCTGGGTCTCTGAATGTGTTACTCCGTCTAATGTCCTCCTTAGTGGTTCAGCGATTATCTCGGTAGTGTATTGTGCTGCCCTCAAGGAACTGAAGAGACGGCTTTAGAGTGTTCATGGCCCCAAAAATGCAAACTAACTCCTCCTTCTCCGTGACAACTCTACGCCTCACGCAAGTTTGCGCATCCGAGAGGAGCTTACGAAACGTAACCGCCTCCACCCTACCGCCCTGATCTCGCACCTCCCGACTTCTACCTGTCTGCCCCAGTGAGGGAGGCTCTCCATGGAAGGCAGTACGTGGATGACGGGCAGGTTACTGATGCAGCAAGACGTTGGCAGCGACGTCGACCAGTGGAGTGGTACCACGCGGCAAACAGGCCCTCCCAGTAAGGAGGCGTAAGGCCGTAGCGTTGAACGGAGATTGTGTTGAAAAATAGGCGTTTGCAGCCAAAAGAGTGGAGAATAGTATGATATATTCGAATGCTGAATGAAACCAAACTGCTTTGAGAAAAAAAAAATTGAGTCTCACAACTTACGGAGTGCCCCTCGTCGTGGGCCCCATATTTAAATTAACAAACTTGCAAACGACACATGTTGAAGGTTTGATTAAAAAAGTAATTATAACAGATTAAATAGTTATATATGTTAATTAGCAGACGCTGTCATGAAATGAATGTCAAAAAATTGATATGAAAAGGAGGCTGACATGCTAGAGATTAGGAGCCACTCAGTATAAACGTTTTTAAGGAGGAAAAGCAGCTCAGATGGACAATGGTGGCAGACTGAATTGCTCGTACTCTAATTGAAATATCGAACCCGGCATTTGGTGAAGAAAATTAGGAAGAGAACGGAAATCTACATCGGGACGGCAGGACCAGGTTTGAAACCCTCTTGCTAAGAAATACGAATCTAATAAGACCTAAAGGGAGTCCCAGACGAAAGCACGGTTTCTGCTGTTCACAGATGCAGTATTTCACAAAACTGTTCGAAGTTAGTCTCTCTGTATCTGTGGATGACTGTATTTCTGTGGATGACTGTATTCTTCCTCCTTTTACGCACTTTTACCACATTGTTGTCTCTTGCACGTCTGCGGAATAAGAACACACTACTTGACTTTCTATCTAAAAAAACTACCTGTTGTGGCTTCGATCATTGTCAGCTTTACTCCACTATTTCAGAATTACGCCTGTGGGCACTGAAGAGTGGTCTAAATCGTTAATCACGTTCACGGTGCTTGCATTCGACAAGAACCTCATGCTAAGTCACCACTTATCGGGTTAATTTGAAATCCAGAATGAGATTTTCACTCTGCAGCGGAGTGCGCGCTGATATGAAACTTCCTGGCAGATTAAAACTGTGTGCCAGACCGAGACTCGAACTCGGGACCTTTGCCTTTTGCGGTCAAGTGCTCTACCAACTTAGCTACCCAAGCACGACTCACGCCCGTCCTCACAGCTTTGCTTCTGCCAGTATCTCGTCTCGTACCTTCCAAACTTTACATAAGCTCTCCTGCGAACGCTGCATAACTAGCACTCCTGAAGCCGTTCGTGAGATAATGTACCAATCACACAAAACATACTCTGGTAATTTTACATGTACTAATCTCCATTTGCCCTCGCACTTTTCTGCTATGATACTCCTTCCGCGGCCACGTTAATGTACAGGTTCGACGGTCTACACTTAAGACTAAATATTACAGCAATTGTCTGTAGCCGATTCGCTGGAAAGTGCAGCGTTCTTTGGCCACAGATATTGTTCCTACTCCTGGTGTCATCATATTTTCCCTGCCACCAGAGAACCTGCATTGAGGTGAAAGAAGTAAACCATACTGTGGAACTGTTGAAAAGAAAAGGCTGAAATATGCATATTCCGCTTTGGGATAACGTAGTGAGACGCGAAGGATGCGTCGTCCCCTCCCCCAAAACATGCATGCTGAGCAGACAAGTTGAAGCGCACCGTCTTGTTCGAAGTCCAAGGTGCGACACTCATCGAATTCCTCGAGCACGGAGGTATCATTAACAGCGACGTGTACTGCGAGACACTCCGTAGCCTACGGAACTTCAAGGGCAAATTCCTGGGCCGCTCGCAGAGGGAGAGATTTCTCTCCACGATAACATGCATACTTACTTCTCCAGTGTCACACACTGTGTAACGGCCAAGTTCAAGTGGGGGCAGCTTCAGTATCTGTCCTACAGCCAGGACATGTCGTCCTGCCACTTCCAAGTGTTCGGTACGCCGAGAAAAATCTCAAAAAGGGAAGCAGTTCAACGCGCTTCAACAAAGGACACAGCGGAGTACTGGCTCCAGTCACAGACACAGGAATCTGGGAACAGGGTATCCTTCGGCTCGTAAAATAGTGCAATAGTTGTGCTCAGATCTCTTTTGATTACTTCTGAACAAAGACTTCCGTTACACCCACAGTGTTCTTTCGTGCCTTTTATTTTAACACCTCTTGGGTTCACAGTCTCGTTGAATTTTTGAAATGACATTTTCTCCATGGAGTGCAGAATCTGTTACAATTTCTGCAATGCAGTTTCCACTTTTCAATACCTTAACCACTTGAAAATGCCTTGCAAATCGAAATTACAATTGTCATAATTGCAATAAATAGTGTAGTTCACGAAGTAAACGTTACCATTAAAAAGCACTGTCACTGCTGGAACTCTTTTGTAAGGTTATCGAATTACCGACAAAGGGCTTCATTTAAGTCAGAAATACAACTCCCCTTCGTACGAAAACACTGCGAATACGTGTCAACGTTGCTAGAAATCAAGGGAACAAAATCAACAGATGTAAGATAATTTCAGCAGTACCGTTCTTGTATACAAAATACAGAACTACAGGTTGGTCAGAAATAGTGCTGCTGAGAAATAGTTGTCCGAGTTAATTACCAGTGAAGTTATCCAATGAGGCCGTTGCTTGCGCAAATTCAAGCGACCCACAAAATACAATTAGTGTCAGTGTTGTTCGCATAGTGTGGATGATAGTACACGAGACTGCTCAGCCGTTGCCACGAGATCGATCTTTACTATCGATCCATGTTCAGTTCTTAGGAAACCAAGCAAACAACACGTCTGGCCTCTTTATCTGCGCGCGCAACGGCCCTGTTAGCTAACTTCAGTGCTAATTAATTCGGAAACGGCGCAACGTATCGAATTTTTTCCGTAACGGTTATTTCTCAGTACAGCCTATCCTAAAACAAGCTTTTCAGATAGTTTCTGATCACCCTTTGTAAATGATCTAGTGAAAAACATTGGTGACTCCATGAGTGTATTCGTAATGCTCTAGTCTGTTGTTTGCATAAAGGTTGCGAAATGCAAGGAGACCTGCCGAGGATCAGCGATCGTTGCGTGGACTGACACTTCAGCGAGGATGTAAATACATGTGTAACGTAATGCACGTAAATTGCACAAAAGACCGACTGCCGTCACACTAATGGTGACAAATCACTAGAAACAGTAACTATCATAAAATATTAGGAGTCATCATCCTTAGCGACCTAAAGTGGAATGACCACATATAGAGAAGGTGCCAGGTTGAGATTCATCGGAAGGATCGTAGAAATGAAATTCATTCACGAAAGAACTGGCTTAAAAAAACACTCGTAAGCGGATGCGTAACTGTTTCTCATTACTCTGGAACCCTTTCCAGGTTGGATAAATAGAACAGACGGAAAGAGAGAGAGAGAGAGAGAGAGAGAGAGAGAGAGAGAGAGAGAGACAGAGAAGATTTAACGAAGAGTGGCGCGTTTCATCACGTACTCGTTCAGTCAACTCGAGAGCGTTAAGGAGATATTCAACGAACAGCAGTGGCAGAGACTACGACATGGGTGTTCTGCATCACAGCGAAGAACTGTTGCAATTCAGAGAGCGTGCTTTCCAGGAAGAGCCACACGACGTATTACATTCTTCCACATACGCTTCGCATGACGGGAACAACTAAGAAATTAGACGTCATACGGAGGTTTACCGAAACCCATTTTTGCAATGCACGCTTCATAGATTTATCAGGGAACGGAGAAAAATGTGACTTAGAGTATGGATGTAGATGTAATTTAAAAAGATAACAATCATATGGAAAGGTGAAAGGTTACAAACCTCTCAGTAATAATTAAACCATCATCAAAACCCAGCTGACCAGTAGCTTGCAGCAGCAACTTACTTACGCTGCGTGACGGTAGCATGCGCTAACACAGTTCCGTCAAGAATTCGGTAACAAAAATACGAGTTTATGGAAATACGTGTAACTGAAACAGATAATGTACCAATGATGTTCTTATTTTGAACAGTGTGTTTGAGTAACAATGCACGGTTCACATTAAAAAATTGTGCCTACAAACTGATGTGATATTCGTTCCTCGTAGTAATACTTATCTCCTCATATCGCAGTTATTCATTTCGATTACAACAGGAAAGCGGAAGAATCAATTCGCGCTGCCGCTCGAGTGTTGCGCTTACCGCGTCCTCTGCATAAGACCTTTTTACGCGAGCAATTTTCTTGTCTCCACCGACTATGGCACGTTAGTCTGTTCCAGCGCTCTTAGCGCACTGTTCATGGACTGACACACCATTGTTGAGAGTCGACGTTTGTGTTTCAGATGCCTTCGCGCCAAATTTGTTTGTATTCTGATTGTTATCTGCTGCAAAAGTGAATTCATGGGTGACAGGCTTTCTTTCGAAACGGTGGAATGCAGTAACATCATTTTGAAACTAGTAATCATAGCCAAATTCATAGTGAATGATCTTGACAAAGATGTGTAGCAAATGTTCCGCACTCCTGAAAACTGTAGAAACAGAAAAAGTGTCTTCCAAATATTTCAGAGTAGCATCATTTATTTACTCGAGAAAATAAATACACACAGTACATAAAAATATTTATAAAGCAATACACAGCGCCTTGAATGTTGTCTTCTTTGTGAATAGCGAATAATTTACGAAACTATATTTTTCTTTCGGAAAGCTGACCTTTTGAGTTTTGAGACAATGTTCATTATAAAAGGGTTTTCATCTATTTACGTTCTTATATAAGAATATTCATTTTTTTGAGTCTTAGATATTTGGTCTAGATATTTGGTCATCCTTGAGGGGGAATACTCTCAGAAAAAATATCGAATCCTCACGTAGCCTTCGCAGTGTGCGCCGAAAATAAAGTAAACAATAAAGTAAAGATTAAGAAGGCACAAAACCTAGTACTATAACTTGAGTGCATTATGGCGAGAATTAGTTAACTTCCGGTGCTAACAGAGGACACGGCCGTCCCTGTTTCCTCCCATACGCAGCATTCAGCGTTTTCAGGAGTGCAGAACACTACACTCGCTGGCATCACTGAACCACTCGGCACATGGTTGGGGACTCATCTGCACGCAGAAAGATGACGCTTACCAACCACGAGCTGCCGATTTCGATTGGGTCGTTCGTGTAAAACAGGCTTAATGCGAAGGCAGCTGGAGAAGGTGGAGGGATCCGAGCTCTGCCTAGAGAACGGGCATGAAAAACAAGTTGGAAACACGACGATCTTGGCCCATCTGTCTTCGAAATTAGTTTCCATTACAAAAAAGGCAATTAAATTAGTGTTTCATTAGGTTGGACATGAAATCCTTCAATGGGCGTACGACCATGTTTGGCTCAAATAATTTACTGTTGTCTTGGACGCCAAAATTCTTTTCTTTTTGCTCCTGACGCGTTTCGCACTAGCGCATCTTCAGATCGTTTGGCAGCTGCTGTTAAGTATGTATGTTCAGTGTTGTCTAGGTACAGTGTATCAATAAAGATGTGAAGATGCTGTGTAGCGAATCACGCCCGTAGTAAAAAATAAAAGAATTTTGGTGACTCAGATGAGAGTGAATTATTCGAAATTAAAGTGTGACGTGATTCCTGAAGTTTTTCCAGCGCGCCTCAGATAGAGCAATACCCTACGGATGGTACTGAAACAGACAGGAGGTGATCACGATGTCCCTCTGCGCCATTTTCTCATGTAAAGCTAGCCCCTGCAAAACTCACCTGAAGATGGCTGAATGGCTGCCAGCCGAAACACCTTGGCAAGATGTGGACATCATCTGGCTGCAAGCTCGAAACCACATGAAATTAAATTCTAATAATCCTTCCAATATCTGCAGTTTTCTCCTTTAAGACATGGTCTTTGGAAACTGAGTGAAAAGAAACAGGTTTGCTTGACGCATATAGTTGGGCAGGAGCTGAAGTTTCCACCTCACCCCACCTAACGTCAATCGGTCCGTCGCGAAGCCGAACTTACAGAAGTTCAACTCGTGGTCCCGCACATGTCTCACTTCGGCCTTCATTTGGAAGGTTCGGGCCCTTCAGTTCACCGAGACAACACCTGGTGTCAGCAGGAATTTTATTTTCGTCATCAGGTTGCCTTGGCTTTGGTATAAAATACATTAGTGCAATGTCTGTACAGACACTATAAAATACAGACACTGCACTTATGTAATGTCAGTAAACCACCGAAGAGCAGCGAGGTGATTCAACAGAAACAGAACTGATGGTAACTACAGGGCACCAACTTCCGTTAGATTGTCTGCCCGTCAAATGCGTCAAAAGTTATGTGGATGCCCATCGTTGATACACAACAAAATATTAAACCTGCATATTGACTCCATTTTATGACCTACCATTGTAAGATTGGCCTCCTTGGACAAATGAAATTTCCAGAGGAACATTAACCCTTGCCACAAGATCAGAATTATGTGTTTCGACCGCCGATGGATCGTGTGAAACCTTGAACCACAAGGTCGATGGATATAAACTCTATTTGACACAAGGGCACGTGACAAAATATCGAGCACCCTATGAAAAGAGCGTAGTGGTTGTGCGTTGACGCTCTGTAAATGGTGTAGGACTGGTGCCAGATGGTCATATGATCCTCTACCGCTGACGTAAATCTGGAGGATGAATTACCATCCTCATGTCCAGTTTTGGTTTAGGCATCTCCACCCGTTCCAATGTCAAGTACGCTGCAAGTGGTCTTTCCATCTCTTCTTAGAACGCCAAACATTCCTTTAGCCTTGAGGTGTATATTTGTTTATTATTTTAGGTATTCGTTCTTCTGGCGTCCTTTGAAAGTGTTCGAGCCATTTCTTTCTGTAGTCCTCGATTTTCTGAAGTATGCTTTTTGCACACTGTTCACTTCTCACTTCACTTTTTTTTTTATCCGATCTATGATGTAACCAGCTAAGCGACCTTGGAAGGCTCGCTTCTGCTGCTTCAATCCTGCTCCTTGACTGGTGGTGAGAATCCAAGTCCCTGGCCCTTACATCTGCCATCACATTAAAAAATTGTAGTACATCTCTTTTCTATTTGTTTGGAGGAGAGTGCGATTTATAGTACCTACCAACTGCTGGAATTTTTGCAGTTTTTATTCTTCATCATTGTGTGTGATATATGAAAGACCAATGCATTTAAAAGTACATATTTGTTCTACCAACTTATCCTTTATTATTTTTGGTCTAAAATATTCCTTGCCATGGAATGCCATTACCTTAGTTTTGCTTTTAGGTATTGACATTACTCTCTGTAATTTATCTTCTGACTCCGCTAAGATCATTTGATTATCTGCAAGCGGGAGTGTATTTATAAGTTTATTGTTAAACTTAGGATGGTGCACCACTTAATTCTGCCACGTCTTTATGACGTCCTCTCAGTATATATTAAATAATGTGGGTAATACAGGGACACCCTTGTCTCACTCCTTCATAGAGGTTTCTCTCAAGCGGACTTCCTTGAATTAATGTACATGAAACCAGCGAAGTAAGATTGTTCGACGGGAGGCATGACAGAATGATAAAAAGGAGATATTATGTGTGGAGGTTTTAAAAGTTATTTAACATTAGTTTCGTTCATGTAGTATCTTTCTTTGATAGGCTGTCTAGTTCGATGATATCGCTTCCTACTAGAGGGTGGGGCTGTTGCATTAATGTACATACAATGAAATGTAATAATGAAGCAGGAAGTGAGGTTTCACTTCAGTTTTTAACGTGTGTCTACTCATTCATTTCACAATACCCAAAACATGATTCGAAGGAAACATTTACAAAAACCAAAATTCAGTTCGGCTCAACATGCTTGCATCTCTTTCCATCTCAACTGTACCATTCTAGATTGCACTGTCCAGCCAACTACGCCAGCACACAACTAAAACTGACTGATTGCTACACACACAAAACACTGATACATGAAGCCGCATTTCAGAGATATTTGAATACATCGGTCTCCCATGTTACAAATATATGTGTATAGTATCGATCTGATGGAAATGATTTCCAAAAAGTTACAAACGTATTTGGCATTTCATTAATAAAAAAAATGATTATAGGGAATAGTTTTATATTAAAGACGAGGTGTTTCGAGCAGTTCCATTATGTGGTGTCCATGGGTGCACCATAAATGAAGTTTCCAGATTTGCTGGCTCATTAAAGTCAACTGTCCAACGTGTCCACAACGAATCGTGTAGCTCAGCGTGATGTGGTCGTAGAAAGATCCCAGAAGTGTATCACGCCTTTTAAGTGACGATCGGTTGTAGCCCATGACAGGAATTCCTGCTTACAGTGGATGCGGGTCCGTCTCAAACAGGTTCATGCATCAGAGACCAGTGGATTTCAGGCTACGACGAAATGCGTGTGTTTTACGTGCCAAAGGAGTCTTGCTACAGTGTGGGTACTTCTAGCTTATCTACACTCCTGGAAATGGAAAAAAGAACACATTGACACCGGTGTGTCAGACCCACCATACTTGCTCCGGACACTGCGAGAGGGCTGTACAAGCAATGATCACACGCACGGCACAGCAGACACACCAGGAACCGCGGTGTTGGCCGTCGAATGGCGCTAGCTGCGCAGCATTTGTGCACCGCCGCCGTCAGTGTCAGCCAGTTTGCCGTGGCATACGGAACTCCATCGCAGTCTTTAACACTGGTAGCATGCCGCGACAGCGTGGACGTGAACCGTATGTGCAGTTGACGGACTTTGAGCGAGGGCGTATAGTGGGCATGCGGAAGGCCGGGTGGACGTACCGCCGAATTGCTCAACACGTGGGGCGTGAGGTCTCCACAGTACATCGATGTTGTCGCCAGTGGTCGGCGGAAGGTGCACGTGCCCGTCGACCTGGGACCGGACCGCAGCGACGCACGGATGCACGCCAAGACCGTAGGATCCTACGCAGTGCCGTAGGGGACCGCATCGCCACTTCCCAGCAAATTAGGGACACTGTTGCTCCTGGGGTATCGGCGAGGACCATTCGCAACCGTCTCCATGAAGCTGGGCTACGGTCCCGCACACCGTTCGGCCGTCTTCCGCTCACGCCCCAACATCGTGCAGCCCGCCTCCAGTGGTGTCGCGACAGGCGTGAATGGAGGGACGAATGGAGACGTGTCGTCTTCAGCGATGAGAGTCGCTTCTGCCTTGGTGCCAATGATGGTCGTATGCGTGTTTGGCGCCGTGCAGGTGAGCGCCACAATCAGGACTGCATACGACCGAGGCACACAGGGCCAACACCCGGCATCATGGTGTGGGGAGCGATCTCCTACACTGGCCGTACACCACTGGTGATCGTCGAGGGGACACTGAATAGTGCACTGTACATCCAAACCGTCATCGAACCCATCGTTCTACCATTCCTAGACCGGCAAGGGAACTTGCTGTTCCAACAGGACAATGCACGTCCGCATGTATCCCGTGCCACCCAACGTGCTCTAGAAGGTGTAAGTCAACTACCCTGGCCAGCAAGATCTCCGGATCTGTCCCCCATTGAGCATGTTTGGGACTGGATGAAGCGTCGTCTCACGCGGTCTGCACGTCCAGCACGAACGCTGGTCCAACTGAGGCGCCAGGTGGAAATGGCATGGCAAGCCGTTCCACAGGACTACATCCAGCATCTCTACGATCGTCTCCATGGGAGAATAGCAGCCTGCATTGCTGCGAAAGGTGGATATACACTGTACTAGTGCCGACATTGTGCATGCTCTGTTGCCTGTGTTTATGTGCCTGTGGTTCTGTCAGTGTGATCATGTGATGTATCTGACCCCAGGAATGTGTCAATAAAGTTTCCCCTTCCTGGGACAATGAATTCACGGTGTTCTTATTTCAATTTCCAGGAGTGTATATTACAAAGTGTTGACTTTGCTTATTGTCCTTTTTCGACTTCCTTTTAGGTGTAATTTGATTCCTGCAGGTTATCACTGGAACACGTTACACACAAGAAAGTTATTATGACAGTAAACACCCACATTATTTTATAGTATCGCCATTAATCTGATTCATTTCGCTGTGTTGTTTAGAGCGACTAAACGGCGGGAGCTCTGCGTGTAGCGACCAGTTTCACCCGACAGGGCTGCGGGCGCACTGCTCCGGCGATGTGGCTGCTGGCCCCTGCCCTGCTCGGTGCTTGCGCCGCCTGCTGGCTGCTGTGGAGGTACAGCCGCTTCTGGCGCGCGCGCCTGCCCTTCACCCCTCCGTGGCCCGTGGTGGGCAACATGGGCGCCGTCGCCCTCGGGCAGACGCCCTTCCACGACCTGGCCGCCCACTTCTACCGCAGCCTGGCCCCCCACCGCTGCGGGGGCCTCTTCACCTTCACCACGCCCGTCCTCTTGGCCAGGGACCCAGAGCTGATTGGGCTGCTCTTCGCCAAAGAGTTCGACCACTTCACTGACCGACAAGAGCTCATCCCGGAGACTGCCGATCCGCTTTTTGGGAAAAGCCTCTTCGGTCTCCAAGGTGAGTCAACATTCTTTCCAAGAATACACAGACGGGAAAATAACAGCACCAAAAAGTATTTCATGTAAAGCAATGAAATGTGTCCAGGTAACATATGTAAGTGATTAAGATTTGACTGGAATACTCTCTTTCAAATTGTGAAGCTGGCACGGGTAAAATGCAGGGAGCGAAAGGCTATTTAGAATTTGTACAGAAACCAGATGGCAGTTATGAGTCGATGGGCATGAAAGGGAAGCAGTGATTCCAAAGGGAATTAGACAGGGTTGTAGCCTCTCCCCAATGTTATTCAAACTGTATATTGAGCAAGCAGTAAAGGAAACAAAAGAAAAATTTGGAGTAGGAATTAAGATCCATGAAGAAGAAATAAAAACTTTGATGTTTGCCGATGACATTGCAACTCTGTCAGAGACGGCAAAGGATTAGGAAGAGCAGTTGAACGGACTGGACAGTGTCTTGAAAGGAGGATATAAGATGAACATCAACAAAAGCAAAACGAGGATAATGGAATGTAGTCGAATTAAGTCGGGTATTAGGAAATGAGACACTTAAAGTAATAAATGAGTATTGCTATTTGGGGAGCAAAATAACTGATGGTGATCGAAGTAGAGAGGATATAAAATGTAGACTGGCAATGGCAAGGAAAGCGTTTGTGAAGAAGAGAAATTTGTTAACATCGAGTACAGATTTAAGTGTCAGGAAGTCGTTTCTGAAAGTATTTGTATGGAGTGTAGTCATGTATGGAAGTGAAACGTGGACGATAAATAGTTTGGACAAGAAGAGAATAGAAGCTTTCGAAATTTGGTGCTACAGAAGAATGGTGAAGATTAGATGGGTAGATCACATAACTAATGAGGAAGTATTGAATAGAATTGGAGAGAAGAGAAATGTATGGCACAACTTGACTAAAAGAAGGGATCGGTTGGTAGGACATATTCTGAGGCATCATGGCATCACCAGTTTAGTATTGGAGGGCAGGGTGGAGGGTAAAAATTGTAGAGGGAGACCAAGAGATGAATACACTAAACAGATTGAGAAGGATGTAGGTTGCAGTAGGTACTGGGAGATGAAGAACCTTGCACAGGATAGAGTAGCATGGAGAGCTGCATCAAACCAGTCTCTGGACTGAAGACCACAACAACAACAACAACAAGATTGCAAGATCACAGGTAAGCGGGAGATAAATCATTGCAAATGTGAAAGGCTAGTATATTAATAATTGGTATAACCGCCAGGATTTTGAATACAGGAATGCAGACGTGCAAGCACTGTGTTGTAAAGGTGCCGGATGTCAATATGGGATGAAGTTCCACGCCTGTTGCACTTAGTCAGTTAATACAGGGACTTTTAATGCTGGTTCAGATGAAGCTGGAGTTGTCATCCAATGAAGCCCCATACATGTTCGACTGGAGACAGATCTGTTGATCGAGCAGGCTAAGGCAGTATGTCAACACCCTGTAGAGCACGTTGGGTTACAACAGCGGTATGTGGGCGATCGTTGCCCTACTGGAAAATACCCCCTGGAGTGCAGCACAAGAGGTCCGGTCGCCACACTGACGTACAGTTGGGTGCGTGGGGTAACCACGAGGCTACTCCTGCTGTCACACAAAATCTCAACCGAGGCCGTGACTCCAGGTGTAGGTCCAGTGTGTCCAGCACGGTAGACAAGTTGCTTGTAGGCCCTCAGCTGGTCTGCTCCTAACCAAAGCACGGCCATCCCTGGCACCGAAGGACAACCAGCTCTCATTAGAAAACAGCACAGGCCTCCACCACGCCCTCAAATGATCTTTCTCGTCATACCACTGAAGTCGCAAATGGCGGTGTTTTGGGATCAGTGGTATCCACATTACAGGGCGTCTGACTCGGAGTGTCCTTGAAGTAACCGACTTGCAGCAGTTGGTTGTGTCGCTGTGGTGCCAACTGCTGCCCACATTGCTGCTGCAGGTGCAATACGATGCGTCAGAACCGTGCACCGAACACGATGGCCTTCCCTCTCGGTGGTGCTCTCTGCTGTCTGGAACCCGGTCTTCTTGCGACCGTTCATCCTCGTCACAACCGCTGCCAGCGATAATGTACAGGTGCAACATTCCTGCCAGGTCTTTCTGTAATATCGCAGAAGGAACATCCAAGTTGTCGCAGCCCTATTACACGGTCTCGTTAAAACTCAATAAGTTATTGGTAATAGGTCTTTGTTGCCCTAAAGGCATTCTTGACTAACATCAACTCACCACGTCCAATCTCAAAGGTAACTAACGTCCACGACCGTTGCAGCTTATATTTAAAGCAAATCTGGCAGTCTTATCAGACTGAATAGAGATGTATAAAGACGCCTACCGACGATTCTTCACGTCGCACAACTCCTCCTTGGTGTTGCGATTTTTTTCAAAATGGTTCAAATGGCTCTGAGCACTATGGGACTTAACATCTATGGTCATCAGTCCCCTAGAACTTAGAACTACTTAAACCTAACTAACCTAAGGACAGCACACAACACCCAGCTATCACGAGGCAGAGAAAATCCCTGACCCCGCCGGGAATCGAACCCGGGAACCCGGGCGTGGGAAGCGAGAACGCTACCGCACGACCACGAGATGCGGGCGCGATTTTTTTTTCCCCGACAGTGTAATTTACTGAAATTCTCTTTTACTTTCGAAAACCCATCCATCGCTATAAAGAGCATAAGAATAGAACATAATCACGATCACAACTGAATAATCTTTTCGGACAGGGTACACATTCTTATTATTATTGATCGAAATAGCGATCTGAGCGGTACAGAAATAATAAGAAAATGTTGAAATAATCGAAGAGTACAGCTACTTTGGCAATAAATTTACGTTTCTTCTAGATCAGTGGTGCCCAACGGAAGCATAATTACCAGTGAACATTAAATTAATTTTTCTGAGGTGTCCAAAGAAAAATGCTCTTTGTTTTTTTAATTATATCTATTAGCGTATATTTTCCTGACATGGAAGACGCCAAGCGCTATTTTCAGAGAATGTAATTCAAACAAAAATATAATTTAGCGGACTACGTGAAAACAATTGAAAATAGACTTTGTTAACTCAATAATCACAACATTTTGGTGAAATACAGGTGGTATCCATCATTATCGCATAAAACGTGAATAACAGTGAATCATTTCGTTATAAATTGCTTGAGTGATAGTGCATTATCGATTTCGATACAAATAATGACAAAATCGAGAAACTGGGTGAACATGGCAGCACGACGTAAGACGTGAATTGTATCACCAAACAGAAACTCAGAAATATTGTTGGTGTTAACTGTACTATCGATCTCAATTCCTCACTTGTCATTGGTTTCATAAAATATCAGGAGACTGTACACAATAACACTGAGAGCTGCACAGCACTTGCGGACTACTTCAAAGAACTACACGACTACGATCCACCAAAACAAGAATTTAATATTGATAACAAAAAGCAAATACAACCAGACTAACAGTCACCAATAACAAAAGAAATCATTAAAAGTACTTAAAATAACAGTATGTCAGGCTACTGCTTTTCCTCTGTCTGACCTAAAACTTATAGTGAACAAAACTTTACTGCATCGCACAGAAATGGCAACTTATGAAGGTGGAGTAGCTCGGTGTAGTTTTACAACCGCCTACCACGCGCGGTCTATGGCGACTTGCCACGGTTCGTGGCACGTAACGTGGCTACGTATTTGTAACTACTACGTAATGTATCTGTTATGTATACAAAAATAAACATGTTTTACAGGCCACTGAAGATACTTCATAAATAAAAAAAGCGAAAAGCTTACGGCAAAAAAAAAAACCCTCCTTTCATTTTGTTGCAAGTATGGAACATACCTCCATGAATTTTGAAGCAACTAGGGAACGACGGAAAAAGGGAAAAAAGACGATAAAAATTCCATTAAAGAAAGCCAAAAAGCATATCTGCAGACCATGCCGTCTACGCGAGGGAAACAGCGGATTCTGAGCTAATAGGCCGATAACTATGTGCATCTGCCTATGGCCTTTCTTAAAAACGGAAATGACCTGCGTTTTTTTCCAGGGCTAGGTAGCCTTCGTTGCTCCAGCGAACTATGGCAAACTGCTGCTAGCAGGGGAGCATGTTCTTTCGCATAATCTTTGTAGAATCTTAGAAGTATCTCAACTGCTCCTGATGCTTTTCCCATATTAAGCGATAGTAGCTGCTTTTCTGTTCCGCCATTTCGACGTTCATACGATAGTTGAAAGGAGAGCCCGTATTACGACCTTCATCGATGAAACGATTTCGGAAGACCAAATCCAGTATTTCGGCTTTCTCTCTGTTATCTTCTGTTTCGTGCCTTTGTGGTCACTGAGTGATTGAATAGATGACTTAGAACCCATTACAGATTTTACGTAAGACCAAACCTCTTAGGGTTTTTAGTCAGATCAGTTGTCCAAATTTTACTTTCAGTGTCACTGAACGCCTCTCTCATTGCTCTCCGTACGCAATTTTCGCTTCTTCCAGCTTTTGTTTGTCTGCTAGGTTTTGACTTCTGGCTGTTGATATACTTTCCGGGATGTGAGGTCGTGGTCCAAGAACTTTTCTGCTCCTTACGTTTCGTCCAGGACTGCGCTGGACTTCCTCAGAGGCGCTGCTCCGCTGAGTCTTGCCGACTGACTGGTCGGGTGTCTGAGAGCGACTTATATATTGTGAGAAAGGGGGGCGTGGTTCAGGTGACACGTGACGAGCAGTGATAATCCATAGCAAAGATAAGGTTGACTATCGATTACCACCTTGTCAAAGATAAAAATTGTTAGCAGTTTTGTAGATCCACTGTCCATATATCGCTAAGTTTCATAGCCTCCTCTTTCCTATTACAATTATCGTTATGTTTATAAATTTCGATAGCTTCTCTATAAAGCCGTGTATAGTAATTTAACGTTGTAGATAAAACTTCGGTATCCGAAGACTTCACTTGGTGGTTGCCTGGTTGAAGAGCATGTTCCGCTACAGCTGACTTTTCTATTTTTCCAAGTCGACAAAGACTTTTATGCTCTTTCAGTCGCGTGTTTACGCTTCTTTTGGTAGTACCAATGTAAACTTTACCACAGGTACATGGAATTTTATACACACCACATGTCGACAGGGGAGGGCGTTTATCCTTCACAGATCGTAGTACTTGACTTATTTTCTTAGTTGGTTTAAAGATCGGTTTTATGTCATGTTTTCGTAAAATCTTACCGATCCGATCTGTTACTTTTTTAATAAAAGGGAGAACTACTGTATTTTTCTGTTGTGGTTCTTTCTTATCTTTTGGGTTTCTGTTCCTTGGACGCAAAATTCTATCTATCTCTTTCCTTGAGTAGCCGTTTTTTTCAAAAGCCTGCTTCAGATGTTTCACTTCAGCATCCAAATGTTCAGGTGTACATATCCGTTCCGCTCGATCGACGAGACTTTTTATGACACCTCTTTTTTGTTGAGGATGATGATTAGAATTTTTATGTAAATATCTGTCCGTATGTGTTGCCTTCCGAAAAACTTTATATTCCAAGCTTCTATCGGGCCGTCTCATAACTAAGACATCCAAGAAAGATATTCTGTTTTCCTTTTCTATTTCCATGGTAAACTGTATTTTTGGGTGAATTTTATTTAGATAATCAAAGAAATCGTCCAAGGCCTTTCTGCCATGGGACCAAACCACAAATGTGTCATCTACATATCGATACCAACGAGATGGTTTGTTATTAGCTTTGTCTAGGGCTGATTGTTCAAATTTCTCCATATAAAGATTGGCAATCGCAGGGCCTAATGGATTACCCATTGCTACTCCATCAAGTTGTTCATAAAATTCATTATCCCACTGGAACTGACTTGATGTAAGACAATGTCTGAAAAGAACGGTCAAATCTTCTGGAAAAATATCCGCTATGAAAATCATAACTTCGTTAACAGGATTCATTGTGAATGACTTCTCTTGAATATGTGATGAAGTTCTCTTTGTTTACGTAGCCGTTTTGTTCAAATGGCTCTGAGCACTATGGGACTTAATATCTGAGGTCATCAGTCCTCTAGAACATAGAACTACTTAAACTTAACTAACCCAAGGACACCACACACATCCATGCCCGAGGCAGGATTCGAACCTGCGACCGTAGCGGTCGCTCGGTTCCAGACTGAAGCGCCTAGAACCGCTCGGCCACATCGGCCGGCAGCCGTTTTGTAACACGGCTATTAAACCACGGGGAGTCTTTCCCGTTCCTTAAGGCCTTGCTCGGAACATGCTTGTCTGAGGCATATTGAACAATGCTTTTGAATTTTTTCCATTTGTGTTCCACATCTTCGTCCTCAGCGCTAAATATTTGTTGTTAACTACTCAGATACTCTGTAGTTTTTTATCCTGCCACTCTTGCCAAGCAAAAATATTTTCCTATCCTTCTTATCACTCCTTGCAACACTCATAGTCATAATTGCAATTACAGCCTTATGATCACTGATACCTTCTGCAAAGTTAACTAATCCGGTAAGTTCAGGTCTGCTTCTTGCTAGGACGTCTAGGGCGTTTCCTTCTCGAGTTTGTTCTCTAATTATCTGCACCAAGTAATTTTCAGACAAGATACTCCGAATAATGTCACACAAATAGCTGTCTTTGGCACCACTTTTGACAGCGTGGCTCTCCCAATCTATACCTGGCAAGCTGAAGTCACTCCCTGTTTCAACGGCATGATCAGGAAAGTTATTAACAATATTCTGCAAGCTCTCTCTGAAGCCCTTCACCGCTACATCTCCCGATCCAGGTGGTCTACAAAAGCATCCGATTAGCTTTTTTGACGGACCCTTGATGAAAAATTTACCCAGATTCATTCACATTCGAAATCAGTGGTATCCTTCCTAGACACAGGGTGGGGCAAATGAAAGTGGCCCGGGAGAGTACGCATATAACCATACCACGTGACGCGCACACCACGTGTACACCCGCCACAGGCCGGCCGCGGTGGCCGAGGGGTTCTAGGCACTCAGTCCGGAACCGCGCGACTGTTACGGTCGCAGGTTCGAATCCTGCCTCGAGCACGGATGTGTGTGATGTCCTTAGGTTAGTTAGGTTTAAGTAGTTCTAAGTTCTAGGGGACTGGTGACCACGGATGTTGAGTCCCATAGTGCTCAGAGCCATTTGAACCATTTTGAACAGCCGCCGCATCATCACATCGGTTCAGTGCGAGTGGAGCAGTGCAGAGAGTGCGATGGGACTTACAGTGGGGCAGCGGGTGTTCGTCATTAAAGTTACGTGACAACAATGGCGTGGAAACGGTGTAGTCAGTTGTTTGCTGAGAATTTTAATAGTGTCAAAGTGCCAGCAAAGAGTCCCATGCAACGCTTACTCCGAAAATGACGTCAGAAACAGTCTGTTTTGAAAACGTCAAAAACGTTCCGTAACGTGCCCGCACACCAGAAAATGTGGCTGCTGTTCACTAGAAAATGCTTCAGAGTCCTACCAAATCAACACCATGCCTGTCGCAAAACACCAGCATATCACGTCAATCAAGCAGACGACTACTCCACCTGGATCTGTACTCCGGGCTACTGCTACTTGCCCCACACTGTATTATCGACCTTTCTACTGTAATAAATACTCTGCCACCACTAGCAGCGAACCTATCATTGCGGTAAATTTTCCAATCTTACGCAGAATTTCGCTGCTATTCACTTCCGGTTTCAACCAACATTCTGTTCCCACCATCCGTGCAGTATAACCTTCAATAAGCGATACTGATCCCAAGAGGGGGAGGGGGAGGGGAGGTGCAAGGAAGGTTCGGTTCCTCTAACCTAAAAAAGAAAAACGCAGCATAGGTCACTTTCGACCCAAAAATAATCATCTTGCCTGCAATGAATTCCGTAAAACGTTATTCATATTTGGCTAGGAGGCTCTTGGCTTCTGGCATTTGCTTTACGCGTTAAGGGTTATTTTGCTGAAAACAAGTTCCCCCAAGAAGGACGTTACCAATTACTAAAGAATAATAGTAACCTAGTGACTCCTAGCGTGCATGACATTGATGTGGGAGGACCTACATGCGCTGATCTATACCGCCGGGGAGGGATAGTGGGGTACAGCAAAACCAACTCCGTTGACCGCAAATGTTTCCACTTGTATCTCTAAACGATCTGGGCAGTCAGAACAGCACGAAGCCGCTCCGAGACATCTTCTGCCCAGATCTGGACCAGGCACCGACTGCTCTCGCAGTTCTTCAGTCAGAGTCTCAGGCGTACCTGTCGCTACATACGATGCTGAGATCCACCAGCCACCGTCGACTCAAGGGGCCACTGGTGCCTGCCTGCCTCCTCCATCTCCAGGACTTGGCCCCTGCGTCGGAGGCGAACAGGAACTTGGAACTGGCCGTCGACCTTCGCTGCGTTATTTTGTTCTACTTTCCGAACGAATGCCACACACCGAGTGTTTCATTATCAACGTCTGCAGACAAAGTTCATGCTTGTCCAGAACCAGAGCTAATCACGAACTATCACAAACCGTTGTAGTGATTATTTTCTCTGAAGAAGGGTTATTTTGCTCTGGATACTTTTCAATGAAACTGTTCTTTTAGATTAGATTAGTAGTTGTTCCATAGATCATGAATACGACACTTCGTAATGATGTGGAACGTGTCAGGTTAATAAAAGGTGTCTATACGAGATATTACATTACACAAAATACTACATTGCACTTAATATTTTTCATTTTTTTGTGGGGGTTGGGGAAATTACCCACTCACTATATCCAAAAATTCATGTAATGAGTAGAAGGAGTTGCCATTAAGAAATTATTTTAATTTCCTTTTAGATGCTATATGGCTATCTGTGAGACTTTTGATGGTATTAGGTAAGTGACCAACGACTTTCGTGGCAGCGTAATTTACCCCCTTCTGAGCCAAAGTTAGATTTAACCTTGAGTAGTGAAGATCATCCTTTCTCCTAGTGTTGTAGCCATGTACACTGCTATTACTTTTGAATAACAAATTTAATAAGTGAATATATATATTGTGAGGCTACAGTCAAGATCTCTAGCTCCTTAAATAAGTGTCTGCAGGATGATCTTGGATGAGCTCCAGCAATTATTCTGATTACACGCTTCTGTGCAATGAACACTTTTACTCAATGATGAGTTACCATAGAATATGATGCCATACGAAAGCAGAGAATGAAAATAGGCGTGGTAAGCTAATTTACTCAGATGTATATCGCCAAAATTTGCAATGACCCTAATAGCATAAGTAGCTGAACTAAAACATTTCAGCAGATCTTCAGTGTGTTTTTTCCAGTTCAACCCCTCATCAATGCATACACCTAGAAATTTTGAATATTCTACCTTAGCTACGGATTTCTGATCGAAGTCTATATTTATTAATGGTGTCATTCCATTTACTGTGTGGAACTCTATATACTGCGTTTTGTCAAAGTTTAATGAGAGCACCCATATCAGTACGTGGTGTAGCGTCCACGGGCGGCAATGCAGGCGCTGACTCCGGCATCCATTAGATCGTACAGACTGTGAATGCTGTCCTGGGATACCTTATGCCATGCCTGTCGACTTGTTCACGTAGTTCCGTAAGAGTTGTTGGTTGACGGGTAGCACGAGTCACTTCTCGTCCCATCATATCCCAAACGCACTCGATTGGAGACAAGTCCGGAGTACGTGCTGGCTAGGGACGTTGCTGCACGTCTTACAGCGCACGTTGAATTTCACGTGCAGTGTGTGGACGAGCAGTATCCTGTTGGAACAACACATCCCATTCCTGTTGCAATAACAGCAAAAGAATGGGTCTAACAACATTCTGCCTGTTAGCATCACCTCCACAAAAACCAAAGGTGTTCAGGAATTGTAGCTTATCGCAACCCAGATCATAAGGTCTTGGGGGCGGGACCGGTGTATCGTGAACGAATGCACTCTACGAGACAGCGCTCATCAGCCCCATACACGCAAACGACGGTCACTTGCAGGCAGGCAGGCAGGCAGAATCTGCTGAAGAACCATGATGGGTCCATCTTCCAACTGATCCCCTGGCGGCACCAGTCAAGCCGTGCATGTTGATGTTGTCCCATGTGTGGAATCGAGCTAGGGGTTCGCGTGCCCGTACTCCCAGTGCTAATGTTTGTTTCGTAACAGTTCATGCTGACACATCTGGACTCAGAATCTCCCTTATCTGTGCTGTGGTTCGGGAGGACGACGGTGCAATCCCGCGTCCGGCCATCCTGATTTAGATTTTCCGTGATTTCCCTACATCACTCCAGGCAAATGCCGGGATGGTTCCTCTAAAAGGGCACTGCCGACTTCCTTCCCCATCCTTCCCTAATCCGATGAGACCGATGACCTCGCTGTCTGGTCTCCTTCCCCAAACAACCCAATCCTTTGTGCTATGGTAGCTGCCCTTATAGTACGACGGTCCTGGGGGGTCTGTTCACATGACCATCGATTCCAGCATCGTTGCACAACTGACGCAGTGCATCCAACTTCTGTGACAGTTCTCCGAAATGACCATCACGCCACTCGGAAGGCCAGAACTTGAACTCCTTTCAGAATCACCTGTTTGGTTATAGGAAGCACGAGAGCATCACCATGGCATGGTTGCCTGCTTGCTTCACATGTCTGCACCACACTGAGCTTTCTGGGTATGAGCATTCCCTATTAAAGGGTAGACACAGACAGCGCTCTGGTAGTTACGCCACTACGCTATCTGTTGGCAGACGACGCTGAAACCATTATCAGTGCATCTACTATCCTCCAGGTGGCATATCCCATCATCAGATCAAAATCGATGTTGTATTTCCATGGGTCGAGCAATGTATGTATATGCAGATTGAAGCGACGAATGAAAATTTGTATCATGGCTGGAATTTGAACTTCCCTCCTGAGTCCAAGTTACCATAGGGAAGGGTACTGACGTAGTCCACGCAGTCCTGTAAAGCCACTGCGCCGGGGTGCGATACTGGTTAGCACGTCTGGCTACTGAGCAGGAGACCCGGATTCGAACCCCAGCCTTGGTACAAATTTTCATTCGTCTTGTGTCTGTATATATGCATCACAGATTATGAAGCTTGAAAAAAGGTATTTCGAGCCATATAGTTTCATTTGATTATCAATATTGGTCTGAAATTCTGTGCATCGAATCTTTTACGCTAATTTGTGAACTGGATTTATCTGTGCTCTTTCCTAGTCACGATGGACAATTCGCAGCCCTAAAGATTCTCGATAAATATGAGATAGGAAAACAGCTAGTGCTGCACTGCACTTAATGTAAAATCTAACTGGAATCAAGTCCGGGACTGGTGCCTTGTTTGCTGTAAGCAGTGATAACTGTTTTTCAGTGCCTCGGATGCTGATATAAAAATCGCTTATTCATGAGTCTATACGGCGTTCAGAGATTATTACGGCAGTATCCTCTTGCGTAAATATATTTTTAAACGCAGAATTGAATATTTTTGCTTTCTCTTCAGTTGCAATACCAGACGGGTAACGAGAGGTTGAATGGAAGATTTGGACATGTTCACTGAGTTTACGTATAGTCAGAACTTCCCAAGACCCTCTGACAGCTCTTTCTTCAGGATATTACTGTGAAAATTATTGCAGGCTTCAATCATGGCTCTTCTTATGGACGCATGAGCTGCTGTTAAGATTATTTTACCAGTGTGGGTCTTCTCAGTCTTTTATTACGTTACTTGTTAGGCACAGATGTAGGACAATGTTTACAACGTCTTTCGTCTTTAACCACTATTGTGAAATTGCTAGATCTGAACGAAATGTTTTCCATTTGTCCTTTAAGTTTGTTGTTACTGACTATCCATCAGTTTCACCAAACACAAATACTCTCACATCTTTCCTGATGACCTTTTTTGCCTTTGGTGTCCATCTGTCCTGTAGTAGGACCATGTGCGCTAATCCCTCTCTCACATGACGCTTGATATAGAGGCGTAGATCCAATAACTAACGAAGAATTGAGAAATGTACAGCAGTCAGTCGCTAATAATCTTGTTATTGCACATCTAGTTAGATTACAACCTCTGTATGGCTATCTCAATGTTAAAATATATAGGATTACATTACAATAAGACACGTGCATGATTCAAAAAGTCTTATAGTTGTAAGCTCACCGGCCAGAGAATTAGTTAGCCTTAGAGTAATCATTACAAGCGTCATTTAATGCCCTGTGATTGCGTCCCTGGACTTGATAACCGTCTGGATTCAGTTGAGAGGTGAGGCCACAAGGTTGTGCAGTTACATCACATTAGGATTAGGCCACTCGCTGAGGATTTGATCGCGCTGTTCCACCAGATTGCGAGTATACTAATGTGGTATTTCACTCGATTTTCCAACGTATTGAGCAGCTTTTCTATGGAATGATTTTGCAGGCCAATTGAGATGTAATAGGGTGGCGAAGTGTTCAGAAAACCTGTCATTACTCTTTCAACATGGTGGAATTTGCTGTTGTCGTCTTTATGTGCCTGTGCAAGAAATGGTCTCTTGCGAGGTGACTGGCACCAAATGTTCCTTGCATGCAGTCCCGTCGCAATGTTCTCTCTCTAAGAGATTAGGATGGACTTCCATTCCTATTGAGTTTGGAAGCGATTTTGATTCATAAGCCGTGAAACGCAACTTTGGGCTTTTTAGTTAGGATCTTTTTCCAACCACAGTTCTGACTTCGGGTTTTGTGGCCATGTGTGTTACACCGCTGCATGTCGACACGTTGAACGAAACACCACCAAATCCAGCAACTTGACATGCTGTATGGCAACGGGCACGACTAAACACTATCGCGTCCTTACATTTTACCCATGTTTATGTACAATGTCCGCTTAAAACATAAATGTCTCACTGACCGCTACTGCCTTACACTCGTGTAGAGGAAGTACACCTAATTTTCAGCATTCTACTGTAGCACCACATCTTAGATGCTTCGATTCTCTTCTTTTCCGGTTTTCCCACAGTCCACATTCCACTAACATACAATGTTGTGCCTCAGACGTACATTCTCAGAAATTTCTTCCTCAGATTGAAGCTTATGTTTGATACTAGTAGGCTCCTCTCGGGCAGGAATGCCCTGTTTCCCACTCCGAGTCTGCTTTTCATGTCAACCTTCGTCCGTCCGTCATGGATTATTTTGATGCCTAGGTAGCAGAATTCCTTAACTTCATCTACATCGTCATCACCAATCCTGATGTTAAGTTTCTCGCTGTTCTCATCTGTGCTACTTCTCACTATTTTCGCCTTTTTTCTATTTGCTCTCATACCATACTTTGTATTAATTATACTGTCCATTACACTCTGCAAATCCAGTAACTCGTCTTCAGTTTCATTAACGATAGGTATTTCATCACCTAATTTTATCATTAATAGCTTTTCACCTTGAATTTTAATTCGAATCTTGATCCTTTCTTTTTATTTCCGCCATTGCTTTTCGATGTACAGGTGGAACAGAAGGGGCGAAAATTACGTCCCTTTCTTACAATTTCTTTAATCCGAGCACTTCGTTCTTGGTCTTCGAGCTCCTTTTGTCCCCTCTTGTCTCTTGTAGATATTGTACATTACCCGTTTTTCTCTGTAACTTACCCCTGTTTTTCTCAGAATTTCGAAAACTTTGCACCATTTTACATAGTCTAACGCTTTTTCCGGCCGACAAATCTGTGAACGTGCCTCGATTTTTCTTTTAGTCTTTCTGCCATTATTAACAGCAAAAAAAGTCAGAACCTCCTCTCTGGTGCATTTACCTTTCCTAAAGGCGAACTGGTCATCATCTAACACATCCTCAATTTTGTTTTCCATTCTTCTGTGTATTATTCTGGTCAGGTGCTTGGATGTGTGAGGTTCAAAAGGCTCTGAGCATTATGGGACTTAAAATCCGAGGTTATCAGTCCCCTAGAACTACTTAAACCTAACTAACCTAAGGACATCACACACATCCATGCCCGAGGCAGGATTCCAACCTGCGACCGTAGCGGTCGCGCGCTTCCGGCCTGAAGCGCTAGAACCGCTCGGCCACCGCGGCCGGCCAGGATGTGTGAGGTGTTAAGCTGGTTGTGCGATAGTTCTCGCACTTGTCGGCTCTTGTAATCTTCAGACTTGTGTGGATGATGTTTTCCGAAAGTTGGACGGTATATAACCAGACTCAATACATTCTACACACTAGCTTGATTGATCGATTTGTTGCCACATGCCCCAATGATTTTAGAAATTCGGCTGGAATCCTACCTATCTCTTCTACTTTATTCGATCTTCGAGAACTCTTTTAACTTCTGATTCTAACACTGAATCCCCTATCTCTTCTGTATCACCTCCTGTATCTTCTTCTATCACGTCCTCAGACAAGGATTTCAATGTAGTCTCTCCACCGATCCAGCGATCCGCTCCCTCCCTGAACTTAACCGGTATGTCACTTTATTGTGCATGTATCTTATTGTAATGTATTCTTATATGTACAACGGATTTTTTTTTTATTTCCGCCAATGATTACAAAACTTTTGGTCCTTCGATTTTCTGTTTCAGTCAGCAGTCAACATCTTTATATGTGCAGCAAATCATGGTAAATGGAATTCAATTAGTGAACAGATTACGTCTTAGAACGATAAAATATACCTTAACGAAAAATTATTACTTTCGTGGATACGAAAACACGCGACTAAAATATGGCGAAGCATACCTGTTTTATAGCTTGTCCTAAAATAAAAAAGCCATAGTGGCATCGTCACAAAATATACACAATATCAGCCTAGCATCGTCGCATATATTTAAAATGTGTTGTAAGCTAGGCTACAGTTCTAGAATTGTCATACTGTCTCTATCGCTATTGGCCATAACAAACTGCAATACTGTAGCCATAACATATGTTTGTGCCATTAGGTCGTTAACTGGCGCGATGACATGTCTTATATTCTTGTAAAATGAGATCTACGGATGAATAAAGCTATTACTACTACTATTATAATAAGTCTCCACAACATATGTTTGTACCGTAGCTCGTTAGATGTCGCTACTGGAAGTCTACAAATTTTCGTCAATTACAGAAACTGCACAGTGTGCAATAAGTGAAGAGTGCAGTAGGTAAACTCTGTAGTGGGCTTGCCAAATGTATAGTTTATTACAGTGATAACGTGCGTAATAATTTAAAAAACGAATAAAGTTAAATTTAAAATTGTTGAAAGGAAATGGTTAAGTGATAATATATGATTCTGAGACGGTCTTGTGCTCATTTTAGATAAAAGTAATAGTATAAACAAGAACAAGTTTATGGAGCTAATTAAATAACATGAAGTTGGTGGAATAACGAAGGAAAGAAGCCAAAAAGGATAAAGATGAGAAAGTAAAGTAAGTAATTAACGACTTATGTTGACGTAGCCTCCAGAATGCAACTTAGGCGAAAAGTGAGAACTTAACAAGAGTGCGACACGCCGTTCCAAGAAAAATATAATAAAAATTGGTAGCAGTCACTTAATAAGATTATCTTGTTAATGAAATATATTGCACAGACAAAGAAGTGAGAATCAAACGCGAAATTAAAACGAAAAACACGTGATGTACTCCTTACTATGAAACGACAGTGCAAAGATACACTTAAACGAGAGGCGTTCAGTCATTAACGTGAGACGCTATCAAATAGAGCAAAGTAGACATTGGATACAAAATCGCGTTTCTCGTTGAGCACTTTTGCCGTCGGCCAGTTGGTTTTGTAAACATCAAGCTGTTTCAACAAATCGAGAGCATGGCGTTTTTGTGCTCTGTGAAGAATACGTGTACGTTCTTGAATACTTCCTTTAGCATGTCCGGTTTCTGCTATGTGCAACGAAATACAGTTTTGTTACTTGGCTGTAATTGCTCCATAAACCGATCATTAAAAGAGCGGTCGATTTGGCCGATACAACAGCCCACCAATCACAATTATTAGCTACACCCTATGGTCGAAGGCTACACCCGATCCTGTAAACACCGCAGCCGTCAAAGAGATGGTTTTCATTCTTTCTGTTTCCTGGTTAAGTGTGCGTTTGCCTATATTTGTTGTGTGTTTTTGTAGCCTCTTGTACATCGTTTACATAAAAACTGTTGACTGTTGCAATTGGCTTTAAAATACCGAGTTCTTTACGTATTTCGTTGTTTTTTCAAAGATGAACGAAAGAGTCGGTGAACCATTGAGGTACATTAGGCTATTCTGTATTGTGTGGCACGGCATGAACTAGCATTGATGATAATATCTGTGCGTGTGGGTTTTCTGAAAATGGAACATTTGTATTTGTTGTCACCTTTCTTAATAGTAAAATCTAGATAATTGATGGAGCTCTCTTCTGCTTCTGCTTTTTTGGGTGCATGCTATAGGGAGAGTGGTGACAGTTGATCCCTTTTTTTAAAGCGGTAGGTATAAACATCAGAAAATAACTAAAATGTATAACAAATAGTCAGTTTTTAACTCTTTCTGTCCCTATTTTTAATTTAATCCTTTGCCATTTACTATCATCATAAAAAAATAAAAACTAAAGCAATGCAGAATGGATCAAGTCTAACCATATGTGGGACACTTGATCCCTTTTACGGGGAGACTTGATCCGCCACTTTATTGTGGTAAATAAAACAATTTATGCATTATGCAAACCAAATTTTATTTTGTCTAAAAGATTTATAAGAGGAATTGAGGTTTACTAACAAAAGAAATTTACATAATAACTTTAGAAAACAAATTCATTCATGATCTCTAGAGGCATTGCTTGAAGTGCAATCTGTAGCCTACAAAACATGTTATGAGATCATAAAAAGTCACCAAGTTATCAAATATATATTTTAAATAGTTTAAATTACTGTCAAAAAAATTAGAATTAGCATGTTTAGTGTATCCAAGATCATATACGAGATAAAGCACATTCATACAAAGAAAAAACAAGTATACTTCTTGAGAAAGTCAATAACGGTTGCCTGTGCTTGAAGTATTTAGCATGATAGAATTATAGACAAAGATACAAATTGTTGAATATTAAAGCCCTCAAATTTGACACTGTTAAAAACGAAACTGGTAACTCTGTCATTCTTTGAAGAAAATGCTGGAGATGGAATGACTCTTACAATTTGGTTCCTTTCAATGTCACTTATGTCTTCGGTTTCTGGCCACTTGAACCGTTGGCCCTCTATCTTTCTCGCACATTTTATAGCAAAATTCTCTTCGTCAGGAACATTGACAATCTCTCCCACATAATGTTTTTCAGTTTTCTTTGTTTGGAAGGTAGCAATGATCCATTTTCCAGTTCCTGGTTCATCATTCAAAATTTCATCAGAATCACTGTTACTCAAACTCTCCAAGTCATTATCAAACTCACATGGAGACAGTTCTTCACTTTCAGAAGTTTCTACTTTCAGCTTATTCTTTTTTTTTTCTTGTTTTCAAAGTTCACCCTCATAGGTCTTCCCACAGGTTTCAATCTTCGTACATTTCTTGCTCTGATTTCTTCTTCAAGTTTATCTTTTACCGGAGTGTTTTTTAGGATTGTGGTACATGCTCGTTTCCTTCCTCGTCTAGTTGTAGTGTGAGCTGCTGCCTTAGGGTGTGGTCTGACATCTTCAAAGGATCTGTATCCAATAGGGCTAGGTTTAATTCCGGAAGATGAGGGTGCTGATACTGAAACAAACTCATTTGGAGAATCGCAGACTTCCACAGATTGTAAGTGGTCTGTTGTATATGGAGACACAAATTCATCGTCTGTAAATATACCAGAGTTAAATGGCCATATGCCCGAAACACGAAAACCACTAATCACTTTGCTGGGTGTAAAAGCTTTAGGGAAAGCTCTACCAAAAATCTCTGAGATATCATAGATAGAGATAATTTTCCCTGGATGTGCTGTTTTCCAGTCTCCTGCAGCAGAATTGTAATATGCCTTCAGGGGACCATACACTGACCTATCAAGGGGCTGCATTTTATGGGATATTTTCTTTTGCAAAATGTAAGGATTCCAAACTAATATGACTATCATGACTGTCCATGATGATAAGTGCTTTGTGTTGAGCACTGCATTTTACATATTTATGAAAATGTTATAAAAACAAAACAAAATCATCAGCTGTCCTCCAACCGCTGGAATGAGTGGAACCACTGGTTCCAGGAGGAGCTCCATGCAGCATCCTATCCTGCCAGTTCACATGTAGAAAGATCATGAAAGGTGGGATGTGGCCTCCTATAGCATTTATTGCACAACATGCTGTCACAAGTTCACCTCTCATGGCAGAAGTCATTTTTCCTACCTGTTTCTCTCCTTTTACAGCCACTATTTTTCCTGGTTTGTGGCCTGTAGTAAGACCCATTTCGTCTATGTTCCAAATAGATTCTGGTCCAAGAACTTTCCTAATGATAATCTGGTGAAGATTATCAAAAAACTGTCTAACATTGTGCTTATTAAAGCTGCTTCCTCTGCTTCTACTGGTTCCTTCTGGTGTACGAAGAGAGAGTTCAGGATGCCTTCTCATGAAACCCCTGAACCAGTCATTTCCAGCTTTGCCCTCTTTCTTCCAATTTTCAGGAATTTTCTTTTTATTTTCAGAAGAAAATTGATATGCAAATACATGCACACTTTTTGCACTCAGGCCATGGTGTAATTTGCTTGTCGTTTTCAAGTATTCACATAAAGAATTTTCCTCTTCAGTTGAAAACACCTGAGACTTGCTGTATGTAGAAGAATAAGAAATTTCAGTATCTTGACTTAACTGCTTCCTAACATGACGTTTTAAGGTCATTAGTGGGTCTTGAAATTCCTATGATGCTCCTCAGAAACATTTTCCACCAAGGCAAGCCATTACTGCAAGTTCCATACTTCTAGCATCAATTTTTTTCCTAGCTTTGATTCCCTCTTTCCTTTTATATGTAAGACCCATAGTTCTGCAATATAAAGCAAAATTATGATACATTTTATTTTAATTTATTAGACCTAAGTTTCATTTTCACCCATATTGTATAATTCAATGCATTATATTACAATAAAATGTCTATATAATATCATTTGTTGGGTGTTGTTTGTTTTACAATAATGTGATACCAGGAAAACATTTTGGGAAACATTTGAACAGGGACACTTGATTCCTGGATGAAGTCTCACCAAGTTCTTCAGGATTAAGTCTCCCCATAAGACACATGTAAACAAAATTACTTCTGAATGCTCCTTAACCTACAATTATCATTTATTTTCAGTTATAGTTTATGCCTTAAAGTATGAACTTTTATAGGAAACAGTTACCAGCACTATTTCTTACAGAATTAATATGTAAAAATAATTGGATTCACTTACCAAAATAAAAGTTAATTCGGTGAAAAATCTTTCATTCCCTCTTGCTGGACAGCAACAACAGTTAAACTCACGGATGCAAATTACAACAATGGAAAGTGGATGGCAAGAAACACTGATGCCAACAAAGAAAATTTAACTCCCCATAATTGCCAAAGTAATTGGAGGAGCAAGTCTCCCCACTGATCAAGTCTCACCACCCTCCCTATGTATTGCTTAGGCAAATGTGTTAACCTCGGTAGTGTATACTGAGGTTAACGCATTTGCCTAAGCAATACGTAAGGAGGGTGGTGGGACTTGATCAGTGGGGAGACTTGCTCCTCCAATTACTTTGGCAATTATGGGGAGTTAAATTTTCTTTGTTGGCATCAGTGTTTCTTGCCATCCACTTTCCATTGTTGTAATTTGCATCGGTGAGTTTAACTGTTGTTGCTGTCCAGCAAGAGGGAATGAAAGATTTTTCACCGAATTAACTCTAACAGTAATGTATATCGTTGACATAACATTTACAGCAAATAGCAGCCTTTTCTTGCAGCTTAACTTGTATGTTTCTAGCACCGATTTTAGCCACACAGTGGTTGAAATCTCTCTAGATCTCCAGTAAGCACGTTATTAGCACATTTCTTAGTTTTAATAAACACAATCACTGAGCACAATTGTTCCAAATGGGACCGAACCTGAGCTAACGAAGAGGTACTGCACCTATTGGCAAAGAAAAGAAATTCTTGAACAGTTTCGCTAAAAGAAGGGATCAATTGGGAGGACATATCAAAAGCCACCAAGGAGTAGTTAATTTTGTAATGCAGGGAAGTTTGGCAGGTGAAAATTCTAGCTAGAGACCGAGACTCGGGCAAACTAAGTAGTTTCAGTGTATCTATGTTGCAGTAGACATGCAGATATGAAGGTACTTACACAGGATAGATTAGCAAAGAGCTTCATCAAATCAGTTTTCAGACTAAGGACAATAACAACAACATGTTTAATTAGTAGGGATAAGATTCCTGATTTCTTCGGATAATATAATGTAACCAAGATCACAGTATTTGTTGGACTTACAAGTTTTTCTGAATTCCACAGGGCAACGATGGAGAGACATGCGTCACATCCTGAGTCCAGCTTTTACACCAAACAAGATGCGCAACATGGTGCCTCTCATTCAAGAAATTGGTCATCAGATGAGGGACTACTTAGCAAATGAAATGAAAGAAGGTGGTATTACCCTTGTGACCTGTTGTTTCTCTTAGTCTTGAAAACTGAAGTTGTAATTACAAGTTTGTTTCTTCAGGGGAAGGCATCACACTTGAAGCAAAAGATTTCTTTTCGAGGATTAGTAATGATGTAATTGCATCGACTGCATTTGGTGTCCGAATTAACTCACTGGTGGATAGAAATAATGATTTCTATTCCATGGGAAAGGAGGTTACTGATTTTGGACCACGAAAAAGTTTCATTATATTCGGCTATCTTCTCTTCCCGAAGCTAATGGAGGTAATGATTTCATATGTGATACACTTGTTGTTGGTATAACACATATCACTATTCTTGTCACATTATTTCATCCAAGACACAAGAAACTGTCATGAGAGTAGTGCTTTTCTGTTAACACACAGAAATATCTTTACACGATAACACTGTATTCTGAATGAAAATATTATTTCATTTGCATTCTTCGTGTGTCACACATTCTACTTTCTTTCCTCTCACTTTACAGGGCTATGAACACACCCAGTTTGCTTGAACGTTAGTACCTTTTAGGTGCTGTCCACCACTCTCCTGCATTAGCCATTATTTTCTTTTCGTCAGCTGACCTCCAGTTCTTGCTTATTACGTAATTCACGTGACTAAGTTGCCATACTTTTAAAACGTCTGAAAACTTCTGCAACTGCACTCTTTTCTCGAGGTATTGTGCATTCTCTCTCCATTCTTCTACAATTACTATATTGCAGAAAAGCTTGAAGAACCATTATCCTCATATGCAATAGCAATGGCAGAATTTTTTCAGAGTCTTCTCAAGAGTGTCCTATGTATCACAGGTTTGTTTGTATAGCCATTAAATTAAGTTGCAGCAAAAAAGGTGGTTTTATTTACAAAGAAGTGCCCTGAGTATGCTGAACTCTGCTACTGTATTTTTACTTCTACCATTGTGTTTGATTGTTGAATTGTACATTACATCTTGTTGTTTGTTATGATTCCTTGAAATTCTTCAGTCACCAGATCCTAAGAGGAGGCCTGGCCATCTGATAAAGGCACTAAGATGAACTTTGTGTCTGAGTTCCTAGATGGGCTGTTGTGGGACGACAGACATTTCTCATCCACGTACCATCTCCTGGTAACATTCCCATGGGAGTGAACGCCTGTGATCCTCTGGACTGTGGAGAAGTCGCTTGGCAGATGGTTCGCCAGTGCCAGTGCAGTATGATGGAGTGGACTCACTGCATGAACTGGCTTGCAAAACCACATCATTCATCCTCAGTATGGGACTGCACCCAAAGATAAATGAGGGCTGCCGTTATCTTCCCTCTCCTTTGTGCTGTCCGGTCTTACAGTATTTTGACTTGTTTCCTAATTCCCTGTTTTCTTAAAGCAGTGATGCTAATCGGGAAACATGACACAGTCAGACAGACATTTCTCTCATACTGCGCAATTGTGCCTTTTACAGGGTGCGGCAGAACTGACTAAGCAGTTTTAAGGAGCAATAAAAAGTAAATCTGGATGTATAGACGAAAAATGTTTTTATTTTCTAAATTAGTACAATATACCCTTTTACATTCACTTAGTTTTGAAAATAGTGTCCTCAAGATGGCGGCCGTTAGCATCAATACATTGTTGTAGACGATTCCTGAAGTTTACAGTAGCTCTTGCACACATATCGTGGGGTATGGCATTCACTTTGTCAATAAACTGCTCTTTCAACTCTGGTAGGGTGTGACGGCAGCTTTTGAAAACCTTTTCCTTCAGTTATCCCCAAATAAAGCAGCCACAAATGCTGAAATCTGGTGACTGCGCAGGCCACCCGATATCACCCCTCAAAGAGATGACGCCTCATGGAAACATTTCTCTCAAAACACCAAGTGAAATTCGAGCTTTGTGAGTAGTAGCTCCATCCTGTTGGAATCCCCCAGTCCATGTTCTTCAACAATCTCGTCCATCTGCAGAACATTTGGCAACATTTAAACATAATGTGTGGAATTCACTGTCACGGTCACTCCTTCCTCCTCAAAAAGTAAAGGCCTACCACGCCAAATTGTGATATGGCTCACCACGCTGTCACTTTAGGAGAATGTTGTGGTCTCTCATGAATAATTCTGGGGTTATTTTCAGCCCAGTAGCGAAACTTTTGCTTATTCACGCAGCCACTAATGTGAAAGTGTGTCTCCTCACCACTGAAGAACTGAAGAAAGCTGCATTCGGAGGGATTTGAGCATGCATTTGCCCACACAGAATTTGACGGTTGGTGTAGTCTGCTGTGTGTAATTCTTGAGCAGTCATTATTTTGAAACGATGGAACTTCAAATCGCATTGCAGAATCCTTCTGAATCTGAGGTCTGAAACCCCCAATGCAACAGCATGTCGTCGAGCGGAACGTTGGGGGGGGGGGGGGGGCATTGTTGAACTGCTGCACGTTTTCTGGTGTTCTGATGGCTCTGTGTCGGCCATGTGTATCTATTCTTAGTGTGCTACCAGTTTCCTCCTACTGCCAAACCCAGGACCGAATTGTGTTTGCATTAGGAACGGCATTTTTGTGTGGAATGTTGAACTGTCACCGAAAAGCTCGTTGTGTAGCGATCACAGATCTGTTGTTTTCATCATAAGCGTGAACGGCTAAACCACTATGTGCACAGGCCCAGACCATGGTGGCTACTGAAATGAGGGCAACGACTGAACAAAGGCAGACCACGTGTGCAACTACGTATCCCCACCACAGCCTCAGCAGTAATCGATAGAAACTGCTTACTCAGTTGTGCTGCAGCCTGTGCTTCTACTTGGACTACCAAATTAAATAATGCTCAGTACCTTGACATTCCTTATATGAACTTTCTCATTCTCATATGTCTCTCATAAAATGAGTATGCTTGTTTTTCCTAACGATGTTACTTTTTATATAATAACTTCACTTTTACAATTTTTAAGCAACAGCTTATTATACAATCCATTAATTTCTTCCCACTCCCAATTAATTTTGCTTCAGATTTATTATGTGTGTTCTTCCGCCTGGCCTTCCTCTCTCTCTCTCTCTCTCTCTCTCTCTCTCTCTCTCTCTCTTTCTCTGCCAATTTGATAGCAATGTTATCTTATGAGAATGTTTAACGGGGCTGACATTGTCTTACTCATCAGCACTGTCAGTATTCTTGCAATTATATCATTATTATTATTATTATTATTGTTGTTGTTGTTGTTGTTAAGTAAGGATAGGATGTGGATAAGCACAGGAAATGAGATGACAGAGGTAATTAGCAGGGCATCATGGGAGAAGTGTTAGACCATATTCTTGTCTTCTGTCTACTCTGCATAATATCTGTCCATTTGATTTAATTATCAATGATTTCAACAAGAGAATGAGGGAAAGTGGGGGGGGGGGGGGCAGGAAGAGTAAGGAAATGCATAATATTTGCTGATGACATCATATTACAAATTGAAAATGAAATGATAATTAACAATGTGTTAAAATAACTGAACACCAGATTTGGGGAGTACGGAATGAAGATAAATCTGAAAAAGATTACGACAGTGGTTTTTACAAAGCAAACAAGAAAAATAAAAGATGAAACTTGTGAGTAGTTGACAACTTCAGGAACATGAGATGCAAACTTAAGAGTAACATTACATGTTATCAAAAAATAAAAATAGGAATAGATACTATAAAAGAAATGTTTTATGGAAGGAAGAGCATTCTCTGTGCCCCAAACAATAAACAATCAGAGAAGAGATTAGAAAAATATTTTGCATGGGGTATTGCTCTGTACACTGCCAAAACATGAACAGTGTCATGCTGAGAGGATAAGCACTAACTGGCTTTTGTGACGAGAAAAATGAAGTTGTGAACTCAGGTTGAATGATAAATGACAACTACAGGAACAATTAAAAAGAGGAAATGAACTTGTCTATGCCACTGCATTGTACTAGAAGGAATTGTATGTAACAGCCTGTGGTGGATGGCCTGTATGGTCACGTGATTGGATAATGCTGGTGGGCCATTGTCAGGATGTTGATCATAGGAAATACACGAAAACAGCATCAGTGATCAATGATTCATACAGACTCACACTACAACACTAGTAGCACTGCTTCACATTGACCACACCCATTCTGGCACATGCTGTGGGGAACACATTGGGGACCACTGAGGCCAGCAGCCGACCAGAGATCAACCGTGATATAAGTGGCTGGTGGTGTGCTGATGCCCAGGGACCGTGTGATGGAACATGCACTGGCTACAAACACTGTGGCTGCTGGCAGCAAGGTGTGCCAGGGGCACGGAAGCCCATCATAATCCTTGCAGGGGGCGCCAGCCCTCAGTAGTGGAACCTGCCCTGTGAGTGAGGGTGTGTATCATGAGGATGCCTTCAGAGGGGTAGGAGGGTGAGTGGCAGCACTGCCCTGTTCTCCAGAGGCTGCCTTCCAGGGAAGACCTGCTGTGGCCAGAGTGAGCCAGGAGGTGGCTTACCACTGAGAGGGCACCGAGTCCAAGAAGGTAGAATTAGTGACTGCAGACAGGCTGGCAGTGGTGAAGGCCAAAACTCATGGTGACTGCCTGCAGAACTATATTGCTCCATTACCTCATGTAGCTTTCTCTTCACAGTGTGTGCTGCCAGACTGGAATACCTTTGGCTATAAATGACAGGTATTTATACTGGTTGGGGGCTCATTTGTATCACTTAACCATGCACGGTACAACACCTCAGCTGCTTGCAGGTGTGGAAACCAACCGGCTGACTGTTAGCTGCCCCTCTCACTTTGCTGCATCCTTGGTATTGTGGTGCTTGACAGGGTTCGGCCTGCAGTGAGTAAATTGACCAGTTGCGGCAACTGCTTTAATGGTGTTTTGGCAACTGCTGACTTATAATGCTTCTTGCAACTGTGTGGCAGAGTTGCTATTTTCATAGTAGCGCTAAAAAAATAGTGGACAGATCAAATATGGAATCTTTTGTATTACTTAATGTCAATGAGAAACAACGAATTCTGGAAATAGTTAAAAAGAGGAAAAGAAATTGGCTAGATAATTGAATTGTACTAGAAGAAATATTGACTTAGAACATGAAAAGGGGAAGAAGAAAATGTTAACTAACTGATGACATCACAGTAAATGCATCATATGCAGCAGTGAAGAGAATGGTGGAAAACCAGTATGACTGGATAATGCTGAACTGGCATTGATGGACCTGCCTTATGGGCACAACACACATTACCACCACCACTCATTCCTTCTGCACAGAGAAATATTAACTTAGGGAGAGACTTCAAGGATGCATGGTCAAATATGACAGATTACCTGAATTCTCTAATCTTGCAAGATGAAAACAGTCTCAGAAATTTCATTTCGTTTGATGCTAATATAGTTTTATTGTATTTCATTCTTTTCCTATATCTTCCTTTTTTAGACCTCATTGATAAGGTTATCTCTTCCATTTCTGCAGCGCCATTTCAAGCAATGGTTTTTTTATGATATTGACTGATATAATTTTTGTTGAATATCAGTCATCGGCAATTGTTACTCATTTAGTTGTGTATAATATATTAAGCAAAGTTCCAGCATATCTGACCATCTTTCCCTGTCATTCTTGTAAAGGCACTCGGCATCAAGTTCATGAGAGAGAAGTGCTACAAGTTCTTCACTTCTTTGATTATGGAGGCAATTGCTCAACGGGAGAGGCAGCATGTGTTACGTCATGACATGGTGCACCTGTTGATGCAAGCTTCCAAAGGCGAACTCCAAGACACGTCTGATGACAGCAGCAGCAACAAGAAGTTTTGTAAGTTTTTGAGCACTACTGTAATTATATAGATATGCCCTGTGTTGTTCTGAAAATGACAGATAATGAACACTGGTTATTATATCACAAGCATTTCAGAATCTTGAAGTTGACTATGCAGGAATTCAGAAGCATGCTTGTTTTTAGTGCCAATATCATGAACAAATCCAAGATCAATATATTCTTCTTTTTTGACAATAAATTTTGAATTTAGTATATGCTTGGGAGAGGAGAAAGGTAAACTATGTTTTGAGGTAAATGTCCATGTCTAGGGGCAGGTATCATACTCTAGCCTCTTCACATACCCTTGAAACTCAGACACACTGCTCTACAGACAATAATTGTTCTCATCGACTGTACAAGTACAGTGTAAGGGCTACCACTATCCATGTAGAAATAAGGACTCTGAAGGGAGTGATTTCTAGAAAAGCTTTTGATATAGCATAGCTCATAAACATAGCAATATACTATCTGTGGGACATCAACAACTGTTGCTAAAATTTTTCATGATGAGTAAATTTGCTCCAGTAGTATTTTACAGATCCTTTACTTGGATAAAATTGTATACATGGCATCAGGATGTAAATCCCATCTCTAGGAGCTACAAAAAACTAGGGAAACTAAGAGAGAGATGCTTCAAAATTAATGAACATTATATCCTTCCTTACAAATGTCCACTTCAGCTCATATATCAACTGCATACTAGAAAATCATACCAGTCACATAAAAAATTTATCAAGTAGCATGTTAGGTCCCATGTGGGTGACAATATTCTTTGAGTCGACTGGTACACACCAGGTAAATGGGGACAACTAATTACAAAAGAAATGAATCAGTAAGTAAATGCTCAGTGCCAGACTAATTTAACCTAGAAACCAGCTGTGAACGGTCAGGCATGAGACATTTAAAAAAGTAAAATGAAGGCATGAATGTCATAGAATGTCAATTTGTGAACGTCACAGGTAACTTACCATATAAGTGCTCAGCCCATCACTTATTGTGGGCACCCAGCACAACTGGTTAACAGTCTGCTCTGCAAACCAAAACGAGACACCTCAATGCACTTACACGTCATAGAGTGGCTACCATCAGAACTGATACCGCGATTGGGAGGGCAACCGAAGAAATCAGCATAGCCACACTCGCTGTTTTCTTGCAAGTGCCTTCCACTATTAATAGTGCTAAAATCATGTTGCTGTATGGCATTCAGTAAAATCAGAGCAAACAATAAAAGTAAAACATACAATATATAATTCAGTTGTCAAGGATTAAAAATAATAAAAATATAGCATAAAACATAAGAGATCAAACTGAAATATCACAAATTAAACAAAATAGTGCAAGATGCAGAGTACCTGATGTTAAGAAGTTAAGAGACACAAAAATATATATGCACTGAATGTCTACATAGTCTTAGAGCTACACATTAGGTACATAGTTGAGGAACAGTATATTATATACAAACCCATTAAAAGAAAAACTGTGCCTAGCTTGCAGAAACATAATGTGACACCTCTCAGTTGGCATGGCATGCAACCTCAAAGATCAGGGGTTGAGATGCTATAGAGACCACTTATGCAGAGATGACCAAATATGACAACCTACTGTAGAAGAAACCACAGTAGAGATAAACATAGTGATCTCTTACAGTATGTGGAAACTGTGTCTTGGAATGATAGTTCATCCTGGACCATTGTTCAGAGTACCTTAAAAGAATAAAATAGATTTATTTATTTATTTATTTATTCATCCGTGGAACAATAAATATTGTATGGATGTCGTCAGTTTACAACACATGAGCACACATTTACATTTACAATGAAACAGGTTTCTCATATTTTGTGTAGTTTTTATAACTAGTCACACACACATTTATAATTACATAATATTTTGGTGATAATGTCATATGATGCTAATAATCTACATCTATGTTAAATATTCTTTTACAGTATAACAACTTTTACTTACTAGAAAGGTTTTAAGCTTTTGTCTGAAAGTGAGGGGCTCATTTATTTCTTTAATTTCTTGTGGTAATTTGTTATACAGTTTTATCCCATTATAAAATATACTTTTTTTGCATCTTTGCCTTGTTCTTTCTATCTAGATGGAGGTGGTGACAAGCTCTTGTTTCATGGTCATATATTAGGCTGTTTGTGTTGTACATGTTGAGATTTTTCTTAATGAACATTATGTTCTGAAAGATGTACTCACAAGAAACAGTTAGAATTCCTAGCTTTCTAAATAATTCTAGACAGTGGGCCCTGTTGTTGCTGTTTGTTATTATCCTTATGGCTCTTTTTTGTACTTTGAACACAGTTTGTATGTTACTGGCACTTGTTCCCCAAAACACGATCCCATAGCTGAGGACTGAGTGTAGATATCCGTAATATGTTATTTTAAGACAGGTATTATTGCATACCGGTGCAAGGATTCTAAGAGCATAGCATGCTGTGGATAATTTCTTTGCCAAAATGTTGACATGGTTTGTCCATTTCAGTTGGCTGTCTGCATTCATCCCTAAGAATTTGGTACTTGTTACACATTCTAATTCATTATTATTAACTTTTATTCCAGTGGCATTGTGTTTTTTGTTCAATTGGAAGTTAATATAGTTAGTTTTCTTTACATTTAGGGTTACTTTATTTTTTAATGACCAGTTGTAGACATCATTGAGAGCCTCGTTTGCTCTTTCTGACAGTTGTGTTGGATTTTCACCTGTTATTACTATGTTGCTGTCATCAGCAAAAAGTATTTTTTCTCCATGTCTGATACTTTGTGGGAAGTCATTAATGTATATAAGAGACAATATTGGGCCTAATACAATTCCCTGTGGGACGCCTATATTCACATTTTCTGGGTCAGACAGGTGTTTTATAAGGGAATTGTTTGAAACTTGTGATATCCCAACTCATTGAACTCTGTTTTCAAAGTATGTTTTGAACCACTTCTTTGACACACCTCTTATTCTATTTGCCCTAATTTATGAAGTAAGATTTTGTGGTCAACTGTATCAAAGGCCTTGGACAAGTCTAAAAAGATACCACTTACATTTTCACCTTTGTCCAGTGCTTCTAAAATTATTTTAGTGAACTGTGCTATAGCAGATTGTGTGCCTTTTCCGGGCCTAAAACCAAATTGGTCATTGGAAAGAGGATTATATTTATTCAGGTAATTTAGCAGTCTCTTTTTGACTAGTATTTCTATTATTTTAGAAATGATAAACAGTATAGAGATTGGCCTGTAGTTCTCTACATTTTCCACATCTTCGTTTTTAAGGATAGGTATAACTTTTGCTTGTTTTAGGTACTCCGGAAAGTATCCAGATTCGAAAGATTAATTAATTATGTCTGTTAATGGGCCCTTTAAGGAGTCTATACAATCTTTAATTACGCAGACTGGGATTTCACCTCAAGTCCTACTGAAGTTTTATTTTTTAGTTGGTGTACTACTAGTGCCACTTCCCTTTCTGTAGTGGGCAAGAGCACCATTGAGTTTGTTGGCTGGTTCTGAGTAGGTAAATCATACGTATCTGGAAATTTCTGCTGTAATTTTTTTTTGCAATACTACTGAAATATGAGTTTACAAAATCAGATAATTTTTTAGGGTTCCCTACAGGCAATGGCAAGGAAAGTGTTTCTCAAGAAGAGAAATTTGTTAACATCGAATATAGACTTAGGTGTCAGGAAGTCGTTTCTGAAAGTATTTGTATGGAGTGTAGCCATGTATGGAAGTGAGACATGGACGATAACTAGTTTGGACAAGAAGAGAATAGAAGCTTTCGAAATGTGGTGCTACAGAAGAATGCTGAAGATAAGGTGGGTAGATCACGTAACTAATGAGGAAGTATTGAATAGGATTGGGGAGAAGAGAAGTTTGTGGCACAACTTGACTAGAAGAAGGGATCGGTTGGTAGGACATGTTCTGAGGCATCGAGGGATCACAAATTTAGCATTGGAGGGCAGCGTGGAGGGTAAAAATCGTAGAGGGAGACAAAGAGATCAATACACTAAGCAGATTCAGAAGGATGTAGGTTGCAGTAGGTACTGGGAGATGAAGAAGCTTGCACAGGATAGAGTAGCATGGAGAGCTGCATCAAACCAGTCTCAGGACTGAAGACCACAACAACAACAACCTACAGGTACATGTTTGTTTTTAATATGTGAATTGAGGTCCTTTTAGCAGAGTTAGATGTTTCCTGTTTGACGATGTTCCAGGCTGCTTTGCTCTTGTTTTCAGCTTCAAGTAATATTTTGTTGTTTGAAAGTTTTTTTGCGGCTAGCAACACCTTTCTGTATATTTTCCTGTACTTTTTCTAGAATTACAGAACTTCTGGGTTAGATTGATTATTTTTTATGGAGTTGAGATATGTAAGAGTTTCTGAGGATTTTTTGATACCTGTAGTCACCCATTGATTTCTCTTTGTAGTTTTAATTTGATAAAGAGTTTTGGGAAACATCTCTTCAAATCTGAGTTTAAAAACTGATATGAACTTGATAAATTTCTGATTTGCATTGGTTTCTGCATAGACTTCCCTCCAATCTTCATATTCTAGCTGGGATTTAAACTGATACAGGGCTGATTTGGAAAACATTCTTTTGTATGTACAAAGTTTAGGAGGAGTTTCTACATGAACGTTAGTTTTTAAGATCTGGCAGAGGTGGTCTGATAGGCCCAGGTTTTGGACAATAATATGACATTTTTACTATCAATATCTGTAGCTACATGATCTATAGATGATGAGGATTCTTTAATTATTCTAGTTGGACAATTAACAAGGGAGGATATTCCATAACAGCTTAGAATATTCACATATATGTTGCTAGCCTTATCAGGCTTCATCATATTAATGTTTAAGTCACCACAGATAATTAAATTTGCTTTTGGTCCAGAAACCTTGTCTAAGCTTTGATTCAGTTTTGAGAAGACTATATCAATGTCTCCACTGGGAGAGCGGTACACACAAAATATGACTAATTTTTTTGCTGTGCCAGGTCCTATTATTTCAACAGCGGAAAGTTTGAAATGTTTGCCCTCACTCAGATCTAAAAGATCATATCTAACTTTAAATGACATACCTTTTTTTACATAGACACTTGAACCTCCGCTATTCATTGAGATTCTGCTATAGCAACATGCAGGGTCAAATGAGGCTAATGCAATGTGTTCAATTTCCTTCCCTTTGCACCAGTGTTCAGTGATACACAAAATTTGGCTATCAAAATTTTCCAATTCTACTTATAGCTGGTGTGCTTTGTTCTTTATGGCTTGAATGTTTTGGTGAAACACTGTTAGGCATTTGTTTTCACTTATCTTGGTGGCGCCTTTCCCTTTAGACCTGATGCTAAAAAATCCTCTAGATGAGCCGGTGGCATGGTTATTCTTCTGTTGATGACAGTGGAGGTGAGTCTGTTGCCAGTTAGACTTGGAAGTTGGTGTATCTGAAGGTATCTGCCTTATGTTAGTCTTGTAACTGAGGCCGGGTACCAAAAATCCTTGTTGTAGATTCCTCTGCTTGCAAGCATTTATCTCTTTCCCTATTATGTGCTGTTGTTCACTGCTTTGCCCCAGCAAAAATCCTGGCTTCTCAAGGGTGGCTGCCTTCTTCTGGTGTGATGACTGCTCCTATTACCACTGCTGCTGCTGCCGTGTGCTGTTGCAGTGAATGCCAGTGATTGTGGTTGCTTGGTTATTGATGTTGGAACTACTGCTTCTGTTGTTGCTGTGACTGCTAATGATTCTGGTTGGTTGGTTTTTGATGCTGTAACTATTGCATCTGTTGTTAGTTCTGCTGCTGCTAATGTTGGTTCAGTAGTCGGTTCCTCTGTTGCTACTGTTTTTTGGATGGTCAATTTGCGTGCTGCTCCTGTTTTTGCTGGTGTTTCTGCTATTGCAGATTTATACCATCCCAGTTCAGTGGCTGTCACTTTGTAATTATATTTAATTGCTTCCCTTATCAAGTTTCCTAACCTGGCCTTTCCATTTCTGTTAAGGTGAAGCCCATGTTTCGTAAAACATTCTCTGTCAAGTGTGCTTGAGTCAATTAATTTCACATTGCTGAATAGCCTACAACTACTTTTAAGTTTCGCATTAATTCTGTGAATTTCCTTATTCGCACATGACCATTTGGGTAAATCATGCCTGTGGGTAAAGTTCACCAGTAAAATTTTTGTATTTGCCAGTACTAGCAAAAGACTCAAGAGCTCTTTATACATTTTCATAGCATTGTTTTCGTAAATGTCTTTAGCTCCTGCGCAGGTTACAACACTGTCCTGCTTGTCATAGTTATATTTTACAATGTTTTTCGTCACTTCTTTGAAACCAGCACCTGGTTTAACCATGCCTGTGACTGTCGTTGATTTACTATTTACTTGCAGTTCTTGAGAAATTCCTTTGGCGTGACTGTCTCCAAAGATGTTGACTTTTGATTCTTTCTTCTTTGTCACACACGTCGCTTTTTGTTTATTTGTATTTTCACTTTGTTGCAAGACGTCGTATTTGTTTTTATCGCAAAAGTGACAGATTTTACGGTTTGTTATTCTTTTAGTGGACAAGGGATTACCTTTTAGCGACACTTTTATTCACTCGGACGTTGTTTCACTGTCTTGCATCACTTCACTAGTGTTTTGCATATCCTTATTGCAGGCATCACTACTATTCGACAGAACACTGTACCTGTTTTTATCTGTAATTATAATTTCATTTGGTGCCTTTGATGCCTGTCTATCGCTTCCTTTCCGCTTCTCATAACTCACCAGGTTCCCGTTTTTGGGTTTATTGTTTTATCATTTAGAATATGGCACAACTTCTTCAGCTCACAGTTTTCATTAGTTATATGCGAAATCTCACGTCTTAGAACATCTACAACTTTTTGTAAACTTGAAATGTGTTCGTTTAGTTTTTCGATGAGCTTCTGGTTTGTTTAAAAGATTTAGAAGCTGAGGATGAAATAGATATACTATGCCTGTTTGAGCATCACATTGTTACTGATATGGATAAGGTAAATGTAAGTGGATATAAGCTCTCTGCACATGTAATGAGAGAAAATATGGAGAAAGGAGGAGTTGCCATATATGTCAAAAGTTATCATTGTACAAAAAGTATAGAAACAAAAAAGTTTTGTGTAGAGAAACATACAGAAGCATGTGCCTGTGAACTTAAATTAAATAAAGGCACATTTATAATTGTAACTGTATATAGGTCCCCATCAGGAAATTTTCATCTATTTCTGAAAAATTTGGACTCCTTGTTGTGCTATCTGTCAGACAGGGGGAAGCAAATTATTATTTGTGGGGTCATCAATGTAGATTCTCTGAAAGAGGGTAATAGGAAAAATGACCTTTAAGTATTACTCGGTTCTTTCAATTTGACACCCGTTATTGATTTTCCTACTCGGGTGGTAAATGATAGCACCTCACTGATAGAAAGCCTCTTTATAGACCAAGATAAGTTTAACCAGATAAATGCTCAGCCTGTTGAGAATGGTCTTTCTGATCATGGTGCACAGCTAGTTACAATATATGACATAGCTCCATTCAGCAATACTAAACAATCCTCCAAAATAGTACGTTCAGTCAACGATTTAACAATTGCAAATTTCAGGGAAAGCCTACAGCAGTTAGACTGGGATGAGGTGTACCGTGAACCTGTTGCCAATTTAAAATATAATTTATTTCATGACATTTTTGTAAATGCATTTGAAAACTGCTTCCCCAAGAAAATAGTTAAATATACTCGTAAGAAACCTTGTAACAAACCATGGCTTACTAAGGGTATAAAAATATCTTGTAACCGGAAAAGGGAAATGTATCTGACATCAAGAAAGAGTAGTGACCCAGAAACTATCAAACATTATAAAAAATACTGTGTTATATTAAGAAAAGTTATTAAAACATCCAGAAGTATGTGTATCATGTCTGAAATCAGCAACTCTGATAATAAAATTAAAACAATTTGGAATATTATTAAGAGAGAAACAGGTCAACCAAGAGCACAGGAAGACAGTATTACCATCAAATTGAATGAAAACTTTACGAACAAAAAGTCAGAAGTTGAAAATATTTTTAATAATCATTTTCTAAATGTTATATATATAGTAGGATCCAGGTGTTCATTAGAAGATGCTAGGCTGTTAATGGAAGAGGCCATACCTATGCAATTTGATACAACTGAAATCTCACTCACTTCTCCCTCTGAAATTAGGAAAATAATAAACTTGCTTAAAAGCAAAAACTCACATGGAATTGATGGCATTTCCAGCAAAATACTAAAAGCTTGTTCTCAACAGATAAATAAGATTCTCAGCCACCTGTGTAATAGCTCTCTGGAACAGGGCATTTTCCCTGATAGACTGAAATATGCTATTGTTATACCTTTGCATAAAAAGGGGGATAGATTTGATGTCAACAATTACCATCCAATCTCCCTTCTAACAGCTTTATCCAAAATGTTTGAGAAAGTAATGTATTCAAGAGTAGCTTCACATATCTGTAAAAATGAAGTACTAACAAATTGTCAGTTTGGTTTCCAGAAAGGTTTCTCAACAGAAAATGCCATATATGCTTTCACCAATCAAATTTCGAATGATCTGAATAACCGAACACCACCCATTGGGATTTTTTGTGATCTCTCAAAGGCTTTTGATTGTGTAAATCATGAAATTCTGCTAGACAAGCTCAAGTATTGTGGCATGAGTGGGACAGTGCACAAATGGTTTAATTCGTACCTAACTGGAAGAGTGCAGAAAGTTGAAATAAACAGTTCTCATAATATGCAAAAATCAGCACATTCCTCAAACTGGGGAACTATCAAGAATGGGGTTCCACAAGGGTCAGTCTTTGGTCCTTTGTTGTTCTTAATATATATTAATGACTTGCCATTCTATATTCATGAAGAGGCAAAGTTAGTTCTCTTTGCTGATGATACAAGTATAGTAATCACACCTGACAAACAAGGATTAACTGATGAAATTGTCAATACTGTCTTTCAGAAAATTACTAAGTGGTTTCTTGTAAACGGACTCTCGCTGAATTTTGATAAGACACAGTACATACAGTTCCGTACAGTGAATGGTATGACGCCATTAATAAATATAGACCTTAATCAGAAGCATATAGCTAAGGTAGAATATTCCAAATTTTTAGGTGTGTCCATTGATATGAGATTAAATTGGAAGAAACGCATTGATGATCTGCTGAAACGTTTGAGTTCAGCTACTTATGCAATAAGTGTCATTGCAAATTTTGGTGATAAAAATCTTAGTAAATTAGCTTACTATGCCTATTTTCACTCATTGCTTTCATATGGCATCATATTTTGGGGTAATTCATCACTGAGGAATAAAGTATTTATTGCACAAAAGCGTGTAATCAGAATAATAGCTGGAGTCCACCCAAGATCATCCTGCAGACATTTATTTAAGGATCTAGGGATATTCACAGTAGCTTCTCAGTATATATACTCTCTTATGAAATTTGTTATTAACAACCAAACCCAGTTCAAAAGTAATAGCAGTGTGCATAACTACAATACTAGGAGAAAGGATGATCGTCACTAATCAAGATTAAATCTAACTTTGGCACAGAAAGGGGTGAATTATACTGCCACTAAAGTCTTTGGTCACTTACCAAATAGTATCAAACGTCTGACAGATAACCAACAAGTATTTAAGAAGAAATTAAAAGAATTTCTGAATGACAACTCCTTCTACTCCATAGAGGAATTTTTAGATATAAATTAACAAAAAACAAGTTGTTATATTAACTTATGTATGTTGTTAAATTAACTTAATTATGTCATGTATTGGAAAAGTTGACTCGTTTCACATCATTACGAAATATTGTATTCATGATCCATGTAACTAGTATTAACCTAATCTTGAGATGTGCATCATATTTACTACAAATTTATGCTCAGTAGCAATGGCAAGAACTCAGGTTTTTGATTTCATGCCACATAAGGATTCTCACTTACACTGTACCTGAACATTGTGAGAGATGTTATCTCCAACACCTACATCTACATCTACATCTATACTCCGCGAGCCACCTTACGTTGTGTGGCGGAGGGTACTTATTGTACCACTATCTGATCCCCCCTTCCCTGTTCCATTCACGAATTGTGCGTGGGAAGAACGACTGCTTGTAAGTCTCCGTATTTGCTCTAATTTCTCGGATCTTTTCGTTGTGATCATTACGCGAGATATATGTGGGCGGTAGTAATATGTTGCCCATCTCTTCCCGGAATGTGCTCTCTCGTAATTTCGATAATAAACCTCTCCGTATTGCGTAACGCCTTTCTTGAAGTGTCCGCCACTGGAGCTTGTTCAGCATCTCCGTAACGCTCTCGCGCTGACTAAATGTCCCCATGACGAATCGCGCTGCTTTTCGCTGGATCATGTCTATCTCTTCTATTAATCCAACCTGGTAAGGGTCCCATACTGATGAGCAATACTCAAGAATCGGACGAACAAGCGTTTTGTAAGCTACTTCTTTCGTCGATGAGTCACATTTTCTTAGAATTCTTCCTATGAATCTCAACCTGGCGCCTGCTTTTCCCACTATTTGTTTTATGTGATCATTCCACTTCAGATCGCTCCGGATAGTAACTCCTAAGTATTTTACGGTCGTTACCGCTTCCAATGATTTACCACCTATGGCATAATCGTACTGGAATGGATTTCTGCCCCTATGTATGCGCATTATATTACATTTATCTACGTTTAGGGAAAGCTGCCAGCTGTCGCACCATGCATTAATCCTCTGCAGGTCTTCCTGGAGTACGTACGAGTCTTCTGATGTTGCTACTTTCTTGTAGACAACCGTGTCATCTGCAAATAGCCTCACGGAGCTACCGATGTTGTCAACTAAGTCATTTATGTATATTGTAAACAATAAAGGTCCTATCACGCTTCCTTGCGGTACTCCCGAAATTACCTCTACATCTGCAGATTTTGAACCGTTAAGAATGACATGTTGTGTTCTTTCTTCTAGGAAATCCTGAATCCAATCACAAACCTGGTCCGATATTCCGTAAGCTCGTATTTTTTTTCACTAAACGTAAGTGCGGAACCGTATCAAATGCCTTCCTGAAGTCCAGGAATACGGCATCAATCTGCTCGCCAGTGTCTACGGCACTGTGAATTTCTTGGGCAAATAGGGCGAGCTGAGTTTCACATGATCTCTGTTTGCGGAATCCATGTTGGTTATGATGAAGTAGATTTGTATTATCTAAGAACGTCATAATACGAGAACACAAAACATGTTCCATTATTCTACAACAGATTGACGTAAGCGAAATAGGCCTATAATTATTCGCATCTGATTTATGACCCTTCTTGAAAATGGGAACGACCTGCGCTTTCTTCCAGTCGCTAGGTACTTTACGTTCTTCCAGCGATCTACGATAAATTGCTGATAGAAAGGGGGCAAGTTCTTTAGCATAATCACTGTAGAATCTTAAGGGTATCTCGTCTGGTCCGGATGCTTTTCCGCTACTAAGTGATAGATAGTTAGACACCTTTAATAATGGCTGTATTTCTTGTGATGAATTTAACACTATTTTGAATGCTTATATTGGTTAACTTGTTTTTTGGGATAGTGACTGCCCACACAGAACCTTTTGTTAGAATGGTGCACTGCAGGCAATAAAATGTTCTTTGATTTCAAATATACATTTTGAGGAGTATGTTCTTATATTTTTTCAATATAATAGAGGGAAACATTCCACGTGGGAAAAATATATATAAAAAAACAAAGATGCTGTGACTTACCAGATGAGAAACTGCTGGTAGATAGACACAATAAAAAACACACAGACAGACACACAAGTTTCAAGCTTTTGCAACCCAAGGTTGCTTCATTAGGAAAGAAGGAAAGATGAACGGATGTTGGTTTTAAGGCAGAGGGTAAGGAGTCATTCCAATCCCGGGAGCGGAAAGACTTACCTTAGGGGGAAAAAAGTACTGGTATACACTCGCATACACACACATATCCATCCGCACATATACAGACACAAACAGACATGTCTGCTTTCCTTTCGTCTTTCCCTCTTCTTCCCTCTTTCCTGATGAAGCAACATTGGGTTGTGAGAGCTTGAAACTTACTTATTGTGTCTATCTACCACGCTTTCTCGTTTGGTAAGTCACAGCATCTTATATGTTTTCAGTCACATCTATTTCAGTATCTTAGACACTGTAATATGATTGAAACAAACCCTATTTTAATTAGCTTTATTCAAAATTCTACTGAATTTGACTATATATAAAATAATGTTATCAAGCATATATCGTAAAGAAGTTCATATTGCAAAATGAACATAACACCTCTCTTTGTTTCCTTATTATACTGGCTGAATGGTCATTATAGTGATGATATGCTTTACTCTCTTTCCAAAGCTACCCTACAGGATATAGACCTTGCTGCACAAGCAATGATTTTCATCTTTGGTGGTTCTGATACAATTTCAAATCTTATGAGCTTCACAGCATATCTGTTAGCAAAGCATCAAGAGGTGCAGCAAAAACTTCACCAAGAAATATATGAGCTTTTGCATGAAAAACATGATAAAGGTTTCACATATGGGGATGTTGCAGCTTGCAAGTATTTGGATATGGTAATATCAGGTATGCAAAATATGTGTATTTGTTTTTAATTTTCGTTAATCAAAACTCTGAACTCAGTGTGGGTTTTGTTACAGTGTCTTTTGAATGAATCTGCTGCTCAGTAATAGAAATATTTTGTTTGAAGTGGTTTAAGATGACATGATTTATTTCAATAATTATGATACTAGTAGAGAAAGTGGCACTTACACATTTTGAAATGAGATTCATACATGTCCTTCAGCTACGTGCACTGTATGATTCATAAAATATGAACATTGGGTTATATGTGAAAGCTGACTCAGTGAAAGTGATGTACTTTCTTGTTTTGTTTCATGACATTAAGTGACATCTCTTAAAACTACACAAGTGATTGTCCTGGCACAAAATCCCATTAATCATGTTAAAACTAATAACAACTATTTTTCTGTCCTATGAATTATTTGCAGGTGGTAAAACTGTAAAACAATTTCATCTTAATGAATTAAGCATAAAGTAAATAGTATGATGCACTGTATTCAGCTTTTTACAATGGCAAAGGAAATTTATGGAAAAATATTAATATTATTAAGAACAAGACAATGTAACTTGTACTTAGGAACAAACAAACATTTTGTATTGTACAGATAATGCAGTATGTTAAAGAGAACATATATATATATTTAACTACAAAAAGTATATTAGAATAAAAGTAATTTTCATTAAACACTCTGAAGGGCAGTCTCTTGACAGGAAAGAAAGGACTGCATGAAACTGTCTAGAAACCTAAAAGCTGATGTATGACACAACTTTACTGTGAATGATTGCTGTTGCAATTGCACGGGGTGTCCATAAAAGATATCTCAGTTTCAATGGTATAATATAAGAGTTTAATTTAACCTATTTACAACAAATCACATGTGAAACTGAAGGTTAACTAACCATATTTTTCTTATAAATATTCAGTACGTACATGTTTTGTTAAATAGCACACATCCAACATAAAACTCGATTATTTGAAGGCTTTAGTTAACAAGTCCAGATTAATGGAAGCAATAGCCTCTTCAGTTCTGTGTCTCAAATCTGGCAAATCATTAAGTGGTGATGGAATGTAGACACAGTCTTTTATGAAGTCCTATAGATGGGAGGGGGGGGGGGATGTGTGGCGTGAGGTCAGGTAAAGTTGGAAGCAAGTGGAAAAGAACTTTATTGTATTGACCATTACAAACAGTCCATTGGTCGGGGATGTAGGCATTCAACCACTCTCATACAAAGAATTTACTTTCTAATTAGGGAAGGAGCCATTTTGCAACATATTCAGTCAAAGCACCTCTGTTACAGTAGCTTCAGCAGAAAGGAAAAAGAGTCATTCCATGTCAAATCAACACACCTATTTTACCTCACACTCTTAGATTTTGCTGAAAGTTGGTATACTTATAGTGGGCACTGAGACTAAGAAAAATACCAAATTTCAATTTTTTATCTCAAACCGTTCCTGAAATATGGCTATGTAAACTTTTCAAAAACCAGCCAAAAATGTGTGAACGGACTTTTTTTAAATTGTTCTAGGAGCTGCCATAATTGAGCTAGAGAACTGGGAAAGGTGTCATTTTGCAGCATTTTTCATGCTCTTTCCAGTGCTAGACAAAAAACATAGCTTCTAATTAATAACCTTTTTCAAAAAGGTAATTAATATTTTGATTTAATTTTTTTATAAAAAGTACATAATTGAAAATTTTCAAAATATTTCCACAATTACTTCATACTATTGTAAATCACATGGCAAAATATAAATCTGGGATGATGATCGGTTCATTGTTAAAAAAAATTATTCTGGACTCTTGTTTTTCACTATCGGCCCTGGTTTGACCAAATTGATCTTTAAGAAACAGGAATTTCTGTAAAATATACTGAAAGGTAAGTAAAAAAAGTATTAGAAATATCAAAACATCACCTTATTAAACCAAAACTAATCAGCATATTTTATAATTAAGTTGATTGCTTATTTTAATTTCATGCAACTTCACTCACAGTATATTAACCGATATAACAAAAACAAGAAATAGAGCATTTAACTACAAACTGAAATAAAGTATGAATAAGTACAAGTATTTACTAACAGTTCTGGTCCATGATGTTTGAAATGGAACCATTAAACAAATTAAATAAGTAATGCTTGTTTTTGAGTAACAGGTACATGTACATAGCTAAATTTAACACCATATGTACTAACAATAATTCTGAAACAACTTTCTATAAAATATACATTAACACTAACCTGAGACAAAGATTAAGTTTTGAGTTGAAAGCAGTTTCCCAATAAATTGTCTTGGAACTTCACATATTACATTTTAATAAAGCTGACTGGATTTGGTTTACATCACTTTCATTAAGAATGTATGTTCTCCCTGTCGGAGTAAATAGATTCACTTTTGTGAGCACATCCACAACTGACACCCACAGGACATCTGCATGTGCAGGATAAGAGAATGACTTAGCTGGTCCACATGAACGAAGAAAAGTTATTTTCACTTCATCAAGTTCTTCGTTTTTTTCTAAAATGTACCCAAGCCACCAGTTTCTGCCATATACAGTGGCGACATAGCCTGATACATCTTGTAACTTCAGTTTGTCTGGTGATGTAGTTACTTCCCTCTCCCAACTCTGCGTATCACCTGAGAAGTATTTGACTATTAATTTTGATGTAGTGTTGGGAATGAAAGTGTGAAATTGCTGTGTTCCTTTGATTGTCAATGCCTCTTCAAGTCGGCTTTTTAAGAATATTTCAGAAGCAGCATAGTCTTCTTGAGTGGAATATGCAAAATCAACATTTGTGATATTATCTACTGCCGACTCAAATAGATCTCGTGCGGTTTGGATCTGATTTTGGTATGGCCTTTGCAAACTTGCACGAGCTGCCAGTCTCTTTACTGAACCCCCTACTCCATCACAAGGCCCTTTCCCATGTGCTGTGGCTGAAAAGCGCCACTCAGCTTTTATGTTAAAGTCTTCCTCATGAAGGCAAAGGTTCAGGAAGTTTTTCTTATTTTTATACTGAGCGGCAGAACTGTCAGAATAATAGTATATCTTTTTTGGAATCTTTTGAAATTTATTTGTTAGATATAAAATTAGCTTCTTTTGAAAGGTGTAAACCGCAGTTGTATTGTGCTCCAGGCAATCAGAAACAATGAAAAAGCTCATATGCTCAATTTTGTCTTCCTGTTTGTAACCTATAACAAAAGGATGAATGGTAATCTGTTGTCTTGTCCAGTGGAAACTCTGAGCTTCATCCTGTAGAACAATACTATAATTTTCTGAAAAATTTCATATGACAACAAATTCAGATTCCATAAGGTTTTCTCTTGTTGAGTTAAGGAATGTTCATTGTTGCTTGGCAATGAAGTCATGCCAAATCAAAGTCGACATCTTACTACAAAATAAATCTATGAATTCTTCAGAAGTTTTCTGAACAATTTCCAGATTACATCGGTAAACTGACATCCACTGTCGGAACTGTACTAGTTCAATTAAGTTTTCATGAAAAGAGTCTTTTAAAATTTGATGTATGACAGTTTCTCCTGGGCAGTATTCACAGTTTCCCATGTTGCAATCAACTGATGATGGGTTGCAAAGCACTGACGTACTACCTTAAAGATCAGTTTGGTCAAACTAGGGCCGTTAGTAAAAAACAAGAGTCTGGAATAATTTTTTTTAACAATGAACCCATCACCATCCCACATTTATATTTTGCCATGTGATTTACAACAGTATGAAGTAGTTATGGAAATATTTTGAAAATTTTCAATTAATTACTTTTTGTAAAAAAATTAAATCAAAATATTAATTACCATTTTGAAAAAGGTTATTAATTAGAAGCTATGTTTTTTTTGTCTAGCACTGGAAAGAGCATGAAAAATGCTGCAAAATGACACCTTTACCCAGTTCTCTAGCTTAATTAGGGCAGTTCCTAGGGCAATTTAAAAAAAGTCCGTTCACACATTTTTGGCCAGTTTTTGAAAAGTTTACATGACCATATTTCAGGAATGGTTTGAGGTAAAAAATTGAAATTTGGTATTTTTCTTAGTTTGAGCACCCACTATAAGTATACCAACTTTCAGCAAAATCTAAAAGGGTGAGGTAAAATTTTTATTTAAAGTGTGTTGATTTGACATGGAATGACTCAAATATGGTCCATTCATTTGATGTTGGGAAATAGCACAGAAGACATTTAATTTTGAGGAATCTCTTTCATACTCTACAGATGCATGAGGATATTCAGGCCTCCAGATATGAAAAGGTATGAACCCCCATATTGAACCTTCCCACTTAGATGAAAAGCTGCCTTCTCACTGAACATCACATGATCAAGAAAGTCAACTTCTCAGTGCAATGTTTCACTTGCAGAGTTATTATGTACATCTTAGTCATCTGGCTTTAGGGCAAGTACTAACTGTAATCAGTATGGACACATGTATGAACTTTTTCTTAAAATACTACACACTGTTGTCTTTGGCAATAGATGTTAAAGTCTTGCCTTCTGAAAAGAATTATTAGAACTACAAAATTAAGATTCTCTGATACTCCTCTGTAGACACTTTTAGTTATCCTGGGATTTTCCCTTTACACACACATCTGGTCATTTCAAACAGACTATACCATCAGCAGATATTTTTGCTTCATGGAGAATCACAATTAGACTTTAAATGAAATGTATGTTGAACTGAAATTACAGATTTAAACTCAAAAACACTACACAATGTGGAACACTTTATGTTTAGGAGCTGCAGTTTGAATATCTGGTGCAGAAAGTAGGAAAACAACAAAGCAGTATTCACGCACATGGTTTTATAAAACTGTTTGAGTTACTGTTTAATTGCTAACATGAACCAACAGTCTATAATGCTTATAGTTGTTATTATTAAAATCTATAGCTAGGATAGTCTTCTATGGACACCCTGTATTCTCTTAGTGTGTGATAAATTGCCAAACCATGTTCTCTAATAACATTCTGGTTATAGAAGAGCTTTTCTCTTGCATCAGTGATAACAGAGTAGTTGATTTGCATAGGTAACTGCTCACAAGTATTAGGGTAACATGAATTTGGGCATCTGCCATACTCCATTGAGCATCAATGGAGAACTAGGTATATTACTTAATCACACATTTATCTAACAGAAATTATGTACACAACAAATCATCATTATTCCTCTTCCCTTTTCATAAAAAGACCTGAAATATCTGTCAGGTGTTGAAAACAAAGTGGAAACAATCCTTCACCCTATTATCTCGAATGATTTTCATTTGATAACTTCAGTAACAGTTTTGCCCTGTGTGAGCATTTTTTACTGCCTGACACTTATGCAACATGCGCTTTATAGGTCTACAGAGGTCACAGTGTTGTATCCATTCCATATTGTTCAATGAGATGTCATGAGAGTTCTTGCAGAGTTGGTGGTGGCACTGGTTGGCCACGAACACATTTGTCAAGTATGTCCCACAAATGCGTGATGGGGTTTAGATTGTGACTCATCGCCAGCCATTCCCTTACTTCAATGTCCAGCCTTCACAAGGCGTCCTTGCTGTTGCCTGCCACATAGGTCCAGGCATTAGATGAAAATCAGGGCCACCACCATACACAGCAACCATCACATGGTCCAACAGCATCAGTTTGGCGTACTGCTTAGCAGTAAGGCGACTATGAACAGTGACAAGATTCATATGACTGTCAGCACTGAAGCTTCCCCGTCACATCACAGGGCCTTGGAAATCTGTCTTCAGCTTGCATCAGAGGATATCTGGACTCGACTGCGAATAACACATTTTGCCAATGATGTAGTTCCCAGTTGACAAGGGAATGATGGAACTGAAGGTGAGCTGCAAAATGTTGTCATGTCAAGCGGGGTACTTGAGCAAGACATTTTGGTCATAAAGCCCTTTCTTGTAATCTGTTCATGACAGTCTGATCAGACACAGCACCTCCTGTGGCCTTCCTGAAATCATCTTGCAACTCTCAGGCAGTAGCTGCATGATACTGAATGCAGATATGGCCAGAATGCTGTCCGTGGTCCACAGTTCAACTCTGTGACAGGTTAGCCCTGTGACAGGTTAGCCCTGTGCTGAACCACAGCAAGAAGCCATAAAGAAGTTATTTAGGAACTTTAGGCTGTTTCTCTGGCACCACATGGTGTCTGGTCTTCATGTTGGGTTGTACTGTGCCAGCTACCTTGTCCAACTCACCTTGTTTATCCGCCTGTCTCCCTGTAGTGTGTCCAGAACCTGTGGTTAATACATGGAGAGGCATTGTTATCTGCAGCAATGTGACCAAAGGTCCATCCTCTTTGAGTCAAATGGCTGTCCTCATGACTTGCACTGCATTAAGGGGTCACATTGCGTGTGCTTGGTTGAATACAATGACCACAAGCGACAACTGCCATCTGTGTACCTCACTAGAAAACACTGGCGCACCAGTACTCACTTCCTTCTGAGAATTCATCTGACACTGTAATGCATAATACAGCCACTAGATGGTAAATGCTTTTAATTGTTGCCTACATTGAAAGCAAAGATCTCAAGTCATGCAATAATACCACAGGTACTGCCTGCATCAAAATAGATTAAACATACCAGACATTGATACAAACGTTCCCCTAATTCTTTTGAATTATATATATTGCCAGTTAACTATATGTTACATATAAAGTATGAAATAATTGAGCTTGTGAGATCATTAATGCACACATACAAAAAGTAGTAGTACTAATACATAATATCAGTTGGATGGTCTTGTTCACTGTTCCTAAGAATAAAATATCTATTTATTGTAAATGTTGTTCTACATACCGTGTTGACAATGCTTTCCTGTAAAACACATTTTTTTGGAGTTTTTCTTTTCTTTATCAATTGTTTTTAATAAAGACACCTCTCTTTCCCAGAGTCCCTTCGTCTGTACCCACCATTTGCAGTGATGGCTCGTAAGTGTGTGAAAGCATACAAAGTCCCAGAGTCAGAAACAGGGGAGCCAGCCATTAATGTAAATCCTGGTGATATTCTGTGGTTCCCAATATTTGGACTGCATGCTGATCCTGAATTGTTCCCAAATCCAGAACTGTTCGATCCAGAACGTTTCAGTGATGATAGAAAGAAACTTATTAAACCATATTCGTATATTCCATTTGGAGTTGGACCTAGATTCTGCATCGGTGAGAGACATAAAATAAGTAATCTATTTGTCACAATGCTTGCAAGCTACATACATCAATTAAATCATTTGGCTTTGAAAGGAACTAATTTGAAAATGTAGTAGTAGAAATATTTTCATTCAATATGTGTAGAAATTGCATTTTAATTTTATGTATATTTTCAGTCAAGAGATATTTGGTAACTTTCTTGACTTTCAGTTCATCTTTCATCCATCCCCCATGATGAATCATATTTTTTACTGTTTTACTGCAAGCCACATCAAGGAGGAATCGAATGACAGAAAACATCAACAAACTTCAGTTTCTGCACACACAGATTTTCAGATTTCTGCATTAAGGAACTTTTTTAATCTGCTATCATTCATTAATCTGCTACCGTAACAAGTAGTTTCGGCATCTGTTTGCATGGTCATAATTTTCAGGTATGTTACTGATGACATCATTCAGAGGGCCTTCACAGAATACTGTATTTGGCAGTATTCTATAAACAGATATGAAAACTATATAGTTTTTCTTTAGTGATTATAACTTCATGTTTGTTGCATGAGTGAAAACCTTCAGCAGAATATTTTTGTACAGTGATTTTAGAAACAAAGAATTATTACTATAGGAGAAGTTTTTTTGTGATGCCCCCATTGATTTAATTTAGTATGTTATAATTCACAAAAGATTGTAATACTCAGAAGAGGGACTTTCCCATTTGCTCCTTTTTCACATTTTTCCTATTAAATTTGAAGTGGAATGAATACTCTCATTTTACATTGTCTATTAACAGTGTGCAAACTACAAAAGTGTAAGAAGAAAATGACATTATCTGAACAGCCAAAAAAGAGACAGAGTTGTAGTTTAATTATTAGCTGGTAACATTATAATTAACTATGCACTTTAATAGAATAAATAATGTTTTATGACACATGTGATCAGAGTCGAATTCAGGATCTTCGTCTTGGAGGGGAGTACTGAGCTCAGTGAAAAAGTGTATCATCGTGCTGTCTTCAGGTTCTCTAAATGAAGGTGTTTCTTTAATCTAGTATAATACCAACTACAATAGTGAGAAAATCTTTGGGGCTGTTAAGTCTAAAAGCTAAAGACTTTTTTGAACATTAAGAAGAAGCAGGTGTAGTTCTGGGAGGGGGGAGGGGGGGGGGGTTCTGCAGCCTGGTGACTCCTCCCCCTCTAGGATGTGCCTCTGCCTATGACCAAAAATAGGGAGCCAATTCCATAATGCATTAGCTAACATGCAGCTTTAAGTAGTTCCATACGTACACCCATTAAACAAAATATTCCACAATGTCGCTCTTTTTCTTTTTTTATTTTTCCTTTTTTTTTAGCTCTTTTTTGGTCTTAAACTCAAGAACTTTTCTTCAGTTGTGGTCATTCTGATGAGAGTACAGCAAGTCTAATAAAGAATAAACAAATTTTACAGTTCAAAAATTACTGCTTTACCAATTACAGGATCTGTGAAGCATTCCATAGCCGTATTAGAATCATTATCATTTGCTCTGTAAAATTGTGTTTGGGACATCAGGCTGAATGGTGTAAATCAATGACAATGCCTTACTTTTTCATAAGTAGCAGCTTTTGTAGTTATGTGCTAAGCAGTTAGTTTCCAGTTGCTTGAAGTAATAAATACAGAAAAGAATGCCAGCATTTATGCCATTAGAAACTGAAACCGTACTAGATATTGCTTATCTATCTCTAGGATTGGTTCAAGAACATTTTTCCACAGAAGCATCTTATCACTAGTTGCTTCTGCTCCCCCTCTCCTTTCTCCTCGTGCCCTTTCACCCTTTTCAGTTTTTGCTATCAATTGTGATACACACTGCATTTAATTCTTGTACTCAGGCACCTCTTTCAGCTTGATACCCCAAGCTGCTGCTGCTAGTTGTGACATGTTCTGCATAAAAATCTTGCCGTTGCGGTGCCCCTGGCAGCCCTCTCTGCTTGGCGCCTGAAGCAGTGACATGTCACTTGGCTCTTAAGGTGCATACACACTAGGGCAACAAACGAAAGAGACTGGTTTTGGCTGAACATTGGTCACAAGTGCATTGATGTTCAGCTTCTCATTCAAACCAAATGAAGGGCTTGGAGCCAAGAGGTTCTGGGACATGGAATCACAGTTGGATCTGATTGCTGATATTGCTTCCATTTCGTTACTATTATAAAACAGTGTTTTAATTAAATTTTCCCTGAATGATATTATGAGGGAAGAAGAGGATTTAGCAGTCATCACATATGCAGCATTTATTATACCACAAGAAGCTGATCATCAGAAAAAAAAGAAGAAGAAGAAATTATGATCTCTGTTTTAAGAAGTAGGGAGCAGTATTGCAGGACAAAATTAATGTCTGACCCTAATGCTAAATTGGAATATGGGCTGTTACAATAAATACGTATCTTTAGCAAGAGCAGGCATTGCCTGCAGGGGAAACAGTGACAAGCTGCACTGAGTATGTTTTATTGACTGGTTTCACTCTAATTTAAAAGCCAACTACTGTACATTAAACTGTGAATTCCAGAGTTTCTGATCATGCTCATGTTAAATTAAAGAACAGAACTGGTCAATAAAACATACCAAGTGTGACTTGTAGCTGTTCTGAAAAACATAAATACACACCCATTCTAGGGACACAACGCATCACTGCTAAACCAACACAGATTCGACTCACCACACTAGGAGAAGGATCCCAACGCCAACCAACTGCCAGTGCTTTGGTGTTAGTGTCAGCAGACCAAAACCAAGGCCAACCACTTTGTTGGCTTTGATTTGCTGCTCATACACACTATGCAAATCTTGACCAATGAAGCGCTTGTCAGTCATTTGTTGGCCTTCATTTGCCTTGTGTGTAGGTGCCTAAACTAGGCCTGTTCATCTCCTTCTGTCCCTCTGTGGCTGTGCACCCCCCCCCCCTCTCTCTCTCTCTCTCAAAAAACCATTTGATACCAAAGAACTTAACACAGGGTTGTATATACTTGTGAAATTGAGACTCTCTGGAATGCTAAACATTTATTGGAACATCATGTGTAGGCAAATGCTTCAATTAATTAATGCATTAAAAATATCTGTAACCAAATGAATGAAAACGTAGTAAAATGTCTTTTGACATCAGTATTACCACACAGGGTGTTAAGTTACTAATTTTACTATTCACTTCATTAGAGCCTTCAAAGTATTCAGTTTACACTCCAGGAAATGTTGCAGAACCTAATCCCTTATGCACCTTAGCGCGTGATGATATACCTCTTGCAGCAGGAGCCAAAACTTTGTGCAGAATACCATTATTACTAGGTCCATGACCTGTACGATGTACAGTGTGTCTCGTGTAACTTGCTCATTCCTAAAATTTTCTGACTGGTCCGTTACATCGGAGCAGGTTTAATACTTTGCTTTACAGTCAATGTTCATAACGTTTCTTCTACATAGTTATTGGAGCTACATTTTGAAGGAAATTATCTACCCTTTATAAGGCATTAGAGAGCTTACCAGAAGAAATTTAGCCTATGTAAAACACTTCATAATGTTCATAGTAAATTTTGCTCACTGGTAATTCTGAAGGGTGTAACAACCAGATCTGCCAACACAACATAGCTTTACCTTTCTTTGCACTTAAACATTGTTTAATGGGTTATAGGTACCTGAGATCTAAAAAAAAAAAAGAAAGATTAGCTATCTGCTAGGTATGTTAACAAGTGTTACCAGCTACATAAATTTATTCATTTCTTGAAGAATTCTAAGCATGTCATCAAAGCAGTGCATCTTTTTCAATTTAAAAAGTTCAATTTAAAGTTCTTGAGGGTATTTCTGTTCTGTCATATGCAAAAACGTGTGCTGTGAGAAACATAAGAAATTCATAGTGCTGCAGAAGAACTAAAAATTAGACCACAACTATCAGTGTCTAAAGAAGAGAAGCATCAGTGATGTGCTAGCAGACAGCATTTCCTGATGTAAGTGAGAAATCAAGTGAAAATCACCACCACTGATAATTCTGTCTGGTGGGGGGGGGGGGGGAGGGGGGTGCCAGAGGCTGGGGGGGGGGGGTGCCAGAGGCTGGGGGGGGGGGGGGAGAAAAGGAAACACTTTTGCAGTTGCAACAACAGAACAAAAATACCCTCAATACGGACAGTATGGCCACTCAAACGAATTTCTTTAAAGGCTTTCTGCATAAAAGTGTTATGATTCTGAACCCTACAACAAAGTAGTTACCCTTGGCATGCTATCACTTGCAGGAAACCAGAAAACATTGTTTCAATATTACTTGTGTGTCCACATTACAAGGAGGCTTGCTATTTTGTAATTATTGCAGATCTGCCTGATAAGAGATTTGATCTTTGTGATGAATCAGGGAGCAGAGTGTTCTTTAGTTTTATAAACCTCAAATAAATAAGCTGTTCTCGACTTACGCCCCTCTTAATCAGCTTCCCCCCTGAAAAGTGTTTTACTTTTTACATGTGTGTGATATTTAAAATAAGTTTTGTTTCTTAGACTTTGCTCCTGATCTGTCTCTAAAATTTTGCAATATTTCAACTAGGCACATACTTTTTGTCTTCAGGCGATAATGTCAACATAAACCAAGCCAAATGTGGACTGTGTCAGTTTTTCCCATCCCTTTACTGCTACATGTGTGTGTTGTATCTCAGAATTTCATTTGTTATTTGCTTATTGTTCTTGATATCTCATAATTAATACTTAATTTAACATCTGAGAGACATGTAACTGTTTATTAAAATATGAGCATCACCGAAATGTAACAATGTTATATTTACTGGATAATATTTTTGGCAAAATTTGCTCATTATCTCAACATTCCCATAGGCCTGGAGTGAAAACACTTTGTTTGAGTTTTCTTTCATTCTCTCCTCTCATCCCCCCCCCCCCCTCTCCTGCTAAGTCTGTCTGTCTGTTGGTCTCTCTCTCTCTCTCTCTCTCTCTCTCTCTCTCTCTCTCTCTCTCTCCCTCCCTCCCTCTCCCTCTCCCTCTCCCTCTCCCTCCCCCCTTTATTTTAAGAAATTTCTGCCTTTTGATAGTTAATTGTTCATTTACTTTACACAGTTATGATTTCAGCTGTATAGCTATTTTCAAATGCATCTAAAAACAAAGATGATGTAATTTACCAAATGAAAGCATTGGTATGTTGATAGACACACTAACACACACACACACACACACACACACACAAAATTCAAGCTTTTGCAACCCGCGGTTGCTTCATCAGGAAAGAGGGAAGGAGAGGGAAAGACGAAAGGATGTGGGTTTTAAGGGAGAGGGTAAGGAATCATTCCAATCCCGGGAGCGGAAAGACTTACCTTAGGGGGAAAAAAGGACAGGTATACACTCGCGCGCGCACACACACACATATCCATCTGCACATATAAGACACAAGCAGACATATGTAAAGGCAAAGAGTTGCATGTTGAATTGAAAATTAGTAAAGTGTACATGTTATACAGTCAGAACTTGATTGGAACAAGAGATTTTTACGTATTTGAAAACAGAGGTTATTATGTATTTGAAAATGTTACATACAGGTTAAACTATGTCTGACCCGTCTGTGACATTTCATCATAAAAAACATATTTTCGGTCTTACAGACCAGTTGTCATATCACAGGATACAAGTACATATTGAGGGTACATACTGGAGTTGACACTGTGCACAGTAAAAAAAAAACAATTAACACACAGTATGGCATATTTAGCAGCTGATATATTCCTGAGACCTCCTGAGACCTGCATTCATCACTTCTGTTAATCGACTGACATTAACATATACTGAAGCACTAAAGAAACTGGTATAAGCATGCCTGTTGAAATACAGAGATATGTAAACAGGCAGAATATGGCACTGCAGTCGGCAATGCATATATAAGACAACAAGTGTCTGGCGCAGTTATTAGATCAGTTATTGCAGCTATGATGTCAAGTTATCAAGATTTAAGTGTGTTTGAACGTGGTGTTACAGTTGCCACACAATCAATGGGACACAGTATCACTGAGGTAGTGATGACGTGGGGATTTTCCCGTATGACCATTTCACGACTGTACCATGAATATCAGGAATCCAGAAAAACATCAAATCTCTGACATCACAGTGGCTGGAAAAAGATCCTGCAAGAACAGGACAAACGACAACTGAAAGAGAATCATTCACTGTGACAGAAGTGCAATCTTTCCACAGACTGCTGCAGATTTCAGTGCTGTGCCTTTAACAAGTGTTAGCACGCAAAACATTCAATGAAACATCACTGATGGACTTTCGGAGCCAAAGGCCCATTCGTGTACCCTTGTTGACTGCCTGACACAAAGCTTTACACCTTTCCTGGGCCTATCAACACCGACATTGGATTGTTGATGACTGGAAACATGTTGCCAAGTTGGATGAGTCTCGTTTCAAACTGTATTGAGCAATTGAGTATGGAGACCTCCTCATGAATCCATGGTCAGGGCATGTCAGCAGGGGACTGTTCAAGCTGGTGGAGGCTCTGTAATGGTGTAGAGAGTGTGCAGTTGGAGTGATACGAGACCCCTGATAGGTCTAGATACACCACTGACAGGTACGTAAGCATCCTGTCTGATCACCTGCATCCATTCATGTCCATTTTGCATTTATACGGACTTGGGCAATTCCATGAGGACAATGTGACCCCCCACACATCCAGAATGCTACAGAGTGGCTCCAGGAACACTCTCCTCAGTTTAAACACTTCCACTTCCCACAAAACTCCCCAGACATGAACATTATTGAGCATATCCAGGATGCCTTGCAACGTGCTGCTCAGAAGAGATCACCACCCCCTCGTACTCTTATGGATTTATGGACAGCCCTGCAAGATTCATGGTGTCAATTCCCTCCAGCAGTACTTCAGACATTAGTTGAGTCCATGCCACATCATGTTACGGGACTTCTGCATGCTCGTGGGGTCCCTACACAATATTAGTCAGGTGCACTAATTTCTATGGCTCTTCAGTGTATATCAAAACAGTGGCAGAGATTGTAACAAAGTGGCACTGCTGTATGTGCCACATGATCTTTACATTACCAGAGTTATTACTAGGAAAGGGAAAGTGGATATTCGTTTAGCTAAATGCTTAACAAATTCTTGTAATACTCATTCATAAGAGCCTCTTACAGGTATACATTGTAATACTCCAAATTCAGAGTGTAAATGTAACCATTTTAGATGCACAATAAAAGTTTGATTTCAAATCCATTAAAAGAATGTATACATGTGTCAAATTGAAAATGTATGTAGAATCCATTATGTTTGTTTCAGCTATTCACATGCTTTAAGCAATAAGACAACATTAATATCTAACTCTTTGCCTCCACAAATGTCTGCTTGTGTCTGTGTATGTGTGGATGGATATGTGTGTGTGTGCGCACGAGTGTATACCTGTCCTTTTTCCCCCCAAGGTAAGTCTTTTTGCTCCCGGGATTGGAATGACTCCTTACCCTCTCCCTTAAAACCCACATCCTTTCGTCTTTCCCTCTCCTTCCCTCTTTCCTGACGAAGCAACCGTTAGTTGCGAAAGCTTGAATTTTGTGTGTATGTTTGTGTTTGTTTGTGTGTCTATCGACCTGCCAGTGCTTTTGTTTGGTAAGTCTCATCATCTTTGTTTCTAGATATATTTTTCCCACGTGGAATGTTTCCCTCTATTATATTAATATGTAATTAATAATATTCATGTAATATTGCAGTGTATGGTTCAGGTACATAATATAGTATTCTGATGTACGATCTTCAAAATGTATATAGGACCTATTAGGTTTCCTTCAGGGTTTCATGTGCTATAAGTATTGGGGGTACGTCAACATGAATCTAATGAACATTCATGTAATACTGAATAATATGGTCAGGTGTATAATATTGTTCATAGATGTACCATGCTCAGCCTGCTGCCCCCCCCCCCCCCCCCCCCCCCCCACTGCCTACCTCCTCCCATGCACATCCCAAAATCTGTTCCATCCCTCAGCCACACCAACATCTCCCACTTGCCTTTAACTGTCCTCTTCTCTCTCTATGTCCACAACCTTCACACTCTGACACCAGCGTGACATCTTCTGTGTAAATGCCCATGAATCTGTGAATTATAATTTTATAATATTGCAGCCATATGTTAAAAAATTATTTTCCATCTATAATGGTTAATTTACACTATGAGTATGGAGTATTACAATGTATACCTTTAAGAGACTGTTATGAATGAATATTACAAGAACACATTAAAAATTTAGCTAAATAAATATCCACTTTCCCTTTCCTGGTAATACCTCTGGTAATGGAAAGATCATGTGGCTCATACAATGGTGCCACATTGTTACAATCTCTGCCACTATTTTGACATATGACAATGTCAATTGATGAACAGAAGTGACAAATGCAGGTCACAGGGATGTACTGGCTGTTAAATATGCCATACTGTGTGTTAATTGTTTTTCACTGTGCATAATATCAGCCACACTATGACACTATGTATCCTCAATATGTACTCATATTCTGTGATATGGAAACTGGTCTATAAGGTGTGAAATATGTTTCTTCAATAATGACAAATCACAGACAGGTCAGACATTTTTTAACAAATAAGTAATGTCTTCATATACAAAATAACTGCCAGCCGGAGTGGCCGTGCGGTTCCAGGCGCTACAGTCTGGAACCGCGAGACCGCTACAGTCGCAGGTTCGAATCGTGCCTCGGGCATGGATGTGTGTGATGTCCTTAGGTTAGTTAGGTTTAAGTAGTTCTAAGTTCTAGGGGACTGATGGCCTCAGAAGTTGAGTCCCATAGTGCTCAGAGCCATTTGAACCATTTTTGAACAAAATAACCTATTGTTCCAGTGCCCTGCATGGTATGACATGTACACACTATTAATTTTCAGTTCAACGTGCACTAAAGAATGGCTATGAAGCCAAAATCATGATTGTGTAAAATAAATGAACAATTAACAGTCAAATGACAGAAATTTCTTCCAAAAATTCTACCTGACTGGTCCTTCACAAAGGAAAGATCATTAATTTTCTTTGAGTATTTAGAATGGATGGCATATAACATAACCATGGTGTATATCATAACAAAATGTAACTGCTGTTCATATGGGGAATTTGAATTTGCCAGAAAACTGTGTTTTCCTGACCTGAATTGTTTACTTCTAACTTTAGCAGTCTGTTTTCACTCCTCATTTTCTGTGAATGGCTTTTTCTTCTGTGTATATTTCATGACTACATTGAATGACCTCCACACTGTCTATAAGAGAAAAACAGGATAAAATATTTATTTTATCCTGTTTTATTGTCTGAGCCATATATAAATGCAAAGAACTGTAGATTCCTATTGGTTATGACTCAGATTTATGAAGTTAAGAAATTTTATAAACACACCTAGCTTTCTTTTCCATTTTTGCTGCTCCAGTCAAACTTCTTGTATTGTATTGCAGCTGTCATGAGGTATGATGTAGAGGTCAACTCCAAACATAATATAGTGTTAACTGAAAAGAGTTTTATGCGTTAAGAACCATAATTTTCATGCCAAACTTACATGAAGAGAAAGATGCTACAATGTTTGTCATTGTTGTTGTTGTGGTCTTCAGTCCTGAGACTGGTTTGATGCAGCTCTCCATGCTAATCTATCCTGTGCAAGCTTCTTCATCTCCCAGTACCTACTGCAACCTACATCCTTCTGAATCTGTTTAGTGTATTCATCTCTTGGTCTCCCTCTACAATTTTTACCCTCCACGCTGCATTCCAGGACCTTATTCTCATAGTCAACTGTAATATCACAGTGTGATCAATTTGGTTGTTTTTGGCGTGCCTGATGTTTGCATACATTTTGTTCCAGTTAATTTGCAGTACTTTTCAACATTCTTAATGTGATCATTGAGGTCTGCTCTGTGAAAGTCACTGAATGTTGCCTCAGTAGTCAAAGAGACATCAGTGATTTCAGTTTCCATTCTACTATCTTACTTCTAATGTGTGTGAAGTTGTCGGGAAGTAAAATTATAAACAGTCTACATTCCTTCCTTACATGAACTGGGAGGAGGGTCATTGTACATACACACTAATATTTCAATGTTTAATTCTCAACCATTATTGCAGAATCTTTTTGTCATTGCTACAAAGAGCCAAATTTTCATTTATATAGTTACTATTCTAAATATATATTTTTTTTGTTATCCTCATTACCAATATTATTATGTATATAAGAAACTGCAAAAAGGTGGGACTTTAAGGAGATGGGACCTGGATAAACTGAAAGAACCAGAGGTTGTACAGAGTTTCAAGGAGAGCGTAAGGGAACGATTGACAGGAATGGGGGAAAGAAATACAGTAGAAGATGAATGGGTAGCTCTGAGGGATGAAGTAGTGAAGGCAGCAGAGGATCAAGTAGGTAAAAAGACGAGGGCGGGTAGAAATCCTTGAGTAACAGAAGAAATATTGAATTTAATTGATGAAAGGAGAACATATAAAAAGGCAGTAAATGAAGCAGGCAAAAAGGAAAACAAACGTCTCAAAAATGAGATCGACGGGAAGTGCAAAATGGCTAAGCAGGGATGGCTAGAGGACAAATGTAAGGATGTAGAGGCTTATCTCACTAGGGGTAAGATAGATACAGCCTACAGGAAAATTAGAGAGACCTTTCGAGAAAAGAGAACCACTTGTATGAATATCAAGAGCTCAGATGAAAACCCAGTTCTAAGCAAAGAAGGGAAACCAGAAAGGTGGAAGGAGTATATAGAGGGTCTATAAAAGGGTGATGTACTTGAGGACAATATTATGGAAATGGAAGAAAATGTAGATGAAGATGAAATGGGAGATACGATACTGCGTGAAGAGTTTGACAGAGCACTGAAAGACCTGAGTTGAAACAAGGCCCTGGGAGTAGACAACATTCCATTAGAACTACTGACGGCCTTGGGAGAGCCAGTCCTGATGAAACTCTACCATCTGGTGAGCAAGATGTACGAGACAGGCGAAATTCCCTCGGACTTCAAGAAGAACATAATAATTCCGATCCCAAAGAAAGCAGGTGTTGACAGATGTGAAAATTACTGAACTATCAGTTTAATAAGTCACAGCTGCAAAATACTAATGTGAATTATTTACAGACGAATGGGAAAACTAGTAGAAGCCAACCTCGGGGAAGATAAGTTTGGATTCCGTAGAAATGTTGGAACACGTGAGGCAGTACTGACCCTACGACTTATCTTAGAAGGAAGATTAAGGAAAGGCAAACCTACATTTCTAGCATTTGTAGACTTAGAGAAAGCTTTTGACAATGTTGACTGGAATACTCTCTTTCAAATTCTAAAGGTGGCAGGGGTAAAATACAGGGAGCGAAAGGCTATTTACAATTTGTATAGAAACCAGATGGCAATTATATGAGTCGAGGGGGCATGAAAGGGAAGCAGTGGTTGGGAAGGGAGTGAGACAGGGTTGTAGCCTCTCCTCGATGTTATTCAATCTGTATATTGAGCAAGCAGTAAAGGAAACAAAAGAAAAATTCGGAGTAGGTATTAAAATCCAGGGAGAAGAAATAAAAACTTTGCGGTATGCCGATGACATTGTAATTCTGTCAGAGACAGCAAAGGACTTGGAAGAGCAGTTGAACGGAATGGACAGTGTCTTGAAAGGAGGATATAAGATGAATATCAACAAAAGCAATTTGTTAACATTGAGTATAGATTTAAGTGTCAGGAAGTCGTTTCTGAAAGTATTTGTATGGAGTGTAGCCATGTATGGAAGTGAAACATGGACAATAAATAGTTTAGACAAGAAGAGAATAGAAGCTTTTGAAATGTGGTGCTACAGAAGAATGTTGAAGATTAGTTGGGTAGATCACGTAACTAATGAGGAGGTATTGAATAGGATTGGGGAGAAGAGAAGTTTGTGGCACAACTTGACTAGAAGAAGGGATTGGTTGGTAGGACATGTCCTGAGGCATCAAGGGATCACAAATTTAGCATTGGAGGGCAGTGTGGAGGGTAAAAATCGTAGACAGAGACCAAGAGATGAATACACTAAGCAGATTCAGAAGGAGGTAGGTTGCAGTAGGTACTGGGAGATGAAGGAGCTTGCACAGGATAGATTAGCATGGAGAGCTGCATCAAACCAGTCTCAGGACTGAAGACCACAACAACAACAACAACAACAACAACATATACAGGGTGAAGCGAAATTTGTGCACTCGGGCTTCCCAGCGTGACTCCTCATATGCCAGTGACAAAAAAATGTCTCTCACAAAATTTTGGCCGGCGAGTACATCCAGCAGAAAAAAGACTTTAAAGAGTGACAATCTGGCAACACTGTTACCACGTGTATGGTAACTACCTCTGTCAGCACATACTATCTGTGCTGTGAAGTTAGTGAGGTGGATAGAGTTTTGGGTTAGCCTGCAGGAGGTTGAGGGTTCGATCCTGGGTTGTGGCGCATTTCTTTTATTTGCTAATTTTGTTCTGAGATTTCGTACTGTAATATACACCGTTTCTTAGATCACATGTATCCTAAATTTACAATATTTTCTAACGCTGAACATAAAAAGTACGTGGTTAGACCAATAAAAAATACTGTTGAAGCAAATGACCAGACATCTCAGAAAAACTATAAAAACAATATCAATTTTAAGATGCTTAAGGTGGTATCAGAGTACAATAACACAACATCTACTTGTCATTTATACTACACATAATATGAGCTCTCAGATGTTGCACATTAGCAAGCAATTGCAATAATAGTGTCCATATTAATGACCGCATGACCTTCACAACAGAATACGTTGTCCACAGAACAACAGATGCTCAAAGCGACCTCCCTGCATGTCCAAACATTGCACATTCCACCATATCATACAGCTCTGGACTCTTAGCAGCAAAGCTGAGTTCACCGTAAGAAGAGCGGCATGAACACGCACTACCAATTCTTCCACATTCGCCGGCGGAGTAGAGTACACGTGCTCCTTCAGGTGTCCCAACAGGAAGAAATCCAGGGGATTTAGATCAGGTGAATGCAGTGGCCGTACAACTGGACTTCCATGTCCAAGCCATTTCCCTGGAAACGTTCTGTCCAAATACTGTCGCACATTTATTCCAGAGTGTGGAGGTGCACCATCATGTCGGAACAATATCCTCTGCTGAATGTGTAGTGGAACACCTTCCACAGCATCAGGCAGATAGTTTGAGAGGAATGCATGATACCTTCATGCAGTCAACCTATCAGGCAACATGTAGGTCCCCATACACCTGTTGCCCAATATTCTGGCCCAGAAGTTGATACCAAAGTGAACTTGATATACACGGTCGCAGGTGACGTGCGGGTTAGCCTCACAGCAATGGTGGGCATTGTGCATATTGAAGACGTCCTTAAGAGTGAATGCTGTTTCATCTGACCATATTATGGGGTTCACAAAGTCATCGTTGGCTTCCTGTTGTTGTTGGAACCATTCACAGAATTGCATCTGCTGATGCAGGTGTTGCATGAAAGCATAATGACAGAGGTGCAGCACGTACTTGTGCAGCATGTTAACGACTGTACATTGTGAGACACACAGCTATCTTGCTATGGTACATGTATTTCACTGACGTTCTTGGTGTATGACCCCCAGAATAGCTTCCTCAGTAGCTAGAGTACAGCTAGTCCGTGGATGACCTCTGTCATGTGATGGTGGAAGAGGAGAACCTAATTCCTGAAGGCATAGCTCCATATTACAAAACACATTTTTATCTGGATGGCGTCAATGGGGATATCTAGCAACATACTCAGGCGCGGTAACACCAACCATGTTATCAGATGCACCAAGGATCAGGAGCATATCCACATATTCATCATTTGTGTATGCCATATGTCTACCATACTGGTTTAGATTTTTATAATGAGAAAATTCTATATGTGTACACATGTACACTGGAGTCTGTCATGGGCAGGTTACTCCACTTGCAAGTCCCTGTCTGGTTGACAGCCCTTACAGTATAAACACACCGTCAGTATAAAGACATGCCTAACGAACATTACCCCTCTGACACTGATAACAGTAATAATGCGTTGAGATGTGTACTAAATGGCATGTGGTTACCAGACTCAGTGTTGAAAGGCATAATTAGTGGGACCATTGTGATACAAATAGTAACTGAGTTTGGACATTATTTGCAAAGCACGTTGCTGGTCCTATTTGTAACATAAGGTCCTAATGAAATGTAATGGACCTGAATGAGGCAAGAGTAATAGTTGGTACTAATCTATGGAATCATTGGAGAAGAGTGCAAAGAAAACAGGTTTTGCATCTACTAGATGAAGTATTGCCAATAAATTCATGTCCACGACATGGAAAGGGCTTGTTTCAAAGCTGACCAGTCTTCCATTTCTACTACTGTACTATGTAAGCGCAAATATTTTCTAGAGGATCTGCTGCAATTGCTGTTGATGATTAAGATGCCAGATACCATACCACCTGGACAAATAAAAAACATTGCCTCAACCCAGGATCGAACAATCATCCTGCTGCATGCTAACCCAAAACTCTATCCACTGCAGCACAAATAAGAAGTGCTGACAGAGGTAGTTACCATACATGTGGTTACAGTGTTGCCAGATTTAACATAAATTTTCTGCTGGATTTAATCGCTGGACGAAATTTTTTGAGAGACATTTTTTTATTACTGGCATGTGAGGAGTCACGCTGCAAAGCCCGAGTGTGTGAATTTCGCTTCACCCTGTATAATTATTTTTGTTGCAACTGCATAGCACACCTGCTGGCACACAAAATTTAATCATTCTAATTGGAAATGAGTCACAGCTGAGAACTCATGTTTGAAGTGGAAATATTGAGATGCTGATAATGATATAATTTGCTATTTGCTTATGCCTGTATCACAGGATACCTTCAGTTAATTTCTACCATAGTTTATTGTTACAGAAACAATAATTATGACCCATACACTGTTAAAGCATTGGCATTTGTTCTACTCTGTTGCAGCTAATCGTTTTGCACTGATGGAGGCCAAAGTGCTGTTGATCTATCTATTGTCACAGTTCACCATTGAACCATCAGATCGGACACCCAGTCCACTTAAATTCACAGCTACTGGTTTCAGTCTAATGGTTGATGGTGGTCTTTGGTTGAGTATAAAACCACGAAATTAAGAAAATATATACAGCTCACACTGAATCTGGCACATATTATATGTGCTACAGAACTCATGGGGAAAAAAAGCATGATGGAATATGTACAAGAAGTATTCTAACCTCCAACTATTTCCTACAATGTATCATTAATTCCTATATCTATTTGTACTGGCATTACAAAGTCATGATAGGATGACTAAGTCAAGATCAAGCTAAAACTTTTAATCTGATCAGAAGATTAGAGTTTTTCATGTGTTCACTTGCATGAAGCACTACAGTGTTGCAAGGGTCAATAGCACCCATAACTTTAGTCTAAGACCATCTCTTGTACTCACCCATGAGGCACATTTGTGGTTTCCTTCTCTGAAAACCTTCGCTGTTGTGGTTACACTTTGTTTTGTGAAATGGAAGAATTCGTGGACAATGGCAGGTTCATACAGTATGGAGAACTGAATTTACAGCAAGTACCAATGTGAATTTGTATCGTTTGATTGATAATTAACACTTCAGAATATTCCACAAATTTTATATTAAATGGGGATCTGATTTCTAATGTAAACAGTTCATTACTGGTATGTTTTGTTATTAAATCATTGCTCTGAAAATGATGCAGTGTGAATAAATGGCACTAAGCCCAAGGATACCTTCACACATTTTTTGAACAGACTGGCAACGAGTCAGTGGTCACAGCATCCTTGTAACACATTGCCCTGGCACAGTTGTGAAGCTGACGACTGATTTCAATTGCCTTCCATGAGACATGTGTCAGTATAAAACTCAAGGTTTCCAAAAAAGACTTTATATTTACTAGATAACATAATAAGTACTCACCATTCTAATACATAGGTGCCTGTAGGCCATGCCAGCTTGCACTTCTTGTTTTATGAATGAAGATGAGTGACAATAACACTCCAGTTTATCAGAGATTGGGCCATTTTTCCTCTGCCACATAAATGCAAACTCAGTCCCTCAGTTACATATCATTTTGTCAGAAATGTGGGAGATACTCGTACTCTTAAGCACAAGAAAGAGTTTTAATTTATGAATCTCGTAATGAACATAAAAATGGTCACCCAGTTCCTACCGAGTCAACCACCTGCTGCTAAAGATATCCTCATCATGACCTACAGATGCCGTGTGACTAGGGCCTCCCATCAGGAAGACTGTTCGCCATGTGCAAGTCTTTTGATTTGACGCCACTTCAGCAACTTGCAGCTCGATGGGGATGAAATAATGATGATAAGAACAACACAACACCCAGTCCCTGAGTGGAGAAAATCTCTGACCCAGCCGGAAATCAAACCCGGGCCCTTAGGATTGACATTATGTCACGTTGACCACTCAGCTACCAGGGGCTACAGATCATGTGGTGTTATGTTTACTACTGAACAGCTCATAATTTATGAGTGGGAAAAACAATCCTGTAATGTTTGAGTACAGTAGTAGGGTGTGCTTCTTGACATAATTGTTGATGAGTCTTTCAGGCTGTATGGCCATGGTCGAAGAAACTTTTCAGTTCCTGACATTTCCTCCAGAGCTGTGCTGAACAAAACAGTTGATGATTACTGTTTTTCCAGAGCTGCACTGGACAAAATGTCAGGAACCAAAAAGTTTTTTCAGCCACAGCCATACAGCCTGGAGATTCAGCAACAACTATGACATTGTGCTGTGAAAGCCATCTTGATATAATTGCATTGGTTAAATATCTAGGCCCCATGTTTCAAGGCATTATGAAATTGAACAAACACAAGTTGGTAGTAGGGAACATGAATGGTTGACTTGGTCACCTTTGGCAGAATTCTAGAAAAATGTAGCTTATACATAAAGGAGACGAGGTATGCGACACTAGTGTGAGCCTTTCTTGAGTATTGTTCAAGTGTGTAAGATCAGCATCAGGTCAGATTAAAGAACATCAAAGCAATTCAAAGGCATGCTGCTAGATTTGATACTAGTAGGTTCAGTAAATATTCAAGATGCTTCATGAACTCAAACGGAACTCCTTCAAGGAAAAGACAAAGTTTGTTTTTGCAAAACACTGCTGAGATTACTAACAGAACTGGCATCTACATCCCACTGCTGATCAGGTCTGCTGCTGCCAACATATATTTTGTGTAAGGACCACGAAGACAAGATACAAGAAATTGGGCAGGAGAGCTTCTATAAAGTTTGGAAGGTAGGAGACAAGGTACTGGCAGAAGTAAAGCTGTGAGGATGGGGCGTTAGTCATGCTTGGGTAGCTCAGTTGGTAGAGCACTTGCCTGCGAAAGGCAAAGGTCCTGAGTTCGAGTCTCGGTCCGGCACACAGTTTTAATCTGCCAGGAAGTTTCATATAGGAAATCATTTTCCCCACACTCTGTTTGTGAACAGGAAAGTGGAGACTAGAAGTGGTACAAGGTACTCCCTGCCATGGACTGTATTGCATAGCATGTACATAGATGTAGATTGATAAGACATTTTGTGTATTAAATGCAAGTTTCCACAAATGGATTGCTTGAATTAGTTTAAGGAATAGACCTCGCAGCTATAGTCTACTCCAGGGCTGGCCAGAAATTCTGCACGCGTGCGGTGCTCCTGCACATGTGCAACTTCTGGGTCACAGCGTGCAAGCCGCAGCCATCAGCGTTCATGTAGTGGATGTTTCTACGCACAGATGCCGCTTTATCCACTTGCTGGGATACTCTGTACCGGCGCATTCTACTGCGCTTTCCACTGCTTGCAAGCCAACCATGGGAAGGTATTTAGCGTATTAACCATTTAAAATACTGTCGCAGTCCACTCATTCAGATGTCTACTTTTATGTTAACAGTTTAACCCAGTAAGGCAAGTAATACAATTAACAACTGTGGGTTTTTATTAAGGCAGCTTGACTGACGGCACGTAAATACGAGTAATGTTTTTGATCTAGTATTTAAGAAAGAGAGCACTTAGCAATTTCAAATAACATTAAACTAATGCAAGGTTTTCTATAACTAATTCTCGGTGCCCTCACTTACACCCACATAATTTCTGTCTCGCTGACCTCTGAACAGAATGATAACCGCAGACCTCTCGATGATCACCTCTTATTTTGATACCATCTTTCATCAGCTCCGTCTGAAATCTGCATAATAACCGACAATTAGATGAATGTTACGTTTTATCAACTTCAGCTGAGCATAGCCCTTCACACATTGAAAAAAACCCTAAATGTAAGTATACATTGGAACAATTGGTTTAATGACCAACTTTCCTGATAATAATGTAACATGGAGCAGAATGAGGCACTAATGCACACTTAGTAAACAATAATTTTTAATTATGAAAGGAATAAATCCAAACACGTTTATTCACTGGGCATGAGAAATGATAATCGAGTTGTTGTGTCTCAGCCATTTTCTTAAGGACATTTAATTTTGCTTGCCATTCTTCACTCTTGAGTACACTACACTCGTCCCTGTGACATGTATTGTAGTGTCCTTCAATTGGAAACTTACGCTGGCCGCCTATTATTCAGTGGCATAGCAAACACTGTGAGTTTTCACCAACGGCTACAAAAAAGAATTGCAGTTCCCAGTCATTTTTAAACAACTGAGAACATAGATCTCCCGTCCTTTGCTTTTTCACAGTACCTGCCATTTCTCAGTACTTCTCTGTTAAGGTTACGGTTACCAGGGATAAACGAGACTGGGTATGTTGCGCTCTTCCTTGTACCACATAAACAGGGAAGTGGAGCCACCGCCGTTCATTTAGGACACATGTCTAATAACAGATGTCGCTGTCGCACACGTGCGCACATGTGCAGCACTTCCGCACGTTTGCACACTGTGCAGCGTTTGGCCGGCCCTGGTCTACTCCATGGGCAGCCTACAGCAATCATGTTACTATAGTTCATAGACAGCCGTCCCTCTGATCTAGTACATTGCTCAGACCTTACATCCCGAAGTACTGTGATAAATTTCTGGCAGTTACACCATGTTTCCATATTTTACCTCCAAGGGATCTCAATAAAACCCATTTAATTATGAGCATAGGTATCTTCATTCTGAAGATAAAGGTGGCAGTATTTTCCTCCTAGCTGTCAGTATGGTGTCAAATTGGTTTCTTTTCTGATATTCATTTCTCTTTGAAGTTCAGAAGAATCCTTACTATAGGCTGGAGTGTTCTGCAGTTACAAGGCAAATCAATTACACTCAAGTGGTTTAGTTTGTAGGAGCTTCCCAACCTCACTTATTGAACATTTACCTGTTAGTAATGTTGCTTTGTGGATTTACTCTGTGTATGTCTTTGCCAATGGAAAGCGTAGGCTTAATGATATGTTCATTCAAGTATTTCAACAGTATGAGACAATGACTCTAATTTTTAACATAGAATTGTCTAAATCAGCTACAAATTGCAATGAAGCTGACAAAGGTATTTTTGAATATGAACTCTAATGGCAAACAGAACACATAACGTTTGTTAATTTACTTTTACATTCATTGTTCCCACTCTTGAAGTGTTTAAATGGACATATCTTGGAGCAGAAAATGGAGGACACAGCATACATTTATTTGATGTTTCCTCTTCAGAATGATTCTTGCTGTCACTGGTTAACATACATCTGTTTCATCTGAGGACACTCTATTTTCAAAGTCATGGCATCATTTGAAAATCATTAGAAAATACACAGAGATACACAGGTAATCAGTATCTTGCAGACACGGGCAGTCAACCTCCAATATAAAGAAAAACACCACTGCTGCTGTAAGACAAATTAGTTAAATATCAGTTACAGAGAACTGATATTCCTTGTGTACACAATTGCTGAGAGGCCACTAATTCAACTGTTAGTACAGTCTCTATAAAAATATGATCTTAAGCTCTACCCATCCCTTTTGTCATTTGGTGACTGGTATCTCACGGCCTTGTGCTATTCAGATGTAAAATTTTCATTTCTTTTTGTAAATACAAGGGCATGCTGAAAAATAATGCCTCCAAATTTTTTATTCTTCTCTCAATATCGGTTGAGGTCAACTTTCCCACTTTTCTGATGGAAGTTGCAACTCTCTGCTGCTAGAGGGCTCCGAATTATAGCATGTAACATGGTGGTGTGTAAAGAAACTAAGACAGTGCATGAGAAACAGTGTGTGCTGTAATAGAGTTTTGAATCTGAAGAGTTAATCCAAAATTGAGCACCCTCTCCTTCAGCGTGACAATGCCGGATCACACACTGGTGCTGTGACACCTGCAACAGTCCGGTGCCTGAGGTCCCACTGCCGCTGATCATCCTCCATACAGCATCAGCTTGGCCCCATCAGACTTTCATTTGTTTCCAAAACTTAGAAACACCTTTGAGGGCTTCTCTTTGATAGTGATGAAGCAGAGGTGAGGCGCCTCCATTAGTAAAGTCAGATATTCTACAGAGATGGTGTCAACAAACTGGTCTCTTGTTGAGAGAAATATGTTCGTTCTCAGGGTGAATATGTTGAGAAATAAATATGTAGATGTGAAGAATAAAGATGTGGAATGTTAATAACATTTGTTTTATTCAAAAAGCTTTATGAGTTTTCACATTAAAAAATTTGTAGCATTACTTTTCAGTATACTCATGCACATTGACCCAAATATATTAGCATCTATAACTGTACTATTCATCTTTGTTATGGTCCTCCCACTGATAATCTTTAGTTGAGAAGCAGAATTAAATTCTCAAAACACATACACACAAAAAATCTAACATTGGTATATTTAATTATATCATGGAAAACCTAAAGTGGGCCAGTTAGTTCTGGTATAGGATTATCACAATATTTATGTTGAATGCTGGTATTCTTTTATTATTTGGCTGTATCATAATGATGTTTACAGAGCAAGTATCCACAAAAAGCTTTTTCAAGTGAGATTTTTAAGGCAATGTGTCATTCAGTATGTATTGTTAATTAACTTGTTGTCACTTACAGCAAACTCTTATTATAATATTTCTATATGAACATCATTGTTGACTGTATACTTGTGGAGAAAGAGAGAGTTGTTTCCTTCCATACTGTGTCCTGAAGTTTCGTTACACTTGAGTGTCAGACTTTGTCTCTGTGAACCAGTCTACAAACTAAGCTTTCTCCTGTAGTATTCATATTCATTGTGAAATGTGTCACACCTGGAAAGTGAAAAAAAAAATTTCCAAGTTACTTGTTACATGCTGAAAACTAGTTGTTATTATTTGGTATAGTTTTTATAATTACTAAAGCTGTAAGGATAATTTATGGCCATCATGTATTTTCTTCTTTCTTCTACTCTTTTTATATAAATGCCCTTTGAAATCTTAATGTCCTTGGTGTAATATGTGTTACTGCACATCATGAACATCCTCTTTAAGCAGTTCGTTTTCAACATTACCACATGATCTCCAACAGTTGGCACTCACTTTATATCACCTTCCGCACTGATAATTCATTCTTACTGCCTTGTACTGTAACTTTTTGTGCCTCTTGTCTGCTGTCAGCCAACTAGGCCAACAAACACCATTACTCCCCTCCTGTACAATGCCATTGTGACAAATTGTGGATATTCGTCATGGGTCCTGCACCAAACATTGTCAAGTGACATTGTTTGAACAAAGATGTTTTTCAACTGCCTTCAACTCCCTGTTCCTCTAAACTTATATAGATACAATGCCTCAATTATTCAAATTATAAAAAATGTTCACATACAATATTATATGCATAAATTTGCATATATAACATAGATAGCACAAATGAAAGAAAAGAAAGAGCAAAAAAGTACCCCAAGAGAGTTACGTCGCATGTCCATTGCTCAATTCTGTAATTTCATGAGGAATTGCCTCATTGACAAATTCTTAGTACATACTTCACATTATTTTTCAATTTTCTAGTAACCAATCTACATAATTGTGTAGACGACCTCTATTTAAAGAATATTATGTGTATTTGTGTCAGCACCATTTGATGAACAAATTGCTGCAAGACAAACACGATTCTACAGTGTGATGGTATAAAGTATGTGCATTACAGATTTGAGATGCTGCCGTTGTATCGTGCTCACGTGTGCAGATTCCATTACCTGCAAAAAGCAGTGGACCGAGATCTGCTTTGTAGCGCTCATATACAAATGACCCCCATCTGTACACAACACCGTAGTACCGACTGGTTCAGTCAAGGTAAGACTGTGTTCCATTACAATTCTCACACCCCACCAATGAATAAATTTTGAGTATCTTTTCAGAAGCATTATTTATGTCTTGTGCTAATTATTTGCACTAAAATGGCTAGGCCACAAATTGAACCTGGACAGGGGAAACCAATGCAACAGATCAAGGTAATTGATATGTAACATTCTATGATGATGATGTGTAACAGTGTAATCAAATATATACACCAGTTCATGAGAGCTGAGGATGATGTTTTTGACTGCCCTGGATCCTGGACGAGGTGCCTTTTCTACTTGGTATCCTCCTCCTCCTTCTGACTGCCTTTGCCTGCAGGTCTCAAATTCAGGAAACAGGTTTTTACATGAAATAGGACATACACAATTAAGATGCAGGGCTATCATTTGTTGACTCAGATTTTGGTGGACTCTGGTATTTTTAAGGCATGCAAGACTGCTCGTACCATTGGGGCACTCCCCCCCCCCTCCCCCCTCCCCCCCCCCCCCATGGGATCAACAGCTGAACCTGGTGATGCCTCGTTGGGCTCTCAGGAACAGCAGCTGTTCTCTTGAAACTCTCAGCCAGCCTGCATTACGAGCTTTCCACTCCTGCATGTGCCCTCATATGATATGATCAGATTAGATTAGATTCAGTTTACATTTGATAGACCCAAAAAATGAAGTGATTCTCGTGGGTGTGGAACATGTCAGTTTTAGTAAACCACAGCAGCTGATGTTAAACTTGTTGTTTCCTTAGATCAGCTGTTCTCAAACCTTTTTGTTCACAGAATCCTCCTGAAATAGTAAATATTTTACTGAGCCATAATGACACAAAACCTGGTTTATTTTCATTCTTTAATTAAAGTCATTAAAATTTTTTCTATATAACAGGTAGTGTGAGGTTGCTTTTATTTTTGGCCAACTTCATAAGTCAGTCTTGATAGAAGAGAGTTGAAGACACATGTCAAGTACAGTATCCACTCTATTGTGGCCTTTGTCTTTGTAGCTACATATGCTGAGAATCCTGTTTCACACAGTTATGTTGTTGGTAACAGGCGAAGAACAGCCAGAGCCTGTGTGACAAGTTGTGGATATTCAGCACGAGTCCTGCACCAGACATTGTCGAATGACATTGAACAGTGATGCAATGTTTGAATCTGATGTTGTTTCTAAAAAGGATTTTGTTTGACATATTTTCTGGCATCTGCACATTCTGTTCTGAACCCATGAATTCATTTTCAATTTTGTATTGTGTTCTTCAGGAATATACATCTGGAAAGAAGTGCACATATCATGGAGACACTGGACCAGTTTTTTAAATATTTCATTTGGTAAGTCTTCTGTCTCACAAATGAGCACATTCAGTGTCAAAAAGCTTTCAGGTCTTTCATGCCAACACAAATTAACCAAAAATATGATTTTTTTATGGCAGTTACTGTATTTTTTATTAGTATTGAAAACTGTTGCCCATTTTCCTTATGAATAAACATTTAATTCATTAATTTTTCCAAATATATTGGCCAAAAAAGCTGGTCTGAACAACCAAGTCACTTCATTCAAATGGTCTTTTAATTAAAGTCAGTCAAAAAGCTTGTCATTGAGCTCATAGCTTGAATAATCTTGTTAAGGTGTTGTCCTGAGATAATCATGTAAAATTGGTGTGGAACAGTAGTGTTTTATATCTGCTCCCATAATCTTCATACAATATTAAAGACAATCAGCACACAGAGTGCATGATTTCACACAACTGATTATTTTTACAATTTGTCGTATTGACACAGCCAATTGGTTCTTGTTTGATATAGCCTATGACAGTATTAATTCAATGTGAAACAGTGTTGTTTGATAGCAGCCCTGTAGAGAGATTCTTCTGCCAGTCATGGTTTTATTAAATTCTCAGCAATAGTGTGCTCTTTATTGGCTTGTCCACTGCAATAGCTGACTAAGTACAATGTCTCCATGGCTTTTTTTGTTAACAGTTTGGCTTGCACACTTCCTAGTTTTTTGATTTCTTAATAATTGTTCTTTCTTATACATAAAAAATTCTTCATTTTTATCTTTGCAGTGGGGGTGTATATTCCCTAAATGCCATCTCATCTTAGCAATTACCGTGGAACTGTTTGGAAGTAACTTGCTAAGTAACATGCATTAGAATCAACAAATCTGAGACTCATGTAAGATTCATCATACTTTCTTCTTGTTCATTTTTAGTGAGTCACTAGATATCTTACTGTGTGAAACCATGAAGTATGAAGTCATTACATAACCTCATAGTCTTCATTGGATATCTTTGAGGTAGATGCCGTATCTTCTGGGTGAACCACCTTGGAACTTTCAATGCAAGGTTTTGTTGCATCACCTTGATGCTAATATTCCAGTCTGTCTTTGAAAATCAACAGTTTAATTTTACAAATATGACAACATAGAATAATATCACCACAAGATATTGAATTTTACAACTGCAGTCAATAATAAACACGAATTGAATATACTACAGTCTGAGGGTGCACTATACTCAGATTGTAGTTCACTCTGCCAAATAGAACCGTGTGTTGCCATCACAGTACTCGTTTAGGAACTTTATGCTGGCGGGCAAAGATTTAGACAGCTGTGGGTGGTGACACATAGATAGTGAAGCAATGAAATGATTTGAGACACTCTGAGATGTTTGTGGATGAGGGAGAGATGGAGAGATAGTAGTGGACAGCATGCACTGAGAGAAAGAGAGAGAGCAATGTAGCCACTGCACGCACGTGTACAGAAACTATCGAATCGCCACATACATGTTCATACAACCTAGATCCCTGTGTTTGTAGTTGTTGATCATTGCAATATTGTATATTTGTTATGTTCACTGTCACCTCATTTTGGGTTATTATTTATTTGTTTTTCTCTGTGTGACAAAATCTGATGTAATTTTTCTTTAAGTTGATATTATTTTGGTGGCATCATCAAGTAGACCTTGTGCAGCCCAAGGGCTCTGCAGAGCACACCTGAGTATCACTGCCTTAGTCAACAGCCATGCCACGGTGGGTACACCACTCTTTATTAGATCACCGAAGTCGAGGTTTCTTAGGTGAGGTTGGTACGTGAAGGGGTGACCATCCAGACCAGCATGTGTTGTTGACCTATAGGGTTGCACTCAGATTTGTGATTCTACTCGAGGAGCTGCTTGACTGAGCAGTAGGGGCTCCAAATCCCAAACTGACAATGGCCAGGGGAGTGGTGTGCTGACCCCCACACCACTCCTTATCTGCATTCAGCGGTGCCAGTTGGGCTGAGTATGACACGGCAATCACTCAGTGCTGTTGGGCCTTCTGAGACCACCTCAGATGGAAAAGAGTTAGTTTTTTTGCTTACATACGTGTTCATTCCATCACATGAGCTAGAAAGAAGAAAGTACCCTAAAGGTATTCAGTTAATAAAGAGAATTATTTATCATACAAATAATTTACAAGGCAGTGAGTTATGAAACAAGTCCGATCTTTTGTTTAAACATAAATTCACATTAAAATTATGTTTTTTATCGATATTCACAAGTGAAGTTAGTAAGACCAGAAAGTGTTACACCTTTTGCTATGGATGTGTTGGTGGATGCTGAATTATTTATGAGATAATGATACTTGATGTACATAATGATGTTAGTGAAATAAGAATTGCACCAACTACATCATTGCCAGTTTGAAAATATAAGATGCCAGATTTACTCTTATTTTCAATTTATTACAACGTTTTTTATGCTGCCGTCCCTGTAGTTTTCTTATCTTTTGTCTTATGATGAAAATAGGGTTTGATCTTTAATGTAAATGAGGATATATTGAAACATGGGGCTTTATCTTTAATGTAAATGTGACTATATCTTTATTGTTTTTTTGTTGTTTCTGAAGTTGATTGCTGATGCAAGTTATGTCAGCATACCTTCTTCTTTTACATCTAGAAAATTACAAATTGTACCTCAAATTACTGTATTGTGTGATGACTGTTACAACAGTAGTGGTCACTAAAAAAACACTGATTTCTATTTGAATATTTTATGAAACATGTTTTATAGTATTATGTTTAGTATTTTATGTGCATATCTGTGTTATCTTTGTACTCCATGGTGCTTGATCATATTTGGTTCTGTTCTTGACTATCTTGAGATAGTGTAATGTCTTAATGCCTGCATTTCACATAGTTGTGTGTTCATAATTGTTCTGCTTGACTTAAATTATGCACCTTGAATTCTAAAAAAATCTATGACATGTAACATTTGTTTTATAATTGCATATTTGATATAAATGTCTTCTTATGAGTGTTTTTGACCTTGTAGTTCATATTGCTCTTAGCATTTTACTGCAATTTTTGTTTATGTTTTGTACATTACTGTGAACATGGTCCTGGACTGAAACCAGTCAGTAAATAAATAGCATTAAACTTAGCATTTGTGTTATGCATTTCCTACAGCATTAACATTCTTACATCTTATAGTGATCCTTAAAGAGCTCAAGATTACAGGTAGCAGCTTCTAACAAAGAACAGAAGGTGACAGCTTTTGGCTGTGGTCACATTGTCGGCATCAGCCGTTCACCACAAAAATGAGAAAGGCTAATTTAGGTCTTTACAGCAAATACAATATCCTTTTCTCGAATACCATCGCCTTCGAATGTTCACGTTATTCTAACTAGGAAATTACCATTACTAAATCTGGGCAGTGTAAAAGTGAAAGGCAAGAAAGTCATATGCACCACACAGCAGTGCTAGCAGCATGCAGAAATGGGAGTAATAGCTTAATGTAGGAGGACTACTGGAGTGTACAGGTAGGGTCAGCAGTGAACAGTAAGAAGCAGATGCATCTCCTAAAGAGGTTCCTAGGAGATGTAAGGACCCAAGAGAAAACAAATTTGCTGTCAACAATGTGGACAAAAGAACACATTGTATTATTGGTAATTTTGTAACACATCTCCTAAAATACATATAGAAAATGTATTTATTAAAAAAGCAAGAACATATGACTACTGTTATATGCATGATTTTGATAAAATGTTACTTCATTCTAATACTCAGATACATCATGTAATACATCATGTTAAGAGGTCATTCAATATGTCAAATGAAGGGTACAGTCCCACACACTGTCATATGAATTTCTTGAGCTGTCCAAAGATGTAAGATGTAGTTTGGCTGCTGTTATGTGAACTTATACTAACAATATGCAAATTAACTCAAATTATAAAGGAAACTCAAATGAAAATGAGACAGATGGCAAAAAATAAATGAACTGTTTATTATCTAACTTTCGTGAGATATTTGGCCCGGTCGCTATCAATGGACCACCCGTGTGAAAAACAATTAAAAGCGATAATACAATTGCGTAATTAGAATTCTTTGGTGCTTGTACGAATTTTTTAGTCTCTCGGACCTCTTCTCTTACATTTCAATTGCAGACGTAGCCAGCAGACTTCAAGGACACCAGTGGGTGTCATAAATAAGAAAATCCTCCTTACTTGGTTTCACTTCACTTGAATAAAAAAAATACTTAATAGTGGTATCAAATTTTTCTTATTTCGAAACGTGTATGATACAAAACACTCGTAGCCCGTCATCCTCCACACGGCACTTCTTAACAGACGTGCTACTCGTACACACAAGAGAGTGTGAATAACAAAAACATGTACAAAAAAATGAATGATGGTTTTTTTCATTTGTCTGCGTTTTACCTCGCATTCATAATTAACGTCTTTACCAATGTTCATTCTTTGTTTTTAATAAATTTCAACTTTACGATATCGTGTGGGTCTTTCATCATGTACCTACACAATGACCAAGATCAAAGTGCTCGGCTTAAGAAGGGTGTAAGACAGGGATGTACTCTTTTGCCCCTACTGTTCAATCTGTACATCGGAGAAGCAATGATGGAAATAAGAGAAAGGTTCCGGACGGGAAATAAAATTTATGGTGAAAGAATATCAGCCATAAGATTTACTGCTGATACTATCCTGAGTGAAAGTGAAGAAGAATTACATGATCTGGTGAATGGAATGAACAGTCTACTGAGTTCAGAATATGGACTGAGAGAAAATCAGAGAAAGACGAAAGTAAGGAGAAGTAGCAGAAAAGAGAACAGCGAGAAACTTAACATCAGGATTGATGGGCAAGAAGTAGATGAAGTTAAGGTATTCTGCTACCTAGGCAGCAAAATAATCAATGACGGATGGAGCAACGAGGACATGAAAAGCAGGTTAGAACCGACAGAAACAGCATTCCTGACCAAGAGAAGTCTACTAATATCAAAAATAGGCTTTAATTTGAGGAAGTAATTTCCGAGAATGTACATTTGAAGCACAGCATTGTATGGTAGTGAAACATGAACTGTGAGAATACCGGAACAGAAAAGAATCGAAGCATTTGAGATGTGGTGCTACAGAAGAATGCTGAAAATTAGGTGGTCTGATAAGGCAGGGAGTGAGGAGGTTCTGGGCAGAATCGGAGAGGAAAGGAATAAGTGGAAAATACTGACAATGACGAGGGATAGGATGGTACAACACCTGTTAAGACATCAGGAAATGGCTTCCATGGTACAAGATAGAGCCGTAGGTAACAAAAATTGTAGAAGAAGGCAGAGATTGGAATATATATAATTGAGGATGTAAGTTGCAAGTACTTCTCTGAGGTGAAGAAGTTGGCACAGGAGAGGAATTCGTGGTGGGCCACAGCAATCCAGTCAGAAGACTTGCTGCCTAAAAATAATAATAATAATCATTCCGCAGATAACAGAACCAGAGACTTGCACGTTGTAGGCCCAGAGTCAGTCGAAACACTGAGTGGCATTCTGTGACGCCTCGCTTCCTTTTGAGCCGGCCAGCTACACGCCAAAGTGCCCGCAGACCGTAAAAGGATACACACTGAGGCGGTGCTCTAGAGCAGTGTCGACTAGAGATGGGGGATCCGCTCTTGAACTAATTCATAGAGTTCAATCTTTCAAAGGAGTGAACAATCAGTGATTCAGAAAAAAAGAACGGTAGCTCCAAACGTTTCCCACGGCAGAGAGAGAGAGAGAGAGAGAGAGAGAGAGAGAGAGAGAGACGGAGCATATCAGCAGCGCCTCTGCTGGTCACAGCACAGTGCACGCCACACAACACAGCCAGCGCCGGCCTCTGCCCTGCTTCTACCTTGGCTGCCTGCATTGTGCAGTGCCCCATTGGATTTTGTGTTTCACATATGCCGTGGCGTCTGTGCGTCGTCTGCCGCGCAGTGTCTGGCGCAGCGTAACTTCGCATCGCACTCTGTCGGCGATCGTTTCAGTCGCACGTCCTGCCCTCTGGGCAGTTGATGCGAGCAACAGGACAGAGCCACCTAACGGATAACATAGGAACTACTTGCAAAAACCCGCTCGCAAGGGAACGAACTATTTGTCTCGGAGCGGGTGAGTTCACCGCTACCCCCTCCCTCGGAACTCGCCCGCTCAACGCTCGCCCCACCGTCTCAACTCTAGCCAGAGCGTCGAGCAAAGCGACTCAGGTGTCACTCTGGTCTCTGCGGTCTTAGCTCACGCAGTAATACAGCTCGCGGCTCTACCTGCTCGACTCAGTGCTTCTGCATCGGAGTTCGTCTCTACTGGATATTGTTCTTCGTAGTAATGCCGCTATGTATATTACATTATTATGTTATGTATACATCAATTGTTTTTATTTTATTTTTATTTGTTTAAACTGATTAGATTAGGTTCCTGATGACTCCTCTTACTATAGGATTTTTATTATAGACACTCGAATTTACGCTTTAATTACGAGCGAACCGATAAATGTATCGCAAAATGTGATACACCAATATTTTCCTTGTTTTATTCTGCGTAAGGCTATATGCAGCACTTTCGTTTTACAGTCAAATTTATATATTTTTTTCTTATTCTGGTACGGATTTTGCGATTTTAGGCGTCTTCGAAAGGAAACGTTCACTTTAAAAATATGTGGCTTGCGATGTATTTGTATGAGGTTAATGAAATTTTAATACGTTATAGCCAAATATATTGTTAATGTAAATCTCAAGTTACAACATTTTCCGATCACCCAAAAAACCACGATAGTGCAAAATAAATCAATAATCAAAAACTTTGTCATATCGTGGAAATTTCAATAAACAATACAAAATTCTTACTCATTATCTGTGTTACTTCAAAATAGGATCAAATAAGATCAAAATACAGGTATAGTACTGGAATAAACCAAGTTTAAAGGGCAATGTGCCTTCCATTTATTTTATATTGTAAATGAGTGGTGAGTCATGAAAAAGAGCTAATTCATTTCAGGGAGTGAACAGTTCCGATCCAATCTCTGAAAAGAACAGTTTTGCCCATCTCTAGTGTCGACCGTGGAGCCGCAAACCTCACGTGTGCAGCGCGTGCGGGCCATGGGTGGGGCGTGCCCAGCCTGCCACTCGGCTCTGTTCGGTCCTTCCCGGAAACACCCGGAACAGACCGACATTTCATTTAGCAATCCGGTCCGGGATTTTTCGGTCAACACAACTCTCTCAGCTTAGAAGAATCGTGCTATCAGCGAATAGGGCTATCAGCGCTTCTTAGCCCTCGCTATTTGTTCGTTATACGAAGCATTTTCCTTGGTCCAATGGCTATTTGCACAAAAAGAGAGTCTAGCTATCTACTGTCGCTAGCCTTTAAAATGAGTGGGAATGTTAGGTGGATGAGAATTCTCAATTCACACACGATGTATATTTGGTATGAAACGACATTACAATACCATGCAGAAAGAATTTAAAGACTTAGTTGACAATAAAAGGACAAAAAATTGCAATGATAGAAAGGTAGAATTCATTGTTCTGTGCATAAAAAAGCACATTGTGTTAAATTTGTAAGTCTAGAGCATGGGAATAAATTGGTTGCACAGATGGTAAAATTTCTGAAGACTAATGCATTATTCTATTTCCAGTTGCAAATGTTTTCAGTGGAACTGAACGAAGAGTATGGACTCCATACATTACTGCTCAGCACGTTGGTTTTCGATTTAAAATGCTCTGTAGTTGAAGTGCTGAACGAAAATGGAGTGCAGGAACAAAAATCAGAATATCCAGAATTGACTGCAGACTTTGCCTTTCAAGTGGAGTTCACTCCACAATAGCCACAGTTATATATTGCAAGTTAGCTTCTTTCTGATTTGATGGCGATGCATTTAGAAAGAAGATCGCGTTGTATAAAAGGACACGTTCTGACAAAGACAGTCCACTTCCCTACGATCGCTGCCGTTAGAGAAAATGTATGGTTTTAAGAATTCATTGTGGTCTTGAGAGAATTACAAGGGCTCTTTTAGAAAGATTTTGAGGGCAATCTTTTCAAGCCGTTTTCGAGACAGTTTGACGTTTCAGTTGAAACCACCACTGTACATGTACCAACGTAACTGATTAACCTGCAATGTAATTCCAGTTTTAATGACAAGTATTTTTACATTATAACTGTCCAGGCTGTCTACATTGTTGTCCTCAGGTAGAGTTTCAATGTTTCCATAGTGAGATTGCAAAAATGCTACAATATTTTGATAGACATAGTTGTCTGAGATACCTATTTTCGATTATGAAACTAAATAAGTCACGGTTACGTGGCAACTTGAGTGCAAAACTCTTTGAAGTTATGACGTCTGTGTCAGTATGCCGACAGTTTTTACTAGATCAAAAATATGTTACGTTTTTAGTATGCCAAAAGTAATTGAATGATACTGAAAATAGGTTTTGTTTGTGACCTATATTGCTGAGAAATGTGAACTATGAAACTTGATAGTATGCAGTGGACTGCACTGCCATTTAAATATGGAACATCTGCGGTTTTCTCCTGTCCCCCCCCCCCCCTCCCCCCTCCAACATGGTCTCAGACAGCATGGTGCTGCGGTGAGGGAAACGTGAAATGGGGCTGAGCGCTTTGGCGATCATGCCCAGGCAAGGCCCACAAGCCGAAATCTTGGCCGCCCTTGCTCTCGAGCCATACCTGTACAACTCCTGGAATTATGGAGTGGGGACTTATTGAATATAACAAGGACCGACTTTTAATTGGTGGAGGGAGATTGGGTGTTCGTCTGTATGTGGCAATAATGGTAAAAACCTGTTGTCACACTTTTATGATATGGGTATAAAATGGCATCCAACAGGATAATGCAAGACCACTATGCAGTTCACGCTACAAGTGGCCTGAAGAAACCGAGGATTCTTGGCTGACCTGCCTGATGCCCTGATCTGTCGTCAATAAAGTGTGTCAGGGATGGGATGGGAAGTGTATACCTCCCTGCCACTGTTCTTTGTGAAATGATACATCATATGTTTCAGACATGCCAAGTCTGGTGTGTGTTTGCCTTAGAATTCCTGTAATGCCTTAGAATTCCTGTAAGTTATTAGTTTTGGTGTTTTGGGCGTCGACAATTTCAAGTACACTTACTATATGTTCTTATATGTCTAACTACACTACTCATAAGTCGAAACAGAACAGATATAGGTCAACTTGTCGTCTGGAACAACACGCTCAACTTAACGTCCTACAAATAACCGAGAGTAGTAAGAGTAGTTTCAGAGCAAAATAAATGGAAGACTTTCATTCAGTAGGACAGACGCCACTTAACGCCCTACAAATAACTGAGAGTGGCAAGAGTAGGTAGGTTCAGAGTAAAATAAAAGGAAGGCTTTCATTAACCCTCCGACAGTCGCGCATGTATCTGTGAGATACATGACCTATTTTTTCTCTAATATTACCGCAATGAACAGTGGTAACGGTTAGCTGGCCCACAACATCTTGTGTCATACCTTTCTTATCGCTTCACAGGAATTTCAGTCTTATCCCGATACTGACAAGGTCATATATGAGCCAGGTGTGGGAACGTGTACTGCCTGTATCTCTCAGATACAGCGCGCCTACTCGGGTAATGCTTTGTCTCCGCTAATGACTGCAGCTGTTGCATTGTTTGCAGCGTACGCAAGTCGGCAGTTGCGTTGTCGTCTTCTAAATGAAGCAACGTTTCATTGTAGCTACGTGTACTCTCTTTCAGAATGAGTAAACGATATGATCTAGAAAATCCTAAGGATTTGGAAGAAGTACATCGCCTTCTTCTCGACGACGAGGTATCCATTTAAGATGAAGATGATCTTGCAGAAACTGATTCAGAAACCGAAGATATACTCGAAACACGATCTGTAGACTCAGACACAGATCAAGAATTTGATGAAGAGGAAAATAATGAAGCGCAGGAAACTGATGAACATTACTGTTTTGGTGAGTAGGAAAAACAATAAATATGCTTTCAGATGTAATAATAACAATATCTACTAATGGTGTAATGTACTTATTTTTTTTATTTTAGGTAAGGATGGAACTAAATGGAGGAAAGTGCCTTGGAAAGCAACACAGACACGGCCTCATAATATACTAATAAAACTGCCTGGGGTAGTTGGAGGCGCAAAGAAAATGGTAACTGAAATTGACTGCTGGAGCCTATTCATCAGTAATGATATCCTAGACCTAATTGTGGTCAACACTAACAGGCGTATAGCTGATCTAAAAGGAAACTTTGCTCGCGAGAGTGACTGCAAGGACACAGACGCAATCGAAATAAAAGCCTTTCTTGGCTTGTTATACCTTGCTGGTGTGTTCCGTGGTGGGCGACAGAATGTTTACGACTTCTGGACAGCAGATGACCTTGGTCTGAATATTTTTAGAACGATTATGTCCGAAAAACGTTTCCTGTTCCTAATAAGATGTGTTCGTTTTGATGATGGAGCCACAAGACAAGAACGGCACAAGACAAACAAATTAGCAGCCGTGAGTGAAATATTCACCATGTGTTTGAATAACTGCAAGACACATTACTCCCTCGGTCAGAACGTCACAGTTGATGAGCAGCTACCAGCATTTCGAGGCCGGTGTGGATTTCGCCAGTTCATACCATCCAAACCATCTAAATATGGCATCAAAATTTTCTGCCTATGTGATGCCAAGCTTTATTATACTTACAACATGGAAATATATTGTGGATTACAACCAGAAGGACCCTTTCAGAATAACAACCCCGCCAAAGAAGTAGTTCTGAGACTTGCTGAACCAATATATGGGACGGTTAGAAACATTAAAGCAGATAACTGGTTCACTAGTTTGGAGTTAGTAAGAGAACTGCATAAAAGGAGACTGTCGTTTGTAGGCACAATTAGAAAAAACAAGAAGGAACTGCCATCGAATTTCGTAGCACCAAAAAGTAAACAGCAATATGATAGCGTATTTGGCTACAGCAAGAATGAAACCCTTGTGTCCTATGTCCCGAAAAAAGGGAAAACTGTAGTCCTCCTTTCGAGTATGCATGTATCGTCAAGTGAGGTTTCGGAATGTTTAGAGAAAAAACCAGCAATTATTCTACACTATAATGACACCAAACCTGGAGTTGATGTAGTTGACAATCTCTGTGCAACCTAAAATGTAGCTAGGTCAACAAGAAGATGGCCTATGGTGATTTTTCTCCACCTGTTGAACATTGCAGGCATCAACTCAAGAGTAATTTTCTTGGGCAACAAGAATTCGGCGCGAGTACCTCAAAACTTTGGCTCTGACTCTACTGCAAGATCATCTCAAAAGAAGAGCTCTTATTATGACTCTACCTGATGATATAAAGTCAATGCTAGTAAAGTACAAACCTAAAGGAAAAGAGCAAGAAAACGCTGAACAATCCTTGTAATCAGAAAACAAGAAAAGAAAAAGGTACCAGTCATGCTACAGGGAAACAAAAAAGACTTGTCTCAGCAAGTATACATGTGAAAAATGCGGTACACATCTTTGTTTGCAAAAGCACGCAAAAATAATTTGTGAACAATGTCTTTCTGTAGAGGGCAATCAGTAAAAAGAGACATGCTTTGATTAGTTCAATAATTTATTTGTATCTATAATAAAATCAATTTTTAAAAGAATTTCATGTACTTCTCCATTACAAAATGTCAAATATTTCTGATAATTTGAAAGTGTAATGAGCCTGATGTTCACTTCTGTATTTGTAAAATCTGTAACAATAAAAGTAACTGCAATTTAAAACAAAAACAAAAGAAAAAGAACCTGTAAACAAACAAAAAACCACAAAAATCGTCGCATGTATACACGAGATACATCGCGACTAGTGGAGTCATAAAAGTTGACGCGCCTGCTGGAGGGTTAAATTAGTGGATATTTCGAAAGTCTTAGATTCGTTCCTGAAGCAACGATCGAGGTGTTACAGAGATAAGACACTGGACTCACACTCGAGAGGTCCTGTAATTTAGTTTTTCCTTTCCGAAAAGCTTTCTTTGAAGAGGACAGGCGCCATTTCCCTCCACGTTCTTCCCCCATCAGAGTTTCAGCCACATAGTGGCAACTCCTTTCACTTGACGCCACATTGGGAGACTTGCGTGTCTACTGCGATGAAATAATGATGAGGACAACACAACACAGTCCCCGGGCGGAGAAAATCTCCGACCCGGCCGGGAATCGAACTGGGGCTGCTTGCTTGGTACTAAGATGGATTGGTCACTCAGCTCAGGGCGGAACTACTACATTTCTATTATGGCATCTTTGGACTGCAGTATTTAAGCAGCGAGAGAAACTGTAAAACGAAGGGGGGGAGTAATCTTGTTATCATACCACCGCAATCCTGACTATTTATGTAACTCATCAAATTTCGTACAAATGAAGGAACACTATTGGAATCCTCTCATCTAGGTACATTCTAGTCAAAGTCTCCGTGAAACAACTTAGACACGCACATCACTCTACTATGATCTACACCAGAATATTATTGTTCTACGTTGGTTTAAGCATTTGATTAGACTAAAAGTTACGAAGTATGATACAGCTAAGGGAAATCCGAAGAGTGGGACTGCAAGAACAATATGACACCAACTGCCGTATCACATGTTCATTTAAGATTGACATTTGCTACAAAATTCGTAAAAGGAATAAAGTCAAAACTTAACACAATTGAAATCACCCTCTACCACAATGTGTAGGATGATTTACTGGATGTCAATGAAGATGAGTAAACTTTGGCTCTTGAAACTATTAGGAAGGCGCCGGAATTATTTGTGTCACAGAATAACGAAAAATAATTAAGTGAACAGATAAATAATAGAAATATAGTAGTATTATATAGAATAGTGGAAGTTAGAAGTATATGCAAACTTCTGACAAGTAGAAAGGAGACTGTGGGCTGGGGTGTAATACAGCGAGAACAAATGTGTAAAATAATGAACAAGAGCAATGGAGAAAATGTGAAAAGTCATCCAGCAATAATTAATTTGGCCGAAAGAGGACAGTGTAGCGGGGGAAGTTGTAGCAACGTATAGCAATAAATACTAAGGACACTGGAAGTAACAATTATGGAGAGGTGAAGAGGACGGGTAAAACACGGAAGACCACGGTAATCAACCGAAAGCCTGAAGACTCTTAAATGATCAAATGAACTTGGTCATTTTTACCTAAAGGAAAAGTCGTAATTGCCGTCTGCTTCACGTCTGCTGTGCAGCGAGCTACTTTAACTTAAGTATTAACTGTATTTTTCTTACTTGTCACTTCTTCTTCCGTGTGTTTTTGCTTTTAGGAAGCTTTAAATGTCGAGTGCTAGTAATAGCGTTCCATATATTTCGTGTTTGTTTTGAATACAGTCAGAGTGTCTATCAGTCAGCCATAGTGCCAGTAGTGCTAGTGTTTGTTTTGAATAGAGTCCAGAGACAGGTAGTGCTATTTTCATTGTTTTCTACAAGAAGTGGCCAGCAATCACAGTTTAGTCAACAATCAGCCGTCTTTAGTGAATTAGCAGTCTAGTTAAAAGTTGATTAACTCTCTATAGTAAATTGATTTCTTAGGATGGATAGGATGTGTGACTGCTGTGTACAGATGCAGGAGGAGCTGGCCACTGTTCGCGAACAGCTGAGCGTGTCGATGGCCGCAGTCAGCCGTCTTCAGGCTGCTGCCTCGGAGTGTAGCGGCAGTGGGGAGTCTGGTGCGTCGCATGGTACACCCCAGGTGTTACATGCTTCACCCAAGGGTCCCTGCTGTCGAGACATCTTCGCGGGTACCGGGCGCGGTTGGGCCGCCCTCTCCCCAAGGGGAGTGGCGGGTTCAGCGGCGTTCGCGGCGCACGAGGCGGAGGGTAAATGTGGAGGCTGGCCGTGTGGCATCGCCCGCTCTGCCTGTGAGTGGACATGTGGCTGCTCCTTCAGCAAGGTCCGAGCAGGCACACTGGGGGAGGGGTTTATTAGTTATTGGGAGCTCCAACGTTAGGCGGGTGATGGAGCCCCTTAGGGAAATAGCGGGAAGGTCGGGGAAGAAGGCCAGTGTTCACTCTGTCTGCTTGCCGGGGGGTCTCATCCGAGATGTGGAGGAGGCCCTGCCGGAGGCGATAGAGAGCACTGGGTGCACCCGACTGCAAATTGTTGCTCATGTCGGTACCAATGACTCCTGCCGTCTGGGTTCAGAGGTCATCTTCAGTTCATACGGGCGGTTGACGGAGTTGGTGAAGGCGGAAAGCCTCGCTCGCGGGGTGGAATCAGAGCTAACTATTTGTAGTATCGTTCCCAGAACCGATCGCGGTCCTTTGGTTTGGAGCCGAGTGGAAGGCTTAAACCAGAGGCTCAGACGATTCTGCGGAGATCTGGGGTGCAAATTTCTCGACCTCCGCTATCAGGTGGAGAAATGTAGGGTCCACTGAATAGGTCAGGCGTGCACTACACGCCGGAAGCGGCTACAAGGGTAGCGGAGTACGTATGGAGTGCACATGAGGGTTTTTTAGGTTAGAGAATTCCCTCCCTAGGCCCAACAAGACGCCTCCTGAGATGCGGCAAGGTAGGAGTAGGCAAAATGCAACAGGGAATAACAATATTAATGTGCTAATAGTAAACTGCAGGAGCGTCTGTAGAAAGGTCCCAGAACTGCTCTCATCAATAAATGGTCACAACGCCCATATAGTACTAGGGATAGAAAGTTGGCTGAAACCAGAGGTAAACAGTAATGAAATCCTAAACTCAGATTGGAATGTATACCGCAGAGACAGGCTGGACAGTGAAGGGGGAGGCGTGTTTATAGCGATAAGAAGTGCAATAGTATCGAAGGAAATTGACGGAGATCCGAAATGTGGAATGATTTGGGTGAAGGTCACGGTTAAAGCGGGCTCAGACATGGTAATTGGATGTCTCTATAGGCCCCCTGGCTCAGCAGCTGTTGTGGCTGAGCACCTGAAGGATAATTTGGAAAATATTTCGAGTAGATTTCCCCACCATGTTATAGTTCTGGGTGGAGATTTTAATTTGCCAGATATAGACTGGGAGACTCAAACGTTCATAACGGGTGGCAGGGACAAAGAATCCAGTGAAATTTTTGAAGTGCTTTATCTGAAAACTACCTTGAGCAGTTAAACAGAGAACCGACTCGTGGCGATAACAGACAAACAGACCCGAACTATTTGAAACAGTTAACGCAGAACAGGGAATCAGCGATCATAAAGCGGTTACGGCATCGATGATTTCAGCTGTAAATAGAATTATTAAAAAAGGTAGGAAGATTTTTCTGTTTAGCAAAAGTGACAAAAAGCAGATTACAGAGTACCTGACAGCTCAACACAAAAGTTTTGTCTGAAGTACAGATAGTGTTGAGGATCAGTGGACAAAGTTCAAAACCATCGTACAATATGCGTTAGATGAGTATGTGCCACGCAAGATCGTAAGAGATGGAAAAGAGCCACCGTGGTACAACAACCGAGTTAGAAAACTGCTGCGGAAGCAAAGGGAACTTCACAGCAAACATAAACATAGCCAAAGTCTTGCAGACAAACAAAAATTACGCGAAGCGAAATGTAGTGTGAGGAGGGCTATGCGAGAGGCGTTCAATGAATTCGAAAGTAAAGTTCTATGTAATGACTTGGCAGAAAATCCTAAGAAATTTTGGTCTTATGTCAAAGCGGTAGGTGGATCAAAACAAAATGTTCAGACACTCTGTGACCAAAATGGTACTGAAACATAGGATGACAGACTAAAGGCCGAAATACCAAATGTCTTTGTCCAAAGCTGTTTCACAGAGGAAGACTGCACTATAGTTCCTTCTGTAGATTGTCGTACAGATGACAAAATGGTAGATATCGAAATAGACGACAGAGGGATAGAGAAACAATAAAAATCGCTCAAAAGAGTAAAGGCCGCTGGACCTGATGGGATACCAGTTCGATTTTACACAGAGTATGCGAAGGAACTTGCCCCCCTTCTTGCAGCGGTGTACCGTAGATCTCTAGAAGAGCGTAGAGTTCCAAAAGATTGGAAAAGGGCACAGGTCATCCCCGTTTTCAAGAAGGGACGTCGAACAGTTGTGCAGAACTACGATATCTCTAACGTCGATCAGTTGTAGAATTTTGGAACACGTATTATGTTCGAGTATAATGACTTTTCTGGAGACTAGAAATCTACTCTGTAGGAATCAGCATGGGTTTCGAAAAAGACGGTCGTGTGAAACCCAGCTCGCGCTATTCGTCCACGAGACTCAGAGGGCCATAAACACGGCTTCACAGGTAGATGCCGTGTTTCTTGACTTTCGCAAGGCGTTCGATACAGTTCCCCACAGTCGTTTAATGAACAAAGTAAGAGCATATGGACTGTCAGACCAATTGTGTGATTGGATTGAAGAGTTCCTAGATAACAGAACGCAGCATGTCATTCTCAATGGAGAGAAGTCTTCCGAAGTAAGAATGATTTCAGGTGTGCTGCAGGGGAGTGTCGTAGGACCGTTGCTATTCACAATATACATAAATGACCTTGTGGATGACATCGGAAGTTCACTGAGGCTTTTTGCAGATGATGCTGTGGTGTATCGAGAGGTTGTAACAATGGAAAATTGTACTGAAATGCAGGAGGATCTGCAGCGAATTGACCCATGGTGCAGGTTCAAAAAATGGCTCTGAGCACTATGGGACTCAATTGCTGTGGTCATAAGTCCCCTAGAACTTAGAACTAGTTAAACCTAACTAACCTAAGGACAGCACACAACACCCAGCCATCACGAGGCAGAGAAAATCCCTGACCCCGCCGGGAATCGAACCCGGGAACCCGGGCGTGGGAAGCGAGAACGCTACCGCACCATGGTGCAGGGAATGGCAAATGAATCTCAATGTAGACAAGTATAATGTGCTGCGAATACATAGAAATATAGATTCCTTATCATTTAGCTACAAAATAGCAGATCAGCAACTGGAAGCAGTTAATTCCATAAATTATCTGGGAGTAGGCATTAGGAGCGATTTAAAATGGAATGACCATATAAAATTAGTCGTCGGTAAAGAAGATGCCAGACTGAGATTCATTGGAAGAATCCTAAGGAAATGCAGTTCGAAGACAAAGCAAGCAGGTAACAGTACACTTGCTCGCCATCTGCTTGAATACTGCTCACCGATGTGGGATCAGTACCAGGTAGGGTTGATAGACGAGATAGAGAAGATCCAACGGAGAGCAGCGCACTTAGTTACGGGATCATTTAGTAATCGCGACAGCGTTACGGAAATGATAGATATACTCCAGTGGAAGAATCTGCAGGAGAGACGCTCAGTAGCTCGGTACGGGCTTTTGTTAAAGTTTCGAGAACATACCTTCACCGAAGAGTCAGGCAGTATGTTGCTCCCTCCAACGGATATGTCACGAAGAGATCACGAGGACAAAATCACAGAGATTAGAACCCACGCAGAGGGATACCGACAATCTTTCTTTCCACGAACAATACGAGACTGGAATAGAGGGGAGAACCGATAGAGGTACTCAGGGTACCCTCCGCCACACACCGTCAGGTGGCTTGCGGTGTATGGATGTAGATGTATTTACGTTCAGGAGGCACGTTTGTGAATCGTGTAAGTTTTCTCTGTGTGATCGTATTTTAAATGTTTGTGTTTATTATTTTCTGGGGCGGTAATTGGGGTCCAGTCCAGCACTTGCTAAACGAGCAAGGGAATCGTCCTAAACCACACTCAAGCTGGGCGGTGCGTCGCCACGGTCATTAACCCAACTCGCGGATTGAATCCGGATGTGGGTCACTTACTTGTGGCGCAGGCGCAAGCTACTCCGTATGAGCAAGTCCGTTGTCAGAGTCTCTCCTTCCCCCTAAATCGATAACTCACTCTTTCGACGTTTAAAAGGATAGCGTGAGGTACATAATCCATTAGCCATCGTGTCACTGGAAGTAATTCTCTTTCATCAGTCACATGCTGGACATTCAATTACGTTTAAAGACTCCTGTAGCACACTTGGTTCCAGCGCCAAAATGGTTTGGCGGAAGCGTCTCCTCGAGAGCGATATTGAACGTTTCAGGATAATTACTTCCTACGCGTATTACCCGTGCTTACATATCTCCAGGCTATGAGAACTTTTGGAACCATATTTTACGTGAAATATTCTCGTTAATTAATTTATTTATTTTATTTATTTATGCATTTATTTTACCTGGCAAGATCTCCCGTAGAAACACTGTCTTCAATTAGAATTAATGCTTAGACATGAAATGCTGTCGCAATAACTTTTGTAATGTTGGCAAAACTCGTTAATTTGTTTAACTAGGTGGGGCAGATGTAGATTCTGACCACAATCTATTGGTTATGAACTGCAGATTGAAACTGAAGAAACTGCAAAAAGGTGGGAATTTAAGGAGATGGGACCTGGATAAACTGAAAGAACCAGAGGTTGTAGAGAGTTTCAGGGAGAGCATTAGGGAACAATTGACAGGAAAGGGGGAAAGAAATACAGTAGAAGAAGAATGGGTAGCTCTGAGGGATGAAGTGGTGAAGGCAGCAGACGATCAAGTAGGTAAAAAGACGAGGGCTAATAGAAATCCTTGGGTAACAGAAGAAATATTGAATTTAATTGATGAAAGGAGAAAATATAAAAATGCAATAAGTGAAGCAGGCAAAAAGGAATACAAACGTCTCAAAAATGAGATCGACGGGAAGTGCAAAATGGCTAAGCAGGGATGGCTAGAGGACAAATGTAAGGATGTAGAGGCTTATCTCACTAGGGGTAAGATAGATACTGCCTACAGGAAAATTAAAGAGACCTTTGGAGATAAGAGAACCACTTGTATGAACATCAAGAGCTCAGATGGAAACCCAGTTCTAAGCAAAGAAGGGAAAGCAGAAAGGTGGAAGGAGTATATAGAGGGTCTATACAAGGGCGATGAACTTGAGGACAATATTATGGAAATGGAAGAGGATGTAGATGAAGATGAAATGGGAGATACGATACTGCGTGAAGAGTTTGACAGAGCACTGAAAGACCTGAGTCGAAACAAGGCCCCCGGAGTTGACAACATTCCATTGGAACTGCTGACGGCCTTGGGAGAGCCAGTCCTGACAAAACTCTACCATCTGGTGAGCAAGATGTATGAAACAGGCGAAATACCCTCAGACTTCAAGAAGAATATAATAATTCCAATCCCGAAGAAAGCAGGTGTTGACAGATGTGAAAATTACCGAACAATCAGTTTAATAAGCCACAGCTGCAAAATACTAACACGAATTCTTTACAGACGAATGGAAAAACTGGTAGAAGCCGACCTCGGGGAAGATCAGTTTGGATTCCGTAGAAATAAAGGAACACGTGAGGCAATACTGACCTTACGACTTATCTTAGAAGAAAGATTAAGGAAAGGCAAACCTACGTTTCTAGCATTTGTAGACTTAGAGAAAGCTTTTGACAATGTTGACTGGAATACTCTCTTTCAAATTCTAAAGGTGGCAGGGGTAAAATACAGGGAGCGAAAGGCTATTTACAATTTGTACAGAAACCAGATGGCAGTTATAAGAGTCGAGGGACATGAAAGGGAAGCAGTGGTTAAGAAGGGAGTAAGACAGGGTTGTAGCCTCTCCTCGATGTTATTCAATCTGTATATTGAGCAAGCAGTAAAGGAAACAAAAGAAAAATTCGGAGTAGGTATTAAAATCCAGGGAGAAGAAATAAAAACTTTGCGGTATGCCGATGACATTGTAATTCTGTCAGAGACAGCAAAGGACTTGGAAGAGCAGTTGAATGGAATGGATGGTGTCTTGAAGGGAGGATATAAGATGAACATCAACAAAAGCAAAACGAGGATAATGGAATGTAGTCGAATTAAGTCAGGTGATGTTGAGGGTATTAGATTAGGAAATGAGGCACTTAAAGTAGTAAAGGAGTTTTGCTATTTGGGGAGCAAAATAACTGATGATGGTCGAAGTAGAGAGGATATAAAATGTAGACTGGCAATGGCAAGGAAAGCGTTTCTGAAGAAGAGAAATTTGTTAACATCGAGTATAGATTTAAGTGTCAGGAAGTAATTTTTGAAAGTATTTGTATGGAGTGTAGCCATGTATGGAAATGAAACATGGACGGTAAGTAGTTTGGACAAGAAGAGAATAGAAGCTTTCGAAATGTGGTGCTACAGAAGAATGCTGAAGATTAGATGGGTAGATCACATAACTAATGAGGAAGTATTGAATAGGATTTGGGAGAAGAGAAGTTTGTGGCACAACTTGACCAGAAGAAGGGATCGGTTGGTAGGACATGTTCTGAGGCATCAAGGGATCACCAATTTAGTATTGGTGGGGAGCGTGGAGGGTAAAAATCGTAGGGGGAGACCAAGAGATGAATACACTAAGCAGATTCAAAAGGATGTAGGTTGCAGTAGGTACTGGGTGATGAAGAAGCTTGCACAGGATAGAGTAGCATGGAGAGCTGCATCAAACCAGTCTCAGGACTGAAGACCATAATAATAACCTGGAACAGGGTCAGATGAATTCTATATTCTTCAGCATCCACAATTGGCCTGTTTTCAGTGAGGTTAACCCACATGTCACATCTACTGGCGCTCATCAGGAGGAGTTTCACGTGAATGTGTGGGCAGATGTTGTCGGTGACTGTTTAACCGGGCTATATCTCGTAGCTAGGTCATTAAACGACAGACATTATTGGAATATCCTCGCCAGAGCATTGTCGGAGTTCCTGGATGACATTTCACTCGCTACAAGACAGCGCATGTGGTTTCAGTATGAATGGGCGCCAGTGCATTTCAGCCGTCCTGCGCGTTTCCAGAAAAGTGGAGTGGCAGTGGTTGCCCTTTAGCACTCCTTATTTGATTCCCTAATTTCACCCCTCTGGATTTATTGTCTGACAGAACGTGACCCACAAGTTAAATTCTGTTTACAAATCAATGGAGGCACTTTTGAACCACTACTGTAGTTGAAGTACTGTGTTAACAATCATTTTAGGAAGGTGACTATTAACAGCCGCCAAGTACTGTATAAAATTCACGTTTACCATCAGCTACATTGTATTTAAAACCCAAATATCGACCGGATTCAGTCACAGATCATCTCCACGGATTTGGGTTGAAACAGTTTAAATCAGGTCACATCTCTTACCTAAATAACGGCCACGTCTCATGTGTAGAGCATGTCATGAATTCCAGTATGCAACACACGACTTTTAAGGGAAAACATACTAATAACAAACGTAACTAGAGATTTTCTCCGCTCAGGGACCGGGTGTTTTGTTGTCCTCATCATTATTTCATCACAATCGACACGCAAGTCGCCCAACTTGGCGTCAAGTGGAAAGAGTTGCAACTCTGCGGCTGAGACTCTGACGGTGGAAGAACGTAGAGGGAAATGGCGCGTGTCCTTTTCAAAGGAACCTTCTCGCCGAGGAAAAACTAAATCTGCCTCTCGAGTGTGAGTCCCGTGTCTTATCCCTGTGGCATATTGATCTTTGTTTCAGGAACGGATATAACACTTTCTAAACATCCACTAATTTAATGAAAGTGTGCCTTTTATTTTACTCTTAACCTACTCTTGCTAGTCTCGGTTATTTGTAGGACGTTAAGTTGAGTATGTTGTTCCGGACAGGAAGCTGACCTCGACCCATTTTGTTGGGACTGAAGAGTAGTGTAATTAAAGACCTAGAAGAACATATAGTAAATGGACTTGAAATTGCCGACGCCCAGAACACCAAAACGAATCTCTTACTTGAATTCAAAGGCGAAAACACTCTATATGTCACGCGGGGACTTACTTGCCATGTCTGAAACATATGTACAATGTTTCGTTTCATAAAGAACTCTTCAGGGAGGCACACACCTTCCCATCACACCCCTGACACACTTTATTGGTGACAGGCCAGGGAATCAGGCAGCCAGCCAAGGATCCTTTCTTTCATCAGGCCACTTATAGTGTGAACTGCAGTAGGGGTCTTCCATTATCCTGTTGGAATATGTCATTTTATACTGAGATCATGAACTGTGTGACAACAGGTTTTACTAGTCTTGCCACATACTGGCGAGCACCTAATCTCCCTTCGCCAATTACAAGTGAATCCCGTTGATATTCAATAACTTCCCACACCATGACTCCAGGAGTTGGACAGAGCAAGCGCGGCCGGGATTTCGGCTCGTGGGCCTTGCGTTTGCACGAGTTCCAAAGTGGTCAGCCCAGCCCCATTTCGCATTTCTCTCGCTCCCACGCCATGCTGTCTGAGTACGAGGAGGGGGAAGAGGACGAAACTGCGAACGTTCCATTTTTAAATGGTAGTGCAGTCGTACTGCATACTATTAGTTTTTATGTCTCACATTTCTCAACAAAATAGGTTACAAACAAAACCTATTTTCAGGATTATTTAATTATTTTTGGCATATTAAAAACATAATATAATTTTTATCTGGTAAAAACTGTCAGACACTGACAGAGAGCTTCAAAGAATTTTGCACTCAAGTTTGCCATTTAATCGTGACTTATTTAGTTTCAAAATTGAAAAAGGTCTGCCGGCTGGACTGGCGGAGCGGTTCTAGGCGCTGCAGCCCGGAACCGCGCGACTGCTACGGTCGCAGGTTCTAATCCTGCCTCGAGCATGGATGTGTGTGATGTCCTTAGGTTAGTTAGGTTTAAGTAGTTCTAAGTTCTAGGGTACTGATAACCTCAGAAGTTAAGTCCCATAGTGCTCAGTGCCATCTTAGAGCCGAAAAAAGGTCTTTCACACAAATATGTCGATCGAAATACTGTAGCATTTTTGCAACCTTATTATGGAGACTTGGAAACTACCGGAAGAAAACAATGTAGACATTCTGGATAGTGTTGATGTAAAAAGATTTGTAATTGAAACTGGAATTACCTTGCAGATCAATCACTTTCATTGGTATATTTACAGGGTCGATTTCAACTGAAACTGAAAACGGTCTCAAAAACAGAATGGAAACAGATGTAAGATTCACACTAACGTGCAAATTTTTCTAAATCTGTCCCTGCAATTCTTTTGAGACTATAATGAATTCCTGAAACCTCACGTTTTCTTTAATGGCAGTGATCTTAGGGAAGTTGGCGGTCTTTGTCAAAATATGTCCTTTCCACAGTGCGGTCCTCTTTTTAAATGCATCCCCATCAAATCAGAAAGAATCTATCTTGCAATATATAACCGTGGATAGGGTGCAGTCAAGTCCACTTGAAATGTGAAGTACGAAACCCAACCAGGATATTATGTTTTCTTTCCTGTACTACTTTTTCCTTCACAAATTCAACCATAGCGAGTTTTAAATCGAAAAATCGTTTCAGGCATGCCGCTTGACTTAAATAACGTACTTTGTTGTAATATTTGAAGTCTGCATACTCTTCGTTCGATCCCAAGAAACAGTTGCAGCTGGAAATTGAATAACGCATGTGTGGCGTATGTGACGTGAAGCGACGGTTCTTTGACTATGCTCTCTGGTTCTTGGTGTTCCAGCGCGAAGTTCGAAGCCATCTTTCTGTATTCGCTCTACCAACTGACGAAATAAGTGTCGTTTCGATCCTAAAAGTGTGTTATTGCGGTTCAACGCCACGTAAAACTCACTCATTTGATTTCAAAAATTTTACTATTTGTGTGATCAGTTTATTCGCATGCTCTAGGTTTGCAAATGTAACACAAAGTGCTTTGTTACATGCAGAACAATGAATCCCATCTGTTGATTGTTGTAATTTTTTGCTCTTTCATTGTCAACTAAATCTTTATATTCTTTGTGCACAGTATTGTGATGTCGTTTCATAGCAAATACTGTTTACAGTACTTATTGTTAAGCGAAATTAACATTCTTATCCTTCTCTTATATCAGTCCATTCATTTTAAAGGACTGAGACGATAGATTGCTTGAATGGCTCTTATTGTGCAAACAGCCATTTTACCTGTGAACGTCCTTAGTATCGTGAACAAATAGCAAAGATTAAGTAGTCCTGACAGCACAATTCTGCCGAACTCGGACAGTTGTGCCGACCGAAAAATGCTCCACCGCATTTTGTAAGTGAAATGTCGCGCTGTTCCGGGTATTTCCATGCAGGACCGAGCAAAGCGCAGTGACAGGCCGGCCCCTGCTCCGCCCGCTGCCCGCAAACTGAGTGCCGACGTAGTTTGGCAGACCGCGGCCGGCGCTGCTCTACAGCACCGGCTCAGTGTTCGGCCTTTCACGGTCTGCGGACACTTTGGCGTGCAGCTGGCAGGCACGAACAGAAGTGAGGCATCATCACAGGATGCCACTCAGTGTTCCAGTTGACCCTGGGCCTGCACTTTGCCAGTCTCTGACCTCTGTGGATTGGTACAGCCGTAAATGACGCATGACAACTCGAGATGTCACCCTAGTTGCAAGCAATCTGTTCTCAATTGCTCGTGGTGACATTGCCTGTAACGTCTGCCCAGAATTCAGCCGTAATCATCAGCCTATTTGTCAGAGCCTGCTGAACAGTTCTGTGATGTCTCGGGCATGGAAGTTCAAAAGATGGCCATAATCTGTGCACGGAGGTGTTCTGGGCCTACTGTGTCCCGATTTTCACCTGCAAAGCTCAAGCAATGGTCCCATAGTCATCATGTAGTCACACCATTCTTCATTTACAGAAATGACTTCCTTCTGTACAGAAAATAAGCTCCCATAACGACGAAAGTGTAAGTTACGTATCCCAAAGACCTGCAAATACCGTGAACCAATATTGTAGTGCTCAGTCAAGCTGCTCCTGGCATAACATTTTCGATTTCCCACAGTGCTGAAAATTGTGCATCAGTATAATTGTACACAATTCACTTGTAGGCCTCTGGTCCCGTGTTAATACATGTAAGTTTTGAGTGTGCAGTGCGAGAAGACTCACTGTCCTCCCCTTGTTTTCACTCACAGTGATTAGACCGACGACAACCTTTTTGACATACAAACACTTCATTTCATATGACTAACAAGTGCACAGAGTGGCTGCGAGCTGCGGCCCTCCGCTGGACGAGACGCGTCTGCTCGCTGTAGAGTCTCTGGGCTACCTGCTGGCCGCTTACAACAGACGACCAGCTTACTTGCGTGCCAAAAGACTGGCAAGTCCACTTCCACACACACAGGTACAGTGTTTCCTGAAAGGAAGCAGATTATACAGGACAGTCCGGTCTGCCCAGTTTTCAAACTGCCACTAGATGGCTCTTACAGTAGCAAGTGAGTTACGGAACTCAACATACTCCCACTCTAAAATGAGTTTTCTATTTCACAAATAAAAATAAATTTGACAAACAGCAAGGTTGAAAACAACAAAAATAATACTGGACACAAAATTAGGGCACATAAATATGAAATTCACTAACTTTTGGTTGCACAAACCAACAAATGTTACAGTCATGCTGATGAGAGACATGAAAGGTACTAATATTAAACACAAAAGCAACAAAACATTACTATAGTGCTGTTACTCGTGTGCGTCAAGAGATGTGATTTTAATTGTGTCCTGCCTTGAGGTTCGCCGTCAGTGTTACGTTCTGTGCTATGCCATCCGTCGCTACTTTTATGCTCCAGTCATACTGTGCCTTGTGTTCTTTTAACCGTCGCCGTGTGTGGCTTTTTATATGTGCTACTTTTAAGCAGTTTTTTTTTGTTATCTCCATTTTACAGTCACCCCGTTTTGTTTTGTTTTGTCTTCCATGCTGTTCCCCCTTTTTTATATCTATGTTCACCTTATTCTCTCCTTTGCTGTTTTTCAATGTCTTCTATTGTTTTGTACTGTCTTTCGGCTGAAGAGCAGCGCCTATGCTGCTGCCAGCCCGCCCGATGGGGAATTGAAACACAATAAAGGAAAAAAAAAACAAAACATTACTATCACACTGTATGTCAAATGTACGAAGTTAGTGCTAAGAACAGTCAGTCCACAAAAGAAACATGAACAGCTTCTCAAGATGATATTATGAATTAATGATTTGTTCCTGTAAAGAGCAATTTGGCACTGCGCCTTTATCGTGTACCATGACGACAATCCGAGGGAACACCTAACTGATTCACTACTTAGGCAGGGGACACAATTTTGCTACAGGCCTCTTAACCTGCCCATTAGCAGTTTTCACGATCAGCACACGCACATGATTATCCAGTGTCCAGGAAACAGCTGCTCAGCAATGCCCAGCCTCCACACCAAGGGAGACGGGTTATACTCATTGACCAGTAGATGATCGGTTATGTGTGGCTCCTTCCTGCAGGTACTCAGTGGACCACCTCCTCCTCCTCCAAGTTGCCACCTGTGCAACGTGTGGGCAGAAACCTCGAGGACAGGGGATTCAGGATGGACACAGAGTGGCTGTCCGATGAGGAGATGCGCACCAGTGAGAGCAGATGGAGAACCTACGTCATCACAGGGAGCACACAGTAGCTTGAATTTAGGCATGCTTCTATCTGAGTTAATACCGTAGTTAGTTCTTAAAAAGTCAGTACTGTACTGCCAGTGACAGGTTTGACGTGTGACATCTTACATTTGACTCCTGCTTCCCGCAGTCCACCAAACAGAGGGGTACAAGGTGGATTAAAATTCCAATTGATACCCTCTGAGGTGGTAAAGTTCAACACACCTTCAACTGTAGCATCATCGCAGAAAAAAACGTTTAGGTTCATTGTGTACACCTACAAATATAGTACCATTATCATTATACGTGTGAGTAGGTTTTGCTCTTCTCCCAATGAATCTCCTGAGGGCAGCCAGAAATGAACTCGTTACTAAGTCAATAACTAACTCTAGATGAATGTCTTTCGTTGCAAATGAATAAGGCACATGCTTCACAGTAGCAGAGCCCGCATAATCCACTGCACAATGCTGGAAACAGGATACTCCTTTAGTCAAGATGTTGGTAGTTGACCCATAAGTCGAATTGCAGTTAGTGATTTGAACCTAAAGCACTTCAGATAATTCCCAATAAACTCCTTTGACAGTGTTGCACCCGTTGGCAATCCAAAATCTCCTGTGCAACATGTTCAGCAACAGCTGTGACCCAGCATGCTACAGATTTTCATGTTCATAAATGATGAGAATTTTGGTCAGATGATGCTTAGGTGGTACGGTAATAGGACGTCACACATCATATGGCATATCAGCATTCATTAACCTCCTTCCCACTTGTAGGATACCTTCTGTGTTAATAAACGGATGCAAATCTCTTTATTTGCTGTTACGTGATATAGAACAATTGGTCATTAACAAAGCGATCTCAGTACCATGTTCACCATGTTGAACGTGTCAAAGGCCTTTCTGATGGCGTTTCGGCATTCTTGTGGGGTGAGTGGGCCAGTTATCCTGTATGGTGACAGCTATTTACTGTTGTTAGTGAACCTCAGTGCAGAAGCCAAAACCCTGTAGGTTTTCTTGAATTAGGTATGTTTATACAGCAACTGATCATCAAGCTTAATAACGCACATCAAAGATACTTGCAAAAACCTTTTGTCAGGCGCATCTTCTACCACAAGTGAAGGACAAGTGCTGAAGTCTGGGTCACAGTTGGGTTGCCATGAAGGGCCAGACCACCACTGCCCAACTGACCTCAAATGTGCTGGACTAATGCCACGTGATAAGCGATCAGCAGGAATGCCTTCTGATTTGACATACCTCCAGTTGGGCACTGAACTTGTAACGCCGGAAATGCATATCCTCCTATTTCCATCTATTGCACTGCCAATTTTTTTCCTTTATTTGTTACCTGAAGATATAACATTTCTGTGTCTTTATATATTGTAATTGTTTTACTCTTTGTATATATATATATATATATATATATATATATATATATATATATATATATATATATGCATTTATGTCGATGTATAATTGGTTGGTTTTGTAAATATTACTTGTATTTTGCGCTGGGTCTTGCCTAGGGAAAACTATGCTATCGAACGAATACATCGATAGGTCGTGTGGAGAACCAGTGTTAGCTCTGCCGTGTGGAGCGCCGGCAGAGCAGAGGAGAGTCTGGCTGGAGTAGCGAGTGGGGCAGGTGTGTTGTGTGACGGTACCGCGAGTTGCCGCGCTTTCGGGGTTTGGCAGCATGTAATTGCGCTCGACTTGTGATGATAGTTTCTGACATGGTGTCGCGGACGGGAAGAATTAGCTGGCGCACATCAAGAACCCGTTTCGCCTGGTGACCGTGTCGAGAAGGAGGCGCGCCAACATCCAGCTTCTGCAACAGCGACGGCCGACAATAAGTGACTGTTGCCACCTCCTCGATCGACGGCTTCAAACCTTCAATCAACCAACAAGGAAGACTGGAAGCGCGTAAAGTTTTAGAACTGTATGGCAGACCTCAGCTTTTCAAACTGTTCCATTTTCGTAACTAAAATTACAGCAACATAGCATGAACCTTTGTTGCTCATTGTCCCAATTCCATTACCAAGCAGGGTCCCTTCCTTTTCCGGAATGAACCCGAGTGTCGTTGAAATTCAAATGCCAGCGTTAAAGTAATATCATTTGATTTCACTGCTTTAATTTCAAAGTTCAGTTAAGGTATTCATAGCTGGCTACAATATTTAGATTACACAAGCACAAATTAAGAGTGCGAGTTTTGTTACCGTATTTTAGCTTACCTGTGACTGCAGCTCAGCTTGGTATGTACTAAATTTTACTATTGTTAATTGTTCAGAATCATTTAATTCAAGTTCATAGTTAAATCTCTTATTTCTAAATTGCATAGATTCAAGTAGCTTTTGAAATGATTGTTGAGGTAGTCCAAGACTAACCGTGTTTTACTGAATTTCGATGTGCTTCAGAAACAAAGCTCACTATTAATTTCAGTCACTAAATTAACTTTCAATTTTCCGGTTTTAGTAATTCTTTTGCTAAAGTAAGTCAGAGTGTAGCGAAATTTACTTCTGACAAACTTTCAGTTTTCACACTACACGTGTCAACCTTCAGTTGCCACGCTTCTAGTGCTAATTATATGTGTAATAACCTTTCTTTTTCAGTTACTATAGTAATTGTCCATAGGACTGGCGACTGTAATTTCCCCCAAATCTCAAATATCTAATTACCGCTAGTTAATTATTAATGTAACGGCCGCAAACTTACTTTCTTTACCCCTTTTCAAAATTAATTTCCACCAGTTTCATTTGCATTTTTCCTTTCATTTAGATGTAACCCTTTCCTCCCTCTTTACCGACAGATTAACTTCGGTGACGATTGCTTTTCCCAAATTTCCATTAGGTACACGTGGTTTAATTTTTCACTGTCATTAAGGTCGATAAGTGAGGAGGAGGTTACAAACTCAGTTCCTGAATTGCAGAGACTCTGTTGGCAAAAAAAGTCTTCCAGCGACTAGGACTAGGTTGCAGCCATCAGAGAACTATTGTGGATATCGCTATTTTGTACGACGCCTAAGGCGTTGTCCACCTTATGAGTGAATGGAGCAAGAAGCAGAGCATCACATAATTACAGTCGTTGCGGTTTGACAGGAGCTACACGAGATTTGGCTGCAGCCAATGAATCTACAACCCTGTTGTTAGAAAGAACACATCTGAAGTATGCAACAACACCATATGCCAACTGTGAAGCATCTTCGAGTTTAACATACTGAGGACAGGGAATGATCTTCCATCCGTTTGAAATATCATTTAGGGAAGGTAGTTACATGTCGAAGACATTCCATTCATCAGTTAGGTTGGATGGCAGAACTTCATCCCAATCAAGGGTTAGATTCCACAAGTGCTGCAAGAATAGCTTGCATCTTATGACCAATGGACCCAAAAGCCTTAGTGGGTCAAAAATAGATGCTATTGTAAACAGAACATAACGCTTGGTACTCTTTGAGCACTCGTTACTCTTCAGCTGCATGCGGAACTGTAATGTGTCAGAGCCAGGGTGCCATAATAATCCTAATGTTCTTATGGTTTCTTCCCAAGTAAGATCACAAGGCAAAGAGGTTTCTCTGTCCTGTAATGGACTTTTCCATTACCTTGTGACTATTGGAACACCATTTCCTCAGTGGAATCCACCCAGAAGCAAGCCGTTGAGTCAGCTGGGTCTGAAGTTCCTCAGCTTCAGCTTCCGTTGCTGACCCACATAATAAGTGTTCCACGTAAAAGCTAGACAAGAGCACTTACGATGCCACTGGAAAATTGTCTTGATTGTCCAAGGCCAACTGTTGGAGACATCTAGTCGCAAGAAAAGTAGCAGGAGCGGTTCCATAAGTGACCAAAGACATTATACATTCTTGCATCAGATCAGACGGTGATTCCTGCCACAGAATTCTCTGGAAGTTCCTATCATCAGGAAGGAGAGACATTTGGCGACACATTTTCGTTACGTCAGCTGGCAGAGCCACATTAAACGATAGAAATTTTATAATAATGGAAAATAAATCTGGCTGGATGGTGGGACCAACTATCAAGATATCACTGAGAGACACTCCATTAGAAGTAGCAACAGAGCCATCGAACACTACCCTCAACTTATTAGTGGAGCTGCATCCCTTGAAGACAGCTTCATGTGTAATGTAAAATCTTGGACCAACAATATCCCGAGAATTACAGACCTCCATGCGTCCTAGTTCAATATATTCATGCACGAATACAGCATATTCTCCCCTCAAGTTCGGTTGCCTCTTAAATCTCCTCTCAATATGCTCCACCCTTCGCGAGGCCTGTTCTCATGATTCACCCAAGTGTTTAGAGACCGGCCTTACTGGCAGTGTAGCCGAGCGGTCTAAGGCGCTGCAGACATGGACTTTGGGCGCTGGTCCCGGCGGTGGTTCGAGTCCTCCCTCAGGCGTGGGTGTGTGTGTTTGTCCTTAGTATAATTTAGGTAAGTAGTGTGTAAGCTTAGGGACTGATGACCTTAGCAGTTAAGACCCATAAGATTTCACACACTTACTGGCAGTCGAACCACATATCTCTCATCCTCATATCGAGTTATGTGGCGCTGAAAGTGAACCCCACCCATTTTATCCTACTTACTCATCGTTTTGGTAATCAATTCCTCTAGCAACCAAAACCTTTGCAGTTTGGCATCTAAATTATCACCTCTAGCAAAGCACAAAGTCACTGTGGAATGAGGCGTGTTACATGAAGCCGAAGGAAACCTACCAGACAAAATCCAGCCGAATTTAGTTTCAATAGGTAATGGATGATTTAGTTTCTCCAGCCTTTCCCTACAAACAATTCAACACCATGAATTAAATCTACTGTGGCAGGCTTGTTGAACTCAGGACCAGCAAGTGGTAGCTCAAGTGGGGCCTTCCGACTTCTGTCTATATAACTTGCTGGTAGGTCACTGGTGACATTTTTAATAATAGCACAATTGGTTCTGATAGGAAACTCGCTAAGCCTAGACGACGGTTCAACACTACAGGTATAAGACACAGAGGCTGCAAAGGCATTGTTTATGCCATTCACAGGAAATGACTGTTTATTTCTTTTCAGTTTCTAATTTCTCTGTCATACGCTTAGATATAAAGGACTACTGGCTCGCACTACCTAGCAGCACCCTACAAAACCGCTGCCTGCCCATGCTGTCTTCAATTTTGACAACAGCAGTTACCAATGAAGCATAACAGTTTCTGTTACATCTCCCCTTGGTAGCCTGATGGGTCAAGGAGTCGCTTCCAGATTCACCATTCTGTCTGTCCCTTGAATCAGCTGACTTGTGAAGCAGTATATTGTGCATTCCCGTACAGGTCTTGCATTTACTGAAGGCATGACCGGGACACGTGCTGAAAAAAAGCCGCTTATTTTTTGTTACAAATGCCTGTCGCTCTTAGTGCTTGAAACCACTTGCATTTGCTGATAGCATGAAGTTCATTACAAAATTGACATGAGCCATCAGCATCGGCCACATGAGCCTTCCTTATATGCTTAATTTGATACGAGTTGTTGGCCTTTCCTTGCAAATCCCTTGAGGTGATGTCCCTGAATTAAATCAACTCAAGAGCCAGACATTTTTTTTCCAAAAAGTCTATTAGTTGATTCAGTCTAGTGAATGTGGATCCAGACATTTTTTCCTCCCACCCATGCCGGTCTGTGGGTCGCAAAACAGCCAAAATTGCTATAGGAAGAATCATCCCATGAAGTGGGACGTCAAGTTTAAGAGCTTCTAAGGCTTTCAATTGGCTACACACCTGATTAATTAACTGCCTAAAATCGGATGCCGTGCCATGGCCGGCTGTAGGCAGAGCTAACAAGGCCTTGCTTTGGATTACCATGTCTCTGTACCCAAGCAGTTGATAGATTTCCTGGGGCTCGTCGTTTCACCCAGCAAAGAGAAGTTTCAGTAACGAAATTACCGTGCGTCATCAACTGAATTATTGTTCATAATGAGACATAAAAACGCTTCTCTGTAGGACGACCACCTAAGATAGTCCCCTTCGAAATCTGAGAAATTAATAACAGGTAGTTTTAAAGTACTGGCACTGCTTGTCGGATTCGATTTCATAGGCTGTAGCTTAGCATGCCCCTTCATTAAACCCTTGATAGTCGATTCAATCAAGTCCCACGAATCCTCAAATTCTTCCCTATCGTTGCTATGATCCGCGGATTCATCTTCAATTGCCAGCCGACCTTGAGGCGACTCAAAAACAGTCTGCACCCGCGTCAGTCTGCTGAATTTTGCCTCTAGTATTTCAATGCCAGCACTATCTGCATTCTGCAGAAAGGTCCCTATGCGTGCTAGAGAGGCCTTTGCAACTCCTGTCTATTTGATTAATTTTGTCCTCTCAGAGGAATCCATTTCGGGAAAGGGCAGATGATAACAGGAAGGCAACATCTGCACTCACCAGGCTGTTGTACCGGCAGATCACAACACTCCGGACTGGAACCGCAGCGGCATCACGGGCGCTGGCAGCTGGCATCTCAGACGCTGCAGTCTCCGATGGCGCGAAGTCCGGCGAGAGCAGGAGATGACGTCACAGATGACGATGGTACGGTCCGTGTCTTACTTATCGCGTGTAGAGCTCGAAATACATTAAACGTTGGCGAAAAATGTCTCCCAGCACTGGTGCTAAGGCTGTTGTTATCGGAGTTCCAAATAGGCCTTGGATCACTCGGTAGCGCTGACTAGAACGTGTGCAACTCACACGTGGATATCTTCTGGTGTTTTTTGTTTTTTTTGTTTTTTTGCGTTTATAAATCCGACAAACACGCTCCCGAACGCAAATATTCCGTGTGCTGACTGTATTTTATAGGATGACGCCACAGTACACCGAATGGATTTTAGTGAGATTAATTTATATCAACTTCCTTTTAAGTTCAGTAATGCCTATAACAACACATTATTGTTAGCATTTTCAACAATTAGGCCGAAATCATAAACAGTTCCGCGTGGATATGTACTCACTCTTTCCAAGTTTTGCACGCACATCCCTTCGCAAGACGACGAGTGTACAGTGAGTCCAAACAGTATTCGTCTAGCCGTAATTTTTTTTAAAAAAACTAAATATATGTCACGTGAAAGGAAGGGAACATAAAATGTGAACATCCAGTCATATGCAACGACCTTCGTAAGTCATTTTTATTGATGGACAAGGAAATAAATACATCCATAGCGATAACAAATCTGACAAAATGGAGAATTTATTAAAGAGCTACTTCAAAAAGTATTCGTTCATCATTTTTTTTTAATTTACTAGTATCTGAAAATATGATTTCAATTACAAAACTTAATATTTAGTGAGGTTTCCCTTTGCAGCTACTACTGCTTGTATTCGTCTGGGCATCGACAAGACCAAGTTTCCCGTCAGAGAGGCTGGAATGTTGTCCCATTCGTCTTGAATTGCTTCTTTTAGGTCTCTCTTCTCAGAAATGTGTCTTCTCCTGATGCTATCTTCCAGTACTTTCCAAAGGTGTTCAATAGGATTAATGTCTGGGCTCTGAGGAGGGGTGTCAAGTTGTTTTAGAGTATTACACAGGAGTCACAGCCTTGTATTTAGAGCCGTATGCTTCGGGTTGTTATACTGTTGAAAAATGTAATTTCCTTGCAGACCTAATTTTTCGGCGCTAGGATTCAGATTGTCCTTTAAAATGTTGATATGCATATGGTGATCCATGGGACCTTCTATGAAATGTAATTTTCCAACACCTGCAGCACTCATACAGCCCCACACCATCAGGGAGCCACCACTGTGGTTAACCTTTGGCACAAGATTGCGTGGCAACATCTCCGCATTCTTCTTACACCACACCATTCGCCTGCCATCCGACTGGGAATCGTTACTGATAGGTATGGAGTGGGGTGAATGGGCGGGACTTGTTCCGGGTGAAATCCTAGCGCTAAGGGCACGTGTGAAATCCTAGCGTTAAGGGCACATCATCAGACCAGTGTACGTTATATTTACTCTCATCAGAAAATATTACTCTATTCCAGAAGTCTTCCTTTTTGAATCTATGTTGCATCGCAAAATGAAATACCTTTCTTTCGATTCTGTTCACTGGCCCAAAATTTGTTGCACGCTATCCGGCCGTCATGGCCATACGTTTTGAAGGTACACTCCTGGAAATGGAAAAAAGAACACATTGACACCGGTGTGTCAGACCCACCATACTTGCTCCGGACACTGCGAGAGGGCTGTACAAGCAATGATCACACGCACGGCACAGCGGACACACCAGGAACCGCGGTGTTGGCCGTCGAATGGCGCTAGCTGCGCAGCATTTGTGCACCGCCGCCGTCAGTGTCAGCCAGTTTGCCGTGGCATACGGAGCTCCATCGCAGTCTTTAACACTGGTAGCATGCCGCGACAGCGTGGACGTGAACCGTATGTGCAGTTGACGGACTTTGAGCGAGGGCGTATACTGGGCATGCGGGAGGCCGGGTGGACGTACCGCCGAATTGCTCAACACGTAGGGCGTGAGGTCTCCACAGTACATCGATGTTGTCGCCAGTGGTCGGCGGAAGGTGCACGTGCCCGTCGACCTGGGACCGGACCGCAGCGACGCACGGATGCACGCCAAGACCGTAGGATCCTACGCAGTGCTGTAGGGGACCGCACCGCCACTTCCCAGCAAATTAGGGACACTGTTGCTCCTGGGGTATCGGCGAGGACCATTCGCAACCGTCTCCATGAAGCTGGGCTACGGTCCCGCACACCGTTAGGCCGTCTTCCGCTCACGCCCCAACATCGTGCAGCCCGCCTCCAGTGGTGTCGCGACAGGCGTGAATGGAGGGACGAATGGAGACGTGTCGTCTTCAGCGATGAGAGTCGCTTCTGCCTTGGTGCCAATGATGGTCGTATGTGTGTTTGGCGCCGTGCACAATCAGGACTGCATACGACCGAGGCACACAGGGTCAACACCCGGCATCATGGTGTGGGGAGCGATCTCCTACACTGGCCGTACACCACTGGTGATCGTCGAGGGGACACTGAATAGTGCACGGTACATCCAAACCGTCATCGAACCCATCGTTCTACCATTCCTAGACCGGCAAGGGAACTTGCTGTTCCAACAGGACAATGCACGTCCGCATGTATCCCGTGCCACCCAACGTGCTCTAGATGGTGTAAGTCAACTACCCTGGCCAGCAAGATCTCTGGATCTGTCCCCCATTGAGCATGTTTGGGACTGGATGAAGCGTCGTCTCACGTGGTCTGCACGTCCAGCACGAACGCTGGTCCAACTGAGGCGCCAGGTGGAAATGGCATGGCAAGCCGTTCCACAGGACTACATCCAGCATCTCTACGATCGTCTCCATGGGAGAATAGCAGCCTGCATTGCTGCGAAAGGTGGATATACACTGTACTAGTGCCGACATTGTGCATGCTCTGTTGCCTGTGTCTATGTGCCTGTGGTTCTGTCAGTGTGATCATGTGATCTATCTGACCCCAGGAACGTGTCAATAAAGTTTCCCCTTCCTGGGACAATGAATTCACGGTGTTCTTATTTCAATTTCCAGGAGTGTATTTCTGATTGTGTTGGCACATACCTTCTTTCTAGCCACCTTAGAAGCGCTGATTTTAGGTTTCTTCTACATTTTCCTCATGATAAATCTCACATCTGCATCAGTCGGAGTGTGAGGGAGTCCGGTATGTGGTTGGTTTCTTAATGATTTTGTTGCGCAAAATCGATCTATTATCGACTGAACCGTCGATCTAGGTCTACCGACTACTTGAGCAATCTCGTAAGATTTGGACTCATTATGTAAGCGGAGATTAAGTTTCCTGTTCAAACAAATTTCGGGCTTGCAGCCGATCGTCGGTCAATACTTCGCACGATATTTCAACTGGGCACCTGCCAGACATCTTCAGGTGAGTCGTCGCACACTGGCGAAAACGTCTTTTTTTTTCTTTATTGTATTTCAATTCCCCATCGGGGCGGGCTGGCAGCAGCATATGCGCTGCTCTTCAGCCGAAAGACATAGGACAAACCATAGAAGACATTTAAAAAGAACAAAGGAGAGAATATGGTGAACATAGATATAAAAAAGGGGGAACATCATGGAAGGCAATAGACAAAAAACGGGGTGACCGTAAAATGGAGATAAAAAACTGTTAAAACTGTTTAAAAGTAGCACACACAAAAGGCCACACACTGCTACAATTAAAAGAACACAAGGCACAGTATGACTGGAGCATGAAAGGTATCGGCGGATGGTGTAGCTCATTACAAACACTGATGGCGAACCTCAAGGCAGTACACAATTAAAATCACACCTCTTGACGCACAGGAGAAACAGCACTAAACACAACACTGATGTGGCACAGTGACGATGATCAAAACAGAGGATCTGCAAGGCACAAGGAGATGAGGGAGACTGGAAGAAGGGAAGGAGGGGAAGAGATGGGGGAGATGAGTGGGGGGCGTACTGAAGAGGGCCAGGTAGGGAGGGATGTGGGAAGGAAAGAGGCAAGTATAGGGTGCAGTTATAGTTGGAAGGAAGGGTAGATGTCACGGCGAAGTTCGTTATCCGGGAGGGGGAGGCGTTGGAAATTGCCCTGATGAAGGAGATGGAGGGTGTGGAGGTGGAGAGAGGGAGGGATACAGCGATAGAGGCGCGGCAACAGGCGGGGGGTGGAGAGGAAGGATGAAACCAGAGGGTGGGGGGGATCAAGCCTGCAGACAATGTAAAGGATGCAGAGATGTTGGAGGAACAGGAGGAGGTGGGGGAAGGGGATCAGTTCATACAGGAGCTGTGTGGGGGAAGGAAGGCGGATACGGAAGGCAAGGCGGAGCGCTTGGCGTTCAAGGATTTGGAGGGCCTTGTAAAAGTGGGTGGCGGCGGAGATCCAGGCAATACTGGCATAACAGAGGATAGGATGGATGAGGGATTTGTAGGTGTGGAGGATGGTAGAAGGACGCAATCCCCATGTCCGGCCAGACAGGAGTTTCAGAAGGCGGAGGCGGGAATGGGCTTTCTGCTGGACGGTCTGGAGGTGAGGGGTCCAGGTGAGGTGTCGGTCGAGGGTGAGGCCAAGGTATTTCAGGGTGGGGGTGAGCTGGATGGGACGACCATAAAGGGTGAGGTAGAAATCATGGAGGCGAACGGAGTGAGTGGTGCGGCCTATGATGATTGCCTGGGTTTTGGAGGGGTTGAGACGGAGGAACCACTGGTTATACCAAGTGGTGAACTGGTTAAGGTGGGTTTGGAGGGTACGTTGAGACCGTTGAAGGGTCGGACAGAGAGCCAGGAAGGCGGTGTCATCAGAATACTGGAGAAGGTGGACTGGTAATGGGTGGCTTGGGCATATCAGCTGTTTACAAGAGATAAAGGAGAGGGGAGAGGACAGAACCCTGGGGGACGCCAGCCGTGAGATAAAAGATACAGGAGTTGGTGTTGTGGAGGGTGACGTAGGAAGGACAGTGTGAGAGGAAGGAAGTGACCAGACGGACAAAATTGATAGGCAGGGCGTAGGTTTGGAGTTTAAAGAGGAGCCCGGAATGCCATACACGGTCATAGGCATTTTGGAGGTCAAGGGAAACAAAAATGGCGGAGTGACGGGAGTTGAGCTGGAGGGACAGAAGGTGAACAAGGTTGAGGAGTTGGCCTTCAGCAGAGAAGGAGGATCGGAAGCCACACTGGGTAAGGGGGAGGAGGTGGTGTTGAGCAAGGTGCTGATGGATACAATGGGAGAGGATGGATTCAAGGACCTTACTGAAGATGGAGGTGAGGCAGATGGGACGATAGGAAGAGATGGCAGAAGGGGGTTTGAGGAATAAGAGGATGTGGGAGGTCTTCCACAGGTCAGGATAGAAGCCAGTAGAGAGGATGACATTATAGAGATGGGCGAGGACAGTCAGGAAGGAATAGGGGCTTTATTGAAGGTGACGGTAGGTGACACAGTCGTGACCAGGGGCCGTGTTGCGTTTGGACCGGAGGATAAGTTTAATGTCTTGTGCTATGATGGGAGTGTTTATGTTGGAGGGGGGCAACTGCCCCAAGTACTGGAGACTAGGAGCAAGTGGAGCGACCGAAGTATCGGCACGTTCCATGACAGTGGGGAAAAGAGAATAATCAAAGTGGGGATCATCGGAGATGGAGAAGACCTCGGAAAGGTGGGAAGCGAAGTGGTTGGCCTTACTGAGGTTGTCAGGAAGGGGGCGATCGTTATGGCGAAGGGGGTAGTGGGGACTGGAAAGGGAACCAGTAAGGCGATGGAATGCGGACCAGTACTTGGAGGAGTTGATAGGGAGGGTGGCGTTGAGTCGTGTGCAGGTCTGGCGCCAGTCTCGGCGTTTCGTTGCTGTAATAAGGTTCCATACGTGTCGCTGTATTTGCCGGTGGCGTTGGAGTGTATCCCTGTCACGAGTGCGCAGGAAGGAGCGATAGAGGCGGCGGAATTCACGGAGGAGGAGGACAGCCCACGGAGGGAGAGTGGGACGGTGTGGGTGGATGGTTTTAGTAGGAACATGGTCCTCCACGGCGTCAGTAATTACCTTCTGAAGGAAGGACGAGGCGTGGATGATGTCGTCAGGATGGCGATAGGTAGGAGGGTGGCTTTCGATCTGGGTGGAGATGGAGTTGCGGTAGGCATTCCAGTTGGCACAGCAATAGTCATGGACGACCTTGGGAGGGGGTGCAGGGTGCGGAGCCGGAGGGGGGTGGTGAGCAGACGCTATGGTGAGAAGGACAGGGAGGTGATCGCTACCTGTGGGGTTAAGGACGGCGACAGCAATACGCCCAAGGAGGTTGGCGGAGGTAATGACAACATCGGGGGTGGTGTCACTTTCGGGTCAGGTGTGCTGGGGAAGGGGAACAAGGTCACCTCGGATTGTGGAGAGGAACTGATGCCACCGCCGAAGGGCAGCAGGAGTGTGGCTATGGACGTGGAGGTCAGCGGCAATCACATAGGTGGAGAAGGTGCGGCCTATGTGCGAGATGAAGTCATAAGGAAGAGGAGCAGTGGAGCAGACATAGATGGTGGCCCAGGTAATGGTGAGGGAGGGGAAGAAGACGCTAAGGATAAGGTGTTCAGTGGGGTCATTGAGGAGAGGTTGTGGCCGGATGGGGATATGCTTAAGGTGGCCAATCGCGACTCCACCCTGCACACAAGGACCAGGAGCGTCAGTGCGGTGGAGGGTATAGGGAGAGGTGCAGATAGAATGGTGGGGCTGGAGAAAGGTTTCGTTCAAGAGGAAGGTGTCGACCTGGTGGTGGGAGAGGGTGTACATGAGGAGGTATTTGTTGGAGCGGAAGGAGCGAATGTTCTGGAAGAGGATGCGATACTCGTGCCACGCCATGGCGGGAAGGAGGGGGGGAAGAGAGGGAAGGGAAGAGACTTAAACTAGGGTGTCGAGGCAGGTGAAGGTGAAGTGGGCTCGGTTGTGAGAGTAGGTGGCGAAGGTGTTCAGGTGGAAAACGGAGCGAGCGGCAAGGGAGATTTGTCGGAAGGTGTGGGGGCGCTGAAAAGGGTGAATGTTTTGGAGTACAACAGTAAGGAACCGGACGAAGACCTCGGCCGTGGGGGGTGGACGGAGGAACTGTAAGCTCAGGGGTGGCTGGAGAGGGTTTAGCTTTACACTTGTGGGAGTAGGTGGGATGGGGGCCATTGCAGGTATTACAGGAAGGAGGAGCAGCGAGGTTGGGGAAGTTCTTAAGTAAGTGGGAGGCCTTGCAATGGGGACAGGTGGGGGGGGGGTTGCAGTTGGGAGTCAGGTGGTCATTGTACATCAGGCACCGCTGGCAACGATAGGATTGGGGAGGGGATTTGGAGGATTTGACAGGGTGGTGACGGTGGTATATCTGGGCACCCCGGGTGAGGAGATGGTTAATGGATGGAGCAGACTCAGACAATACTCGCATGAGGTAGATGGGACCAGAGGCATTGTGGATACGGCGGGCAGAGCGGATGGGTGGGAGTTCAGTTCTGCCAACACTTCATCCTTTGTGATCACCGGGCTGAGCTTGGTGATCACAGCGGGGTAGGTAGGGGGGGGGGCGACGGGGAGGCTGGGGCTGATGAGGAGTGGAAGCGGAAAGGAAGGGTGTCCGAGAGGCGTGGGGGCCAAACATAACTTGTGGGAGTTTTCGCAGGAGGTCTGTGTGAAAGGATGGGGACGGGGACTCGATAAGGACTGAGTCCCTGCGGGGAATGAGTTGGGAAATAGGAGCACCAGGTAAGTACTTTCGTATCTCCACAGTGAGGGTACGAGCATCGAGGAACTTAGGATCGGGAGTTGACAGGACAAAGGGGTGGAGGGTGGGGGCAGAGGTATGGGTGGCAGGAGGAGGGGTGGTGTCCATGGAGACGGCAGGGGGAGGGGAGGTGGTGTTGACTTTTTGTGGGAAGTGGCAGGAGCAGAGTCGATAATGACGCGCTTTTGGGGTTTTTTGGAGACTGGAGGCTGGGAGGAGGGGAGAGGAACGGCGAGGAGAGGGAGGTGGCAGGTGGCAGATCCCTGTGGAGTAGCAGAGGCGCTGGGAGAAGCAGCCGGTTCAGTGATGGCGACAGTGGCTCGGCGCGACGTGATGCGTGCGGGAGATGCAGGTGACAAAGTGACGGGGTGGGTGAGAGAGGGGAAGCCGACCACCTGAGGGGCAGCAGCAGAGGTGGCAACAGAAGCGTACGTGAGGGTGGGGGTGGTAGTGGGAGCTGTTGAGGGTGTGGAGGCTGGACGAAGGGTGTAGAGGTGTGGGTATGCAGCAGGGGAGGAGGTAGGGGGATGGGTAAGTGCGGGAAGGGGAGGGGAGGTGTAAGGAGGGAGGCCAGGGGCGGCACTTCAGGAAGTGACTGTGGGAGAGGGGGAGGGGGAGGTGTAGATGACAGTGGAGGTGGGGGTACTCATTGCAGACGAACGGCGACTGACAGATGGACGGGCAGCAGGCGGCGGCGTCGGCGGCGTCGGCGATGGTCGGCGACGAACAGACGGCCGGACAGCAGACACCAGCGGCGGCGGCGGCAGCGGTCACGGCGACGGCGATGGACAGCGAGCAAGCAGGCGGACAGACGGACGAACAGCTACAGCAGCAAGCGGCGGGCGGGCGGGCGGGTGGGCGGACAGACAGACAGACACAATCTTCGAAGGCGGAGATTCCACCCTGAGAGTAGCCCAGGCTTTGCAATCTGATGCTTTCGAAGGAGGGGATACAACCCTCTAGATGCGAAAACGTCCTCCGTTCCGCAACATATAGTGTACTGTAACTATTCTGCGCATGCGTCGAAAACTTGATAGTTGAACCGCACTGACCGCCGGCAGCGCCCTCGCTGGTGGAATATCAGAACTCAGTCGCCCTCTGCGTTGCTGTTTGCCACGGCCGTCGACGCACTCTGTCGTCTTCGATTTGAGCAAATCGTGGAGATGATGGGATTCCATGCACTGTCCAGCTGGTAGCCGCTGTCATGGTTTAACAGAACGCTGCACTGAACATCAACGTTACACCCGCCTTTGGCAGCCAAGCAAGTCCGCTATTGCTGAACATTGTATTTCTACTGGACATTCAATGGAGTATGAGAAAACAATGATTTTGTCCACAGCAATGTCTTTCTGGGACTCCATTATTAAAGAATCCGTAGAAATCTGTTAAACCGTGACAGCGGCTACCAGCTGGACAGTGCATGGAATCCCATCAGCTCCACGATTTGCTCAAATCGAAGACGACAGAGTGCGTCGACGGCCGTGGCAAACAGCAACACAGCGGGTGACTTGAGTTCCGCTATTCCACCAGCGAGGGCGCTGCCGGCGGGCAGTGTGGTTCAACTATCAAGTTTTCGACGCATGCGCAGAATATTTACAGTACGCTATATATTGCGGAACGGAGGACGTTTTCGCCGCATTCGAGGGTTGGATTCCCTCACTTCTTCATCGAAGACTTTCACTGCCTGGGCTACTCTCAGGGTGCATCTTCGACGTGGAAGATCCCCACTATTTCCTTGCCGTGTCGTCTGCTCGCCGTCACTACTGCTCGCCGTCTGGTTCTCCTCGCCGCCGCCGCCGTTTGGTCGCTGCCTGCCGTCGCCGCCGCCTGGTCGCCGCCGCCGCCGCCTGGTCGCCGCCTGCCGGTGCTCGCCACCGCTGCCGCCTGCCGGTGCCCGCCTCCGCCGCCATCTGGTCGCCGCCGCCGCTCTTCTCGCGCGTCGCCACCATGTCCCAACCCACCACTATTATCATTTTCACCTCTCCATCCGCTGCTCCAACCACCATCACATGGAGCTCATCCTTCACCCCACTTCCTGTCCTTCCTTCTCTCCCTGTCCACCCCACCCCTGCGCCACTTTCGGCTGTAACCACCCCCAACTCCTCCTCCCGTATCATTGTAGCCCCATCGACAGCTACAGACTTTCCGCCGCTCCCTGCACCGCCTCCGATGGGCTCCAAGCCAGCACGGATCTCGGTTCGACGTTCCACAGTCTCTGTGACACCCACGCCCCCTCCGTCTGCGTCATCCGCTGCTCAGGGTGGTCCTGCCCCCCGCCGACTCCCCCTGCAACCCGTCCCCCTGCCCCCTCTCCACCCGGTCGTGACCATGAAACCTTCAAAGCGCCCGAATGTTGACCCTTCCCCCGAAGTCTCCTCCAAAAAAACCCCCAATCCCCATGACCCACCCACCCCCATGGACGCGGCCCCAACCCCCGCCCCCACCACGCCTGCCACCCACACCTTTGTCCTCTCCAATCCTGACCCTCAATTCCTTGATGCCTGCTCCCTCACCCTCGCCATCCAGAAATACTACCCCAATGCCCCCATCTCCCTTCTGATTCCTCACAAGGATTCGGTCCTCATTAAATCCCCCAATGCTTCCTTCCACACCAATCTCCTCTCCCACATCCCCCGTATCCAACTTGGCCAACGTGCAATCCTCACCCCCTACCACACCCCGTCCTCTCCCCATCAGCCTCAACCTTCCTGACGTCCGCCAACCTTCACCGCTGTGATCACGAAGCTTAGCCCTGTGATCACGGAGGCTGAGGTGTTGGCGGAACTCAACTCCCGGCCCGACATTGAAATCTGCTGGGCCCGTCGCATCTTCAGTGATGCTGGACCGACTTTTCTCATGCGGATATTCACCTAATCCTCCTCCTCCATTGACCGCCTCCTCACCGAGGGAGCCCTCATCTACAATCGGCGCCATAAGGTGGACCCCTCCCGTTCCCCAGTCCAATCCTACCGCTGCCAACGCTGTCTCACCTACAACGACCACGTTACCTCTGCCTGCAAGATCCCCCCTACTTGTCCCCACTGCAAAGCTTCACACTTCCTCAAGAATTGCCCCAACCTCACCTCTCCCCCCTCCTGCAACACTTGCAACGAACCACATCCTACCTACTCCTCGAAGTGTAAAGCGAAACCTCCACCAGTCACCCCTGAGCTCGCCGTCCCTGTCCGTCCTGTTGATGACCCCATCCACCCAAACAACTCGCTCCACCCTCCCCCTACTGCCGAGGACATCATCCGTTTCACCACCATTGTGCTCCAAAACATCCACCCCTTCCAGCGCTCACACACTCTTTCCCAAATCGCCCTCGCTGCCCGTTCCATCTTCCATCTTACCACCTATGCCACATACTCCCACAACCAGGTCCACTTCACCTACACCCCCCTTACCACCATCGTCTAACTCTCCCCTCCCATGGTACAACAACCCTACCGTATCCTGTACCACAACATTTGCTCCCTGCCCACCCAGAAACTCCTCTTCCTCCACACCCTCTGTCAGCACCGTGTGGATGCCTTTGTCCTAAATGAAACCTTCCTTCAACCCCGTATCTCCGTCTCCACGGCTCCTTACACCCTACACCGCACCGATAACCCGTACCCTCTGGCGCGTGGCGGAGTTGTTATGAGCCACCTCAAGCACCTTCCTGTCCGGCCCCAACCTCTCCTTAACAATCCTGCCGAGCATCTCACCCTCAGCCTCTTCTTCCCCACCCTTACCATCACCTGTGCCACCATTTATGTCCGCCCTCGCAACCCCATCCCATACGATTTCCTGGCCCACATTGACCGCATCTTCTCCACCTACGTGATTGCCGCCGACCTCAATATCCACAGCCGTGATCCTGCCGACCTCCAGCGGTGGCATCAGTTTATCACCACTCTCCAGGGAGACCTGGTTCCCCTGCCTCGGCACACCCGACCCGAAACCCACACCACTCCTGATGTGGTCCTTGCCTCTCCCAACCTCCTTGGGCGCATCACCGCAGATGTCCTTGACCTCATTGGCAGTGACCATGTTCCTGTTCTCCTCACTACCTCTAATGGTCGCCCTCCCCACAACGCTCTTCGCCCTGATGTCCCTCCTAAACTTGTCCATGATTACTCCCGTGCCAACTGGGATGCCTACCGGGACTCCATTCACACCCAGGTTGACGGCCACGACCTTACCCTCCAATCTGTTGATGACATCTCTCGCACTGCTGCCTTCCTGCACCAGACCTTGTCTGACGCCGTCGCCACCCATATCCCCACCAAAGCCATCCACCCTCACCGCCCCGCCCTGCCTCCACAGGCCGTCCTTCTCCTTCGAGAGTCCCACCGCCTCTACCGCTCTTTTCTCTGCATTCGTGACCGGAATACACTTACCCGCCACCGGCAATTACAACGACACATCCGCAACCTGCTTACTGCGAAGAAACGCCGTGCCTGTTCTCCAAACCCAACAAGCCTCCATCTGATGCCTCTTCCTATTGTCCTATCTGTCTCACATCGGTGTTCAGCAAGCTCTTGGAATCCATCCTTTCCCGGGGCATCCATCACCACCTCCACCAAAACCACCTCCTCCCGAACACCCAATGTGGCTTTCGACCTTCCTTCTCTGCTGATGACCAACTCCTCCGCATCACTCATCTCCTCTCCCTCCAGCTTAACTCCTGTCACTCCGCCATTTTTGTCTCCCTTGACCTCGAAAAGGCCTACGACCGTGTCTGGCATTCCGGTCTCCTGTTTAAACTCCAAACCTACGCCCTTCCTATCAACTACATCCGTCTGGTGGCCTCCTTCCTCTCCCACTGCCCCTCCTATGTTACCATCCATAATGCCAATTCCCACACCTTCTACCCCTCTGCAGGTGTGCCCCAGGGCTGTGTCCTCTCCCCTCTCCTCTACCTCCTGTACACGGCAGATATGCCCCAACCCCCCCCTCCAGTACACCTATTGCAATATGCTGATGACACCGCATTCCTAGCCCTCGCTCCTACCCTTCACCGGTCCCAACGCCTTCTCCAGATTCACCTTGGCCTTTTTGCGGCATGGTGAAACTCAACCCTTCCAAGAGCCAGGCCGTCATCGTAGGTCGTACCACTCGCTCCTGGATTTCTCCCTTACTGTCTGCACCCGTCCTGTCCTCCTTACCCCCACCCTCACCTACCTTGGCCTCACCATTGACCGTCACCTTACCTGGATCCCTCATCTCCGCTCCATACAATCCAAAGCCCACAACCGCCTCCGACTCCTCAAACTCCTCTCGAGCCGGACATGGGGGTTGCACCTCTCTACCATCCTCCACACCTACAAATCCTTAATCCGTTCCATCCTATGTTATGCCAGTCCTGCCTGGATATCTGCCCCCCCCCCTCAAATTCTATAAGTCCCTCCAGATCCTTGAGCGTCATGCACTCTGCCTCGCCTTCCGTATACACCTCCCGTCCCCCACGCGAATCCTCTATGATCTCATTCCTTTCCCCCATCTGCTCCTATTCCTCGAACATATCCGCATCCTCTACACCTCCCGCCGTCTTGAACCCCCTCACCCCCTGGTTGCTCCTCTCCTCTCTGATCCCCACCCCCTGCCATGTCTTCACCGTTGTGTCCCCCCTACCCTCCATCTCTACACCCTACATCTCCTTTCCCAAGGTGGCTTCCATCAACTCCCCCTCCCGAATGATGCCCTCTCGCCCTCCATTTATCCCTCATATCAACTCTGATCCTCACTCCCACTCCTTTCCTCAGTCCTTTCTCCGGGATCCTTCCCCCCCTTCCATCCTCTTTCTTCCCCACCTCTCCTCTCTTTGCCCCCATCTCTCCCACAAGTCATTTTACATTTCCCTCCTCTGCCTCCTCTCATTCCCTCTCGCGTATGCCCTTCTCCCCCTTTATTAGTCCTCTCCCTCCTTGGTTCCCCCCTTTTCGTTTTTTTCTCTCCTCCCACCTTGTTTCTCCCCCTTCTCCAGGTCCCCCCCCCATCTGCCTTTGGATCGGGAGTGCCATATTTGTGCCGCCATTTTCGTGCAGTGTTTTACGGTGTGTTTTTCCAGTGAGTGTTCCGTGTTGTGTCTTTTGGGAAGTGTAGCGAACAGCCATCATACTGTCGCTGGGTGTGAATTTTTTTTTTTATCTCTTGCGAACAGAAACCAGACTGTCGTCAGTTTTTTTAATTGTGTGTCTACATGTTACTTGTCTGATTTCTGTGTATTTTATCACCATTGCCAACCCCTTTTGCTTTCTGTTTTAACTTTCCGCATTTTTTACGACATTTGACACTTTAACTCACCATTTTATCGCTTGTTTTTTCTTGTTTCTTTCTTCTTCCTTTATTAAAACAAAAGTCTGTAGGCTGTAGAGCAGCGTAGTAAGCTGCTGTCAGCCCGCCCCCTTCGGGGGGAATTGAAAATCAATAAAGAAAAAAACGTTTTCGCCAGTCTGCGACGGCTCACCTGAAGATGTCTGGCAGGTGCCCAGTTGAAATATCGTGCGAAGTATTGAACGACGACCGGCTGGAAGCCCGAAACTTGTTTGAACAGTCAATTCGCCGGGAAAATTTTAAAATTCACATTAAGTTTCCTTTCGATCAGCGTCGTTTCACTACCCTTACGGCCAGTGGCGCTAATTGCACGGCACCGGCGCCGTTCAGAACCACAACAGGCGACAGAGTGGGGCCGCGCACGGCTGACTCCAGTGTGTGCCGTGCGTCAGCGTTACAGTTCAATCACTGCGCGCAGAACTTCGGCATGTTCACGTGGTGGACGAATACTTTATGAACTAGCTCTTGTATTACATTTTCTACTTTGTTAACCTTGCTGCCGATTTGGATGAGTTTCTTTCATTGCTTTTCAACAAAAATGACTTACCGAGGTACTTCTTACATGACTGCCTCTTTAGATTTTGTATCATTTCTTTTCATGTTACACAGGCTTTGTTTTCTAAAAGATACGCAGCTAGACGAATACTTTTTGAACTCACTGTACGTAAAGGAAAAACATTAGCCTGTCGTGACAATTACTCTGCGTTCGCTTTCTGTATTAACAGATGATTATCGCGCTCTCATCGACTGGAGTTTACGTCTATAGTGGTGAAAGCGGAGAAGGAAATTAATTGACTCTCCTGTCGTCGCTAGACACGCGTCAGCTATGTCGCTACCAAAATACGACACCGCCTGCGCTCTTTAGCTGCCGTCACAGTCAAGACTGACTCAGACAGGAGGACACGTTAAGCCAGTGGAGCAACGAAATGAGTAAGTGATGTGAAATTTGTTTTCATTCCTACGTCTAATTAACTTGTTTAATTTGTGCAATACACTGTGATACACAAACTACAGTATCGCATAACAAGATTGGGCACGACGAATTGCCTATGCTGCAAAAGAAGACATATTTTGAGAGATTACTGGATTATAAGCACAACGCGAGACAATAACATTAGCTATACAGTTACGAGTCGAACATTACAAATTATAAGCTTTGTATATACGATATTATTTCTGTTATAAATGAGAATTTATACCTCTGTTGTTTTATAGGTTCTTTGTCGTTAAGTTCTATGTATGTTGTTTATTCTCGTTGAGCGATCTATTTGAAGCCGGAATTATGGCACTGAATTATGTACCACTTATAGAGAAATTGAAAGAAAGAGAAAATGACAGAATGTGACAGTTTTCTATGAAAACATATCTCCATCATGAAAAGCTATGTCAATGTGTCTCAGGTGAAGTAAAGGACGACTCCAAAGTGTGTGATGCTAGAGCAAAAACTTCTTCTAGGGCACATTTAACTTATCCACACCAGTATTTAGGTTATCTTTTACTAGTTTACACCTTCAGACGGCTCTGAATAATTTTGACCTTATACAGATAACATGTACCTACATTTTCATAATGTCTTGAAGATATACAACTCCTAGTCATTTTTCGTGTAGCTTTATTTATTCAGCGATATATTTCGATCTTTCACCGATATTCAGCTGGTGTAGTACATTTATGGCCACTTCAGTATAAAGTTTTCGTCAAGTGCATTTTGAACGCTGCAGCTACGTGGTTTAGGTACGGTAACTGAAACACAGTGCCTTTCCTGTGGATCGCGGTCTGCCTCAGAAATACTTCTTGGTATCGAGTACACTCATCTTGATAGTGATACTTTATAACTCGATACTTCGCAGCTGATACTTATACTCGCGTCAGTACTTTGTAGCAGGTATCGTACCCCAGTAACCGTTTATTAGGAACCAGATAGTCATTGTTGTCTTGAAACGATATACGACTTCTGGAATCACCGTAAGACATTAGCACACAGCAAACAAAAAGAAAAAAAGATGGATCAGTCGCCTCTTTCGAACCTACCCTGGCAGATAAAAACATGAAATGAGCCTTTGTTTGACAACACTTGCGTCAGTAGACAAACGTCAACACTTCGAGCTAATCCATCAAAGGAACAGAACGACATGAAAGTTTCATTCTTCTCATTGCGTAAGCTAGCCAGGTACCTGACAATTTCAGCGCCTTCAGTGCCCTCCAGGCGTTTGTTTGCAAAGGCAGACAACATTTTATCGAAGACACCTAACAGATTATTACCGAAACGACTGTATGAAATATTGTTTTTGTGTGTCCACGCGGAGGAAGAATGGGAAGTTTAGGTGAAATTTAACGTTTTTCCTTTTGGATTCTGTTCAACGGTTTCTTCAGGTTCCAAACTTTTAAAAAAATTATTTGTAATGAATATCAAAAATATTGCCTACCTCTTACATTTTTATATTTGAAACTAGTGAAAATCGACTGTCTGTTATAGGAGGATTTTAAAAAAAGAGATGGAGAGATTGGATTCGATAGAGAGTGTCTAATGTAATGTATTTGTCAAAGATAAGTATCTACACCTCAGGCAATAGACAGTTTTGTTTAGCTAGTTACATGAGTACGACACTTTTCTTGGAGTACTACTCATAGGTAAACTTTTGATACCTTCTGCTCGATACTGCATATCTACAGACGAAGATATAAATGCGTTACGCTAACATAAGATTGGCGAAATTCCGAAACGCGTCTTGATATGAATAAAGCTATAGAAAAAAGTGGCTGGTTACTACATTTCGCCAAGTTATCTAATAGACAGCCACAGAGATTAACCAAGGTTGACGAAGAAGAATTAATCTTACATTGTGGATCTAAGAGTTGCCAACCATAAGCTGTCACGTACTTAACTGTATCGTTCATCTGCAATAACCAGAGCGCAGACAGACTATCTGACAAAGTGACCGGACGTCAAATGTAATGCGGAATTTAACACTAGATGTCACTAGCGGCGGACCGGCCAGTGTAAAATGAGGCGGGTAGTACTGTGTACCCAGAAGGCAAACAGTAACAGCAGAATGGGACGGACAGGAGAGCTCAGTGACTTAGAACGTTGAGTAGTGACTGGATGTCACCTAAGCAACTAATCCATCAGAAACATTTGAGCCCCTCTAAAACTGCCCAGGTCGGCCGTTGGTGAAATGACTGAGAACTGGACACGCAAAGGAACAACTATAACTAAATCAAGTAATGGATTAGAATAGCTGAGCATCTCCTTATAAGCCACACGTTTCTTTAGACAATGCTAAGCGATCCTTGAGGTGGTGTAAAGAGCGAAGTCGATATGCATGACTGGACTGAGTGATTTGGGGTGATATATAACGGTACTCTCTAAGCGCCTTGTGACATTCGCTATTTTTGGCTTCATTAAAACAGAAAATAGTTAACACTTTCAGCCAGAAGGCGAATACTTGTTTATAAAGAATGATTAATGTATAATAAGGCGTCGTATAGCGACGGTGGAATTTCCTAAATAATGTAATCCGTCGTCTTTGGGCTGAAATATAAACAGAAGAATACGGATCGATATGCGATCCTTCACTATTTTGTTCGCTGGAGAACAAATGAAGCCTTGAGCGCTGAACACGTGTACTGTTTTTCTTAAGTAAGACGGACGCAGATTTGTGGCAATCTGATCTAATTTTTACTAAATGTATAAAAACGTGTTCCGTCCAAGTTTGAGTGAAGTGTAAAGAGAAGAACTGTTATAACTTATCGTGACGACGCACAGGCGACTCAAGAGGACAATGGCTATATAAAAGAGCGCTCAAGGGACATGAAACGAACATAAAAATCTACCGTCATTGTTGTACTAAGCATAAGGTACGATATATGTTTTAGTTATAATAAAGATTTGTTCTGGAAAGAATGAATCATTTAGCAGTGCTCATTCCTATTATCTCCTCAGTATTATTTTCATTTTAATTATGCATTTTGCTAAGATTACAGGCATCAAGATCAGCAGTCCAATGCGCGCGTTACATTGATAAAAACTATTTTATCGTCTTCTTGCATCAGCTTGAATATTGAATTCCCCTTTTGTGTGATGTTACAGTTGTTTTTGCGCCCTCAAGAACTTTCTGGTCCCTTAGGAAATTGTTTTGTCATAACAATGACTTCACAACCGGGTATGATCGTATCTACGATCGTGAAGTAATTAGAAAGACGATAATGCAATTTCTTAATCAATAGCACGCTAGCTGTGACTGCCTTAAGCCACGCGGAACTGCAGGTTAAGACTATTCACATTTCGTAATGCAATATCTTCTGACAATGGTCGATCCATGATTCTTACAATTGTGATTGACAAAACAGTAAACGAAATCTCAAATTCCAACTTTTGCACTGAATAACATCACTTTTATTTTATTACATCACAGCCTCCGGCGTTACGTGACACCACTCCAGGACGTTGGATTGAAAGACAAGGAGCAGAGACGAACTTCATCACCCGTGGCCTCCCAGGTCTCGAGACCTCACACCTCATGACTTCTATCTGCGCGTTACGAGAAAAAAAAACGCGTTTTTATGCACTCTATGCCTGACACTCTTGCAAGTCTCCGATATGATATTGTTGAAGCTGTGAATTCGATAACGAGAGACCAGCTGCTTAGTGGGGTACGAAACGAGCCACCGTTTCGATATTTGTCGTGTAACACATTGTGCTCACGTTGAATGCATCAAAATTTGAATTATTCTCTTTCCAGGAACATTGCAATTGTGTTTCTATCTTTTGTAGTTTGGAAGCGATAAATGTCTGAAATCTGTTCCTTCATTTGAATAGTGCTCTGCTTGTACTGCAGCACCGCCGTTTGTTACTGGACTGCACTAGAGCGCGATCGCGCGGTCGCTGTGTGTTGCAGGGCTGGTGGGCAGGACCCGCTCGTTGCTGCGAGCTTGCCGCCCTTTCCTGTGGTGCTGTACCGTTCTGGGACTGCTGCCAGCCGCCATCGACGTCGACGGCGACACCGGCGAAGCTGCACTCCAGAGGAGTGTCCTGGCGACGACGTACTCGTGCGCCGCACTTCTGTACACACTGACCACGTCTGTACTCGCAACTTTCTACATTCTCCACGGGAACGTGTCCTCACTAGCAGCGAAGGGGTACTGCGTGGCACACATCCTCAGGTTATTCCTACCTGTCGAGGCGATTGCGGCCGAACTGTTGTGCAACGTCGCCAAATACCGTCGTGTTTTGAACCTCGTTAACGAATTCAACGCCGCCCTGGGCTGCCACACCGGTCGACGCCAAACAGGAGCGATTGCAGCCGTCTCGTGTGAGCTCATCGTCGTGACCTGTCTTGCGGCGTATTTCTCGCTGACGATTTATCAGGGCAACAGCGTTGAGCGGCGATTTTTCTTGACTGGAGGGTTATTCGGAACTTTAATTATAATCGGCAACGGCCTAAAATTTGTAAATATGACGCTGATACTCGGAGGAGGATTCCGGAGACTGAACTGCAAGTTGAACGAGATGTGCCAGTCACAGCACCACAAACGTGAAGGCTGGACAGATTCTGCGAGGCGGAGAGAGCCGTGCGCACCTGCCGGCAGAGATCGCAGGCGTCCCAAAGTCCTGGACGAGTCAGGCCGGCGTGCGCTGTCTGGCCACGCCTTACTCCGGGCTTACAGCCTCCTGTGCGAGCTGGCGGAGGCTGTCCTTTCCGCGCACGAGCTCTTCCTGGCGCTGTACCTCCTGATGGCCGTCAACACCGGCATCTGCGCCACATTCGTTTTGGCGACGAACGACACCTCAGACCCGCTGAGAGCCTGGGCCTCGCAGTACTACCCGGCGCTGGTGCTGGAGCTGGCGCTGGCCTTCGTGGGCAGCCTGGTGCTGGTGGTGCCCGCGCACTGCGCCTCCGGGGAAGCCGCCCACACCGCCGACGCCGCGCTGCGGCTGCTGGCCGCCACGCGACCGGCCGGCGAGCAGCAGGACCTGCAGGAGCTGGAGGAGCTGCAGGAGCTGCTGCACCTCAGCCTGCTGGCCACGGCCGCCGCCCTGCGGCCGCCCGCCTTCCGCCTCTTCAGGACTGTCTGCCTCGACCTGGGACTCCTCCTCAGCTTCGTCTCTCTCCTCACCACCTATTCGGTGCTTCTGCTGACTTTCTGATAGATCTTCGGTGTCGCAATCTACACCCGGAAGACTGTCTTGAAAGCAAACTGCTAGCCAATAAAATAGCAACACTAGGATGGATAGCAATAAACTAAATTATAGTTGTTCGCATGTGGCTTGATACGCACGCTACGTGATTAAGTTTCTAGGTGAAGCGGTGGCGATAAATGTGGTACACAAAGCTGACACCTCTCAACTGAGCTTGGATTATTTTTTATTTTATTTTTTATTATCGTATGCATCAATTACAGTAATACACATTTAGCAGAACAAAGAAATATATATAAAAATGAACATGTGAAATTATATAAAGTGCACAAGTTTTAAAACAGCTCAGACTACACTCGGTTGTTGACGGACTCGATCCAGCGGAGTGCCTCGTGGGATGCTCGACGGAGCTTGTCAGTGCCACCAGGCAAGCGTCTGACTGGACATTCATTCACAATGTGGCTCATCGTTTGGGTGTCACCCCAGTCACACACACTGTCACTCGAAAAGCCCCACTTGTACATGTTGTATTTGCACCTACCCTCTTCAGTCCGACATCTGTTTAACTGCACCCACACCTCCCTCGATTGGTGGAAACCTGGAACTGGAACTGTCGGATTGTCTACAGGTTCGTGGTTTCGGGGTCTTGTAGCTTGCCACTCACGTTTCCACTCTGCTTCCTGGGCGAATCCTGTGGATAGTATTTGGTTGGTTCGTTTGGGGAAGGAGACCAGACAGCGTGGTCATCGGTCTCATCGGATTAGGGAAGGATGGGGAAGGAAGTCGGCCGTGCCCTTTCAGAGGAACCATCCCGGCATTGGCCTGGAGTGATTTAAGGAAATCACGGAAAACCTAAATCAGGATGGCCGGACGCCGGATTGAACCGTCGTCCTCCCGAATGCGAGTCCAGTGTCTAACCATGGATAGTATTTGGGCTCCCATTTCGTATGCTGGTCTTCTAGATTTGAGGCGTTTCCTGGGTAGTGATAGCAAATCGTCAGGAAGAGGGATCGAGTTGTTTTCAGAAACTTGCTGACAGAGGTTGTAAAGAGCAGCCTTTCGACGCGGATCTGGTGGACAGATGTTTGAAAGCACTGGTAGCCAGCAGGTACGTGTAGACCGGACTCTACCACTAATTACTCTCATAACTGAGTTGAGTTGGAAGTCTACTTTCACTACGTGGGCTCTTCGGAGACAGACTGGCGCACAGTATTCTGCTGCAGAGTATACCAGTGCGAGGGATGCTCCTCGGAGGACTGACGTGGGTCCTCCCCGTGTACTGCCTGCCAGCTTTCTCACAAGGTTCACTCCTATTTGTATCTTCTTGCCCAAGTTGTAAAGGTGTTTTTTGTATGTTAAAGTTCTGACCAGAGTGACTCCCAGGTCACTTTTTTCGCCTTCGAATGCATCTTCATGTGCCTCGATCACTGACGGTGCTCCCTGGGAAACTAATTGGTCCTTTCCAATTAGGCTGACTCTCGCAGAAGACGATTTAAAGATAATTCCAACAGCGATTACAAAATTAACGACAGTATGAAACCCTATACAAACGGCACTGTTCAGAGCCATCCTGGAAACGTGCTCAGAATGTTGAGCTTGGACGACACATACAGATGCATCGTTCAAAGCTGCTTCAAGAGTGTACCACAGAGCATCAGTTCTAGTGGCTCGAGAGTGGTGGGATGCCAGTCTCTCGACAAGCCACGGTCATATGTTTACTGTGTCTCAGAACTTTGTTGTTCATGCTGACTAGGGCAACAGTATCGAGGTGGATCAGGACATCAGGAGCTACATGTCGTCTTGTGTTATCTTGTTGAAAGATAATAGCACAGGGATCTAGAAAATGGGTCACGGGCACCGACCTTCAGTCCAGAAATGTAACCGATGTTGTCAAAATTACCGGCACTGTGAACCAGCTGTGACTGTGTGTCCAATAACACCCCTATCATGCTGAAACCGAATAACCATGATGAGTGCAATCTGGTATCGTTCGTTCTCAATCTGGTATCGTTCGTTCTCAGTCTGGTACCGTTCGTTCTCTTCAAAGCCTGTATGTTGATATGTACATTGTAATTCTGTATGAAGAACCCTTTATGTTCTCCTGTGTCCCGTGTTACCGTCGTCGGTGCCCCTCCCACGGATCCCACAACCAAAGCACTGCAACAGTGGCCACCTTGCTAACAGTCTCTGCTGCTCCAGAAGCTGTGCTCTCCGTCTTGAATACTGGTCTCACTGCAACCCAACATTCCAATGCGATACCTGATTGTGAAATCCACTGCGTAATCTTTGCATATTCAGGGCGAGTCAGCTGCCACTACCTATAGGATTTATGCAACCTGCAACGGCTTCAGTTACCACAAGCAGGATTTTCGTATTCTCTCGCTCGCTACGTGCAAACTGTTGGTCGTACAGAAAAACTGAACGTGAAATTTAATGTAAGGAAATTTAGCACTGGGATACGTTTTCGCTAGAGGCCGTATTTTTCGAATTATTCCACAAAAACGTACAAAAGTGACCTACAAGCTTGCTTTTCTCGAGTACTCGAAAACCTTGGCCCCCAGCGAAAACGTATCCGAGTACAAAACTCAACTACAGTACATTTAGTACAAAAGGGTCCTGTTCATTTTTTCTCTAGGACTAATAGTTTGCATTTAGCAAGCAAGACCTTATGAAAATCACACGTGTGGATTTTGAAGTCGCTGTGAGTGGCATAAAACCTATCTATGGGGGCACTCGAATCAACCTACATATTTCTGTAGATGGCTTCAGCCCTGTACACTCTCTGTGGCTGGGCTGAAATAATAATCAGTTGCATATCCAATTATGTAGCACACTTCATTTCAATTTGACGTTTGTAATATGAGCATCTTTGTGGTTATCCAACTTTAATAGCTAGCAGCGTATATCCTCTGCGACTCTCCTCGTCTTTGCACTACTGAAACCTACGTCCATACGGCCCTCTTTACTGTATTCAAACGGTGGTCTCTCTCCCCCCTACATTTTTGACCTCCGACCCCTACAATAACTTAGCTAAGTAACTATTTCTCAATATCACAGGACATTTCCCTTCGACCTTTTATTAATCATATGTGTGACAGAGCTCTTTTCTCACCGAGTCGATTAAGTGCTTTCTCATTATTATCGAAACTGCCCATTTAGTCTTCAGCAAACTTCTGTAATGTCACATTTCAAAAGCTTGTTTTCTTGTCTCAACTGTTTAGCGTTCTCGTTCCATTTCCATTCAAGGGTACATACCAAATAAACACTTTCAGACAATTCCTACCTCTTGAGTTCATATTCGGTATTAACGTATTTCTCTTTACCAGAACCGCTTTTATTGTAGTTGCTGGTATGCATTTTATATCGTACTACCTTCGATCTACGTCAGTTATTTTGATACCCATTTAATACGACTACATTTATTTTGTTTCATTTTATAAATCATAAAAAACACAACACTCCTACGTCTCCCTATACTGACGGCATGCTGACAGTATTTCTGATTGCTGCTGTTACTTTTGTTGCTCTTCAACTACATTCTCTAGCTTAGTAACGTGGTACAACTAACCATTACAGTTTATTTGGCTATGAATGATGGCCTGATTGATATGGATGGATGTTTCATGTAAGTTCCAATGTAAACATAAAATTACCTGTTACTAACTGTTTTTGGCTATCATGTATGATTGCAGAATACCTAACATTCGTCTTGTTCCAGGGACCCACAGAGATGAGTTTGTGGAATGTGTGAAATAGTCAAAGATGTACATTTTATTTCATTTAATTGCATTTCAATGAAATGACTTAACATTACAACAGGCTGTTATACTGTAATAGTAAAAAAATACCTAAAACATTAAATTTAAAGGTTTCTGTAACGATACTCTTCAGTGGACTGGCAGTTGCCGAAAAGAAATTCTGTAATTCAGTTTGTATGACATTACATGTATGTTTAGTTGATTTTCTGTTTATTGCATTTTGTGTATCTTCGATCTTCACATCTGGTAATGTTACTGTTAAAAGGTCATTACGTGACGGACCTATGATGGTATCTTGTGATACTCTACTTTTAAATAGTTGGATGATGACTCATACCTAAATAGATGTCTCTTCCCTGTTGACAACCTTTTTTTCCTGTCGGTATGACTCGGACCACTTTGCGGCATTTTCTGTTACGCTATAGCATTCCAATTTACTTAAAAGGATACTGCGATTTGGATGGTCAAAGGCATTTGATAGGTCACACAATATGCCAGTAGTTTGTAATTTATTAACGAACTAAGTGCTTTCTCACTACACATTTAAATTGCCTTTCCAGTATCGGAACTCTTTAGAACTCCAAACTGTGACTTTGACTGGATAGTATTTGTAGTCATATGGTTCAAAAGCCACTTGTACATCCCCTTTCCTAAAATTTTCGCAGTGCTGGCTAAAGTGAACTTGGATGGAAGTTTGGTGGTATTTCTTTATCTCTGTTCTTACAGAGACACTTACTTGAGCACATTTCAGGCAATCAGAAAATGTTACAATGACAAACGACTGGTTACACAAATAAATTAATGTGTTACTAAATTTAGAAAAGCACTCTTTAATCAACTTCACAAGTGTTTTATAATAACTGTTAGAATTTTTTTATTTTAAAGATTTTATGGTAACCTTACGTCTTTTGACGTTACTGAAATTCCTTGTAATGGCTGGTCTGTAAAATTCCATGATAGCATCTGTTAATCCTGACAGCATGTTTTCAGAAATACTTATGATAAGCTTGTTAAAAAGTTTTGTGACACTGCTCACATCTAATGTGCAATTTACGCTGAAAGGTAAGAGCTTCTTCTCATCTCTAGTTCTACTAGTCACCTCCTTCACTAGTCCGCCGCTCGTGGTCTCGCGGTAGCGTTCTCGCTTCCCGAGCACGGGGTCCTGGGTTCGATTCCCGGCGGGGTCAGGGATTTTCACCTGCCTCGAGATGACTGGGTGTTTGTGTTGTCCTCATCATTTCATCATCATCCAGGAAAGTGGCGAAATTGGACTGAGCAAAGGTTGGGAAATTGTACGGGCGCTGATAACCACGCAGTTGAGCGCCCCACAAACCAAACATCATCATCATCACCTCCTTCACTAGAGTCCATATTGTCTCTCTTTTGTTGCCCAATGTAAGTATCCTTTTTATCGTAATGCATTTCTTTGATGTATTCAGTATTTTGCAGTGTGTATTGTAATGTACTATGACTCAACATCAGAGCAGTATCTGAATTACAGGTAAAGTTACCTCTTTGTTCAGGAGGATATCTTTATTCCTTGAAGAATCGATGGTTTTTTTTGTAAACTTTGGTCTAATCGTGTTAATTTTTGGGGTAAACGGTTTTCATGCAAGGGAAGGACTGCGCATCACGCCATTACACGTCCTTTTAGGAGCTCCCTAAAAGAATTAGATTTTGACTTTCTGACAACTCTCCTGAACTCAGATTTAGTACACTGCATATCCTGTTCAGCATCATCGTTTCTATAAGGAATTACATGTTACGTCTCAGAAACCACTGACTGTTAATTTTGTAATACAATATTGTTCATTTATCATTTGTGCCGAGATATTATTATTGACTGTTTTCATCCATTAGCTACTTGTGAAGGTTGCAGCAGGAATTAAGTTGGGTTATAGTTTAGTGAATGCAATAAATTTGCACTGGAAGTGTTTCTAGGAGAATATATATTATAATCACCAACAACCTCTATTTATTTGTCTTTTCACAGTTAAATAATCCAGTAAACATTTTAGGTGATTTATGATAAGAGTGACATTTTCTGTGCATATTTGATACACAAATGTTATCATGAGGGATTTGTTCTGAATTTCTGCGTCTCTTGCTCGTCCTTCCATTTACTACTCCAAGTAAAATTTATTGAAGTCTATGTTATTGCATGTATGACAACTGCTAATTAATGTTCATTTGTGGTTCATTTAACTTGCAAGCGGAGTGCTAAAAGAAGATTTAGAATTATAATAAGTATTAAGGTCATGTACAGTTTAAAATACTTGTGCCAATTTAAATGTATTTGACATGGCCATCATCTACAGTATTCGGTCCTATTACAGAAAAAAATGACCAATAAGTAAGCAAATAAAAGTAAATATGCTAACTTTCCTATTGCAGTTCAAATACTTTTTGCTGGAAACCTGGACTACGTAACAGAAGTTAATTCTCATACAGTTTTGTCAACATATACGTTGTCTAGCACGTTGCGTGAACGGCTGTTAAGTCACAAGAGAAATAAAACGCAGATCGGCTGAACTTTTTTGCATTCCGGGTAGTGTAGATTATGCCATAGAGCCGCATATATGTGATGCAAAAGTGAAACATTATTTAAAAAATACAAATCAGAAAATGAAATGTCCAGTTACCAACTACACAAGACACTAATGAATTTACAAAGAACAAAATTACCTTAAATATGAAATGTGATGCTCATGAAAAATGGCCTTATTTGTGCCAGATAATCACAGCAGATTCACTCTTTCAAAGATATTGTCATCTTCCAGATATTAGGATGAATTAACCTGATCACGAAGCATTAACATCTATCGTGCAGTCACCTGAATTGTCGTATAGCATTGCAGAATAATTATTACCGAAAATAGTGTTAGCTGTTTGCTTGCTCATATATTGGACTCAAAACATTCTTTTCGTGCACTTCAGTATAGAGAATGAGACGTCCCAGTTGTCCAAATGTAGGATTTACTTAACAGAATTTGTTTCCGCGTGACATAATCCCATTATTAGATTGTGTAAATTATATAACTTCGAAGTCACGGTGTATTTCAGAGCCCAGTTACATTGGTGGCAGTTGCTACAAAGGTAGAAATGTTAGGTGGAACACTCGCACATAAATCAGAGAACTAGTCACATCGCATAAGAAGTAGCAGATTACTACATAAAATCTTTCACGTCATACAACTCATACACGGAGGTCGAATCAAATAGGGGACATCCACAGACGACTTGAGGCGCACCACACAGGCAGCAGATGAAGGACCCACCGTACAATTTAGGTACGGTGGATCGTTCTAGTGTCTCATTAGCATCAGCGTTATCAATTAATCCAGCATGTAAAAACCCCACTTAGTCCGTACGTCTCTGACCACTGGCAACGCAGTGGCCGAAAGGGCCTCACCTCACTCAATGACCGAGAGCAGCGGCATTCGCGTAGAGTTGTCAACACTAACAGATAAGCAACACTGCATGAAGTAACCGCAAAAATGAATGTGGGACGTACTACAAACGTATCCGCTATGACAGTGTGGCGAAATCTCGCTTTAATGGGTAATGACAGCACACTTCTGCCTTTGCTAACAGCACGATAACGCCCGCGACGCATCTCCTGGGCCCGTGGTCAGATCGGTTGGAGCCTAGACGACTGGAAAACCGTGAAGCGATCCGGTGAGTCCCGATTCCGGTTGGTAGGAGCTGATGCTAGGGTTCGAGTGTGGCGCAGACCGCACAAAGCCACGGACCCGAATTATCAACAGCGCACTGTGTAAGCTGGGGTGGTGGCTCCATAATGGTGTGGGCTGTGTTTACACGGGACGCACTGGGGCCTCTGAGCGAACAGACCTCACTACTCACTGGAAATACTTACGTTCGGTTACTAGGAGACCATCTGCATCCATTCATGGACTTCATGTTCACAAACAATGGTGGAATGTTTACGGATGACAATGCGCCATATCATCTGGCCACAATCGTTCGCGATTGGTTTGAAGAACATTGTGGTTAATTCGAGCGAACGAGTTGGCCGCGACGTGAATCAGCATCGGACATTAATCTGGAGGTCATTTCGCGCACAAAATCGTCCACCGACAACACCTTCACACCGTAGGGGGCAGCACGGCTCAGTATTTCTGCAGATGACTTCCAACGGCTTGCTGAGTCCACGCCACGTCGAGTTAGTGCACTAAGCTGGTCAAAAGAAGGTCCGACACGATATTAGGTAGTGTCCCATAACTTTTATCACCTCACTGTAATTATCATCAACGAACTATTTATCTGAAACAAGCTTACATTATAAATCATGTAAATTATGCCTTACATTGGATAACCGTCTGTAACTAAATAAATCAAGAATAATGTATAATGTGGTTGGATGACCGTCAAACTTTTAAACTCGTAATTAACATCCATGAGATTTTACAATCCCAGTGATTCCGGCCTACACATTCCTACAGTATTACTCCAGACTTTGGACAACTGCGTTACTGTAATTCAATGAGAACAGAATTATGACGCTACATGGGATAAAATACACCTAAAGACAAGAAAAGTGATGGTTAACAAGGACAACGTCGTAGCTGATGCAACAACTTCTCGATGGTGGATGCAACGTCACTAACACAACTGCAGGACACAGCGTTGTCACCCGTCATTTAGGCAGCCGGTAGAAATATTTGACGGAGAAGAAATCTCTGTGTTCGGGAGTTCAGTAGCACGTACAGGTAAAAGTTACAAACTGAACGCCAATTGTGCTAGGGGGGATGCTGTTAAGTAAGCAGTGTGATGTTAATGCTCGCCACGTTAGTATCATTATAAAGCCTGGAGTCGTACGACACGTTATGCAAAAGGCTTACTATAGAACATTGTAGCCTTAAATTTAAAGCCCTGTAAGACGAAAAAGTAGAGGAAACTAGTCTAACCTGACTACAGTTTCACCAGTGTTCTCAAACATTTTAAAATGATATATGATAAATGGTTTCTTAATGGTCTGGAGAAAATATTATATTACGCAAATCATTACTCAGATTTATGAAGGTTTCCAACAGATACAATAAAAATGAAAGAACAGAGTCTTTCTGAGACGTAAGGGGCGTCATTAATTTACAGTATATGGTTTTTCAACACATTACATTTAAGAAGTATAGCCATAGAGATGCTGGCACATTTTGTTTACATTTTCGATTTAAGGTGAGCAGCTCAGTGTCATCCCCATGATGTCACAAGTCATGCCCCTTATAAATCATGTCATCATAACGATGTCACAAACTATATCAGGATGTATACGTGGGCAAGGAAAAAAAAATTCCAGGATTTTTCCCGAACTTCCTGGTTAAAAATACACGTTCTCCCGGGTGACAGTATATTTTTCCTTATCGATCCTTTGAATGGTTATGGTTTTCTACACGGGTGTACAATTTCCCGGCACTTTAAAAAACGAAACTCAGGGAAAAAGATACGTTTTGGAAATATCTTTGATGTGCAGCAACATGTACGCTGCGTATTTTCGTATTACGAAAATTCCACCAAACACCGCATGTTATTTTCCGAATCATTGAAATCGATATTGCGATGCGCTTTTGTAAGCCGTTCTAGCTCATGTCACGTGATGCCGCCAGCCGATGACAGCGGATATTCAGACCATAGGACACGTGATGTAGTCAGCCAGCAACAAAATAATTGTTAAGTAGCACAAACACACAAACAGGCAAAGTAAATAGTTTAAATTAATATACATAGTGTTGCTACAAGAAAAGCAAAGCTTTCACATATAATACTGGCCTCAAGCTGCAAGAGAAGCTAATGTTTCTCATATACTGTTGATCTTTTTTGTGCTTGTTACACTTAAAGATACATCACACAAATGTGCCAGTAAAATTTTTAATAACGATGTAAATGTCTGATCTGGGCTCAAAATTCTTCTAAATGGTCGTCCTCAAAGAGTTGATTTTTAAATGAGAGTCAAACGCTTTGTGATTCAAGAAATCCATCGTACATTCTCGCACATAGCTCATCTTAAGTAAAAAGGAATCTGCTCTGAATGTAACGCTTTTCAAACCACCATTCGTAATATTTTCGTTCGTTCCTGCAGTTGCAAGAGAGCGCCAGATAACAAGCGTCACCGCGCTTGCGCACCTACGATGAAGCAGCAAGCCCATTGTTCGTACGTGTAAAACATTAAAAGATCTTACATTATGTCATAACAGAAACAAGACACCAAAGGATACTTCAAGAGCGTTGGAATTTCGTGACTCATACTAAAATGAAGAATTCAGCTTAAAATACACATTCGTATGCAAATTTTCTTGGGAGTACCAGTACTGTATTATCTCATATTATCTTTGTTATTGCATAATGCCATACGTGCACTTGAAATGCAGTGAACAGTTGAAACTAACCAATAGTCTGAAATTAAACACTTAGTTTCAAATAAATTGACTGCCTCAACAGAAAAGATTTATAGCCAAATCTCTCTAGCACACCGGCAAAAATAACTTCATTGTTCTGTAAGACGATTAATGTTTGACTGTCAGAAAGGTGGAAATAAAATCTAAAACTAATAACATATTTTAGCCTTCCATAATAACGCGAACGTATACTCCCGGCCACAAAAATCCGTTTTGTTATCATTTAACGTGAGAGCAACAAACGAAGAGAAAACAACAAAATCACTGAACGTAAACACAGGTCACGTGGAGACGACCCACCTCCCCTCCACAAGTCAGACTGCTCTGTGCATCGGTCCCAGATTTACTAATTTCCGAACCGGAGCAATATAAAGTAGTGGCCCCCAGCCACACTTCTGTAACCAGAAGTGGGAGAAGGTACTACCCATACGCGACTCAACTGCACGTGCTCAAGAGTCCGCCCGCAACTGCTCAAACGAATCTAATTTAAACAGTTGTCACGCCACGCTCATCGGAGGCAATTTGTTGTTACAAAGCATTGCATAGTATTCCTAAAGCCTTTGACACACTTCGCTGTTGACAGACGCTTCTATGAGCACCGACTTGTTGTTGTATACGGCGCATTTCCTTTGAAACTTAAGTTTTCTTTTCGTTTTTTTTTTCTCTCTCGTACATGTCTTGTTGCTGCAGTATTACTCTGCAGTAGTGGGATACAGTAATATCCTTTGTTAGAGTATTGGTTCTTATCAGTCAAAATCACAAAAATTTAACTGAAAACTAAAACAATGAAAACTTCCAGGAATTCTAAACAATTCCCGGGTTTTTCCCGGTTTTCTCCCGGATGAAAAAATTCCAGGGTTTTTCCCGGGTCTCCCGGTTGTCCCTGGTCGTATACGCCCTGTTATCAGCACCTAGAACTCTGCTGAACGTTTACAGGCTGGTGTTTTTTTAATTTTTTATACTTTGGTTGCTAGATTACTTTTATTATTGGTTTTATTTAAGGTTTATGATTTTTCTAATACTTTATATTTCCCTTTATTGGTTGATTTAGGTTCTTATTATTTTATATTTTATGTATTTATAATTCTGGCTTTTTTAGTTTAGATGCCAATATTTTTAGTTCATTTATGACTTCCTAAGGCTCATGTAGAGGCCCCTATTTCAGGTAGAATAATTCTTGCTGGTGTTTTATTGAAGTTAGGTGGTTGTGGTATTTTTCGTGTTATAAAGGTTATTTCTTATTTGAGTTTAAAGTTTAATTATTTTTGATTATCTTTAGGTTTATCTGGTGGGGTTATTGTTAGATTTTTTTTTTCTTCAGGTTGATTTAAAGTCTTTAATTGCATATTATTCTGTTGCTACCCAACACAGCTACAATTTACAACTGTTATACCGACGGTTCCTGTATCTACGTTCTTCCTGTGTTCGGCCTGCACCCTTTGTGACTGAAGCCCTTCTTGTATTTTCCTGAGACCTTCTAATCTAAAAAACCGGCCAGTCCACGCCACACAGCCCCTGCTACCCGTGTAGCCACCTCTTGCATATAGTGGACACCTGACCTATTAGTGTGCATTAAAGCGGAACAAGTAACTACACTACAATATTTTTACGAGGCATTAAAACGAAAAAAAGATGACAGGTGAGAAATTAAAAAAAATAGTTACAGAAACCAGCCAGCACCAGTGCAGCGTTTTTTACCAAAAACTAAATAGCCAATCAGCGTATGTAGCCTGCCAAGTGTCCATGTGTGCACACAACATCAAAAAATTACGTATGGTATTTCAACATCTGTGTCCTCATCGTCATCACAATTCATGTTTTGTAAATGGTGATTACATCTTATGTATATTCAAGGAGTATCATAGTTAATTCACTGCTTCAGTGAATTTTCTCTCTCTGTAATGTCTACTTTAATAAGGCATCAGCATCATAAAACAATGAAGTCAGAATGGGAGAAGAGAAAAACAGAGAAAGAAATCATGTATTTTCATGCATTAAGTCACATTTGCACACATACACTAAAATCACAGTTAAATTTGACTTGCAGCACGAACTACTTGCAATCACACAATGGAAACGTCCGAATATAAGAGATATTCTAATTCATCTTCAACACTTTTTAGAAAATCACACGCAACACAGTAACTTGTTACAATTCGTGTAAATATGTGAGACATATCCACCAGCAACCAAATTTTGAGAGCTGCCTACACGTTAATAAAAACGAGAGGACACTGAACTGCATTTGGTGGACAAACTGTATACAATAAGAACACACATGGATCATTTAAGCTCTAACCTTTTGTGGCGATCAGCTTGTAATATTGGCACTATTATTCTGCCTGTATGTTCCATCTTCCTTTGAAATCGAATACGATCTCTCACCACCTGCTTCCAAGATATGAAGTGCACTGTCTGATATACGAAATCCCCTGCAATAATTAAACGAACTGTTTCAAAAGTTTGTGAATTTTCTCAATACACCTTTTGTCGATATCTTTCAACTGACTTAAGGTTTTCATTCTGTGAGAGGTCCATATATGAGTCGCATTTTCATTGGGAGGTTAGTCACTTTAATATTGAGAGGTTACGGAAATTATGTATTGGAAAGATACACTTGGTGACAGCTGGCCAGGATCGTATTTTTTGTGAATTTCTGAGAAGTTATATATCTGCACTTATTTATCTAATGTTAAATGTAGTTTGCATCTGGTGCAACGCATTTACTAATTTGTCTTCTTTCACAGATCATCGGCAATTTATTACTCTTAGTTGTTATTGTATTTGTTCCATTTTTGCTTTGTCTTTGTTTGATTTTCTGCCTACCTTTGACTAGTGAAAATGCCGCGAAAAACTGCTAACAGTAAATCGCGATGCGTAATGAGTTAAAAAGCCGACTTGAATAATTTGACTGCCAATACTAGCGACACTCAGTGTCATAATGATAATCCTCCAATTACTCAGTGCATGCCGACCACCAGTAATGATTCTAATCTAAATGATGAGCAAACAAATTCAATTATGTCCACAGTAAATTTAACGACAATTGATGACGTGGCACGTTCCGTTACAATGAACGCTGCCCGGTTTGACACACCTGATTTGCAAAATTTACACAGTGAACAGATAAATGTTTCTAACGAAGATGAACACTGTACTCAAAATATGTCTGATTTATTTGATTCCGATGTAGTGACCATCCAGTTAGTAAGCCTTTTCATGAATCAGACAGTGACCAAATGGCTACAAAAACCGTGACAAATGCAAATACACCATCACACAGTACAGAGAATAGAGTCGCTAATTTTTCATGGATTAAGTTGTGGCACCATTGCTACAACTTAATGAAAAACATGACAACAATTACAAACAACTTAGTGAACAGATTACAGCCGTTGTCGTGCAATGTCATGATACCAAAGAACAATTAAGTGAGGAAATTAAGGCTTGTGGTAGGAGTAGTAGTGAAGAAATTAGATCTGTTGCACAAGAAAAACATAATACACATGCAGCCACAACAAAATTACTTAGAGATGAAATCAGTGCTGTTGCTAAACAATGTTCAGAAAATGCAACACAGTTATGCGACGAGTTTAAATTAATGTCAGCATATCTTTCACGCACTATGGATGCGAAAGTCGACAAGAAATTTGAACAACAGAACAGCCAAATTGAAGAACGTTTTAATCACCATCTACAAAAAAGTGAAACGAGTTACTGTAAATTCATACAGAAACAGAAAAGACAGGAAGACAAGCATAAGTTGTTTACGAAAGCAAAAACGTACGTAGACACCAACATTGTTACAGTATCAGACGAAATCAATACTATCAAACAGTTTAAACTGAATTGCATGGTGAAATCTCCGATCTAAAAACAAAAACAAACTCTAATATTCAGACTTTGGAAAATAAGTACACAGTAGACTTTCAAACAGTGAGCAGCAGACTTGAACAACTGGAATTAATACAGGATCCCGATGACATTAAAGCACACATTAAGAAATTAAACAAAACCACACGTAAATGCAAAAACGTGACACAAAAAATGACGATCAGGTAAAAGCACTGACTGAAAAATTTGATGAATTGGCCAGTCATATTGACGTTATCGAAAATAACAATGACACCAAATCAGACGATACGTCACCAGTTTCGTTCAGTCGAACACCCGAATTCCAAAATATACAGCAGACAATCAGTGAGATATGTACGTCCAATAATAACATTACGTAGAAAATTGTCATCTTTAAAGCAAGAAGTGACAGTAATGAAAAATGTTTCAGCCTCTAACACGTCACAGCATACGCCACATTCTGAACGTTTGCCACACTCACACAGCCAGTATAACTTAGGTAATTTACAGAGAGTAGGTGACTTAGATTCCGAACTATTCCGAACAGACACAGAAAAACAGATTCTTATACAACCCTGATCTTGCTCAAACATTTAGAGACGATAATTCTGACTACAAGAACTTTTTATCCGTTAGGAAATTTAAGTTATTTGAGAATGACAGAACACAGATTCACCCTTTGGACTGGATACAACAATTTACTTTTGCATTTACAACAAGTTGGCCTCTAACGCAGAAACTAAAATTTATTTGCAGCTTTTGACCTCAGGGGATTCATTACACTTCGATGAATATGTGCCATAGCGTGATCAGGACCCCGAGCCGTAGTAGTGCTTTTTCTTCTTTAGTTTTCTGCACTGCTGCCTACTCTTTTACTATCCTTTATATCTATCAAAACAGCTCTTCAACTATCGATCTATCTAGGATTAGGAATGAGTAAAGAAAACCTGATCTGACAAGTTTTACCTGAAAGTTTTCATTAGACTCTTCAGGAATGACAACCACCAGAACTTTAATTTTAATTATCAGTATCGTCAAAATTATCACAACAGCAAACACATTTTGGCTACAATAGAGGCTTTTCCCCACAAAAACAACAAAACCAGCTGGATAGCATACCTAACCAACAATGTAATGTGCAAGGTCAGCCAAGCATTAATGTCTCGCCGCCTACACGTATAGCATCGGCTCCGCCAAACAGCAACAAGGTAATCACTACGTACAGAACACACATCATTTCAACTCCTATCGCATCGCGCCGTATTGTATCAGCGCAAATTTAATAACAGCAGGTTTTGCCAGCAGCATAATCATCCGCAACCACAGATTATCATGAATGAACCAGGCAGTCGATATCATCCCCAACCTAATACCTCAGTACGAAGTAACAGAACAGCATAGATAATTGAAACGCCACAGGATCCTCCCGCAAATAACAGCACGTCAGAAAGAATGTGACTAGATACAGTGCAGGCTGCATCTTCCAGCTACGTAAGCAATACTTGTGATACACAGAATCTTTTTCATGAAAATGTTATTACTTTTGAAGACATCAGAGACACACTTTTACATGAAAAACGAGTTATACAAAAGAACCATTTCCCACCCTGTTATTGTAGTAAAGATTAGATCATCCACAATTTCAGCAGTAATCAATTCTGGATCACCTATGTCAGTTATAAATGAAGAAACTTTCAACGAATGTAACAAAGAGAACACCTATCGTACGTTACCATTAGGTAAAAATAAAGTAAAAGGAGCAGTATCTGGTAAAGGAGTAGAGGTTAAATTACAGACACACTTATCGTTTTGTATTACAGGTCATACGTACCACACAAAATTTTGGATTGTTCCCTTACTGACAACAGACGTTATTTTAGGTACGACGCAATTATTGGTTTCGAAGTTCCTATGTAATGTTAAAGGATAAAAATTACAACTGGTATTAGAATTTCAGCACTCTTTACCAGCAGAAGAACAGGCAATCAATCGGACAGAGGTCATTTCCACATCGCGTAACACAGACTGTCATTCCACATTGTTCACAGATACGTATGTACACAACTACAATACACAAGACGAAGCCGATTTCTGAGAAAGTAAGACAAAGAAATGCAAATACAGATGACGAACGTACTCAACTACGCAATATTCTTTTACAGCAGTCACCAGTTTTTGACAACATCCCTGGTACAATGTCCGGTTTTATGTGCGAATTTCAAGTTAAACAGCATGACAAATTTAGATCCAAACACTATCCCATTCCATATACCACAGAGAATAGTCAAGAAAGAATTGCAAACTATGCTATACCAAGGTATTATGAACCGGCAGTTAGTCCGGACATAAACTCGCTCCATATTGTTAAGAAAAAGGACGGCTCATATCGCTTCGTACTTTTTTCGCGTCATGTCAACGACATTGTTATTAATGAAACAGATCGCCCACAGACACTAGAAGAACTTCTACAGAAATTTCATGGTACTCCTATTTATTCAACATTAGATTTAAAATCGGGAATTCGGGAAATTCAGCTCCATCCGAACTGCAGAAAGTACGCAGCATTTCTCTGTTTTGGTGATTGTTATCAATTTTGAAATTTGCCGTTCGGTCTAACAATTTCTTCAGCAGCATTTATTCGTGGTTTGAATACTATACTTCCGACAGAACTTAAAGACAGAATCACAATGTATGTAGACGATATCCTTATCGCAGAAGCTAAGTGGTCTGAACATAATTTGATTCTTGAACAACTGTTGCAAACTTTTCGTGCGCAATGACTCACAGATAATCTTAGCAAATCGCAGTTGGCAAAACTTCCACAAAATTTTTTGGACATGTAATTTCGGCAGAAGGCATTACGCCTACCCGGAAAAACTTCAAGCTTTACGTGACATTAGTGTAACCTCCCAACAGATAATTTCCGTAACCTCGCAATAATAAAGTGACTAACCTCCCAATAAAAAAGATAACTCATATACAACCTTTCAAAAGAAATCTCGTAATGTAACCTTTCAATAATTAACTGACTGTGAATCTAAACTGGTAAATCTGGACGTCAGCAGTGATGCGTCATGGCCCTGAAATATCATTCTGAATAAACTGAAAATTCTTACCTCGATGCTGTCGCCGGGTAACGCGTATATATTTGCGCCTATAAGAAATTTTTTATGGCACAGCCCAGTGCAATACTGGGCACTAGATTTTGTTATGTATGAAAAACAACTGATTTACTTTACGATAATCAGCATGAATATGGATGGGAGAAATTAGTAAAAACTTTAAATTCAGATGAATGACTGTCGAAAGCTATTTTTATAAGAAAGATTATTATTGAAAGGTTTTTGAAAACATTAATGGGACTTTGATATAACAATAGTACAAAATCAGTTGTAGCTATTAACATATGCGCGCGGAAATAAAGAATAATAATTTTTGCTTTTACCTTATGCTACATCGCTCGGGCACCGCCAACGTTCTCCACGACCGGCCTTGGTAATTCCATAACTCTACTGCTCTTCTCGGGCTACAAAACACCACTCCTGGACTGCATTGTCCGAACTCCCTGTGCTGCGAGCTACTACTACTACTGCTGCCGACGCTGCTCTCTGGTCTGCGATTCTATTGTAGCTTACATATCGCAGGCAGCGCGTGAGCATTCCATCGAAGTTACATCTGCTCGAGTGCGCTAGCAATAAATTCCTCAGTCATGGACCTCTTACATAAAATATTATTGTTCTTTATTGCCGTGCGCATATGTTAATTGCTACAACTGATTTTTGTACTATTGTTATATCAAAGTTGCAAGTAAATGTTTTCAAAAATATTTCGATAATAATTTCTCTTATAAAGATAACTTTTGACAGTCATTCATCTGGATTTAAAGTTTTTACTAATTTCTCCTATCCACAGTCATGCCGATTATCGTAAAGAAAATCAGTTGTTTTTCATACATAACAAAATCTAGTGTCCAGCATTGCACTGGGCTGTGCCAGAAAAAAATTCTTATAGGAGCAGATATATACGCGTTATCCGGCGACATAATTGAGGTAATAATGTTCAGTTTATTCAGAATAACTTTTCAAGGCCATGAGGCAGCACTGTTGACGTCCAGATTTACCAGTTTAGATGCACAGTCAGTTAATTATTGAAAGGTTACATTACGAGATTTCTTTTGAAAGGTTATATATGAGTCACACTTTTATTGTGAGGTTAGTCACTTTATTATTGCGAGGTTACATAAATTATCTATTGGGAGGTTACAATACATTCTGCAATTGAGTCTTTCACTTTATTTTCTGCAACCATTGTAAACCTGAAGCAATAATAATTTACGTGTGCAACAATAAGAATGCAGTGAGAATCTGTTGGACGAATGTTACGAAAACAAACACTCCAAACCAACGTTTCACGTAAGTCACATGAAACGAAAATCTGTAACGTAACCATCTGTCTGTGGCATGTTTATAACTATGTATTATTTATATTTTAGGACAATTAATCTGTAAAAAACACACCACATGTCATAAAGAAAGCGTGTAAACCGTCTGAGGATGAACCACAACGATTCGAAACCGGTAACGGTACCCTTTGAATAAAGGAACTGAAAGTAAATTTGTGACTGGTTGCTGTCCTAACACCATCAACAAAAAATAACAAGTGATTCTCGAAGTTCCTCTTCGACTGATATTATTTCATTACCATGTGAATTGTTGCCTACCAGTTTCAAAGCTAGCTAGAAAACTAATCTCTCTAGTGATTAATGAGGGTTATTCCAGTGGGCATAGTCGATATATCTTGATGATTTGTTGAGCAGTGTATTCACATCTTCAATGTCAAGTTTATTTTTAATGTCTCCATACCCGTGCATTCCCATGCCAATATATATGTCATCACCTCTCAATAATAATCCAACACTTTTATCTATCATGTGTAACGACATTGGTATACTTATGGCCTCTGTCGGAATTCAGTGGCCTATGGGAGAGATAGATTTGCTTACAAGCGTTTGTAGTCCTGACAGTTTCACCATAATTTTCGAAGATCTCGTGTTGTTTAACTCTGTTTACTGGGTTTAATTTTAAACGATGCGTTATATAATCCTCTCGTTCCCTGGTACCTTATATTGAAAATTAGTTAATAATATTCGGCACTATTTACCAACGAATCAGCAAGCTTACAAGCTTCTGATATTAGGCCAAATCTGATGTGCATATTGTCTACTGCTTTACTAAAAAAATGATGCTACAACACTATCTGTTTTCCCTGATATAATTTTGTTTCTTAACTATTCTTTATTTCCATCATCATCATCATCATCATCATCACCCTCATCGTATTCACCTCCTCCTTCTCCTCCTCCTCCAATGTCTCCTGCTCCTTGTCTGCCCTTTGCTTTCAGAAGTATCTAGTTTTCTTCGGCTTTAACGTATCTGTATTCTTCTTTTTGCTCTGACCTCCCCTTTCAGAATATTTGTCCTTGAATGAATTTCTCTAGCAGTTGAAAAACAGGTCTGATGGGAGGTTGAACGTCATGCTTGTTGGATCACCTCTTCTAAGACAGGTGTGTTAACATGATCACCAACAGCTTCTTTCGGTGCAGTAACTTAGGTTAGATTCATTTCCTCTCTTTAATATGCCATGCAGACTGCTAAAAGGCTTTTCAAAAATTTCAACAGCGTTTGTAATCAGTAAACGTTCAGGAACAAGTGAGTTTGCTTTCTCTTAAATCTTTTGCAATTAATTTAGCTTTATTTGCCTTCCTTACATATTTTCTAACGATGTGATCATTATATACAGAGTGTCTCTCTTGACAGTTGTCAGGTACATTTTCTCTGGTGTTTCGGGAGGTATTTGCAATTTCGTTTTTCCATCGTGTAACTGGAGTCAGCCCAAACAAATACTGCTCATCACGTCTTTTGTACGACTCCCAACATCGATGGAAAGCGTCGATTTGTTTCCCATTACAAACAAAATTATTTTTGAAGAGGAATTTCAAGTACCCGTTCGGCAGAGCGGTCCCAAATTAGTCTAGCGGGATATTCGTTTTATCGACGTGTGTTAAGAAGGACAGCACATAACCAGTACTGCCACAGCGACAACACAGCCCTCACACTCGCTGGCTGATACCGCCATGCAGAAAAGCGCTGCTCAGTCTGTGCTGGAGTACTGATTATTCTTCCAGTCTTACTGTCCCCTTTAATAATCATTGTGCTGGTAATGGGAAACAAATCGACGCTTTCTGACGAACCTGGACGTCGCATTTAAGACTTGGTGAGCAGAATTGGTTTGGCCGAATACAGATATACGTTGCAAAAACGAATTGCATTGTAACTATCTGCCGAAACACCAGAGAAAAGGCGACTCACGCCCCATAGTAGAGACACCCGCTAGATTAAAACTGAAGAAACTGCAGAAAGGTAGGAATTTAAGGAGATGGGACCTGCATTAACTGACAGAACCAGAGGTTGTACAGACTTTCAGGGAGAGTATAAGGGAACAGTTGACAGGAATGGGGAAAGAAATACAGTAGAAGAAGAATTGATAGCTCTGAGGGATGAAGTAGTGAAGGCAGCAGAGGATCAAGTAGGTAAAAAGACGAGGGCTAGTACAAATCCTTGGGTAACAGAAGAAATATTGAATTTAACTGATGAAAGGAGAAAATGTTGAAATGCAGTAAATGAAGCAGGCAAAAAGGAATACAAACGTCTCAAAAATGAGATCGACAGGAAGTGTAAAATGGCTAAGCAGGGATGGCTAAAGGACAAATGTAAGGATGTAGAGGCTTATCTCACTGCATACAGGAAAATTAAAGAGACCTTTGGAGAAAATAAAACAACATGTATGAATATCAAGAGCTCAGATGGAAACCAGTTCTAAGCAAAGAAGGGAAACCAGAAACGTGCAAGGAGTATATAGAGGGTTTATATAAGGGCGATGTACTTCAGGACAGTATTATGAAAATGGAAGAGGACGTAGATGAAGATGAAATGGGAGATATGATACTGCGTGAAGAGTTTGACAGAGCACTGAAAGAACTGTGTTGATACAAGGCCCTAGGAGTAGACAACATTCCATTAGAACTACTGAACTACTGGCAGTTTTGGGAGACCCAGTACTGACAAAACTCTACCATCTGGTGAGCAAGATGTATGAGACTGGCGAAATACCCTCAGACTTCAAGAAGAATATAATAATTCCAATCCCAAAGCAAGCAGGTGTGACAGATGTGAGAATTACTGAACTATCAGTTTAATAAGTCACAGGTGCAAAATACTAACGCGAATTCTTTACAGACGAATGGAAGAACTGATAGAAGCCGACCTCGGGGAAGGTCATTTTGGATTCCGTATAAATGTTGGAACAACCAAGGCAGTATTGACCTTACGACTTATCTTAGAAGGAACATTAAGGAAAGGCAAACCTACGTTCCTAGCATTTGTAGACTTAGAGGAAGCTTTTGACAATGTTGACTGGAATACTCTCTTTCAAATTCTTAAAGTGGCAGGGGTAAAATACAGGGAGCGAAAGACTATTTTCAATTTGTACAGAAACCAGATGGCAATTATAAGAGTCGAGGGGCATGAAAGGGAAGCAGTGGTTGGGGAGGGAGTGAGACAGGATTGTAGCCTCTCCATGATGTTATTCAATCTTTACATTGAGCAAGCAGTAAAGGAAACAAAAGAAAAATTCGGAGTAGGTATTAAAATCTATGGAGAAGAAATAAAAACTTTGAGGTTCACCGATGACATTGTAATTCTGTCAGAGACAGCCAAGGATTTGGAAGAGCAGTTGAACGGAATGGACAGTGTCTTGAAAGGAGGATATGAGATGAACATCAACAAAAGCAAAACGGGGATAATGGAATGTATTCGAATTAAGTCGGGTGATGTTGAGGGAATTAGATTAGGAAATGACACACTTAAAGTAGCAAAGGAGTTTTGCTATTTGGGGAGCAAAATAACTGATGATGGTCGAAGTAGAGAGGATATGAAATGTAGACTGGCAATGGGAAGGAAAGCGTTTCTGAAGAAGAAAAATTTGTTAACATCGAGTATAACTTTAAGTGTCAGGAAGTCGTCTCTGAAAGTATTTGTATGAAGTGTAGTCATGTATGGAAGTGGAACATGGACGATAAATAGTTTGGACAAGAAGAGAATAGAAGCTTTCGAAATGTGGTGCTACAGAAGAATGCTGAAGATTAGATGGGTAGATCACATAACTAATGAGGAGGTATTGAATAGAATTGGGGAGAAGAGGAGTTTGTGGCACAACTTGACGAGAAGAAGGGATCGGTTGGTAGGACAACAACAACAGCACACACACACACTCATATATATGTATATATATAGATAACAGTGTGTGTGTGTATCTATATTACTGAAGCAATGATGGTCAGTTTACACAATGATTGCAATAACCCCTTCTGATATTAATGGGTGACTGCCATTACTCCTCTGGATAGTAATGAGTGGGGAATCAGTTTACAGGCTTGGGTAATAAGAGTCAACTGTTCCACTCTGTTTCTTGAATACTTTGCTAATTTATGTAGAATTTGGGGCAATATGGACAATTTAGAGTGTGACTACCATTACCAATAGACACTATTTGGTCGGATAATGATTGCCATTTTACAGGGTGAGGAAACGATAGCCAGCTTACAAAGTGACTGCTTTTACCCAGATGTTAATGGGTGAGAGCAGTATGGTCTGTTTATATGGTAGCTGTCATTAACCCGCAATCATGGCGATTACCATTGCCATCCATTTATTCAACAACTAAAAAATTAATATGACTTGAATACTTAATAATCCGATATGAAGTAGGCCTAACCTAGATGTTTTTATAATTGTTAGTATTTCAGCAGAAGCTGTGAAACAGGAGATTAATTGTGACCTGTACTATGGCTTTGCTTGCTTCAAATACTCTCTCTCAACATCCAATCAAAAACCGTCAAGATGGCTAGAAGGCAGCAGCGCTGTGTTCACCAATGAAGATGACGGTCATTTGTCAGGGTGACCACCTTTGTTCTATACACACAAGTATGGTGGTTAGTTTACAGTGGGAGCGCCATTACTCCAGATACTTCTGGGTGGGGCTATGATGTTTCTTTGACAGGGTGTCTGCCATTACTCATTGGATACCACTGGGTGCGCAATAATGCTCAGTTTACAGAGTGGCCAGTATTACCCCCTTTACAGTATTGGGTCTGGCAGTGATGGTCATTGATGGTTGGGAGAATAATAGTCAATTTACAGGGTGGTCGCCATTACGCCCTCATCATGCTTATTACCATTACCCTGACACAGGTTTTTATTCAAAAGTTAACTCCCTAATAAACAACATGTGATAAAGTGTATGGATAACCTTGATGCTGTGTAATCATTAGTATGTCAGCAGAGGCAGTGAAGGGGTATTTTATTGCAATCATCGAAGCAGTAGCCAATAGTCATCTTGGGCAGACTCTGTACTAATTTCCTTTGCATAAATTAGCATCATGCCCAAAAGTATCTGAGTAATCTGTCAGATCTTCAACCCAGAGGCCACTCTGCTGCATTATGAAAATGCGTTTTTGATATAGTGGATGTTTCCATATGACTACATTATATATTACACTGCATATGTTAAGCATGTCTGTTACTGATACATCTGAAGTGGATGAAACAATGTTTGGTGTATCTATAACTATTTCATTGTGTTACATGGCTCAAGCTTCCTGCTATGCATGTGATTCAGCTCGACAAAACATCACATGATACTGGTTCTTTGGCAGACAAGCGTCAGCAGATCTGAACTCGCTGACCAAATACTTGTCGGAAGAAGCTGCAACTTGTCTTGGCTTGTCTGTCTGAGAAGGAACACATGCATTTGTGTTGAGTCAGCAGAATATGGCTTGCTTTGAGATTGCAGAAGTATTACTTTACTGACTATGTAGAAAGATAGGCAATAAAATGATGTAGCTACTTAGCTACTAATAGCAAACTGTTGATACTGAGCCATGATAGGAGTTGTTAAATGCTTCCTTCAGATCCTCACAACTCTAAAATAAATAAATAAATAAATAAATAAAAGTATGACATATACTATCAGTAGTGTCACTTCACCCATGAACAGATTTTAGTTTTGTTTTTATTTTGCTGATTTCTATAGAACCACTCTATCTGTTTATGTAATGGGTCATGATATTACCATTTTTGAAGTTGTTACATGTTTTGATTTATTAAAAGATTATGTCTCAGCATAGTAATAGAATAATATTAATAATAATAATCATTATTATTATTGTTAAGTAATGGTAAAAAGAAATGTATGCATATTCATGAGTGTGCTCTGTATCACTATCAACATTAGTTGAGAGACTACATGGACATGTACTGACTAAAAGTAAAGAAAGTGAAAGTTTAATGGGAAGAATGAATACTGAACATACGATATTTAATAGTGAGGGCTATGCCCAAAGAGAAAGAGTTGGAATGAATACTTCCACTTATAAAATTATTGGTACAGTTATGTATACATGTGCATATGCTCTGTAATAGCAACAGAGCTTGTTGGTGTTCAATCTGTGCCACATCAGTCACTCTTTTTCTTGGTGTTTTAATGTTTGGAAACAGTCTCTTCAGAAAAGCACTGGCACTGTTCACAGCATTGTATTACAAATCGTGTTTTATGAAACTATATACTGATTACTTGCTGTAACTGGGGGATACTTGTTTCTGATTCAGTGATGCAGAATATGAAGCAGTTACCTGGGAGTACAAAATACATGCATCAGCAGCTGTTTCCTAAAAATATGTAATTGTGACAAAATTCAGAGCAGTTGTCATTGTTGTCTACCTTAAAGACTGCAGAAGACTGAAGATCGACTTGAGTTTCCAAACTCTGGACAAGGTGCAATAGGCGAACAACATGGACATTGTGGATATTTGCGATCTACTTCTAACATGTACCTTATTTCAGAATCATGTGGTACATAGTCATAAGGAAACACACCTTTTTATCAATCAAATTAAACTACTCATTGAGGCAAAATCTTCTAGAGCACGTACCCCAAAGGGATCTACAGACTTAAATGTTGTGTTACTCTAATAGCCCACTGCAATATATTTAGTGGATGATTTATATTCCTCCACGCTTGCTATAATCACAGAAACGTAGCCACTAGTTTGCCTAGATTCATAATTATAAAATGAACAGCATATTTTATTAGAATGTGAAACACAACAGGCAATGTAAAATTAGGTATATAATTTTAATTACATCCATCATATTTTGCTCTGTGAAATCTGCTTGTAGCATGGTAGTGTCTTCGTGTTCCACTTTGGCCTACTTGAATGTTCCTTGCAGATGTGGCAAATTTCTGACATATAGAACGAGTTTTCCTCTTCAGGAGTAATAATCATGTACATATTTTGCAGCAATTCCATTTTAATGCACTCTGCAGTCAGTTACATCTGTTTGGTAAACCATTCCATAGTGTCTGTAGGTCATTACAAATGAAACTCAGAATATTCGTCACTCTAGCTGCATTGAATGCAGAATGCAATACCATGCAGTTTGTGCATATGAATTTAACTACTAATAGCCAATTGCAGCAAGCATTAAATTTCTGCATAAATGAAGAGTTGTAGCCTTAATTATTTCTTATATTATTCGATCTTTATATACTGTTCCTCTGATAATTATAACATTCCACTTGTAAATAAAAACGGTGGTGACTTACGTAAAGCCAGTTGAATGGTGAACCTATCAATCTACAATCTAAAATGAAAGCACTCAATACTGAGTCAGCATGTATAATGCACAGAGCAATGACTATGAGACAGTCTTCTGTTAAGGAGCTAACCATCGGTGGTTACTAGCAGTTTGTTTTGGATTATGAAGTTAAAACAACTGAATAGAGCAAAACTCAGTCCCACCACCATGTAGTTTCTGCTGTTAAACAACAAAGACTAGATTTTATGCTTTCTGTGCACCCAGACAAAGTGAATACCTTAGCTTGGGTTCATTGCGGCTTGAAAAATGAAGACAGCTAATTTGGTTCTGTATGTATGCAAATGTAAAATGCGATTTGTAACTGGTTTGTACTGCAAGAGAAAGCTAAATGACATTTTTTGTATTTGTGGAGTAAAAACATTAAATATTATTTGTGACTGATTTCTTATGTAAAATGTAAAAAAGAATGTGACCTTTAACTTATTTATTGTGTCAAAAATAAAAAAACCTAGACCATAGTACAACAATTTTTTTGTATTTATTTCATCAGAAATTTCCCTTAGTTTAGTAGGAGGTTGACCATTGCTCTGACAGATTATAATAGTGATAAAAACATCATTCTGTAACATTTCAACTAACCTGTGTGAAATTATACTACACACATGAAGATCCTCACCGAGAGAGTAAGGCATAAAAGGTAACAAAAGCAATGCACTTTTAATGATGAGGTTACAATATTTGACATAAAAATCTGTATTATATATATATATATATATATATATATATATATATATTTATTTATGCATATGTTGTAAGTAGGCTGTTTAGGTTTTTTTATTGGTAATGACACATAGCGCTCTGTATGAAAATCACTGGCTGTGCTGTGTGCAGTCTGTGGCTAGTTTGCATTGTTGTCTGCCATTGTAGTGTTGGGCAGCTGGATATGAACAGCGCGTAGCGTTGCGCAGTTGGAGGTGAGCCGCCAGCAGTGGTGGATGTGGGGAGAGAAATGGCGGAGTTTTGAAATTTTTAAGACTGGATGTCATGAACTGCTATGTATATTATGTATTTTCAACACTATTAAGGTAAATACATTGTTTGTTCTCTATTAAAATCTTTCATTTGCTAACAATGCCTATAAGTAGTTAGTGCCTTCCGTAGTTTGAATCTTTTATTTAGCTGGCAGTAGTGGCGCTCGCTGTATTGCAGTAGTTCGAGTAACCAAGATTTTTGTGAGGTAAGTGATTTGTGAAACGTGTAGGTTAATGTTAATCAGGGTCATTCTTTTGTAGGGATTTTTGAAAGTCAGATTGCGTTGCGCTAAAAATATTGTGTGTCAGTTTAAGCAGAGTCTTGTATAATTTTTCGAAGGGGACGTTTCACATGTCGACCCTTAGCCGAGGATACCTCACTGGAATCTTCTGATTTTTTCTTGTAGTTTGTGTAATTAGTGTAGCTATTGTTTATTGCTAGCGTCTAATTGTAGAGATAATCTCCTTTGTAGTTGCAGTCTTTCATTGTTGTTGTGGCATGCTTGTAATTTTGCACCAAGTATTTCGCAGCGGCGCTTGCAACTAACTAGATATTATTTTCAGTGATATGTTAATGTGTTCTCTTATTTTTGCTCTTCAAATTGTGTTTTTCTGTGTTGTCGTGTGAAATCTTGTGACAATAATGGCGTGTGAAAAACGTAATACTAGGCTCCAAAGTAAACTGAGAAATGACACTGAAGACGAAAGCAGTATGTTAGCGCCACCATGTAATGAATTAACTAATGTTCAAAGTAGTAATTTGGTAATTGTGCATAGGGAAATGGAGCGGGCTGCAAATAATGGTGTAGGCAGTGAAACAATTAGTGAACAGGGAAGCATTATCGATCGATCGGTCGGCAACAGCTCGCCTCAGGATTCCGAAATGACAGGACACAATCTTGCAAATACTGTAGATTCAGGTTTTGTGTCCTCACCGTTTTCTCAAATAAATCAAGACACATTTTCTGATTTTCAAAATGCGAATATTGCCGGTTCAAATGCACTGCCGAATAGCACCGAGGAACATGTTTCAGACACCAGTGCACTGTTATTACAGTTAATGCAACAAATGGGACAAAGGCTACAAAAGTTAGATACAACGCTTGAACAAAATCAGAAACAAATGGGACAAAATCTTCAAAAGTTAGACACAGTCAGGGGGGTACACGCTTACTTTGTGTATCACGTGTCTGGCAAGCACAAGGAGCCCTAGCTAATATGGTATTTGCTTACACAACTTTACACATCGGTACCATATTTATCTAACACATAATTACATAGCTATCTGATCATTTAACTGAGAGACAAACATTTTTTTTACTACATCAGTGACAAATATTTACGTAATTACACAGTTTGATAACTTCACACTTATGAAATTGTATTTTGTCTGTACTTTATGAAATGTTCATATTTTTTCAGAACCATTGTGATACTATGAAAGCTTTGAATGATGTATTTGGTGTGGGATCATGATTTTTAAAGTACGTTTGAGGTAGATGACACTGTTGAAATAAGCAGAGAATTTTTTTTAGGTTTTGAAATTATTGCAGAAAGCTACGACGATTTTGAGATTTGACTGAGGTGTTATGATGTTATTTTTACGACGACGATGTGTATTATGCTGTTGAGGTATGTTTATGATCAATAAGCTGATGCTATATGAGGAATTTGATTATGCTATGTATTTATTATGATGAAATATTGAACTGTCGTCGCAAGATTGACGTGTCGACGAATATATATATGAATAATAAGGTAAGGAGTAATGAACAGTGGTTAGGGACTCTGACTTGTGAAAAAGGATGTTGGAAACCAAGAATCGTACTTTAAGAGTTATGAAATGTGTGTAAATGCGTGAATGTATCACAATGCCGGCGAAAACTTTTTGGATACTGTTATATTCATAAGATTTTATTTCTACACATTTTGTTTCTACACATTTGCGTCGTGGGCATGACGCATTACGTGGGCAGCTGCGCGACAGTCGCCTGGAAAAAAGCCATTACTGTGTGCCTTTCAGAGGCAGGCACAGGTGGAGAAAAAACGAGGCCATTATCCTCGCTATTGACATTTCTTTGTAGAAAGCATCTCAAATACGACACGCTCAAACTTGAAAACATATGATTACACTGTGGAGCTCGTAATTTATGATGTTTACTAAAAGGCCTAATGAAATGATGAGAAACATTTCACATCTATTGCCTTGCTAGTTGAAAGATTGTTTACTGCATTATGAAATGCCATATGGTTAGTGAATGATGTTTCACACCTTGCTTTGCCTATTTTGTTTAATATCTAGTTTCTAGCTGCACTGCAGCATTGGTTAAAATAAAATTTAATAGATGTACTAATATAGTTATTTTATGCCTACAGATCCAGTCAATAATAAATTTATGATCTACTTCCAAGAAAACGAGGGCACATAAATAGACATTTCCCTTCACAGGAATTGCATAAATAATTTTTTTTTACGATTTGGTAACTTATCTGCTAGTGTAAGTTCTCGTGATGCATCACTCTAGTGTTAAGATGTGACATAGGTATTAAACTTGGTCATTTTTACTGTAATATTTTTTCTGCTTGAGCTATGTCATGTTTAGATATAAGTTATTGCATTTGCTGCTGCTGTTTGAAAGGCATAGTGCTACTAAATTTCACTTTACATTACTCTGTTAAGCCAGTTTTACTACTGATTTGTTTTTCTTGTTTGCTGTTCATTGCCTTATATTAGTTGTAATATTGCTGCTTGCTTTACCAATTTGCGTTTTTTTTGTCATTGCTGTTTGTGTTAATTGTTCTGTGCTGCTGCATTGCCTCGTCCCTTAGTTTATCATCTGAGCTCAGTAGATTTAAGTTAGCTTAGGAGGGGGTAGACTATATAAGAGAATGAGTTGCGATGAACTGGAAGAAATTCATTGAGAAGTCATACTAAAAAGTACAGAAAGCAGGTATAGATAGGACTTTTTGGAAATAATGAAGAATGAAGGGAGATCTCCGAGAAGTAAAGTAAGTTTTGTTTGCAAAATACTGCAGTAAAAGAAACCCTGTCCTTTCCTTGTGTTATCCCACTATGTGTTTGTGTTCCCTTGTGTATTTGTGTTTTTCCTGTCTTTATGTGTTTAGCTGATGTTGCTATGTTGTAGAATTTTTCTAATACTATGTTATTTACTTTGTAAAGATGTTTAAACATTATTTTTTTCTGTTTTGTTTTAATGCTCATGTGTGTTGTTGATGTTTCGGAAGTTATTCTGATCTTTTATGTATGTACTCATGTCATAATTCCTGTAACACAGATGTATATGTTATTTCGATTCTTTTGTAAAGCCTGTACTAAAAATGTTATCTATATTGTTATGTTCTTTAATGATGTATTTTGTACCTTTGTAATTCTATTCTTATGTTATAAAATTGTAATTGACACCAGTTCATCATATTATTAACTTGTAAGTCCCATTTCATTGCACACGTTTCTGTTGGTCATAGTATATGGACAATATGTGAGAAGTAGGGACTGTTAGTGTTTGCACATGTGTTAATAATTCAGCAAGAGACTGGATAACAGCATTGCTGGTTCTAAGGACAATTCCAAAAACTTTGTGAGTGCACAAGTGGTGGCTATGGACTTGCTATATTATCCGCAAGAGTCCTCAATGGTGATTGTGCACCTGCACAGTCACAAGAGATGGCTGCTGGCCGTCTCTACAAGGACTACAGTGGGTCTACACCTTTGATGACCCACCAATACCAATATTTCTACAAGGACTGCAGTAGGCCTGCACCTCTGGTGGCCCACCAATACCATTATCTCTACAAGGACTACAGTGGGTCTACTGTGTGATGACCTACCTACCAATATTCTTCAAAACGTCGAATGACTCTGCTGTGGGTTTGCTCTGTTGTGGCCCATTACCTGTCTGCATCTCGAGAGTCAGCACTGTCTTTCCATTGGAAGGACAACACTACTTCTTCAAGACTGCATGGAAATCCACTACTTCAGTGTGCATTTTCTTTTACTGCTCAGACTTTGAGAAAAACACTGCAATTTTATTGTGATGAATGATCAGGACTGTCTTATGAACTGTGAGAAAATTTTAGCTTATGACCAACATTCTATCAATAAGTGTGTGCATTGGATATCTTTGTTATTGTAACTATGAAAATTTTTTTCAAATCTGTATTGGCCACTGCCCAAAACAACTTGTAAAATTTTTTTGTGGGGAGCATGTGGGCTATGTAAGTAGGCTGTTTAGGTTTTTTTATTGGTAACGCCACGTAGCGCTCTGTATGAAAATCACTGGCTGTGCTGTGTGCAATCTGTGGCTAGTTTGCATTGTTGTCTGCCATTGTAGTGTTGGGGAGCTGGATGTGAACAGCGCATAGCGTTGCGCAGTTGGAGGTGAGCCGCCAGCAGTGGTGGATGTGGGCGGAGTTTTGAAATTTTTAAGACTGGATGTCATGAACTGCTATGTATATTATGTTTTTTCAACACTATTAAGGTAAATACATTGTTTGTTCTCTATTAAAATCTTTCATTTGCTAACAATGCCTATAAGTAGTTAGTGCCTTCCGTAGTTTGAATCTTTTATTTAGCTGGCAGTAGTGGCGCTCGCTGTATTGCAGTAGTTCGAGTAACCAAGATTTTTGTGAGGTAAGTGATTTGTGAAACGTATAGGTTAATGTTAATCAGGGTCATTCTTTTGTAGGGATTTTTGAAAGTCAGATTGCGTTGCGCTAATAATATTGTGTGTCAGTTTAAGCAGAGTCTTGTATAATTTTTCTAAGGGGAGGTTTCAATGTGTGCGTGTGTGTGTGTGTGTGTGTGTGTGTGTGAGAGAGAGAGAGAGAGAGAGAGAGAGAGATTAATTTATGAAATGGCGCAAGTGTATGCAGTTCAGGCAGCTTAGGTATTTTTTTTGACACTGATCCTTCACAAATTTTTGAACACAGCAATAAAATTCTGTGTGTGTATGTTTATTTGTGTGATAGTAATTTACACAATTCAGCTAAAGAATCTTGTGTAATTTTTTGGAAATACCGTAGTACTGTGGTAAATAAGAAGATGCTTTTGAACATTGGGACTATATATACTTACTGGCTGTTTCGTTTTAAATAAAAAATAGTGCACTCTGACGGCTATTTCATATTAATGAATGCTAATTTAATTTACAGTAGCACCATCTTTGTTTCATGTTAATATCCAGTAATAAAAACTGGAGTGTGATTGGTTGTTTCATTTTAAATGACAGTAAAGTATATTTTATTTCCTACAAGCACCAGCTTTCATTTTTTTAAATTTCCTGTCAATGTGACAGCTTTCAAAAAGGGCGCATTTTGTGATATTATTATGACGTAATAAGTAAGGGTCCACGATTTGCGACGTAATGGGTATAGCGCTGATCCCTAACTCAACTTCACAAACGTGCTGAACCCTCACTCCACATCACAAACGTAACAAAGTGTGTCATAATCCAAGTAGCTAGACTGTTTTATTGCAGTGTGTTGAAAAACCTTATACTATAAGCTAATGATAAGAAGCTTGTTATATGTACTTGAGAAAGACTCAGTGCAAGGAACGCTTTTTGATTATTTACGAATATTTCGCTTTTAGTAGGCGTTAAAATCAGTACAACCAACCATTTTTGCAGGACTAAAGGCGTAATTTATCTTTATAAGCTACAAAAACTTTTAGGCGAGAAATACAACAGCTATTTTCACTACATCCAGCATCTTGTCAAAAGTGTTCCATAGTAATTGGAGACTGCTGTAAGAAAGGCTTGCAGGAGCACTGTAAGGAGAAGAGAGTAAGTGTTGCTCATTTCAATAAATAATTGTTTCTTCCCCTGTCAAATGACGCAACTAGATTCGTAACACCAAAACTTCCTTCCATCATTGTGCTGCATATCGTTTGTGCTAAATCATAAGTGTTCCAAAAGTGTGTACCCGTCTTCAAGCGAAATTTTGTGGTGTAACACGTCATCAAGTTATAATACTTTTTATTCCAAGTGTACATACAGATACTTACTGAACGATCTTGAAACTTTATTTCAGTGGTTGTGTCTTTGGTATAGAAAATATGTGTGCAACTGTGACACATAGGCAAGATTATACAGAAAAAAGAAAGAAAATCTGTTAGATGCGACTACGTTATTCGTGCTGCCATCAGCTTTGTGGTGGGCGTACTGCTTCTTTGAATGTCCGGATCGTCGTATTCAGCATATGGTACTTCAGCCAGCATTTCGAAACCAATTCGTTCAGCCAGTACCTGTGAACAAAAACCCAATTACAATGGTATCCAGATCCCAGCCACCCGAAATCGCAGTTAGTGGTGCATGACATAAGCAAGAAATGAGTTTTCGACAATAACGTATGTCGAGGATGGTGGAGAGCTTAAAGAAAGGCATATAAGATAAAGAATCTCCGTTAGGAAGAGTCCTATTCAACAGGTTTAAGCCAAAGTAGCTGTAAGGTAAGAAGACAGAAAATAGGACTTTATTTCATCCCTGATCTTTGAAGGTCATGTAACCCAAAAATCACTTCCATAGCTATTCCCTTTGCCCTTCCTTATCTTGTCTAACAGAAGCACGTCGATGATATTTGAATCTTATTGGCCATGAGGATGAGATACTCTCGCCAAAGATGTAGAAGAGCCTTCTGTCTTCAGTATCTGAGCTTAGCCACATCAGCTGACCTCAATAAATAGAAATATCTGTGTGTATAAAGCATAAAGTCTATTATGCAAACAGTAATTAATATTCCTTTATAAAATTATTAATCCATTGTGCTTATTGTAATTTATACTTTTTTTATATATCAGTATCACTATCTGATGAGTCGTGGATACTTTCTATTCACATTATATAATTTCGAAGATTTTGATTTTACATTTGATGATAGAAAGCGACAGAAAATAATTAATTATGTGTTAACATTGCCAGCAATTACTCGCCAATTCAGAAGAAACAAATAACCGTCCGTAGTTCTTATTGTGTGAGCAAATGAAAGTCCAATTCAATACGATTAATCAATGTCATTGAAGACTGCTGCAGTTGTGAACAGTTGATAATGTTTTCCCTTTTTGTTGACTGATTTTCTTTTGTTTGATTTGTGATTTTCGAAATTTAATATTTAAACTTCTCACAACAGAAACGTACGTTCAACATCACCTCGTTCAAGACGAGAATCAAATAGTGTATTAAACTATTTGCACCTGTGGGTCCAAAATACATTGTGTGATTTAATAAAACATGGAATTTTTCTGACCGAAGGCGTTGTTATTCGCACTCCCTGTGTTTTAAATGTTTTGTTGTGGCCGAACTTATCCCATTGATAATTTCCTACTATTTCTCGGACACAGCGAACGTACTGTAAATCACCTACACTGATGTATTTCGATGACCTAACAAATTCTTAAAGGTTGACAGTGCTTGTCCCGCAAGGTTTTGAGTATAAAGTGAAGCTGCTGACCATGAAACGAAAACTATGACGTGGCTCAATGTCCAAGTGACAGACCATCAATCCAGAGGTATGCATTCCAAACTGCTCTTGGTCCTGGGATTATTTCGGTTCTTACCGCTTCTTCCATATCTGGCAAAGATTTGTTGATGTGGAAAATTCCACACTGCACCATTATCCAAAGTCCACATTGAACTTTAGATCCTTCTGTATGTGAAGATAGCCCAAAACTTTTTTTTTTTTTTTTTTGAGACAATAGTCTTCTGATTGATTCGATGCAGTCTGCGACGAATTCATTCGAGGCAAGCTCTTTATGTCTTCATCTCAGTGTAGCAGTTGCGCCATACATCTTCAGTTATTTGTTGGACATATTACAAGCTCTATCTTTCGCTATAGTTTCTACCCTCTAGTACCATAGAGGTAATTCTGTGGTCTCTTAATTCAGTACCTACGAAATGTTTCCTTCTTCTTATCAGAGTTTCCCATACATTCCTTTCTTCCCCGATCCTGCGGGGGATCTATTCATTCCTTATCAGTCACTCACTCTTCAACTTCCTTCCAGAGCACCACATCTCCAATGCTTTAGCCATATTTTCTTCTTGTTTTCCCACAATCCATGATTAGCTACCATACAGAGATATGGTTCAAACGAACTTTCTTGAATATTTCTTTTTAAAATTAAGCCCTATTTTTGATACTACTAGATTTCTTTTGGTCACCAAAAAACCTCTTTGCCTGTGCTAGTTTCCATTACATATCCTTCCAGGGAAGCAGACTTCCTTAACTTCGTCAACTTCCTAGTCACCGATTTTGATGTTAAGTTAATCGCAGATCTCGTTTCAACTATTCAGCATTACTTTAGTTGATCCTCGGTTTACTGTCTATCCAAGTTCTGAACTCATCTGACTGATATTTCCATTCAACAGGCCCTGTAATACTTGTTCACTTTTACTGATGATTGCAATCCCAGCAACGAATAATATTATTAATATTATTTTGCCTCGTATTTTAATCCCGCTGCTGTACTAAAGGGGCGAAATGCAGCATTCTTTACACATTTTTTAATCTGAACACTACGTTCTCTATCCAAAATTCTCATTGCACCGACTTGGCTCATGTACACAAAGTATACAATCCTATCCCTATAGTTCACTACTATCTTCCTCAAAATATCGAATGCCTTTCACTATTTTACTTTGTAGAACGCTCTTTCTAAATAGAAAAATCTTACGAACATGTCTTGATTTTTCTTAAGTCTTGGTTCCAGTATCCCGCGCTTCGAAAGCACTGCCTCTCAGGCGCGATAATCTTTCCCAATGGAAACTTAACAGTTTTCTAACAAATGCTCAACTTTCATTCCATTCTTATGTATATCTTTCTTGTCAGCAACTCAGATTCGTGATCTGTGATGTCGATTGTGTTATAGTTCTCACACGTATTTGCCTTTGCTGTCTTCGGGATTGTGTGGGTGATATTTTTCAGAAATTCTGATAGTATGTCACGGACCTCATAGACTATACACGCCAACTAGAATGTCGTGTGTTTGCTAATCCTTCCAATGATTTCAGGAATTCCGAAGGAATGTCACCTGTCCCTTTTACATCAAAAGCTCGGTTAAACTGACTCTAATACCGTATCCTCTGCGTCTTCCATATTCGCTACCAGCTGATCTTCTGTCACGTCATCAGACATGCCCTTCCCCCTCGTAGAGGCCATTTACGTCCTTTTTCCACCTATCCGTTCTGTCACCTGTGCTTAACAGAGGAATTCCCACTGCACTCTTAATGTTGACGTCTTTGAATTTAATTTCTCAGAAAGCTGTTACGATTTTTCTTTGTGCTGAAGCAGTCCTTCGGATGACAATTTCTTTTCGCTTTCTTGACATTTGTTCTGCAACCATTTTGCTTCAGCTTCCTTGCACTTCCTATTTATTTCATTCCTAAGTGACTTATATTGCTGAATTCCTGTCTTTCGCTGAATATTTTTGTACTTAGTTCTTCAATCAATTGAAGTATTTATTCTGTAACTCAAGTTTTCTTCGCAGTAATGTTCCTTGTCACTACATTTATCTGTCCAACTTCAGCGATTGCAAATTTTAGAATGTACATTCCTGTTCAGTTTAACTGTCTACTATGGCCTTCATTACCGTAGCATCTACACCCTCTGTCTGATCATTATGTAATCTACCATGGAATCTCCTTGTGTCTCCAGGGCTTTTCCAAGAATAATTCCTCCTCTTGTGGTGTTTGAACATTGTATTCGTTTTTACAAACTAAAATTCCTTACAGAACTCAGTTAGCCTTTCTTCTCTCTCATTTATAGTACCAAGAGAATATTTTTTTAAGCTCTGTCATCTTTTCCGTTCCCTACAACCGCATTCCAATCTCTCGTAATTATTAGGCTATCATTTCATTTTGCAGACTATATTACCCTTTCAATATTCTCATATACTGTCTCTATCTCTACATCTTCAGCTTGTGATGACGGCATGTATACATGAAGCGTTGTTGTCAACATTTGTTTGCTGTCGGTTCTGAAGAGAACAACCATTTCCCTGAACTGTTCGCAATAACTCAGTTTCAACCCTAACTTTCGAATACTACTCGCTTTATACGCTTTTCTGGTGCTGTTGATATTACCCTACATTCGGTTTATGCTGATGCTGATATTACCCTACATTCGCCCTAGGAGAACTCATTATCTTCTTCCCATTTCTCTTCAGTGACCCCCACTCTGATATTTTGCCTTTCCATTTCCAGATTTTTCTAGCTTCCCTATTACGTCCAAAATTCTGACTTTCCGCCCTCTAACACGTAGAACGCTATTTTTAAATTGGTTATTAAGTTTTTTTTGTAGTGGTTTCATCATTCATGGCAGTTTTAATAGGCAGAGGTAACAGTTGCTACTCTCATTGATGTTCTGATTGTATCACCCAACTGTTCACACGAAACAGTCCTTATTACGCAGCCGGTTTCAGAGTGCAATTGATCACCATGACAGATTGTATGTTAGTTCTTGATATAGTTCACAACATGCTGTTCACTGGTCTGCGTTTTTAAATTATTACAAGACCAGTCCTATGAGTAATTGAAGTCAAAATACGACTACTATAAGACTCGAAGTATTCAATCACATACGGCGGATGTTAGTGTGATCTGATGACAGTAACTTTCAGTCGGTAACTGGCTGTGTAGCATAGTTTATTTCCTCAGAACAAGTGGGCGACAGAATTACGTCATTAAAACAAAAAGGCTATGTGACAGTTTGCGTGTTTGATGGGCCCTCATGATGGACTAGCATGCGAGAAAGGATAGGAGGCGGGAAAGCAGTGGTACATGTCAGCTATATTAAACTTTAGAATTTTTGAGTGCGTCTGGTTTGGATATCTGAAGAACATCCCGGTCAGTATTTTCTGAGGTATCTCCAGAAAGAAAATAAGCAGGTTATGCAGTTGTAGCCTCTCCCCGATGCTATTCAATCTGTATATTGAGCAAGCAGTGAAGGAAACAAAAGAAAAGTTCGGAGTAGGTATTAAAATCCATAGAGAAGAAATAAAAACTTTGAGGTTCGCCGATGACACCGTAATTCTGTCAGAGACAGCAAAGGACTTGGAAGAGCAGCTGAACGGAATGGACAGTGTCTTGAAAGGAGGGTATAAGATCAACATAACCAAAAGCAAAACGAGGATAATGAAATATAGTCGAATTAAGTCGGGTGATGCTGAGGGAATTAGATTAGGAAATGAGACACTTAAAGTAGTAAAGGATTTTTGCTATTTGGGGAGCAAAATAACTGATGATGGTCGAAGTAGAGAGGATATAAAATGTAGACTGGCAATGCCAGGGGAAGCGTTTCTGAAGAAGAGAAATTTGTTAACATCGAGTATAGATTTAAGTGTTAGGAAGTCATTTCTGAAAGTATTTGTATTGAGTGTAGCCATGTATGGAAGTGAAACATGGACGATAAATGGTTTAGCCAAGAAGAGAATAGAAGCTTTCGAAATGTGGTGCTACAGAAGAATGCTGAAGATTAGATGGGTAGATCACATAACTAATGAGGAGGTATTGAATAGCATTGGGGAGAAGAGGAGTTTGTGGCACAACTTGACTAGAAGAAGGGATCGGTTGGTAGGACATGTTCTAAGGCATCACCAATTTAGTACTGGAGGGCAGCGTGGAGGGTAAAAATCGTAGAGGAAGACCAAGAGATGAATACACCAAGCAGATTCAGAAGGATGTAGGCTGCAGTAGGTACTGGGGGATGAAGAAACTTGCACAGGATAGAGTAGCGTGGAGAGCTGCATCAAACCTGTCTCCGGACTGAAGACCACAACAACAACACAACATGCAGTGAAAGATGTTCTATTAGACACTACCTGAGCAAATGTGTATGGACGGCTACTAGAGTTCATTAATGTGGGACATGTCCACCATTCGCTTTTATGATGACCTGAAGTCTTCTGAGTTTCTTGAATATCTGTGAAGGAATGGTAGCCCCTGGTTTCTCAAAAGCCGAAACCAGAAGGCTGACGTCTGGACGTGATACAATCAGTCTCCAAACTGTTCATCTACAGCACGTAGTAAACAGTGCCGTAAAATGTCTTCATATCTTCCGTATTCTGCGTTTTCTTCATCACTGTAAGGGGACCGCTCTCTAACCGCGAAGACCAGCCAGGCTAGCTCCTCTGTTCTTTACTGGTCGCATTCCACACGATGGCATGTACGTACTCCAGATATTCACTTAAGCCGAACCCTTCCCTAGTCCTGTCACGGGGTATTACAGCACCTGAAGCGTCCTTACCATTGACCACAGATGTGTGTGGCTTATGAGCTGCTCGACAGTATACTCGATTCTTTTTACTCCCTACGCACAATCATTGTGCTAGCTGCATTGTTTGCAATTGGATCTCAATGATCGCCCTTTGTCGTTATAAGGAGCACGCATGGTTTCGGTTTAGCTGTGCTGCTTCCTTGGCTTTTTCACTTCACAGTCACATCACCAACAGTCGGCAGGGTAGCTTTTTTATTTTTTTATTTATTTTTTAATTTTTAGGAAGCCCCTTAGCAAAATGGAACTACAAAAAAAAAACCTAAGTGCCACCGCTACTTTTCATCCTATAACAAAAAAATGTGATCCACTTCAGGCGTTGGCTCCTGACTAAACCTACCCCAGAGAGCTGCCTATATACCAGGGGAAATATGGCAAATCAAGGTTAGGGCTATCATTACAAACAAAACAAAATCTTCCTTTTTCTGAATTTTATTTTTATTTTTATTTATTTATTTATTTTTTTAGTCTTGTTGTGTAATTGATCGGAGGCCTTCTGCGCCCCGCTGGTAATATGTTGAGTCACGTCTTCTCGAAATTGATGTGTTCCGTGGAATTGTTCAGAAATGTTCATTGGTTCAAACAGGAAACCTTCTTCTCTCTTGGCTTAACACATGCCAGCTGCGAGGCGGGTCGTGGAAAGCACTCCCAAGGAAGTTCGAGAAAAATTGTCTGTATTTTGGGTGACTGATAACGACATAACGACTGTCAGTGAGGTATGTAAAAAAATCGAGTACAGTTTGTCCAAATAGGTAGTGAATGGCATGTCCGCGAATCCAATTCACAGCATTGGTCTCTGTCCGAGGAAAATAGTCACGTTCCGGAAATAATAATGAAAGGGGAGTAATCCGATCCGGAATGTCCCACGTTAGAAAAGCCACAATATGACGAATCAAGTGCCAAACCTCCACCGCCGGTCCGCAAACAAACCGATGTTCGTCATTGTCTGGCACTCCACACGTGGAACATAGAGGTGATTGGGCGAGGTGGATACGATGAAGGCGAAATTGGTTGATTTGCTTACCATTGGCAGTTAGGTACCAGACAGATTGAACATTCGTGTCAAGGTAACAGGCGAACACCACGCGCCATACATGACGCCAGTCAACCTGGTGGAACTTTTGTTCAATCTGGTTAGGTGGACGACCTAATTGGAGGACATTGTATACTGCGTTTGTCTTGAGTAAAAGCTGTCTTGGTAAGGCGAGGTGTAGATAACTGAGTTCAATAAAGAAGTAATATAATGGGACTGGGCCGGAACATCCTAGATCATCACTGGGGCTGACAGTGAGACCGGCGAATATGCCGACAGGAGGAGACCAGTGAGGCTCGTTGGGCAACGTGTCGATACCGTCATCTGGGAGCTGACAAATAGGGCGCGAGCTCTATCCGGCACGTGAAACAGACCTATCTTACCTGTTGCCGGGGAAGAGTAGGGGTTGCATAGTTAACTTTGAACAACAGCCCAGAGCTGACGAAAGATGCCATCGCTGCCAACATGCGACGTGCCACATTAAGCGGGAAAGGTAGAACTTGTGCTACATGGGGAACTCGGCATGCGATATATATAGCTTAAGAAGGGCTGAAACGTCCCTGAGGGCTTTGTTACTCAGGTGACATCCAATGACTAGTCTACGTTAGAAGCCACGAAGCCCTCGCGACTGGATCAGTCTGCAACTCCTGCTACTCTCCTGTCTTTCATACTATGATGTTGCAATGCCTGTGTCGCTCAGAATTACAGTGCAATGTTCCTTGAGAAATGCATGCATGTTCGAAGGAACAGGCACTGCGACAACTACAGCTGTTATGTAATACATGAAATGTATCCACATTTGCTAGTAGGACAACCATCTACTGTATAACGGAATGACGATAGTGAAAATTAGTGTCAGAGCGGGACTCGAACCCGGATTTTCCACGGTCGCCTTGCCGTTAGGCTATCTGAGCACGACTCACGGCCAGACTCGACGAACGTGGTTGGCGACATGTGGAAGTTTGAGTCCGGCCGTGAATCGTGTTCGGATACCCGGGTTCGAGTCCCGCTCTGACATAATTTTCACTATCGTCATTCCGTTATGCAGCTAACAGTTGTCCATATTCGAATGTGCGAATACATTTCTTAGAGTTTCATACTGGTGGGTCGACATCTCGTGACACTTAATGGTCAATTGGTGTCCGGACACTTTTGATCAGATAGTGTATGAAAATCAGAAGTATTAAAACGTGTTTTAGTGTGACAACTGAGTCGCTCCACAAGAGTTTCACGCGGGCTATTGCGTACTGGGAGACGGCAGCTTCCCTCTCTCTGCTGGCGTCGGCAGCGGACTGAGAGCAGGGGGCGGTGTTTACCTGCGACGCCGTGGCGGTGAACCAGGTGACGGTGAGCGGCACGCCCAGCGCCCTGCACAGGTCCCAGCGCGCCCTCAGCAGCTGCTCGCCCACGCCCTGCCCCCGGTACTCGGGCAGCACGCAGAGGCCGAGCGCCGTCAGGTAGCAGTCGACGCCGTAGCGCGCGAACACGTCCGGCTGCACCAGCGACTTGATGTAGTCGTACGCAGCGAACGCTCTGCGCGACGTTGTGCCCTCGTACTGAAAATATTTTGTCACACTGAGCATTATGTCTTACATGTGAAGTCCGTTACCATACCGATTAAAACACCCATTAAGTTACGTTTACACATATACAGGTACATAAATCTTTCTCAGCATGTGCACGTGGTCGATCTCATTCACACCTAGAGCGAATCTTACACACTACTTCAGTGATCGAGCTGCAACTGCAGCTAAAATGCACCCATACGACTGGCCAGTGCACGGTCTCCTTCTCTCTTTTTTTTTCTATACTCAGGAACATTGAAAATAGCGCACCAAGAGGGGAACATCTGATACAAATGATATTTATTAGATATAATGAGACAGATTAGAGATTCACTTGATCTCAAAACGAAGACATGTAAACAAATACAGCGAGTACAAGTAGACAAATGCAGTGCAACTTGATAACGCACTGGCCAATTTAGTTATGAAGAAAGATGAGGTCAGTGGCCGTGCCTGACAGTGTGGAGAAGCATATTTTTTTCTCAAAACGAGTGACACAAAAATTACGCTCTTCTTCCTTGACTCTTAACGTTTCATACAGATTTCACTCCAGAAACTTGTTGACACTCTACCTCGAGAGAATATGCATATCACCTGATCTGCATACTCTGTTGAGGAAAAGTTTCAGCTTGTGACTAGGAAAGTTTTCCCTTACGCGTGTCTCGATAGTACGCCAAAAGTCTATGAAACCAGGCTACTCGACATATCTGCACTTACCAGTACTCTCACATGTGATGCCATAACTAGTACAGATTATGAGCGTACTGTGAATGTCTGGTGGGAATTCATCACTCTCTGTTTGGGTGGATATGCAAGACGATACATGCACACTGACGCTTGCTTGCTTGTGGATGTTTTTGAAAAGTCCCACACTGTATGCATGGCCACTTACTCTCTGGAGCCCACCTTTTATTACACAGCACCCAGGTTATCCTGGAACATGATGCTCAAGAAAACGAGGAGCAGCATCGAACTTTTGACCGACGCTGATACACTTCCTTTCTTTGAGCGCGTGATCCATGGGGGAGGCGAGGTGTGCTAAGACAAGGAAGAGCGCGAAGTGGTTAACATATTTCTACCATGGAATTCACTGGGATGATACTGGCATACCCTATAAAGATATGGTGACTGCGCTTAAATTTTTCGATCACATGGACACCATCATATATGTGAAGGGGAAGGACAAGATCTCCTGGATGTGTCTAATCTTTAAATTTTCTTCTATTCAAGACCTGGAATTCAATGGCTGTCCATCTATCCATTGACTCTAGAACATGTATCAAGAAAGTGCTACTGTATCTGCTTATGAAAATGTAAAACTAGTTTAAGTTGGATGAGGAATAAATAATTTTTCTTCCCTAACGATTCGGGTATACTTTTTTTTTGACACCTGCGTCCTTAGCATCTAAGTTTTAACGACGATGCTATACCTGCATTCCACTGGGACTGCCTGACTCGCGTACCACAACAGCCTTTGCACGCTGTCAGCGGAGGAGTAGCGCTTCCCGTGCTGTTAACAGAAGTGCTTTCACCTCACCCACAGTGAATTCGCTTTCCCTAGCCGAAATTGTGTCTCAAAGGCAGCACATCTTCTACATGCGTGCAATGCAGGTCTGAATGCAGTCAATTCTCTTAAATTGTGTGTGTGTTAAATGCGCCAAATCTTGTAGACTTGCACTGTGCAATGAAGATGTAACTGCAGAATGTTCAAACATATATATTTTTTAACAAAAACATAATGATTAGGGGGTGTCCGTAGACACGACAGTGTGCCCATAGACACGCCAAGACAAATAATCCAGTAACGAGTACGGGGTTCAATACATCCCTTGATTCAAGTTTTATTCTGTATTTAGATGTGGATAACTTATTCAGGACGCCATGCATGATGTAGCCATTGCCAATTGGTGGGTTTTAATGAGTGCCCAAAAAGGAGTTAGAGAGGTTAGGTAGAAAAATGATGGGTCTGGCGGGTGATTCTGGTATAGGCTATGTGGTGGAAGCAGACCCCATATAGCCTGTTAGTATGCATGAAATGCCAAGCGACATGCCACTGTGTCCAGAGCAACAATTTCTGCGAGGAAGCACTCTCCCTTAAGCGATGACCACTGTTGGACACAAGCAGAGGTACATAATTCATTATCGTAATCTCCAGCAGTGCCTCAGCTTAGAGATGGAGCTAAGTAGAATCATCTGGGCTATCTCCTTCAGTTAGTCCCCTGGCTGAAGGAGTGCTATGAATGAAATACACAGAAGAGGGTGGGCGTGATAATGACTTCGAAAAATATTTTTATAACTTAATGACTAATTCCGTTTTCCGTAAAACCACGAAGAATATAAGAAATGAATGCAATACTTTGATTAGGACCCGACGGGATGGGTGTTGGGGCATAAGAAAGTGCATTGCCAGACCAAATTTTAAGTGAGTCGCTATTTTCATGAGAACTTTGTAGCCGTGCAGATGTCGAAGGTTTCAGTAGAGTTTATGAAACCTATCTATTTGGAAATGTGTAAAGGACATCTCCAAACTCCACATATACCGATTTCACTAGGAGTTTGCTATGATCCATTTTGTGGAAAAAAAGCTACTTTATACAGATAGCTTCATCTATTGGGTAAAGAACTGCAATCCATATGAAGTGATGAGGTGTCACAATAATGAATTTAACACTCATGATGTTCAACCAATAATTCTAATGGTATTGCTCCTCAGAACAAGGTTATCAGCTTAAGGCGGGTAGGACGTCAAACGGGCTGACTTGCAGCAGCAGAGGCACCAAGGGACATTTTAGTTCCCACTGTCTATACTTTTACAAATAAATTCGTAAAACTTTGCCAGCATGACGAGGAAGGATTCAGAATTCACACTCATTGCAGTGGAAGTTCGAAAACATAACGAAGTAATGTTTTTTACATGTGAAATTTCATCATTTTTTCACTTACTAATAGCAGCATTTGTTGCTATAGGTGCACTTTTCTTCATAAGTAAGAGAATTTGTTGCCAGCATCATATTGAAAGTACCAGGGAAGCAGGTTGCTAGCCTTACTTGCCCTGAGTCCCATTGGGTTTTACCGCTAACGGCTGAGGGACTAACCGGTGGATTTGGTAGTCTTTGCCGTATGAGCACAATGGTGACCACGACTCAGAATATGTCCGAGATGCCCAGCCTTATTCCAAAGTAACTGGTATCCCGACTGTCGGGACCACTTACTTGGCCACTCATACGTTGCCCGTGGTTAATGAACTAGGACAAATTGAGTTCATGGTACAGAGTAGTTTCAGGGGTAAGACAAGGCTGCAACCTGTCTCCACTGTTGTTCATATTATTTATGGATCATATGTTGAAAACAGTAGACTGGCTGGGTGAGATTAAGATATGTGAACACAAAATAAGCAGTCTTGCATACGCGGATGACTTAGTTGTGATGGCAGATTCGATTGAAAGTTTGCAAAGTAATATTTCAGAGCTAGATCAGAAATGTAAGGACTATGGTATGAAGATTAGCATCTCCAAAACGAAAGTAATGTCAGTGGGAATGAAATATAAACGGATTGAGTGCCAAATAGGAGGAACAAAGTTAGAACAGGTGGACGGTTTCAAGTACTTAGGATGCATATTCTCACAGGATGGCAACATAGTGAAAGAACTGGAAGCGAGGTGTAGCAAAGCTAATGCAGTGAGCGCTCAGCTACGATCTACTCTCTTCTGCAAGAAGGAAGTCAGTACCAAGACTAAGCTATCTGTGCACCGTTCAATCTTTCGACCAACTTTGTTGTATGGGAGCGAAAGCTGGGTGGATTCAGGTTACCTTATCAACAAGGTTGAGGTTACGGATATGAAAGTAGCTAGGATGATTGCAGGTACAAGTAGATGGGATCAATGGCAGGAGGGTGTCCACAATGAGGAAATCAAAGAAAAACTGGGAATGAACTCTATAGATGTAGCAGTCAGGGCGAATAGGCTTAGATGGTGGGGTCATGTTACACGCATGGGAGAAGCAAGGTTACCCAAGAGAGTCATGGATTCAGCAGTAGAGGGTAGGAGGAGTCGGGACAGACCGAGGAGAAGGTACCAGGATTCGGTTAAGAATGATTTTGAAATAATAGGTTTAACATCAGAAGAGGCACCAATGTTAGCATTGAATAGGGGATCATGGAGGAACTGTATAAGGGGGGCTATACTCCAGACTGAACGCTGAAAGGCATAATCAGTCTTAAATGATGATGATGATGATGAGTAAGAGAGATTCTTCGATGAATTTTGCGCAGCATACAAACCATACTTAAAGGTGTATGAAACTCTAGAATTTTACAAATATATTAAAAACTGTGGTAAAAATTTAGGTAATTAACTATAAAATTTGTGTTTTTTCTAAACATGATGTTTAACATATAACATTTCATTCGTTTTTTCATAAATTAAATAAATTCTAGAGTTTCATACACCTGTCAGTATGGTATGTATGCTGTGCAAAATTCATCGAAGAATCTCTCTAACTTATGAAGAAAAGTGTATCTATAGCAACAAATGCAGCCGTTAGTAAGTGAAAAAATTATGAAATTTCGCACGTAAAAAAATGTTTTTGTTATGTTTTCGAACTTCAGTGCAATGGGTGTGAATCCTGGATCCTTCCTGGTGATGCTGACAAAGTTTTATGAATTTATTTGTAAAAGTATAGACAGTGGAAATTAAAATGTCCTGCGATGCCTCTGCTGCTCCAAGTCGGCCCGTTTGACGTCCTAACCCCCTTAATGAAAGACGTGGCAGATGGATTGCCGATTGTGCAGTTTACGAGTCTAATATCCGAAATATATGCATATCATACAACAGATGGGGCCACCGAGAGGCAGGGTAAGGGTGTGCAATGTGCAGCATCACATGTCCTCACGATCGAAGACTACTTACAGCGCCTGTATGGTGATGTTCGCGGTGCTCCACCGAAACCTCCTCATGTGGTACAGCAATATTCGATCATGAGGTCATGACGTGTACTCTGTCCTGCAGTCTAAAGTCAGAGTGTCACCTCATGACGATAAAAGAGCCATTTGTAATGACGGGATCAAAACCCTCCTACTGCTTACTTGAAACACTCCGATGGTGTGAATGAGAGAGACTGGGTGACTAGTTGAGTGAGAGGTTGTACCGAATAGCATGGATCTTTTATCACAGTGTTAACATTGTAAGCATGTGCCTTCATGTGTGACTGCTTATGTGTCTGTGTATATGCTTGTGAGTGTGTTTGAGTGTGGATGCCTGTGTAATTACATATGCCTGTGCGTAAATAAATAATTTTTTTAAATAAATAGCATACTATATACACATTATTAAATAAGACCATGAACTGGAAAAAACTACAAAAAATATGAAAACAGTTAAAAATATTAAAAGTATATACAACAAGGTTTAAAAATTGGAGTAAAATCATAAAAAACTTAAAAATTGGAAAAGCAAAAAAAATTGTTTCACTGTATTTCTCTCTTTTCCACTTTATATGAGTGCGTGTGTAAACAGACTAGTTTTTAAGTTTCACCTACCGCTAATTGTTCAAGTCATACTAGTTTTAAGTGTGAGTTCCGCCCATTTCAAGTTCATGAAGCAGTTTGGGATGAAGATTTTAGGGTCACCCAGTTCAGTCACCCAATTCATTGTATTATTAATTTATTTCATCTGCTTCAGGTGGAAAATGTTTAGAATCACCAGCTAAATGTATAAACTAAATCTTCTGTTTGGTGGAATTTTACTAGTAATAGTAATGGTGTAAGAGAAACTGTAACCTCTGCAATAGCTGTAATCAGTACTGCAATGTAATACAGAAATTTTCACCCAGCACTGATAGTGATGTAGGAATATTCAATAAGTGCTGCAATGTAAAGTAAAAATTTTTTCATCCAGTACTATTTTTTGTAAAACCAAGAACTGTGGATAAAGGACTATCAAACAGCGACAAGAACTGTGAATTTAAAAGCAGTATCACTTCGTGTATTGGAAAAAGAACTCGATTTGTGAATGGAAAAAAGTATTACTACTGTGAATATGTATGTCTCAATTAAAAATTGCTATTTATTATCATACTTCTTTGTTGTTATTTCACCAATCCCTAGTGGCTGTGCAAAACACACAAGATGTTAGTATGAAGCATGAGG